>NC_135572.1:343750130-344375130 GCF_965152235.1 Eretmochelys imbricata | reverse complement strand
AAAACACTGTCATTCCTGTGGAATTTTACACTCAGTTTGCACCCTCTTTACACAGGTGCAAATGACTAGAAAGGTGGAGAATCGGGCCCATAATTCTTATAATATAAGGGCAGAAGACAGAGCTGCTGGAAGGTGCTTGCACCAAGTCTGAATTTAACCCTAAATATCATTTGTAAGCAAAAACTGAAAGCACAATGAAGTTCAGGGCTATGCTGCTGAAGAGGCGTTTGAGCCTGTTAGGTATTTACAATCACCCTGACCCTGCTGGATAGTGTTTGTCTGTAACAGATTACAAAGTAGAGTAATAGTGTTTCATTATTAATTGTAATACATTCCCAAGCTGTTAAATCTCATGGTCCGATAATCATGCTTGACCCACATATGGAGGTGTGTATATATATATATATATACACACACACACATATATACATATACACACACACACACTTTAGTTATAGCAGGGGAGGGGGGAAATACACTCAAGAGGGCAGATTTTCAAAGGAACTGAACCTATTGAGTACTGACCTTTATTGAAAATCTTATTTAGGGTGCCTAAATAGGACTTGAGCTCTTCTTTCAAAATATAGCACTGACTTTTGGGTGCTGAATACATGGAAAATTTGGCGCAAGGTGTCTGAGCACAGATTTATCCTTTGCTCCGCCTTGAACAGAGTGATTCTCTTTGGTATCGCTGAGCCTGTTATTGTAGAATCAATATCCACTGAAAACAGAGACAACGAAACTCTAATTGCAACAATGCAGCATGAACATCTCCACCTAATGCATTGTAATGTGCAGTTGCAACTCAAGCTGCCAGTGTGAAGCTGTTCTGTGAATTAAGTGACTCACTATAAAAACATTCCACTGTACTTGGGAAATAATAGGGCAAATTCTCCACCCCAGGCCTTCCTGTGGCAAGCTGTCCCCAGACCTTTAACACTGCTCTGAACTGGAAGCTGAATCCTGACTCAGAGTAATGAGCAATGCAGATTTCATCCTCCCTCCACCTTCCCTCTCTCCCACCCCTGCCCCACCCCCAAAAAAGATGTTAGCATCTTATCTTCCCTGATGCTGCCAGGAGGTGATGGAACCCAGCTATCCATGTGGCCAGGCAACACTCTAGACGTCGAACCATCAAATGATTATTGCTTGTGATAAGTGTCAATAGTGTGGTTTTATACTCTTAGCAAGTGCCATGCATAAAGTCAGTGCTAATTTTTATAGCTGCACTAGGACAGAGGAGGGGCCTCCATGATTTTCTTTTTTCTTATAATGTGCCAGATCCTTAGCTGGGGTAAATCAGGCAGCTCCTCTGCAGTGAAGCCCTGACAATTTACACTCTCTAAGGGTCTGTCCCTATATCCTGTCTCTTTTCAGATTGTTCAGCCTAGTATTTGATCAAAAGAACAGACATATTTCCCCCTCTTGATGTTGTCTGTCTCCCCAGCCCCGCACTGATTAAACACTGTGGGCTAAATTCCACCCTTCTCCAGCCCCACTGATTTCAACATAGCTGCACAAGTGTAGCACAGGGCAACAACTGGCGCAATTAACAATCCTAAGTGTTGCATCCTAATACAGTATTTTACAGCATAGAAGCAAAATTTCCCCAAGTTGTTAGGAAGTGGGCTAAGGAATAACTTGAACTGCTCACATCAAAAGTCATTCCATCAATCTACACCGAGTCCTATTGGCACCACCACTGTAACATATCCGAGCACCTTGATGGCCTATCAGCCTTCAGTCAGCAAGTCTTGGTTATGCTGCCTATGCCACAGATGTGTGCATAGAAATACACTTGTACCTGCATGCTGTGTTCATACAAACACTGAGTGAAATGAACTGCCTACACTCTGGGACTTTAAAAGGCTTTAGTTTAGATTAAAATGTTTTTTTTTTCCCCCCATCACACTCTTTTCCCTGCCATATGCATTTCTAACTGAGCGATGATTTAGCAAACATCAGTTTTATCCATTGTTACCTTTCTCAGTTTAGTAAATCTCTGTGTGTCACATTCCCTGGGATAATATTATTAGGAAATGTTTGTTGTGGCTGAAAGAATAGTGATTGTGTGGACACATGACTAATTTACCAGGCATGAGAGAGTATATTGAATGAGGCTAACTAGCAGGATTTACACTCCACATAAATTTATATGGTGCCCTAAATTTATATGGCACCTGACCAAAAGGACCAATGGGGAAAGAAGATACTTTCAAATCATGGGGTGGGGGAGGCTTTGTTGTGTGTGCTCTCTTCTGATGCTTCTAGTCAGAAAACTTCTTCTCCTATAAACCATCCTACAAGTCTCTCATATTACAAAAATTGTAAATAAAAGCCAGGCAATGCGTGTTTGTTTTGCTTGTGAATTTTTCCTTTGCTGAAGAGAGGTTTATTCCTTTTTTTTTTTTTTTTGTAACTTTGAAACTAAGCCTAGAGGAAGTTCTGCTGTGTTTTTGAATCTTTTGTTACCCTGTAAAGTTATTTTCCATCCTGATTTTACAGAGGTGATTTTTACCTTTTTTTTAAATAAAATCCTTCTTTTAAGAACCTGACTGATTTCTCTATTGTCCTAAGACCCAGGGGTTTGGGTCTGTGATCACTTTGTAACGAAGTGGTTAGGATATTATTCTCAAGCCTCCCCAGGAAAGGGGGTGTAAGGACTTGGGGGTATATTTGGGGGGAATAGGAACTCCAAGTGGTCCTTTTCCTGATTCTTTGTTAAATCACTCGGTGGTGGCAGCATACCCTCCAAGGGCAAAGAATTTGTGCCTTAGGGAAGTTTTAACCTAAGCTGGTAGAAATAAGCTTAGGGGGTCTTTCATGCAGGTCCCCACATCTCTACCCTAGAGTTCAGAGTGGGGAGGGAACCCTGACAGAGCTATTTGTTGGTGGGGGCAGGAACCTGATGTTCTCTGCTTGCCTAAGTAGCCCACCATTGACCCTGCTTATTTCCCTGTTTCCACTCTATCTAGGTACTGACTTGACCCCATCACTGAGCTGTCTGATTTCCTTAGACATATATTTTTAAGGCTCAAAAACCCAGGCAAAGGGCAGAAGGATTATTTTCCCCCATTTTTATAAATACAGAATGGCAGAAATTAAGGGCCAGATTTTTAAAGGTGCAGACAGACAGGTGCCTATCAGGATTTTGGATAGTTTAAATACTTGACTCCTATTGATTTCAAAGGGATTTAGGCACCCACCAGGCACACCTACTTATCTGTACCTTTCAGAGCCTAAATACCTTTGAAAATCCAGACCAATGTAACTTGCCTAGACTCACATGCAAATTGTGTGGCAGAGCTATGATTTGAACCTAGAGCTCCTGAATGCCAATCCCCCACCGCGGTGCCCAGCCTCAAGTTCCAGGCTAGTTTCCAACAGAATTTTCTTAATGTCACTTGAAACGACAGGACAAAAATACAGTTTTACTTGAGAAAGGTCTCATACCAGATAGGATAAATGCAGATTAGCAAAATATATATGAGGGAACTAACACATTCCCCCTTCTGGGCATATGCAATTTCCTCAGCAACAAGAAAGGGAAAACATACCAGTTATTTATCAGCTTGAATAGAAATGGATGAAGCCACACAGCTACCAATTACAAAACAGCTTCTTGAGGGCTGCAGCTTTTCAGTTTTGCCATATTTAAAGTGCCTGTCACAACAAGGCATGCTGGGAAATGTTCCTATCATAGGGCAATTCTGTACCAGAGTTAATTAGAGTCAGGAGGTTGCTATCACCATGGTATCACACCACCGGCCTCAGTAGCCATATGTGATCCTGCTAATAAATTGCAGAGCCATGTGATCAATTATGTATAGTTTGACTTCTTCACTTGCGCTTTGCCCACAAATCCATGTGACTGCATTTAACATTCCGAACCTCTGAGCGGCTACAAATAGCCATTGCTCTATTTGTTGTCAGTTTCCCAAAAAATATGAATTTCCCAACACTGGGTTGAAAAAGTGAGGGAGAGGCAATACTCATCAATAGCTCAATCATGGGGTGGGGCAGGCTGGTCTAGCAGTTAGGGGCACCGGTCTTAGGTGTAGATAAACCGGTGTTCAAGTCCCTGTTCTAATACAGACTTTCAGTGTGACCTTGGCCCAGATCCTCAGAGCTATTTAGGCTCCAAACTTCTATTGATTTTAATGGAAATTTGGTGCCTCAAGAACTCTGAAGATCAGCATATGCAAGGAAAGTGGTGAGGGATAGCTCAGTGGTTTGAGCACTAGCCTGCTAAACCCCAGGTTGTGAGCTCAATCCTAGAGGCAGCCATTTAGGAATCTGGGGTGAAAATTGGGGATTTTTTTTTTTTTGCTTTGAGCAGGGGGTTGGACTAGATGACCTCCTGAGGTCCCTTCCAACTCTGAGATTCTATGATTCTATTATCTTAATTTCAATTTCTCAGTGCTTCCATTCCCCATGCGTGAAATGAGGATAACAGAACTTCCCTACCTCACAGGGGTGTTGGGAACTGTGTGAAATATTGGGAGATACTCACATACTAGGGTAATGGGAGTCATATCTGTACCTTAGCACTTACAACCCTTCAGAACTAGAAACAGGAGCATTATACCTCGGATAAGGCGAGATCTCAAACTTACCACAAAATACAAGGTGTCTAGCCCTGCTCAAGCAATCAGACTTCAGCACTTCCAGATGGTTATACATGGCAAACCTTGTTTAGGTGATTTTTATAGGTTCTAAAATGTACACGTTGTGTATTTTCCTCTTTCAAGCTCCTTAATTCATGTTAACTAACAACACCTGGCTTAACAGTTGGATGAATGCTAAAAATAGCCCCAATATATTGGTTTATTCATTTGCCAAATAGTTTTTCTATAAAACTTTGGTGGAGACTGATTATTGTTATTTGTGTTATGGTATTTGAGTTAAGGTTCCCAATGAGACTGACGCCCTATTGCGACAGGTGCTGTGCATATACACAGGAAGAAACAATCCCTGATCCAAAGAACGAACAATCTAAACGGATACAACAGACAGAGGTTAGGAGGAGAAACAGAGAAGTGATTTGCCCCACAGAGCAACAGAAAAGCCAAAAATCAAACCAAACTTAGAGCTTCTGAGTTTTAGTTTGGTGCTCTATCCTCTGGATAACACTGCTTCCTAACCACGTCTGCTTGCACGCTGTTGTATAAAGGTTATGTTTTTGGGTTTTTTTGCGGTTTTTTGTGGGCAACCCTGTATAACTGACTTCAGACTTCATCAGCCTCATGAAAAAACTCATATCAATAAAACCTTTATACCACATCTCATGGCTGTATATTCTCTCCCACTATTGTACATATGTTTGCACATATATTGATTGCCTGGCCATACATTATGCTGTATCATCATGCTGTATGAGGTATGCTATCCCTGTTTCATATATTTGCTTTTGGATTCATCCCACGTGTTGAAAGAAGGAAATTTGCTGACCCTCAAAATGGAGCTTTTCCTTGTTAGGGTGAAAGGGACTTGAGGATTCAACAAACAAATATTAGCACCAAAGCCCATAAAGTTGCTGGAGACTTTTCTGCTTCTCTCTTTAGCAGTTATATATTCTGCAGCAAAGTTAAACAAAGCAAGGAGTACAGGAAGGAGTGTAGACTGGATGTGCAGAATCTCTGGGTGCAAATAATGACTCTTTCAGTGGCTCTTCCATGAGCTTATATAAATGATAAATCATTCGGGTTTTCCTGTGGCATTTTCAAGAAGCCTGCTATTTGTAGTGCAATATTCCCCCCTGTCCCATTAAAATCTTCCACCTCCCAAAAAGGTCTGACAGTACTTCTAATGAAACTGCAAATTATCGCTGCAATTTTTTCCTTATGTAGGAGGCATCAAAATTTGGTTCATATTTATATCGCCCGCTGCTCTTCCAAGTATTGTGCGCTAGTGATTTTCTTTTATCTCCTCATCAGTCCCTGCCATTCAGCCTCCACATATACTCCAGTGCATTGCAATCTCGGTGCATAGAGCGTTGGAAGATCATGTTTGCCCATTGAGGGCTAATTGCCAGGCACCGGCATAATGCGAACCCTGAAATAATTTGGGAAGTAGTTTCAGACCTACCACACTACACTTAACAGTTCCCTTAAATAACTGACAGGCCGGGAGCAGTTTGGTATATTTAATGTCACTTTTCAATCTGTGGTTCTTGAGCTTGAAGCACAACTATTTTAAAGGGAACATGAGCCCCGGGGAGAGCAAGTGGGGACCAACGAAACAAATCTTGTTAATACACAAAAAAAGCTTTTGACATTGCGAAGCCAAATGGATTATCCTGTAGAATGTGCTGAAAGAAAGAAAGCTGCTTCCCATCCAATATTTATGTGTCCCTAGCTAATACCCTTCACTGAGATGAGTTGGTCAGAATTAGAGAGCTCAATGTCCTTTTAGGGTTAGTTTCTCTTTTATTATGTCTAACAATAAACTGTGCTGATGCTATACATTAGAACATACACAGTAGCTGGATTCCACGTGAAGCCCAGAATACAGGTGAGTGACATCCTGATTCCAAAAATGCCTATAATTTACAGGATTTTGACAAACTATGTAAAGGTAACAAGAAAATATTGATTCTTTCCACTCTTTCTTTACAGATTTGACACCTGCACTTACAGCTCCATATAAATGAATCATAACAATCATAACGATGACAGGTTTCAGAGTAGCGGCCGTGTTAGTCTGTCTTTGCAAAAAGAAAAGGAGGACTTGTGGCACCTTAGAGACTAACCAATTTATTTGAGCATAAACTTTCGTGAGCTACAGCTCGCTTCATCGGATGCATGCAGTGGAAAATACAGTGGGGAGATTTTATATACACAGAGAACGTGAAACAATGGGTGTTATCATACACACTGTAACCAGAGTGATCAGGTAAGGTGAGCTATTACCAGCAGAAGAGAAAAAAAAAAAAAAAAAAAACCTTTTGTAGTGATAACCAAGGTGCAGTTCCCATGCAGCTTTCTGTCCTCACCTTCAAGGCTCTGCACACTCATCCAACCCCCAACTCTGTTCTAATTCCCTCATGCTTCCCCTTGCAGTAGCTCCAGAGGTACCCATCAGGAGTACAGCCCAATTGTGAAGATCAGGGGTCCCTTTGTGCTGAGACAATCACCCAGGAAGAAATAATCCCTACCCTGAAAAGTTTACAATAGAATTTGCACTATGACACGGGTAGCGAGTGCACCAGATGCAACAAGGGAACATCTCCTACTGCCTCATCTAAATGCCCTGCCTCTCCCACTCTTGTTTCCTTGCCTGGCTTGGAATATTCTCCCCCTCCCAATTCGAATTCCTCCTTAAAAAAAACACATTTCTCCTGCAAAGCTCTGTGGCTATAATCCATCCACAGAAGAACTCATGCATACAAGTGACGTAAGACCAAGATTTGGAATTCTGTTCTTTAGTGAACATGGAGCCAGTGAAGGTCAGGAGGGAGGGGATTGCACCTACCTTTGTTGCTACATCAGTTTCAGCCTGATGTGATGGTTTTGTTCAGGCACAGATTCATTTGCTCAGCAAACATAACTAATACTGACTAGTAATGTAGGTAAGATGGACCATATAGCATCCTGCTTCTTCAAAAAGTTTGGGGCAGGTGAGCAACTGTAAAAGTTCAGTGGTGCCAACTTTCACGAGTCTTATGATGTTTGCTGTTTTTCTTAAAGCCACTGCACCGGGAAGGCCTGCGATTAGCCGAGAATCTCAGTTTTCATTTTAAAAAGAGTAATTTTCAAGCCCTCATGGTTGCAGAGGAAAGCTTGAAAATGCAACTTGAGTGTGACTTAAGAGTCAAAAACCAGAAGAAAAAGGAAAAGCCCCCCCAAAGATGGTTTTTTTTTAATCTCATGATTTTGGAGGGGCCTGACTCGTGATTTTTTTTAAATGCTTTGGTTTGGCAATACAATGTTCAGATGCCTGGTGAAACTTCCTTGGGCTGGAAACTGGGACGGGCTTCTTACAAGACAAAGCTTCCTCGTGCTTCATGTTAGGCCAGAGGTTGCATAAAAACAATCACTATTGTGGTATTTCTGTGCTCCCTATTACATCTGCCATGTGGGAAAACCACCGAAATCCTAACTCTTGTTTTTAAAAGGCATTCACCAAACTCTTTCAAACCATATATACATGCAAGCAAGCTCAGGGAGTTTGTAATAAAGATTTGGGACGTTTTATGCCAAAAATTAGTCTTGCATTTTTAAAGAGAGATTTGTAGTGAGTGGGAAGTTAACAGGGTTTTGAAATCAGAGGCACCATGCTAGCGAAGCTTGGATGAACAGGAAAGTGATTTTATTCAGGCTTTTTAAAACTCTATGTGTGAAATCCTGACCCCATTGAAAGCAATGGAAGCTTTGTCATTGGCTTCAGTGGGGCGAGGATTTCTTGTTAATCCAAAGTCCATAACTCAAATACCTGTGAAAGGCTTGGGAGAAAATATGTCCTTGTTTGCATTCAGCCTCTCCCCAAGTTTTCAAATACAGGCTGGAAAAAGTTTATAATCCACATACGACACCTTTTGAGTCCTCCACCAAAATCAAAGACGACCAGGAATACATTCCTGATATACTTAAGATAAAAAAACAAAACAAAGCAGGTATTTTAAAGAAAAAAAACATACAACAACTTTTGTACATTGCAAAGAAGCAAAAAGGGCAGAACCCCAATTATTTTTTATTTTAACTCATTTTTAACTATTGCGAATTAGAATTACTGGGCCTTGAAGGTGCTCTTTCTGTTGTTATTCGATGAGCCTCAGAGCTTTTGATGGTCCTCAAAGCTGATGCTAGGACTTCCCTAGTAGTAATCTCTTAGCAAGGAAGAAAAAAGCAGCGTCTCATGATAATAGTATGTCCTCAATAGCAGAGCCAGCTCTAGGCACCAGAAAAACCAAGCATGTGCTTGGGGTGGCATTTTTCAAGGGGCGGCATTCTGCACCCCCCCCTTTTTTTTTCAGCACTTTGGCAGCACTCCACTTGAGGCGGTAAAATACCTAGAGACAACCCTGCTGTGTAGGGGTTGGGACTCACCACCGCAGCGCCTCCTGCTGGCACATATGGGAATTAGCTCAGTCCATGTGGCGCACCCTCCGTTGGTGGTGTCCCATCCATCTTTCACCCTCTGTTGGCATCTGGGCCCGCATTGCTCCCTTCTCTCGCAGCATCCTCTTCAGGACAGTGCCCTCCAGCAGTGCCCCCTAGTCCACGCTCACCACCTTCCAGGGCGGTGGGGTTAACAGCAGTCCTTCCACTTTGCCCCAGCCACCGTGGCCAACCACACCCCCAGAGTCTAACCCCTTCTGTCAGGGGTGAGGTGCAGTCCGCTATGGCCGCTTCTAATGGCTGGGCGTAAGTGCAAGGGGGGTGGGACCCAGGCCTGCCCTCTACTCTGGGTCCCGACCCAGGGACCCTTTGGCGGCAGCCTTCCTGCCCTCCTTCCCTCCCCTTGTCCCTCTCTCTCCCTGGGCCGTTACCCCTTTGGCCCCTTTGCACGGGCTAGGTCCTTTTCTCAGGGCCCACAGCCTGGCAGATAGCGGGCTGGAGTTCCCTTCTGCTCCTGCCGCCTGCCCAGTACTGCGCTGTCCCTGGTGCTAGTCTCCTCACACAGGAGACAGACCTTTACCCTCTGAAGGTCTGGGAAGCCTTTATATAGCGCCTAGCCTGGCCCTGATTTGCTGCCTCTTGCTCAGCCCTGATTGGCTCCCTGCAGGCCCTCTCTGATTGGCTGGCTGTCCGCGCAGCCACTCTGGCCTGCTGTAGCCCAATCTGCCCTGGGGGTGGGGCACCGCCCCACCACACCTGCCCAGTAGTCACCCAGTTTAGGTTCTGTTCTTGGTTCTGTCACTGACATACTGGAGCCCAGATCCTCAAAGGCAGTTAGGGACCTAACTCCCTTTGAGGATCTGAGCCTGGATGTCTTTGGGCCTTAAATTGTGCCTCGCTTTCCTCTTCAGTAATAAAGGATGAATGATTTTTATCAGTTTCACCCAGAGGCTGGGAAGACTATTTGTAAAGTACCTTGAGTGCTTCTGATGCTAGGTGCTAGAAATGCATAATATTATTGGATTATCTTTTTCTGGGGACAGCTGAGAGTGTCTCTAATTTTAAATTATAGTTTTTGAAGAGAGAGTGTGTGTGTTAAATACAAGGAAACTGACCGACGTGTGAATAACACAACTTGCAGCAACAGACTTCATCCTGTTCCTTTTAATACAGCAAACTGTTTTGGACATTTCTGATGGATCAGCTCTATCCACTGGCACTTTGGAAGAGTTCTAACTGAATTCAACTTCTGTTCCCTCTGTCAACACATATTTCAACAACTTTTTAGCATGCCTGACATATTAGAAATACTTGGCTGTGGAATCAAAACACATCAGAGCTAAGAAGCTTCTGACACTAGCTATTTAGACTGAAGGGTTTTATTTCTTATCCTCAGAGGAATCCCAGCCTTGGTTTTTTTAGAAATGATGGTAAAAAAAAATCCAGTATTTTCCTTTGTTGCCTTTTTATTACTATTAAACTAAAGTACATATTTAATCTTCTTACCAGGCCTTTAGATGTTTTGATGTCCTGTTCAAAAACTTTCCATCAAAACTGTTTTTCAGTGGAAAATTGGGTTTTCATCTAGACAAACATTGTCTGCTTTTTGTGGAGAATTTTGAGAAAAAAGTGAAAAACAAATACTTTTTGGCCCCAAACCAAAATCTTTTCAACAGAAAACCAGAAAGTTTTTAGGTTTTTGATTTTTCAGAAAACACTTTAAATTTTCCTTGGAACCCTCACTCTCTCTCTCCTCCACACCTTCCCCCGCCCCCCCTCCCATTTTCTGACCAGCTCTCTAAAATATGTTTGGTTTTCTCATAATGCCCATATTGCATTAAAAGTACTTTTTCTTTGTAACATGAGCTGTTGTGAATAGAGCTGGCAATCACACACTGTTCTAACAGAGAACTCTTCAGTTTGATATCTTACAAGACCGCCTGCATTTACCTGTGGGGATATCTGTACTCAGCATCCTAAGCTCAGGTCAGGAAAAAGATCTTGTACAGCCTCATCCTTACTTTAGTCCTCATCAAGTCCAAGTGCTGTTTACTAAGTGCTCAGGAGGGAGGTCGGCAGGAGAGAAGGCACAGCACTTGAAATTAACTACACTACATAGTTTTGTTGACAAAACAGTGGAGGTGTACACACTACAATACTCTTTCTGCCGATGAAACTCCCCTGCTATGACAACATAATAAAACCACCTGAACGAGCGGCATTGGGCTTTTTGCAACATAGTTAGAGCAATGCAGCATCACTACAATTGCTTATGGTGCCCTAATTGGCCTCCAGGAGGTGTCCCATAATGCCCATCCTAACCATTCTGATCAGCAGTTTGAACCCTCGCTTCCACCGCCCAGTGAATGTTTGCAGAGTGACCTCAACACTCTCCCCCATCCTGAATTTCCCCAAAGCTCTGTCCCTGCAGTGTCCTGCCCTCTTCTGGAACACGCACAGAAGTTATTACATTCATTGCTGAGTGTCTGTTGCGGGGACAGTTTGTCAGTTTGACCATGTGTTTGATTGTTTGTTTGAAAAGTGTGAATTGGGAGTGCTTTGTTCCAGGTGAGCCTTGAGTGGGCTTGACTGTTATAAAAAGCCAGTCAGCGGCGAACAGCAGAGTGGCTAACAGAGGGAATTTGCCTGGGAGTTTGCCGAGGGAGAGCCCACTGAGGCTTACATCTTGCAGGCTTCTCTGAGTAGTTACTACAACTCCTGAGGAAGCTCATAGAAGGAAGGTAATATAGATGGTGAGCATTCAGCTGTTGTGACCTGCACAGGATGTGCCATGTTTGTCTTTCTTCCACAGGACAGAAGCGACTTTGCCTGTACAAAGTGCAAGCTGGTCTCCATATTGGAAGAGAAGGTCCAAGATCTGAAGAAACAAGTATCGACCCTGCATTGCATAAGAGAAACTGAAGATTTTCTGGACAGATTTCAGGATATGCTTCTACGGACACAACGTTCTGAAGATTCAGAGCACGTTGTGCAGCGGGGACAGAAGAACGGTGAAGAAATTTGGCAGCATGTGACCTCCAGAAGAAGAAAGGGGAGTGTCCATGTACCAGCAATGCAGATACAGCTAAGCAACCATTTTCATGTTCTCCCCACAGGTACGAATGCAGAGAGTGGACTAGTTGATACATCTGAGGGAAGGGAGCAGAAGGAGACTCAGCCGATTGGAAGGCATGAGATGCACTGTCCTAGGGATGGGGGTTACATGACCACCACTCCCAAGAGATGGAGGCGGGTGGTGGTGGTCGGCGACTCTCTCCTCAGGGGGACTGAGTCGTCTATCTGCCTCCCTGACCGGGAAAACAGAGAAGTCTGCTGCTTGCCAGGAGCTAGGATTCACGATGTGACAGAGAGACTGCCGAGACTCATCAAGCCCTCGGATCGCTACCCCTTCCTGCTTCTCCACATGGGCACCAATGATACTGCCAAGAATGACCTTGAGTGGATCACTGCAGACTACGTGGCTCTGGGAAGGATAAAGGAGTTTGAGGCGCAAGTGGTGTTCTCGTCCATCCTCCCTGTGGAAGGAAAAGGCCTGGGTAGAGACCGTCAAATCGTAGAAGTCAACGAATGGCTACACAGGTGGTGTCAGAGAGAAGGCTTTGGATTCTTTGACAATGGGATGGTGTTCCAAGAAGGAGGAGTGCTAGGCAGAGATGGGCTCCACCTAATGAAGAGAGGGAAGAGCATCTTCGCAAGCAGGCTGGCTAACCTAGTGAGGAGGGCTTTAAACTAGGTTCACTGGGGGAAGGAGACCAAAGCCCTGAGGTAAGTGGGGAAGTGGGATACCGGGAGGAAGCACAAGCAGGAGACCATGAGAGGCGAGGGCTCCTGCCTCATACTGGGAAAGAGGGACGATCAGTGAGTTATCTCAAGTGCCTATACACAAATGCAAGAAGCCTGGGAAACAAGCAAGGAGAACTGGAAGTCCTGGCACAGTCAAGGAATTATGATGTGATTGGAATAACAGAGACTTGGTGGGATAACTCACATGACTGGAGTACTGTCATGGATGGATATAAACTGTTCAGGAAGGACAGGCAGGGCAGAAAAGGTGGGGGAGTTGCATTGTATGTAAGAGAGCAGTATGACTGCTCAGAGCTCAAGTATGAAACTGCAGAAAAACCTGAGAGTCTCTGGATTAAGTTTAGAAGTGTGAGCAACAAGGGTGATGTCGTGGTGGGAGTCTGCTATAGCCCACTGGACCAGGGGGATGATGTGGACAAGGCTTTATTCCGGCAACTAATGGAAGTTACTAGATTGCAGGCCCTGGTTCTCATGGGAGACTTCAATCACCCTGATATCTGCTGGGAGAGCAATACAGCGGTGCACAGACAATCCAGGAAGATTTTGGAAAGTGTAGGGGACAATTTCCTGGTGCAAGTGCTGGAGGAACCAACTAGAGGCAGAGGTCTTCTTGACCTGCTGTTCACAAACCGGGAAGAATTAGTAGGGGAAGCAAAAGTGGATGGGAACCTGGGAGGCAGTGACCGTGGGATGGTTGAGTTCAGGATCCTGACACAAGGAAGAAAGGAGAGCAGCAGAATATGGACCCTGGACTTCAGAAAAGCAGACTTTGACTCCCTCCGGGAACTGATGGGCAGGATCCCCTGGGAGAATAACATGAGGGGGAAAGGAGTCGAGGAGAGCTGGCTGAATTTTAAAGAATCCTTATTGCGGTTACAGGGACAAACCATCCCAATGTGTAGAAAGAATAGCAAATATGGCAGGCGACCAGCTTGGCTTAACAGTGAAATCCTTGCAGATCTTAAACACAAAAAAGAAGCTTACAAGAAGTGGAAGATTGGACAAATGACCAGGGAGGAGTATAAAAATATTGCTCAGGCATGCAGGAGTGAAATCAGGAAGGCCAAATCACACTTGGAGTTGCAGCTAGCAAGAGATGTTAAGAGTAACAAGAAGGGTTTCTTCAGGTATGTTAGCATCAAGAAAAATGTCAAGGAGAGCGTGGGCCCCTTACTGAATGAGGGAGGCAACCTAGTGACAGAGGATGTGGAAAAAGCTAATGTACTCAATGCTTTTTTTTGCCTCTGTCTTCACGAACAAGTTCAGCTCCCAGACTACTGCACTGGGCAGCACAGCATGGGGAGGAGGTGACTAGCCCTCTGTGGAAAAAGAAGTGGTTTGGGACTATTTAGAAAAGCTGGACGAGCACAAGTCCATAGAATCATAGAATATCAGGGTTGGAAGGGACCTCAGGAGGTCATCTAGTCCAAACCCCTGCTCAAAGCAGGACCGATCCCCAATTAAATCATCCCAGCTAGGGCTTTGTCAAGCCTGACCTTAAAAACTTCTAAGGAAGGAGATTCCACCACCTCCCTAGGTAACGCATTCCAGTGTTTTACCACCCTCCTAGTGAAAAAGTTTTACCTAATATCCAACCCAAATCTCCCCCACTGCAACTTGAGACCATTACTCCTTGTTCTGTCACCTGCTACCACTGAGAACAGTCTAGAGCCATCCTCTTTGGAACCCCCTTTCAGGTAGTTGAAAGCAGCTATCAAATCCCCCCTCATTCTTCTCTTCCATAGACTAAACATCCCCAGTTCCCTCAGCCTCTCCTCATAAGTCCATAGGGCCGGATGCACTGCATCTGAGAGTGCTAAAGGAGTTGGTGGATGTGATTGGAGAGCCATTGGCCATTATCTTTGAAAACTCATGGCAATCGGGGGAGGTCCCAGACAACTGGAAAAAGGCTAATGTAGTGCTATCTTTAAAAAAGGGAAGGAGGAGGATCCGGGGAACTACAGGCCAGTCAGCCTCACCTCAGTCCCTGGAAAAATCATAAAAAGAAAAGGAGTACTTGTGGCACCTTAGAGACTAACCAATTTATTTGAGCATGCTTGGGGGTCGGGAGCAGGTCCTCAAGGAATCAATTCTGAAGCACTTAGAGGAGAGGAAAGTGATCAGGAACAGTTAGCATGGATTCACCAAGGGCAAGTCATGCCTGACTAATCTAATTGCCTTCTATGACGAGATAACTGGCTCTGTGGATGAGGGGAAAGCAGTGGACATGTTGTTCCTTGACTTAGGAAAGCTTTTGACACGGTCTCCCACAGTATTCTTGCCAGCAAGTTAAAGAAGTATGGGCTGGATGAATGGACTATAAGGTGGATAGAAAGCTGGCTAGATTGTCGGGCTCAAAGGGTAGTGATCAATTGCTCCATGTCCAGTTGGCAGCCAGTATCAAGCGGAGTGCCCCAAGGGTCGGTCCTGGGGCCGGTTTTGTTCAATATCTTCATTAATGATCTGGAGGATGGCGTGGATTGCACTCTCAGCAAGTTTGCAGATGACACTAAACTGGGAGGAGAGGTAGATATGCTGGAGGGTAGGGATAGGATATAGAGGGACCCAGACAAATTGGAGGATTGGGCCAAAAGAAATCTGATGAGGTTCAACAAGGACAAGTGCAGAGTCCTGCTCTTAGGCTAGAATCCCATGCACCGTTACAGACTAGGGACCAAATGGCTAGGCAGCAGTTCTGTAGAAAAGGACCTAGGGGTTACAGTGGATGAGAAGCTGGATATGAGTAAACAGTGTGCCTTTGTTGCCAAGAAGGCCAATGGCATTTTGGGATGTATATGTAGGGGCATTGCCAGCAGATCGAGGGACGTGATCGTTCCCCTCTATTCAACATTGGTTAGGCCTCATCTGGAGTACTGTGTCCAGTTTTTAGCCCCACACTACAAGAAGGATGTGAAAAAATTGGAAAGCATCCAGCAGAGGGCAACAAAAATGATTAGGAGACTGGAACACATGACTTATGAGGAGAGGCTGAGGGAACTGGGATTGTTTAGTCTGTGGAAGAGAAGAGTGAGGGGGGATTTGATAGCTGCTTTCAACTACCTGAAAGGGAGTTCCAAAGAACATGGATCTAGACTGTTCTCAGTGGTAGCAGATGACAGAACAAGGAGTAATGGTCTCAAGTTGCAGCGGGGGGAGGTGTAGGTTGGATGTTAGGAAAAATTTTTTCACTAGGAGGGTGGTGAAGCACTGGAATGCGTTACCTAGGGAGGTGGTGGAATCTCCTTTCTTTGAGGTTTTTAAGATCAGGCTTGACAAAGCCCTGACTGGAATGATTTAGTTGGGGATTGGTCCTGCTTTGAGCAGTGGATTGGACTAGATGACCTCCTGAGATCCCTTCCAACCCTGATATTCTATGAATCTATGATTCTAACTCTGCTGCCCTGCACCCAAGTACACACGTATGTTCCCCACCTCCATTTAAAAGCCTGGGAATTTTTGAAATTCCTCTTCCTGTTTGCTCGGCATGCACAATTCACACAGCATCTTCCCAGCTGACCATGCCAGCTCTACACTTAGAGGCAGGTCTACACTTAAAACACTGCAGTGGTGCAACTGCACCACTAGACCACTTCAGTGAAGAGGCTACTATGCCATGGGAGAGCTTCTCCAGTCAGCATAGTTAATCCACCTCTGCGAGAGGCAGTCGCTGTGTCGGTGGGAGAAACCCTCCCATCAACATAGCGCTGTCCACACCGGGGGTTAGGTCAGTATAACGGCACTGCTTGCGGGGTGTCGATTTTTCACACCAATGGGTGACATAGTTATACTTATGTGAGTTTGCAGTGGAGACCTGGCCAAATGGTCCAGCTCCTCAAAGATATTTAAGCCATGTCTCCGCTAGCACTTATGTCGGTGAAAAAAACACACACCCCTGAGCGACATCAGTGGCTACAGAAGCGCTCTTACAGTGGCACAGCTGTATTGGTACAGCTGTGACGCTGTAAACACGTAAGTGTAGCCGTGGCCTTAGAGACTTATGGGAGTTAGGGGCCTAAATATCTTTGAGGATCTGGGCCATAGGAGCCTTTCTCCTTCCCTTTGTTTATTTAGATTGCAGGTGTTATGAGACAGGGCTGTCTCTTACAATGTGGGGTGTTGATGTTGCAATCTGTAGGCACTACTGTAATAATATTACTACGGGAAAGTGTTGGAGAAAGGGTTCCTGACTCTCCAGGGAACTTCAGCTTTTGTATTTAATAGTCTATCTGACAAATGAATGGAACGGAATCTTAAGCCTCAATCCTGCACTGAGCTTTCTGGGTCAATTGGGCTCTTGTGAGCATCAACCTTGTGCCTGTATGGAGCTCAGTACAGGATTGGGGGCTTATTGTGCTGCTCTGTGTATTGATTTTGCTGCTGCTTTTATGGCTTGGGAAGACATAATTAATCTCTGAATGAGACTTTTTCACAATTCCCCCAAAAGCAAACTGCAAGAAGGAACAGCTCTAAAGGTCATGACTGTGGGGCAGAAGAGAAGGAATCTCTGACATAACATCCCTAAGCAGCAGGGTTAGGTACGGTCCGTTACTAAGGCTGAAGCATTATGTTTTTACCAAGCTAAATTGTGTCTGTTTTTACCAGCTGTCCCGGAGATGGTTATCAAAGAAGAATGAAATCATTTGTGCCGGGTGTTGTTAATATTCTCCAGTGCAAACATCTGGATCTTCTTATTTTGTTTTTTCTCTTTATTCACAAAGGGACTTTCTTCTGTTGCCCTGTACGAGAAGGAGTGAGAGCAGGACAGCTGCAGAGGAAAGGCAAGAATGCAATAGTTGTGCTGTTTAAAGTGTACTGCTCTCATGGCTGCATTAATCAAATAGTTTTTGAAAGAAAGAAATTGAAAAAAAAAGAGGGTAATTCTTGCAGAAACCTGTCTCTAGGAGTCAGGAGAACCCCTTCTCTTCCCAGCTCTGCTGTTGATCCACTTGGTAACCTTGGGCAAGTCATTTCACCTCTCTGTCACTGTATTTCTCCCATCCTTTGACTGTTTAGAAGTTAAGCTCTTCAGGCAGGCATGAATGTTTATAGCCAGTGCTTGGCACAAAAGAACTCCAGTCTTGGCTTGGCGCCTCTAGGTGGTACCATAATACAAATGATAAAAAACAGTAGGGTAAATTCCTCCAGAGCATTACAGTGGAATAGATTAAGCAAAGCAGTAGATTAGAAGAAGGGCCTGATTCCCCTCCCACTTGTATTTGTTCTAAATCTGTGTAAATTCATTAACTTCAGTTGAGTTCCTCCTGATCTACATCCATGTAAGAATAGTTCTTGAAATGCAGAGTCTTACTTATTGAAATTGATGGGAGTCTTTCCATTGATTTCAGTGGGCTTTGGATCAGGCCTACTGTAAATATCCCTTACATACAGTGCAGCTCAGTTAAAATATAATTGTCACGGTGGCCTAATAATCTCCACTAAGATTCTACCTAAGGTACTAGGCAGATAAGGGTGTACAATAGAGAAAATCTTCCTCTTCCATCCACACCTGTTTTAGAGACTGTGCCTTGCCTCTTCAGACTTGGATCTGGTGAAACTGCTCCACACATTTGTGACCTGCAACAGACATGCCAACTCTCGTCAATTCGTCGCCAGTGACGCAATTTCTCCTTGTCTACGCTACACACTTTTGCCAACAAAAGTCAGTTTTCATCGACAGATCAGTGAAAGGTGCACATACTACAGTGCTCCTCCTGCTGATCTAACTCTCCTGTTACACTGACAGAATAAAACCACCTCAACGAGAGGCGTAGTGCTTTTTGCGACAAAGTTAGATCTATGCAGTGTCAGTGTACACAGTGCGTTTGCTTATGTCGCTGTAAATGGCCTCCAGAAGGTGTCCCACAATGCTCATTCTGACCGCTCTGGTCAGCAATTCAAACTCCTCTGCCCTGCACCCAGGTACAGGCATCCACTCGTTCCCCCTTTAAAGGCCCAGGAATTTTTGAAATGCCACTTCCTGTTTGCTCAGCTGGAGAGCTCCATCACATCTTCCCAGTTGACCATGCCGGCTCCATGCAGCAAACACACTATTGCTTAGAGTACACTGGAGTTATTGGATCTGCTAGGTCTGTGGGGAGAGGAAGCTGTGCAGTCCCAGCTCTGTGCCAGATGGAGAAACTTCAATACCTATGGGCAGATTTCTCCTGGCATGTTGGAGAAGGGCCATGAACGCAACATGCTTCAGTGCCATGCGAAGATCAATGAGCTGAAGGCCAACCATCTCTCTGGTGCTGCACCAAAGACCTGCCACTTCTACAAGGAGCTGGATGCCATCCTCAGCAGCGACCCCATCTCCACCACCAAGAGCCTCGGGGATACTTTGATGGCGCTGAAGACAGTGGCCAGTGGACTCAACCCTGAGGATGAAGTGACAGATGATGAAGTGGAGTTGGAGGTTGGGGTGGGACAGGCGACAGGGTCTGGTAGTGTGGCAAGCCAGGACCTCTTCTCAACTTTGGAGGGTTCAAGCAAGTCCCCGGAAAAATCATGGAGCAGGTCCTCAAAGAATCAATCCTGAAGCACTTACATGAGAGGAAAGTGATCAGGAACAGTCAGCATGGATTCACCAAGGGAAGGTCTTGCCTGACTAATCTAATCGCCTTCTATGATGAGATTACTGGTTCTGTGGATGAAGGGAAAGCAGTGGATGTATTGTATCTTGACTTTAGCAAAGTGTTTGACACGGTCTCCCACAGTATTCTTGTCAGCAAGTTAAAGAAGTATGGGCTGGATGAATGGACTATAAGGTGGGTAGAAAGTTGGCTAGATTGTCGGGCTCAATGGGTAGTGATCAATGGCTCCATGTCTAGTTGGCAGCCGGTGTCAAGTGGAGTGCCCCAGGGGTTGGTCCTGGGGCCGGTTTTGTTCAATATCTTCATAAATGATCTGGAGGATGGTGTGGATTGCACTCTCAGAAAATTTGCGGATGATACTAAACTGGGAGGAGTGGTAGATACGTTGGAGGGCAGGGATAGGATACAGAGGGACCTAGACAAATTGGAGGATTGGGCCAAAAGAAATCTGATGAGGTTCAATAAGGATAAGTGCAGGGTCCTGCACTTAGGACGGAAGAACCCAATGCACAGCTACAGACTAGGGACCGAATGGCTAGGCAGCAGTTCTGCGGAAAAGGACCTAGGGGTGACAGTGGACGAGAAGCTGGATATGAGTCAGCAGTGTGCCCTTGTTGCCAAGAAGGCCAATGGCATTTTGGGATGTATAAGTAGGGGCATAGCGAGCAGATCGAGGGATGTGATCGTCCCCCTCTATTCGAGATTGGTGAGGCCTCATCTGGAGTACTGTGTCCAGTTTTGGGCCCCACACAACAAGAAAGATGTGGATAAATTGGAAAGAGTCCAGTGAAGGGCAACAAAAATGATTAGGAGACTGGAACACATGACTTATGAGGAGAGGCTGAGGGAACTGGGATTGTTTAGTCTGCGGAAGAGAAGAATGAGGGGGGATTTGATAGCTGCTTTCAACTACCTGAGAGGTGGTTCCAGAGAGGATGGTTCTAGACTATTCTCAGTGGTGGAAGAGGACAGGACAAGGAGTAATGGTCGCAAGTTGCAGTGGGGGAGGTTTAGGTTGGATATTAGGAAAAACTTTTTCACTAGGAGGGTGGTGAAACACTGGAATGCGTTAGCTAGGGAGGTGGTGGAATCTCCTTCCTTAGAAGTTTTTAAGGTCAGGTTTGACAAAGCCCTGGCTGGGATGATTTAATTGGGGATGGGTCCTGCTTTTGAGCAGGGGGTTGGACTAGATGACCTACTGAGGTCCCTTCCAACCCTGATATTCTATGATTCTATGATTCTAAGTCCCAGCAGCCCGGCTCTGGCGCTCATGATGCAGGAGAGGGGAGCTCTCATTTTGATTTGCTACAGCTCAGTGACATAAGGTAGTGCTGTCCTTTGTTTCATTATATGTTAGAAGTGGGTTAAGGGATAGAAATGTACAAGACTAGCAGTGTTTGCATCTGCTTTCCATTCCCCTGTGCAGCTATGCAGTGGGGGCTCTGTGGAAAGGTTTGTTAATGCGCACTGAGATTTCACAGAGATCTCTAGGATCTAGGAAACTTTCCTGGAGGTACTCGGCATCCTCTGCCAAAAGTTCCTTGGCAGAGCTGCTTTGTTTCTTCCCCCACTGTAGGAAACTTTGCCATGCTAATTGGCAATCACTTCTGCAGAGACCAAAGCGGCACACAGATGAGCAGCATATGGACCCACTCTGAAGGCTCATGCATGCAGGAGATGCACCCTTGCATCTTCGGTTGCTCTCCGCTTCAATCACCCCCTCCGGTGGAAAATGGTGGTAGAATTTACAATAGTGTACCTAGGTGCTTGCAGTGATCCCCTTAAAAAAACACCTAGACCCTTTGTGCCATCTTGGATTTCCCCCCACCCCACCCCACCGCATGCTGAACTCACCATGTTTAGGGAACTCGCCAAGCTGTCTGCTTGCCAAGGGAGAGTGAGAAAGAGGTGTATTTAACTATTATTCAATGCTGTGAGTGCACTCACAATGCTCCCTCTGTTTATTGTTTTTTGTGCTTCTGCAGCTGTGCCCTTGAAGGGAACCCCCTGCACACCAGTGGAGTGCCTCCATCAGATAAGAAGGCAAACCAGGAGGAGTAAGGAGCACATGTTTAGGGAGGAGCTCCAATTGTCTAATGCGAAAGAACATGATGACAGGGCATGGGGAGAGACAATAATGAAAAATTGAAAATATCAGGGCCAGGAGTAGATGATAAAACTGATGGAGGACCAAACAGAGATTCTGAAGTCCCTGATTGCGCTGCAGTCAGAACACATGGGTGCTTGGCTCCCCTTGCAGCCCATATGGAACTGCATGCCATGCCCTCCCCAAACTCTCCCTACACATTCCTTGCATATTCCTGGTCCGTCGCAGTACCCCTTTCACTCCATCCCTTCGGACAGGTCCCCTAATGACAGCTGGACTTACACAGAGCTATGAGAGCCTCCATTAAGAACGTGCTCCTCAGTGTCATGTCCCTTGCAAGAAATCAAATTCTGTGTATTGGTTATTTCTGTTTAATAAAAATGTAGTCAGAAATAATATAAATCTTTATTTTTCTCCTAGACATGGTAGTTGCTGTTGGAATTCATACACAGTAGCAATTGGCACTGTTTCAGACTACAAGTTACGCTCAGGAAGCAATCATTACAAAGGTCCTTTCAGGCAGCAAGTAAACAAAGCCAGGCTGAATGCATTACAGAAACACACATTACTGGAGCTCATTGTGCTTCAAAACCTCCCTGATTTGAATAGCCCTCCATTGAGCCCTTTTAATAGCCCTGATATCTGGCTGCTCAAAATCAGCCACTAGGCAATCTATTTCAACCCTCCACCCCCAGGGAAACTTTTCCATCTTGGCTTCACAAATGTTATACAGAGCACAGCAGGCTGCTATGACCATAGGAATATTTTCCTCACTGAGGTCTAACCTGCCAAAAAGGCATCACCAGCAAGCCTTTATTTTGCCACATGCATATTCAACAATCATTCTGCACCTGCTGAGCCTGTTGTTGAAGTGCTCCTTGCTGCTGTCATGTTTCCAGTGTAAGGTTCATGAGCCACAGGAGAAAGAGGTAGGCTGGATCATTGTGGGCATTTTAACATCCGCCATTGGAATCTTTTGGTCTGGAAAGAAAGTCTCTGTTCTCAGCTTTCTGTACACACCAGTGGTCCTGAAGATGCATGCATTGTGCACTTTCCCTGACTACCCCATGTGGATATCAGTGAAATGACCCCAGTGATCCACCAGCACCTGCAATATCATAGAGAAGTAGCCCTTTCTACTGAGGTACTCTGTCGCAAGGTGTTCCGGGGCCAAAATTGCAATATGTGTGCCATCTATCACCCCGCCGCAATTAGGGAATTCCATTCCCTCAAAGCCATCCAGTATTTCATGCACATTTCCAAGAGCCACGGTCCTTCATAGCAGGATGCGATTAATGATCCTGCACACTTGAATTGAGGGGAGTTGGGTGGGGAGAGAACTGATGGGGCACTGGGGGACAGGATTAATTGCTGGGCAGGAGATAGGCCAATGAGGGGGTAAAAGGTCATGCAGCAGGGGCCAAAAAAATCCCCTTATTCAGTACATGCGGGAGAGTGAAAATTGGGTCTCTGCTACCCATTGGAATTCTGGGTTGAGATCCCAATGCCTGATGGGGCTAAAACATTGTCGCGGGTGGTTCTGGGTACATATCGTCAGGCCCCCGTTCCCTCCCTCCCTCCATGAACGCAAGGGCAGACAATCGTTTCGCGCCTTTTTTCCTGAGTTACCTGTGCAGACGCCATACCACGGCAAGCATGGAGCCCGCTCAGGTAACCGTCACCGTATGTCTCTTGGGTGCTGGCAGACGTGGTACTGCATTGCTACACAGTAGCAGCAACCCATTGCCTTGTGGCAGCAGACAGTACAATAGACTGGTAGCCGTCATCGTCATGTCCGAGGTGCTCCTGGCCATATCGGCCAGGAGCGCCTGGGCAGACATGGGCGCAGGGACTAAATTTGGAGTGACTTGACCAGGTCATTCTCTTTAGTCCTGCAGTCAGGCCTATTGAACCATCTTATGGTGAGCAGGCAGGCGATACGGATTGCTAGCAGTCGTACTGTACCATCTTCTACCAGGCAGACAAGAGATGAGGATGGTTAGCAGTCCTACTGCACCGTCTTCTGCCGAGCAGCCATGAGATGTGGATGGCTTGCAGTCCTTCTGCACCGTCTGCTGCCAGCCAAAGATGTAAAAGATAGATGGAGTGTATCAAAACAAGAAATAGACCAGATTTGTTTTGTACTCATTTGCTTCCCCCCCTCCCCCGTCTAGGGGACTCATTCCTCTAGGTCACACTGCAGTCTTTCACAGAGAAGATGCAGTGAGGTAAATCTAGCCATGTATTAATCAGAGGCCAGACTAACCTCCTTCTTCCAAAAAGAACAATAACTTAGGTGCACCATTTCTTATTGGAACCCTCCGTGAAGTCCTGCTTGAAATACTCCTTGATGTAAAGCCACCCCCTTTGTTGATTTTAGCTCCCTGTAGCCATCCCTGTAAGCCGTGTCGTCAGTCGCCCCTCCCTCCGTCAGAGCAACGGCAGACAATCGTTCCGTGCCTTTTTTCTGTGCAGACGCCATACCAAGGCAAGCATGGAGGCTGCTCAGCTCACTTTGGCAATTAGGAGCACATTAAACACCACACGCATTATCCAGCAGTATATGCAGCACCAGAACCTGGCAGAGTGATACCGGGCGAGTAGGTGACGTTAGCGCGGTCGCATGAGTGATCAGGACATGGACACAGATTTCTCTGAAAGTATGGGCCCTGCCAATGCATGCATCATGGTGCTAATGGGGCAGGTTCATGCTGTGGAATGCCGATTCTGGGCTCGGGAAACATGCACAGACTGGTGGGACCGCATAGTGTTGCAGGTCTGGGACGATTCCCAGTGGCTGCGAAACTTTCGCATGCGTAAGGGCACTTTCACGGAACTTTGTGACTTGCTTTCCCCTGCCCTGAAGCGCATGAATACCAAGATGAGAGCAGCCCTCACAGTTGAGAAGCGAGTGGCGATAGCCCTGTGGAAGCTTGCAATGCCAGACAGCTACCGGTCAGTTGGGAATCAATTTGGAGTGGGCAAATCTACTGTGGGGGCTGCTGTGATTTAAGTAGCCCACGCAATCAAAGATCTGCTGATATCAAGGGTAGTGACCCTGGGAAATGTGCAGGTCATAGTGGATGGCTTTGCTGCAATGGGATTCCCTAACTGTGGTGGGGCCATAGACGGAACCCATATCCCTATCTTGGCACCGGATTACCAAGCCTGCGAGTACATAAACCGCAAGGGGTACTTTTCAATAGTGCTGCAAGCTCTGGTGGATCACAAGGGACGTTTCACCAACATCAACGTGGGATGGCTGGGAAAGGTACATGACGCTTGCATCTTCAGGAACTCTGGTCTGTTTCAAAAGCTGCAGGAAGGGACTTTATTCCTAGACCAGAAAATAACTGTTGGGGATGTTGACATGCCTATAGTTATCCTTGGGGACCCAGCCTACCCCTTAATGCCATGGCTCATGAAGCCGTACACAGGCAGCCTGGACAGTAGTCAGGAGCTGTTCAACTACAGGCTGAGCAAGTGCAGAATGGTGGTAGAATGTGCATTTGGACGTTTAAAGGCGCGCTGGCGCAGTTTACTGACTCGCTTAGACCTCAGTGAAACCAATATTCCCACTGTTATTACTGCTTGCTGTGTGCTCCACAATATCTGTGAGAGTAAGGGGGAGATGTTTATGGTGGGGTGGGAGGTTGAGGCAAATAGCCTGGCTGCTGGTTACACGCAGCCAGACACTAGGGTGGTTAGAAGAGCACAGGAGGGAGCGGTAGGCTTCAGAGAAGCTTTGAAAACCAGTTTCATGACTGGCCAGGCTACGGTGTGAAAGTTCTCTTTGTTGCTCCTTGATGAAACCCCCCACCCCTTGGTTCACTCTACTTCCCTGTAAGCTAACCACCCTCCCCTCCTCCCTTCGATCACCGCTTGCAGAAGCAATAAAGTCATTGTTGCTTCACATTCATGCATTCTTTACTCATTCATCACACAAATAGGGGGATGACTACCAAGGTAGCCCAGGAGGGGTGGTGGAGGAGGGAAGGAAAATGCCACACAGCGCTTTAAAAGTTTACAACTTTAAAATTTATTGAATGCCAGCCTTCTTTTTTTTGGGCAATCCTCTGTGGCGGAGTGGCTGGTTGGCCGGTGGCCCCCCCCCACCGCGTTCTTGGGCATCTGGGTGTGGAGGCTATGGAACTTGGGGAGGAGGGCAGTTGGTTACACGGGACTGTAGTGGCAGTCTGTGCTCCAGCTGCCTTTGCTGCAGCTCAACCATACACTGGAGCATACTGGTTTGATCCACCAGCAGCCTCAGCATTGAATCCTGCCTCCTCTCATCATGCTGCCGCCACATTTGAGCTTCAGCCCTGTCTTCAGCCGGCCACTTACTCTCTTCAGCCCGCCACCTCTCCTCCCGGTCATTTTGTGCTTTCCTGCACTCTGACATTATTTGCCTCCACGCATTCATCTGTGCTCTGTCAGTGTGGGAGGACAGCATGAGCTCAGAGAACATTTCATCATGAGTGCGTTTTTTTTTCTTTCTAATCTTCACTAGCCTCTGGGAAGGAGAAGATCCTGTGATCATTGAAACACATGCAGCTGGTGGAGAAAAAAAAAGGGACAGCGGTATTTAAAAAGACACATTTTATAAAACAGTGGCTACACTCTTTCAGGGTAAACCTTGCTGTTAACATTACATACATAGTACATGTGCTTTCGTTACAAGGTCGCATTTTGCCTCCCCCCACCGCATGGCTACCCCCTCAACCCTCCCCCCTCCCCGTGGCTAACAGCGGGGAACATTTCTGTTCAGCCACAGGCAAACAGCCCAGCAGGAACGGGCTCCTTTGAGTGTCCCCTGAAGAAAAGCACCCTATTTCAACCAGGTGACCATGAATGATATCTCACTCTCCTGAGGATAACACAGAGAGATAAAGAACGGATGTTGTTTGAATGCCAGCAAACATACACTGCAATGCTGTGTTGTACAATGATTCCCGAGTATGTGTTACTGGCCTGGAGTGGTAAAGTGTCCTACCATGAAGGACGCAATAAGGCTGCCCTCCCCAGAAACCTTTTGCAAAGAGTTTGGGAGTACATCCAGGAGAGCTGCGAATGCCAGGGCAAATTAATCCTTTCATATGCTTGCTTTTAAACCATGTATAGTATTTTAAAAGGTACACTCACCGGAGGTCCCTTCTCCGCCTTCCGGGTCCAGGAGGCAGTCTTGGGTGGGTTTGGGGGGTACTGACTCCATGTCCAGGGTGAGAAACAGTTCCTGGCTGTTGGGAAAACTGGTTTCTCTGCTTGCTTGCTGTGAGCTATCTACAACCTCCTCCTCCTCATCATCATGTTCTTTGTCCCCAAACCCTGCTTCCGTGTTGCCTCCATCTCCATTGAAGGAGTCAAACAACATGGCGGGGGTAGTGGTGGCTGAACCCCCTAAAATGGCATGCAGCTCATCATAGAAGCGGCATGTTTGGGGCTCTGACCCGGAGCGGCCGTTCACCTCTCTGGTTTTCTGGTAGGCTTGTCTCAGCTCCTTAAGTTTCACGCGGCACTGCTTCAGGTCCCTGTTATGGCCTCTGTCCTTCATGCCCTGGGAGATTTTGACAAAGGTTTTGGCATTTCGAAAACTGGAACAGAGTTCTGATAGCATGGATTCCTTTCCCCATATAGCGATCAGATCCCGTACCTCCCGTTCAGTTCATGCTGGAGCTCTTTTGCGATTCTGGGACTCCATCATGGTCACCTCTGCTGATGAGCTCTGCATGGTCACCTGCAGCTTGCCACGCTGGCCAAACAGGAAATGAGATTCAAAAGTTCGTGGTTCTTTTCTGTCTACCTGGCCGGTGCATCTGAGTTGAGAGTGCTGTCCAGAGCGGTCACAATGGAGCACTCTGGGATAGCTCCAAGAGGCCAATACCGTCTAATTGCGTCCACAGTACCCCAAATTCGACCCGGCAAGGCCGATTTAAGCGCTAATCCACTTGTCAGAGGTGGATTAAGGAAATCAATTTTAAGAGCCCTTTAAGTCAAAATAAAGGGCTTCATAGTGTGGATGGGTGCAGTTTACATCGATTTAACGCTGCTAAATTCGACCTAAAGTCCTAGTGTAGACCAGGGCAAAGAGTGGTTGGCTATAGGTCACCTCCTTGATGCTGGGCCACTCAGTTGGCCCAAGGCTCAGAGGCAGGAAAAAAGCTACTGTGGCTGCCTCCATTTTCACTTTGTGCTGGGAGAGTAGAGAGAAGGAGAGTAGAGAGAAGTGCAGCTGTAATGGGGCTGTTGATCCCATATTGAAACTTAGTGGGGTTTTGGTTTTCCCTCTCCCAATAGCAGGAGAAAGGGGGAGGGCAGTAGAGGAATCAGGATCCTGAAACTGACAGTCCCCAGGGTGAATGGGGAGAGACCAGAGCTCCAAGTCAGCTGGCTAGACAGGGCAGTCCAATGAGGGAGTCAAGAGCCCAGGGCCCATCCTCCATGTGAGCTGGAGCTGCCTGGGCAGAGTAAGGGAGAGCCAAGGAGAGAGCAGCAGCCAGATCCAGACCTGCCGGAGCAGCAGCCAAGCAGCAGAGCTGAGCTGGAATAGTGGAAATGAGCCCCACCAACGGGAAGCCAGGGCCGAGCTGCAGTGGGAGCCAGAGCCAGGGTAGTGGATGCTGGCAATGCCACACATAACACTGGAGCTGAGTGTGGCAAGCGGCTGGGGAAAGCAAGGTGGGGCCCTGGGCAGAGATGGGCTGGGAGGCATCGCCAGACGATGGCCTTGCAGACTGGGCGCGAGGTTGGGATGCAAATCTGACGGGAGGGCTGATACTGGGAAGAAGGGTCCCACCACCGAGAGCCTGCGGGTGTGTTGCTGCCACCAGAGTAGGTGTCTCACCTGGGATATCACCGCAGCGCAGCAAGGCCCTGGGACATGTGAGGAATAGACTGAATTTTCCTGAGTCTCAGAGACGACTGGTTACGGTGTTCCCATGCCCATCGTGTGGGTTCCCGGATCCTTTAATCTTTTCCATTTTTCCCTTATTTGTTGACAATGGCTGTTTAATAAATTGTATGTGGTTTAAACTCAATGTAGCAATCCCTGGGTGAAGACAGAGCACCCTGGAGTGGAGACACCCTAGCCCCTGTCCTGAGTGACCCATGATGAGCCTGGGGATTAAACCTTCTGGGGGATCCTGGGCCCAGCCTGATTGGGGTTATGAGGACTCTGCTGCACAGGAAAGTGGAATAGGAGCCCTCGAGGTCAGGCAGGCATCCGGGTACAGGAATTGGGGCGGGGACTTGAATCCTTAATTGGCCAATTCCACCGGGGTAGTATAGAAGCCAGGAAAATTCCCCACAATAGCGGGACCATTTCCCCGCTTATACAGTGGTGGAGGTGTTGAGCCAGGAGAGCAGAGAACATCACAGCTGGGAGCAGCAGGCTGCAGCTGAGAAGCAGAGACCAAGCCAGCAGCAAGGAGGCCAGAGTCAGCCTATGCCACAGGAACAAGGTCTCATCCCTCTGAGCTCACAGTGCCCTCTAGAGAGCACCACAAAGGGAACTAACCATACCTTTTTCCAGCACTGAGAGGCTGGCTATTGGACTGTATGGACACTGGATCAGGTCGGAGAGCAATAATCTGTATATTTAGGCACTGGGGACTGGGCAGGCTGCCCTCTTGCTGGTGAAAGTATATATATAACTCCCTTTGGAGTCTCCGCCGGGGATCACCCCTGGTACTGACTAAAGGCTTGCCCCTACTTACCGAACTTTATTGCTCCTATGATTGCATGCAGTCTGTGCCAAGGGGTTAGTCCCCTGCCACACCAGAAAGGATTGGGGTTTAATTAGACACATGTAACCGAGGACTTGGGAACGGGAACTACTCTGCCAACCCTACCCGCACCCAGCAGTGGTATGGCCACAGCATGGGAGAAAGGTCTAAGCTGCTCGTCCATGAGCGTACGTTTATTCTTTTTGAAGGCAGACACTAAATCCAATCTTCATTCTGAGATTTCACTCATGTCTCTTTGGATTTTCTTGTTTCTTGCTGGTGCCACTATTTGGACATGTGCCAAATCAAGTACAACAGAACTAGAAGGTGAGGATGACAGACATCCCTACATTTCAATTCACTTTTCCTGGCTCATTTGGCTAAAGAAACTCAAGTCAGAGGCAGGAAGGACTGAGCTTACATGCAATTGAATGACTGTTCACAAAAAGCGATCGTGAAATGGACACTGACAATCCCTGGGTGTAAATGGTGAGGGCATAGTCACAGAAAGCTTTTCCAGAGTTCACCCTGGTCTAATATACTTATGACAGTGTTTGTATTACATGCAGAAAGCTATGTTAAAAGAACACTGCTAAGGTTGCAAAGTTAAGCACTCAAAATTTAGGAAATGCCAGAATTAAGATCGCCTGTGTAACCTTAATTTGGCTCTCTGGTGTGCATGAATTATGATATAGTCTTTAATTATATGATTACAAACCACTTTTTCCACAGAACCCCGTCTCGTTCAGTGTACATGATGGCTGGTGTTCAGTGACTGAGCAGCTATTCAATATTTTGTTTTATGCTCACTGTTTAAAGTGTCCCTAGACTATATTGACTGCATGCCAGTCAAATCCTGTTATGAAGATATAATTATTAATTCCCCCCTGGGCTTTTCTATGATGCTCATCATTAGAGTTACCTGAGTGCTTTACAAACCTTAATTTATACTCAACAAATGTATGAGAGAAGGGGCTGGTATTATCCTCATTTTACAGATGGGGAGCTGAAGCACAGAGAGATTAGGCTCAAAAGTGTCTACTAATTCTGGGTGCCCAATTTGAAACCCTTCTGGTCTGACTTTTCAGAGTGCTTAACATTATATAGCACTTCGTATGTTCAAAGTGCCACTCCTGTTGACTTCAATTGCAGCTGTGAGTGTTCAGCACTTCCACAAATCAGACCACGGTTTCGGGTTGGGCACACAGAAAATGAGGCACCCATAATTGGGGACCACGTTTGGCGTAAGTGATTTGCCCAGCATCACGTAAGAACTCTGTGGCAGGGGCAGGGATCGAAGCCAGTTCCCTAGGGCAGCACTCAACTGCCTTAATCCTGAGGTCATCCTGGTCTCTTCCAGCCACCAGCCTCCCTCATTCACTGCACACATTCCAACTTCTGCAGCACTTGAGGCAGGAGACCTAGAGCCGTCAGCCTCTTTCACTACAGAGCCCAGATTCATTTCCAGAGCACGTCTCTTCTGTGCACTGAATGAGATATGGAAAAAATAAGTATGTGGTCATGCAATTAAAGACTGTATCATAATGTATATGCACAAGGGGGATGGATTAAGGTTTCACAGGCAACCTTAATTCTGGCATTTCCTAACAGCTGAGTACTTGACTTTGCAACTTTAATAATGTTCTTTTAATCTAGCTTTTTATATATAAGATATATTGGGTGCATGCAGACATATTGTATGTACATCTATCACGTATGTGTGTGTTCTCTGCACAAGCCACACATATAAATCAGTTATAGATTAAAAAGATGCAGCACACAGAGTCCTACCCTCCTCCCTTTGGGGAAATCTGCCACTCAGTGCCCAGCGACGGATCATGGGGGAATTAGCTAAAGCTGAGAAGTGGTGTGCAGTCAGACACTGAGACAGATCTGACAACACTTCTCGAGAGTAAGAAGCTTGTGGATGTTGAATGAAGAAAACTGCAACCTTTGTACCCGCTTCACTCACCCTTGCCCCTTTCATTCCTCAGACAAATGAGATCTCCCTCCATGGCATTCTGTGTTGTCTCACTTCCTCAGTTATTAGTGGGGCCTTTTACTTAACGCGGAGGTTTCGATTACCTCATTCACCTAGGCCTCTTTTTTTATGCTTCCTTCCCCCGCCTCTCACTCTTTGGCTATCTTTCTTCCCTCTAAAAATTTCACATGCATGTTGCTACCTTCCACTACACGGCATCTAGCCTGTTTTTGCTAACACTGGCTCAGGTGAGCGAGGCAGGCGTGAGATTTATTCAGCTGGAGCCTCTTGTAAAGGAGAAAAGTGAGGCTTGCTAGAAAATAATTAGATCATCAGACCTGCCAGCTCTGAAGCTCAGAAACATACACCTCTTTTATCTCTGTAATTGACTTTTTTCACTCCCATCAATTGGGGCTTTTTTTTCTGCCCCCACCACTCTTCAGTATTTTTATTATCAGAGAGTGCAGCATGGACAAATTTGGCTGGATCTTAAGGGATGCTGCCAGGTAGCTTAGGTGCAACAATGTACAGATGAGGGGTTGTAGGGGATTACAGGAGCCCTTTGTTAAAACTCCACTGTTAATTTGGTAGGAGGATTGGGGTGATGTCCCAGATGCTAAAGGAGTCCACCCTTTTCCCAGATGCTGCTTGGTCATTCCCACCAGAGATGACTTTTCCCTGGGGCTTATGAAAATAGGAGCTTGTATTTTTATTTTTTGCCTTGGGAATGCATCAGATTCCTCTTAGTGTTAGGTAGCTTTGAAAATACCCCTGCACATAGTACAAGGCCTTCCTCTATTTCCACTTCCAGTTTCACAGGCTGGCCCTAGCAATATACTGAATGGGCCAGAGTCTTTTAGTTACACTAAGGCCCCTTTATGCCATTCCAGCAGTGTAAAGAGGCCTTAAAGTGAGCGGAAATAAATCTATGAGAATGGCCCTGAGCAGGAGACCTTCCCAATTCATGTCAATTTGGCTTAGGCCTTTATCCTGGCTCTGTTCCCAACCTCTGGTGCTGGGGGCAGTTGGTGGTGTGGCTGGGGTACCCTGCACTACTTCTAGTCTCTGCTTCCTAGGCTAATGAAAGTGAAGCATAATGTATTCATAGCTGCTCTATAATCTGGGCACATTTTATAAATATTACTCTATGCTAGAATTTTTAAACAAATTAACTGTACCTGCATGTATCCCCTTTTCATGAACATTCACACAACTGAGTTTTTACTAACCCAAATGCTCCCAAGTTTTCATCTTTACTCTCAAAGGTCAAATATCCACAAGAGCTGTTTTAAATTAAGAAAGCTGACTAGAGTAACTAATGCAGTCAGTGAAGAGGAATAATACCATGCAACTTATGTGGCCAGTGGCAAACAAGCAATCCATTTCAAACTGGAGAATGTAGAGTAAATTCATAAACAACTCTGTAGAATAATTGAAAACAAACCCTTCAATGACATGCAGAAATAGCAAACAGAAAAAGCACCAAAGTTAGTCAAATCAATTAAATTGTTTAACTAATTTCATTTTAAATGAAAATCTGTACACAATTTTAAAATTATTTATAAAACGTTACTTGCAAATTTTTTTGTCAAAAAAGAGAAGAAACAAGAAAATTCCTGTCTTCACCTAATTTTGTTGTTTTCACTTAAAATCTAAAGCAATTTTTTTTAAAAAAAACAAACAAACAATGGACAACCAGTTCTTGGAGGGGTTTAATTTCTTTCTTTCTTTCTTTCTTTCTTTCTTTCTTTCTTTCTTTCTTTTTGTACAAAGAACTGTGTTGCTTTATCAGCTCTATTATTCACTGAGCTGTAGCATAAGGGATGCATTGCATACACCTATTTCATTCTGTATTTGAACTGGTGGTGTCTAAATTATATGGTAAACTTGCTGGAGCAGAGACCATGTCTTTTCTATTTGTACAATTCCAAGCCTGCCCTCAACATAACATAAGGGATGCCGGTCCTCCAGAGAGCAGATGTTATGTTATAAGCAAAATTATCCTCTCCAGCCTGCAGTGCACGTCTCCATATTCTGCATTTATGCCCCACGTGCCTCTCTCATTCATGTTCAAAGGAGAACAGATTTTGTCACACCTGAGCTGCCAGTTTGTCTATCAACTCCTGTATCCTGACTCCATCAATGTCCAGTAATAGATGGAAGTTACAAATGTAAGAAGGGTCTCAATGAGTTCTCCCCTGACAGCTAGCTGGGAGGGGGAGAGACTTCAGGAGCAAACTGTATTTACATGAACACTCCTACTCTGTCAAAATATCCAGCAGATGGAGCTGTGTTGCTCAAAGTGATCAACTTTGGCTGATGTTGGGTTACAACAGGGGCCATTCTCCTCTTGGTCTGCTGCTTACAAACAGGGAAGAATTGGTAGGGGAAATAGAAGTGGGTGGCAGCCTGGGCAGCAGTGACCACGAGATGGTTGAGTTTAGGATCCCCACAAAAGGAAGAAAGGAGAGTAGCAAAATACGGACCCTGGACTTCAGAGAAGCAGACTTAGACTCCCTTAGGGAACTGATGGGCAGGATTCCCTGGGAGGTGAATATGAGGGGGAAAAGGAGTCCAGGAAAGCTGGCTGTATTTTAAAGAAGCCTTATTGTGGGCACAGGAACAAACCATCCCAATGTGCAGAAAGAAAGAATAGCAAATATGGCAGACGACCAGCTTGGCTTAACAGTGAAATCTTCGGTGAATTTAAACACAAAAAGGAAGCTTACAAGAAGTGGAAACTTGGACAGATGACTAGGGAGCAGTATAAAAATATTGTTTGAGCATGCAGGGGTGTAATCAGGAAGGCCAAAACACAACTGGAGTTACAGCTAGCAAGGGATGTGAAGGGTAACAAGAACGGTTTCTACAGGTATGTTAGCATCAAGAAAAATGTGAGGGAAAGTGTGAGACCCTTAATGAATCTGGGAGGCAACCTAGTGACAGATGATGTGGAAAAAGCTGAAGTACTCAATGCTTTTTTTGCCTCAGTCTTCACAGACAAGGTCAGCTCCCACACTGCTGTCCTGGGCAACACAGTATGAGGAGGAGGTGAGCAGCCCTCAGTGGTGAAAGAACAGATTAAGGACTATTTAGAAAAGCTGGACATGCACAAGTCCATGGGTCCAGATCTAATGCATCTGAGGGTGCTGAGGGAATTGGCTGATGTGATTGCAGAGCCATTGGCCATTATCTCTGAAAACTCATGGCGATCAGGGGAGGTCCTGGATGACTGGAAAAAGGCAAATATAGTTCCCATCTTTAAAAAAGGAAAGAAGGAGAACCTGGGGAACTACAGACTGGTCAGCCTCACCTCAGTCCCTGGAAAAATCATGGAGCAGCTCCTGAAGGAAATCATTTTGAAACACTTGTAGGAGAGCAAGGTGATCAGGAACAGTCAACATTGATTCACCAAGGACAAGTCATAGAATAATAGAATATCAGGGTTGGAAGGAACCTCAGCAGGTCATCTAGTCCAACCCCCTGCTCAAAGCAGGACCAATCCCCAATTTTTGCTCCAGATCCCTAAATGGCCCCCTCAAGGATTGAGCTCACAACCCTGAGTTTAGCAGGCCAATGCTCAAACCAGTGAGCTATCCCTCCCCCTTCAACCTGACCAACCTGATTGCCTACTATGATGAGATAACTGGCTCTGTAGATATAGGGAAAGCAGTGGACGTGATATATCTTGACTTTAGCAAAGCTTTTGATACGGTCTCCCACAGTATTCTTGCAGCAAGTTAAAAAAATATGGATTGGATGAATGGACTATAAGGTGGATAGAAAGCTGGCTAGATTGTTGGGCTCAAAGGGTAGTGATCAATGGCTCCATGTCTAGATGGCAGCAGGTATCAAGTGGAGTGCCCCAGGGGTCGGTCCTGGGCTGGTTTTGTTCAACATCTTTATTAATGATCAGGATGATGGGATGGATTGCACCCTCAGCAAGTTTGAAGATGACACTAAGCTGGGGGGAGAGATAGATATGCTGGAGGGTAGGGACAAGGTCCAGAGTGATCTAGACAAATTGGAGGGTTGGGCCAAAAGAAATCTGATGAGGTTCAACAAGGACAAATGCAGAGTCCTGCGCTTAGGATGGAAGAATCCCATGCACCGCTACAGGCTGGGGACTGACTGGCTAAGCAGCAGTTCTGCAGAAAATGACCTGGGGATTACAGTGGATGAGAGGCTGGATAGGAGTCAGCAGTGTGCCCTTGTTGCCAAGAAGGCTAATGGCATATTGGGCTGCATTAGTAGGAGCATTGCCAGCAGATCGAGGGAAGTGATTATTCCCCTCTATTCGGCACTGGTGAGGCCACATCTGGAGTATTGCGTCCAGTTTTGGGCCCCCCACTACAGAAAGGATGTAGACAAATTGGAGAGAGTCCAGCAGAGGGCAACAAAAATGATTAGGGGGCTGGGGCACATGACTTATGAGGAGAGGCTGAAGGAACTGGGCTTGTTTAGTCTGCAGAAGAGAAGAGTGTGGGGGGATTTGATAGCAGCCTTCAACTACCTGAAAGGGGGTCCCAAAGAGGATGGAGCTCGGCTGTTCTCAGTGGTGACAGATGACTGAACAAGGAGCAATGGTCTCAAGTTGCAGTGGGGGAGGTCTAGGTTGGATATTAGGAAACACTATTTCATTAGGAGGGTGGTGAAGTACTGGACTGGGTTACCTAGGGAGGTGGTAGAATCTCCATCCTTAGAGGTTTTTAAGGCCCGGCGTGACAAAGCCCTGACTGGGATGATTTAATTGGGGATTGCTCCTGCTTTGAGCAGGGGGTTGGACTAGATGACCTCCTGAGGTCTCTTTCAACCCTAATCTTCTATGATTCTATGGTGGGTCAGCCAGCCAGCACACGTGCTCAGATGGTGGCACAAGCAAGGTGCCTTCTTCCCCGGGTGGGAGGTGAACGCCTATAGCTGCATCTCTGAACCCTGGGTCCTCACTAACCAAGGACAACCACTCTGAGTGGGGTATGGTGAGGGAGCAGAGAGGAATACAGAAAATGAAGTTTTGGTTGTAGAACTCAAGAACATGAGGCAGAAGACCCTGCCCCATGCATTCTGGGGTGGGTGTCCTGCTCACAGTTTTATGATTATGAATCCTACTTGTGGCATTTTCCCTAATGAATGTTGGGTGATTAACTTTCATTAAAAGTTTCTTTTCTACACTCAGACTCTGTGCTTGCTAGAGGGGAAGTATTCCCCTTCAGAGGCACCCAGGGACTGGTGTGTAATTTTCCCAGGTTACGGGGTTGGGGCTTGAGCTAGTTCTGTGTTGTATTGTTGAAAAGGACCCCTAGATATTGAACCCAGCCCTGCTTGCTAAGTCAATGGAAAAGCTCTCACTGACAATGGAGCAGGAGCCAGATGTGCTTTGCATAATATATAACAAAGTTTGCCACCTATGCCTTTATGAAACACATATGAGCTACAAGTGTGAGTGAGGAGAGGTAGATAGGCACATAGACTTATACTGTATCAGTTCTTAATGAGGCAAAACACTTAAATAACGGAGCTAGTAATATTGTCTTTTACACATTGCTGATATTTGTACCAGAAAATAGGTTTCCTAAGTAACCAGCAGCATTCCAGAGATCTGACAGCCCACTAGAGATAGCTGTAGACCAACTGAACTGTAAAACTCAGCTGGGATCAGGACCCAAAAATTATTTAACAGACCTTTGACACCAAGCAAACTCTTGTTTCATCTTCAAGTATCATAAGGACTTAACATGGAAAACAAGAAATCTGAACCTGCATGGTTCACTTCCTGTCTACATAAATGACTTTTTCCAAAAGCGTCTAATTTTCACAAGCAGCAGGGGTTATAAGTCAGCAGAGCAACATAATTATATTCCAAGGATCTTAGTACTGAACGCGCTTTTCTGAAAACTGTGGGACTCTTCTTGCTGATTTTTTCAGGAGTTCATTAAACATTTTCCGGAAGCCAATTCTCACTTAATCATTTGCTTTCATGGGAATTGTGCATAGAAGGTATAATTTGTAGGTGATGAAAAAGGTGCTTTGTGGAATCCCCCACTGTTCTAATCAAGGGTTTTGAAGAATAAACTCTGAGGATTTGGGGATTGGTACGGGAGAAGCTCTGATATGTATTTATTTAGTCATGGCAGATAGCATAACAGATCCACACAGATTTTGTATTATAAAGAATATTTGCCCAATTCCTCTCTTAGGTATTCTGAATGTAACCCAGTATAACTCCATTGACTTCAGTGGAGTTACTCCAGATCAGAAACCCAATACTGTACTTCAGCATGCTGAGCACTGCTTGTAAGGTTCTGAATCCTCAACTCCCAGAAGGCTCTCATCGTCTCCCAGGAACAGGCCCTTGCACCCATCAGAATGAGATTAGACTTTGATATGGTGGGTCAGATCCTCAGCTAGTGTAAATCAATGTTGTTCCACTGACGTCAATGAAGTTATGTCAGCATAGACCAGCTAAGGATCTGGCCTTATATCCAGCATTGCCAACCTCAAGAGCTCAAAAATCATGATTCAGATCCCCCGAAGTCATGAGATTGTCCCCACAAATCATGAGATTTTAAAATCGATGTTTTTTTAGACTGACTTTTGACTTTTTAACTCCCCTCTATTCCTCTGGCTATGTAAGTGTGATCCTTTCAGATTGAAAAATCAACCTTCAATGCACAAAAATGCATACCTCTCCCTGGCTGCTCAGATGAAGATTCCACTTCCCCTATTTTAGGGGTGAGGAGAGGGTTGCCATTCCTGCCCGTGCACTGCCTTACTACCCCCTGCAATTCTCCCCCTTTCTTTGGACCTTTCAGCACCAACTCCCTGACTCCTCCTGCAGCTTCTCCTTTGCTCAGATCCCAACTGGAGAGATCCCAAGGCATCAAGAGGAGGGAATTGTTTCTCTGGGCTCAGGGCCCTGGTCTGTGTCCTCAGCCCCAAGGCTCTCACACAGAGCTGTGCCCAGCCCTGAAAATCATGGGATCGGAGGAGCTTCTTGCAGAATCATGACAGCTCCTCCTGCAGGTGCAAAATCCCATGATTTGAGAGAGTTGACATTACTGCAACACTGCCTTCCCTTGGCTGATAGAATGGGGCACCCCGACCCACAACCACCACCTTCAAGATTGAGGAGCTGCCATTTTATCCCTTCCATCTCCTGCCCCGTCATCAACCTCGCCTGTCCCCACATCCCCCTACAGCCCTCAGGTCCCCCTTTGCCCCCTAGCCTCCAGCTCCCACCAGTGCCTTGTTCCCCCTTCCCCTCCACTTTTCATAATGTGTCTGCTGCTCCTCACAGTCCGAGTGTCCTGTCCAGCCCCCTGAACCATAGAGTGGCAGCCATGTTGCCTGTGAGCTGAAGACAGTGGGAGGTGGCAGCCACATTTATTAAGGGTAGCCTCACTCCCACATGCAGATAGACTGTAGGGAAATGGCAACTGTACTTGCTTTAGGAACATTTAAAGGAACACGTCAGATGTGATTTTCAAAGCCGCCTAAGAGAGTTGGGTGCTAAAATCCCAGCTGTAATTTTCAGTCACTTGCTGTCCCTAGTCACTAACATCTGTCTCACCTGAATTGAGGCTCACCAGCCAGCTCATTCAACCAGCTTTCACCCATACCCCAATCTCCACCCAGCACTGGGGAAGGCACTCACCTTTGCCAGCTGAATCAGGAGAGACAAAGACATAATTCTGGGGGTCATTCTACTAATGAAGACACATGATCCAGGTTTCCATACTAATCCAGCCAGCAGTCTCACATGCAGATTGAACAAAGGGGTGAACTAGACGGAACTCTGTAGAACTCCACATAAGTGTCCTGGCATAGAGATCACCATCCTCTGGGATCAGGATAAAAACTAAGCTCAGTAGCACCCCATTCACATCAAACCCCTCTTTGTCTTCATGCACACCAACATAAAGGGCATCTAGCAGATTTAATCCTATCAGCACAGATATTTAGGTGAAATCCTGACCCCACTGAAGTCAATGGGGGTTTTGCCATTGACTTCAGTGAGTCCGGAATTTCACTCTTGGTTTTCTTCCACCACTATTAAGAAATCATCAGTTGCTATGACTGCTGCAGTAGCTCCTGCATAGACAGATTGGTATCCAGATTGAGAAAGACCAAGGAACTCCAAAACATCTCAATATGGTGAGTGTTGTCTCTCCTCAACAAACCGGGGATAGCAGACACAGGATAATAGTTGGCCAGTTTGTTAGTGTCACTTGCTAGTTACTTGTCTTTTCCTTCAGGGAGGCAATGACAATTCACTAGCCAGGAAGAATGTGGCTCCAGACTACAAAGATCCTCCATCATCTCCAGTACCTCAGAGAATGTGCGGCCATGCTAAAGGGATGCAACTGCAAATAAGGACCCCCACATAGCAAGCTACAACAGTAGTCACTCCAACCCAGAACTGACCTTAATGCCTGCATCCCCTATGAAAACATCTCACTTCAAAACAATGTAAATAGGAGCTCCCTGAAGTCAGATCCCATGAGCCTTCTGTATCCAGAGGGACCGACCTAAAATAAACTTTTTGTCAGTGTAATTCTGTGACACTCTGTACCTCAAAGTAGCACCCTGGAACCCCTATATTCCCCATTGTCATATAATTATTATATGTTTTGTATGAAATATGCCTTGTGAGGCATCATTTTAAAAGTCTTTAAAGGACCAGCCAGATGCACTGATGGCCCATTAAAGGGAGTCCACTCCCAACAGCCATCCCAGAAGTCTTCTCAGAGAGAACACGTGGACAATGGAGATTGCTTGACCAATGGGGACTGCCTGATCCCCATATCAAAAGATCTTTCCAACAAGCTGAAAGAAACTATAAAAAAGTGATGTGGTCTCACTCCCCCTGTACGGGGAGACTTTGGCAAACCAGTAAAGTGTCTGAAACCACTATGGCTTATTGCTAAAAGCAGCCAAGTCAGCAGGCTGTAAATTAGCCAAGTCAGCACTCTCAGTTTGACCAAGGCATGGGGGGGGGGAGTTTTGGGTGCCACAGAAAGGGCAGCTTGACCCCCATCCTTCCTGATTAGAATTGTTTGAAGTGGCTGATACATACATTTTCAAAGAGCAGAATGTGCCCCAGGAATGTCTATTGGGGCCTCAAGGCTGCAAACTCTGGAAAAACCCACACTTGGTTAATCGATAATCAGAAGGAACCTCTTGCTTGACTATTGAAACTGCTTACTTAAGTTTTCTTTAAGGGACATGTCATTCTATTACTCATGTGTAAATAAGGGGGAAAAGTTTGAGGTAGTTGGACTCTTTTTGGACTCTCCCTCTGGATACCTCTTGCAGTCCCCACCGGCAGACGGAAGATTTGGCCACCGGAAGCCTGCCGCTGTGCCACTCAAGAGCCACACTCAGCTTTGGTAATTATCAAGGGTTAGGGGTGTTTTACTAACCTTTTGCGGACATGTGTTAGTGCTTGAGACTAAGTAAAGTTTAGCTTTAAGTGAAAACACTCGTGTTGTCCTGTTTGTGCCAGCCATCTATCGGTCGGATGGCCGTGTCTCCCCTGATTTCTTTCCTGACATCACCTTGCACAGAGTAAAAGTTATCAAGAGCTTTGGGTTGAAAGAACCCCGGGTTACACCCCCACAACTCAACACCTACAAACGCATTGGGAGGACAAAGACTTTTAACTGAGAAGGGTAGTCCAAGGCTGGAAAAGAGTCCCAGCCTGTGTACTGAGGAACTATACCATCTGTCAGGGTGAGAGACTGCTTGATTCAAATCCGATTTACTTTGCAGAACTCAGACTGCGACTTTACTTTTATTTCTTAGGTAACCAACTTTGACCTCTATGCTTGCAACTTACAATCACTTAAAATCTATCTTTCTTTAGTGAATAAATCTATTTTATATTTTACCTAAAACAGTGAGTTTTGGTTGAAGTGCTTAGGAAATCTCAGCTCAGTTTATAAAGGCTAGTGTGTGTCCTCTCCACAGCTCAGCGGCTCTCGCCCACAGGCACCTGCCCCCCAGCTCCCATTGTCCAGGAACTGGCCAATGGGAGTGTAGAGCCAGTGCTCAGGGCAGGGGCAGCACATGGAGCCCTGTGGTCCCCCCGCCTAGGAGCCAAACCTGCTGCTGGCAACTTCCAGAGCACAGTGCGGTGTCAGAATAGATAGGGACAAGCCTGCCTTAGCCGGGCAGCATTGCCGATGGGACTTTTAACAGCCTGTCAGTGGTACTGAGCAGTCGCCGCAATCCAGTGTCTTACATTCTGCGACCCAATACTGAGTCACGACCCACAGTTTGAAAACCACTGTTGAAAACCAAACTAACAGGCTCCCAAGTCCCTGGCTACTACCTAATCACTGGATCCTCTCTTGAAGTCTATAGAGAGAATTTGGCCCTACGTTTTTCTTAGGAATTCTCTTCCATGAATCAGTGTTCCATCATAACCTTGCAATAAGAAACGGTTTAGTTACTGATCGCAATGTTCATTGAAGTAATTCAGTACTTCCATTTTAGTAAGATCAATGGGCTTTAGTAAAACTATAATCAAACCAATGCAATGTCTACTTTGTCACTTCCGCCATAAATACATAAGCCACAGACCTGATCCTGACAGGAGCCGAGTAATTTCAGCATCATGCTAACTGGATGAGCGCTCAGAATAAGTAATGAAATTAGTCACAGCAATGTGCACACAGTAAGAGCATTTTACCAGACTTGCTCAGTTATATAAACAGTGATTATGTCATGAAACCACTGCTAACAGGTATCATGATGCACAACAGGGAAAATAGAGAATACAATCACTATGCAAAACACATCCAAGATTTAACTCAGAATCCCCCTTCTGGTATTTGATCCCTGTGGTGATATCAGTGTAACACTTGATCTCCCATCATCCCTTCTTTGAGATACAGGTGCATTTTTACCATCCAGAATAATTGCTTGAAGGTCATGCTTTGCTAGTGGGCATAAAGTTAATAAAGCATTGGCATTTCATAACTATGAAATGCTTTTAATAGCAGCCAGCCAGGAAGAAATAGTTTTGAAGTTTAGCTACCTTGGATTTTTCCTTCTATTTCTCCTTCTGGTTCTTGTTATTCCTAGTTTTGCTTTTTTTTTTTTTAAATAATTGCATAAATAAATGAGGAGGAGCTGGGAAAGGGTTCACCACAACATGGGAAGATTTGCCTTGTTGGGGTTGATACGGCAAGCGACACAGCAAACGAGGCAGTTCATAAGAACATTTCACATTTGCACAGAGTGCCTTACACTGTTAGTCACTCAATGAACCATCATTTGTAATAAAGAAGGGTCTGAGCGGTTACATTTACTGCTCGGGCCATGTATCTGTGCTGAGCAATCCATTATTCGCTGTTTAGCTTGGCATTTAGATCTTTTCTGATTGGGACTCTCCTGAAGATCGGGGGCCACAAGGAGGAATTAAAAAAAAAAAGACAGAAAAGGATCACAGTTATTGGAGATGTAAATTAGATCTTCAAGGGCCTGATCCAAAGCTCACTGAAGTTAATGGAAGTCTTTCTGTTGACTTCAATGAGTTTTGGATTAGGCACCAAATTTATCCTCCCCCAAGATCCAGTGTCCCTCTGGTTGATGCTCCGCAGTAGCTTGTGAGCCATCAAAAAGAAGAGGGAATACAAGTGCTGAGAGAGAAGGGATGCCTGCTCTACTTGTAAGCAATGTGTTATTTCTGCAGCTAACAGAATTTAAAGGGGAGAATGATTTTTAAATAGTCTTCAAGAGCATTTTATTCAATCACAGCAAGCTCTGAAGATAAGTTCATAGTGGAACTATCGACAAAATACAGTAAAAGGGAAGTGACATCGCAATAATCACATGTGACAGATGCTAGCCATGTTGCTTAAGGTCCCCTTGGAAGGTGCTCAGATACCCCTGGAGTGGATGCAGTGTGGGGAACGGAGTAGAATAGAATAGAATACTGTATGCTCTTTGGGAAGATCTCTCTCTCTCTCTCTCTCTCTCTGTACCGCATCTGGCAACAAATGAGCCGTAAGCCAACGGAGTGCTCTGAACTACTGCTGTCCTTTCCCTGATCAGCTGCTCCCCTGCTGGCTGCTCAATTAATTGCTGGGGAGAGAAGAGAATAACATTAGTTGTTCCATTGCCTTCTCCCCTGCTAGCTTAGGGGAGTCTCAGGGAGAGTTCAATGTTGCCAGCTCATGGATCTTGGAATATTTGGTAAGACTTGTTTAAAGCACCTACTCCTGGAGTCAAATGATTATGTGGGAATATCAGCCTTCATTTTAAAGCAAAAAGAAAGTTTCTAGCCCAGATGGCTGTGAAGAAAAGCTTAAAAAATGTGAGCCCTAAAGGCTCAACCACCAGAGAGAAAAGAAAAGAAGTCCAATAGTAATTTAAAAAAAATCTCATTATTCTAGGGGCCTGAATCATGATTTTTGAATACTTGGAGTTGGTGGTGCTGAGAAAAGGGTAGACACTTGACTATCCTATTTCTGGTAGAGCAATTAGCAAAGGATGGCTCCTGGGCCTGCTCTAACTTTCGGTATCTGGCAGTATTTTCTAGGCACCAAAGACCAGCTGTGGATATCTGGAGTGCACTGCACTGCAGCTACTTCCCTTCCCTGGTCCCTGTGCCAGGGAATGAGGGAAGGAGGCATAAAAACCTGTTTTATCACCACGGGAGACTTCCCTCCCATTCCAGGAGAATCACCAGCAGCGAATTTGCAGGACATTTCCATTTGGTCTAGGCTAAGGATGAAGCCATATTCAAGACCAGGTCAGGAGGAAACCATTTTCAGCCACAATTCAATTTCCAAGCATAGACACAGGTACAGCGATTATGCTGAATGTGATCTGATCCCATTTACACTAGCAGTCAGCTGAAAAGACTGTTGGGTGGGGATAGTCCACAGCCACGGTCAATGTCAATGATGGGTCACTTTCGTGGTGCAGATGACCTCTTGATCATCATAGTACTAGGCTTTTCCAACGGGAATATTCTTAGGCCCATGCGTTCCTTGCTCTCCGCAGCTGGAGCCATTATAACTGGAGTAGAGCTCACTGAAACTCAGGATTTCCAGCTGATGAGAAGTTTTGATGTTTCAGAATTTGGGTTCATTCCAGTTTGGACCAAAACCAAATGTTTTGAAATTTCTCAGGAACCAGAAATTTTAATTTGAAACTGACATTCTTGTCAATTTCACACAACAGTGCCACTCCAAGCCAGGATTCTCCGGATGTCAAGGTTCCATGCTACCAAGTCAGGAGCCTAGACTCTGAAAGACCTGACTAGAACCAGGGCTGCCAGTCTCCCAGCTCCCTAGCAGGGATCCAGGAAACACTGAATGCCCCAGAGCCACAGACCCTACCAGCCCCTGGTTCCCGGGGAAGTCCACATTACAGGGCTGCCCTGGTGCTGCAGACAATGGAAATTGAGGGTCCAGAGTGGCTCCCAGGCAAGCTAGCAGGAAGACAGGCAGGTTTCCTGGCAGACAGGGTTCCATCAGAATCTTGCCGATGATTTGGCAAAAGTTCATCAAACCAGACTGCACCCTGGGGATCCTGTCACATAAGGAACCGATTTGTTAAAAAAAAAATTCCTGATTTTTTTGGTCTGTATTGTTACAGATAGACTTGCTAACCGCTATTCTGAAATAAATTACCAAAATAATTGAAACTGGTGTGATTATATTGTGTTATTTTGACAAATAAAATGTGCAAAATTTGGCAGAATTTTAAAATATGGTGCACAGAATTTTTAATTTTTTGGCATAGAATTGCCCCAGGAGTAACCATCATATCTATGCATTTCTTCTGCATGTACATACAATGATGCAGAACATTATCCACAGACAGCAGTTTGAATCTTGTCCTTTTTAAATTGGACTCTACAGCAACATGCCTTATTTATTGTGACACCATTTTGACTCTGGGCTTTGGTTTGGTTTTAAACCAGGCTTCAGTTAGAATCCTTGAGCTGCGAACACATCACAGCTGGTCACAACCTACATCTGCTACACATCTTTCCATGGAGCTCACTAACTGTCAAGGGCATGTGCCTTCCTATAGCTCTTTCAAATGTAATAAGATGACAACAAGGAGTTTATGTTGAGTCTAAACACATCCTGTCTTAGTGCTTACAGTGCTGTAGGATTTAGCAGAGCTAAGCATTCTGGGCTTTCTTGGCTCATCTGGTATTGTCCTCCCTTCTCTTCTTATTTACATCAGAAGTAACCAGAAAATAGGTCAGAAGTTTTAAGTGACTTTAGAAAAGATCAGCCTTTTGTACATGTATATTCGGCATCCTCCTATACTGAAGATCCCAAATCACTCTAGCAACCGGGAGCTCAATCCTGCAATTGCTTATGTAAGCCATCCCACTGACATGAACGGAGCAGACTACTCATGAGCATAGGGGTTTGCAGGAGTGAACCCCAAATTTCTCAAAGTTCTGTGTCCACATAGCAGCATTGATCAGGCACTGTATATTTTTGGAGGAAGTTTTCATTGACTGGGTCTCCTAAAACTGGACCTTCAAGGATCTGTCTGTAGGAAGCAAGCTAAACAAAATGCCGTTGCCATCTTACGTTGCCAATGAGCAAAGAGTGTGGGCAGGAGACTTGGATACTAAAGACAGGTCCTAAGTACCATTCTATCCAGTTAAGTCCAGTATTGTCAAAGTACAGTAGAAGTCAAAGTTGACTAATCTGGCACAGGGCTGCCAACCAGTTGCTCGTGGAACAGCCATCACCTCACTCTATCCAACTACTCACAGAGACTCATTGGTGATCACTGGCAACTCCATTGACTCCATTACCGCAGAGAAATATAGGGTGGGATTTTTCAAAGCACTCAGCATGTCAGGAGTACAAACAGGAGTTTGATTTCAGTGGGACCATGAGTTACACCAATACTGAGCACTTACAAAAATCCCACTCGGAGTGATTCCTGCTGGTTCTCTCTGCCATAGAGAAGGAGAGTAAAAACTAGTTTCAGGTATCCCTGTTTTCACCACAGACACCACATTGCAGGTCAAGAAATTGCACCTGAGGAATGAGGAAAAGTTATCAGAGCTTTTTAAAAAAACGTGCTGCCCAGCTAGACTGAGAGACGTTGACTCCCTATCTTAATAGTTAAAACAATTTTCACTTCACCTAGGTTCACAGTTCTTTTGTCTTGCTTTCTATAGCTTTTGTAGCAAATGAATCTACAGACCAGAATGTTCACTGAAGTAAAAAAAAAAAAAAAAATTGAGCAAATATTGCAGAATATTCACCAACAGTGAATTTCAGGTTTGTAATGACAAGTACTAGTATTCGCGCCTGGAAGCTAAGAATTGTAGGCGTCCGATCAAGAATCGACTTTCCATACGATCAAGCAAAACAGCGCAAATTTTGCATAGGAACTGCTTGCAATCAGGCTGCTGGCAAAGAATTGTTTCCAAAAGCTCCTTAGCAAATAATTTCACATAGTTCAAGAAAACCAGGATGTGTTTGTAGTCTCTTTACAAACTGAGAAGTACATAAGTGATTCCATTCAATTAATTATTGGTTATGGATTTTTCATGCAACTCTAGTTACAATGTTTCTTAAGGAAAACATAAAAAGAAATATTTAAATAACTTGTTGGACTTTTTATTGCCTGAAAAACTTATTGCTGCTTATCTATACAGCCCAATTGTGTAAATGCAGCCAAGAAATAAAGTTGACTAATAGAGATGCATGTTGCTTTTTGTGATGTTTTGTTGTCGAATATCTTTGTTATAAGGCCAAAGACACTGCAAATGGTAGGACCTTGTAGATATGGAGAGGGACTCTAATGGAACAAAGGACTTCTTGTGTTCAGCTAGTTTGCTCTCATATTGGAATTAAGTCATTATTTTTCAGTCTTTTCTTTCTGGAGAGAACTATATTTAAAATTCTGTTTGTATATTTCTTTTCTTTAGTGCCTCTGGGGCTTCAGAACTTTGGAAGCTTAAAAATGAAAACTCTAATGAGCATATTTAGAAAATCTTCAATATACTAGAGCCCCTTTGAAGACCCAGGTGCAGCATGGTGTCTTTGATTATTGATACAACCCATTCAATCAGTGTGTCTGTTACACCTTTTCATTTGCACACTACAGGGTGAAAGATTCCCTATCCAGCTGCTGCCTTAAGAAGCATAAAAATGTTTGAGCCTGCTGAATCCTCAGTTCTGTCAACTCGCTATTGCACTAATATGTTGGTGTCTCTATGGAGCTGAATCTTTAGTATTATCAAAATCCTTTCTTCATTTAAAGCACATAGGAAACAGACCACCGCCTTCATCTTATCATTCCACAGGGTGTGGCTGGAGATGCCACCTTTCAGATGATCTGTAAATCCAATACCCTGTGTAGAAAATAGTGGGCATATAAAATTCCTAGCACTGTTTGTAAGAGTAAGTTAGTTATTCCTGACCTGGTCAAATTACATTCTGTCTAGTTAAATGCCTCACAATTTCAGTTCCATACAGTGGGCCAGACCTTGCACTGGTAACAATCGGCATAGCTCCATTAATGGAGCCATGCCAATTTATGCCACTTGAGGACTGGGCAGAGTCTTTGGCACATCCTCTTCTAAACTACTGAGGGCACTAAGCTGTGTGCTCATCAGGAGGCACAGTAAAGAGCATGGAAGTAAGAGTTACTCTCTCTTCAGTCTCACATGTAATAAACTAGGGCTGCTCAAAAATGTTCCACCACCTTTTTTTTAAAATAGTAAATTGGGTTTTCAGCTGAATGAAAATTTCCACGGAAAGTGACTGCTGTCCTCAAAAATTTAAATTTTTCATAGAAAAAACTAAGAAAACCCAAACTTTTCTGTTTTCAGCCATAAACATTTCCACTTTAGGCTTTTAGTTTTTTTAATGAAAAGTTGAAATTTTCCACTCAATTTCTACAAAACTATATTGTTTCATCTACATTTTCCATGGGAATTTTTTATCCCAGCCAGCTCTATAATAAAGTATCAAAAAGTGACTAGTGATTTTAGGTGCTCGAGCCAGGACACCTTTCAACAGCCTCTTTTTCTGAGTGTAGATCCACTCTGAAAATTAGACCCTTTTATGATATTTCAGGGTGGGCACTCAAACACTGAGGTTCCCAAAGTTGCTAGTCACTTTTGAAAACCTTGGCCAGAATTAGTAACTGAGTTCCAATGGCAGAATCTGGATTGTAATACTCGGGGTAATGCATAAGCCAAAAAAACCTGAGCTCAACTTTCAGATTCCAGGGTAAATTGGCTGGGCTTGAAGTTAGAAAAATGATCCATCAACCAAGCAAACTGAATCTGGAACATGGAACCCTGTAGTGCCATTTTTATAGATAAAATGCAGTTACACTCTGAAAATTAAGAACATGAATATTTATTGGATTTTCCTTGGTTAGGGCATATAAATAATCCACATCACCTATACAGTCTTCTTCCTTTTAAAGTGTGAATTATATTTCTCTGAAAGCATTCTCTGAAACTTGGAAATATATCAAGGCAACCTCCCAAATATAAGAGCTCAGAAACATTGAGCACCATTTGCTTTATACCAGCTTATCTAGTCAACTGTAATCATGAGGAGGTACATTTTCAAAGTAGCACTCAGAGTTTAGATGCACACAAATCCTGTTGAATTTTAATAGGATTTCTGTCTCTAAATCCCTATGCACAACTTTGAATTGTTGCCTTGAGAGGCCCCAGTTTTCTGCCTAGGCCTAAATCCAAGATACTAAGCAAGGTACAACCCTGAGAGAGTAGGTCCATGAGAGAAGGAGCTAGTCTGCAGTTTTCTACTTAGGGAACCAACTTTCTTTGCATGTGTTTAGGAAATATCATAGACTTTTGAAGATATAAGAGGACTTAATAATAATACCTATCCTAGCCAGAAGCTGGGAATGAACAACATGGGATGGATCACTTGATGATTACCTGTTCTGTTCATTCCCTCTGGGGCACCTGGCACTGGCCACTGTTAGAAGACAGGATACTGCACTAGATGGACCTTTGGTCTGATCCAGTAGGGCCATTTTTGTGTTCTAATGTTCTTAATTAGCACTTTTCATCAGTAGATCTCAAAGCACTTTACAAAAGAAGGTCAGTATTGTTATCCCTATTATACAGATGGGGAAACTAAGGCACAGAGACATGTGGTGGCTTGCGCAAGGCCTCCCAGCAGGCCGATGGTGCAGCTGGGAATAGAAGCCAGATCTCCAGGTCCTAATCTGGTGCACTGTCCATGAGGTCACACAGTCTCCTCTGTCATGCTCAGTGCTTCATGAAGGATGTTCACCTGTGCCCACAGGGCCAGCACAAGGTCTGTGTGTAACCCACCAGTGAGTATGTGTTACAAGTTTCCCCACTGTGCCAATCCAAAGAGCATGAGTTGTTACAGCTCGCAGCTACACGGTCTTTAACTTAAGCTGTAGCAGCTACTGCTTTTAACTCTGCAGGTCCCCATGAGTCACACGCACCACATTGAATCTATTTCCCTAAGTTAGGTATCCTCACACCTTCTTGTCAACTGTCTAAAGGGACCATCTTGATTATCACTACAAAAGTGTTTTTCTCCTGCTGATAATAGCTCATTTAATTAATTAGCCTTTCACAGTTTGTATGGCAACTTCCAATTTATCTGTATGTGTACATATATCTTCTTACTATATGTTCCATTCTATGCATCCGATAAAGTGGGCTGTAGCCCACAAAAGCTTATGCTCTAATAAATTTGTTAGTCTCTAAGGTGCCACAAGTTCTCCTGTTCTTTTTGCAGATACAGACTAACACGGCTGCTACTCCGAAACCATGCACCATCTAAGTTTTCAAAACAAGATGGCAGCTTAACTCATGCCCAGGCCTTGTCCTGAGCCTCTGCACAGGGCTGAATTGAATCCAACCTTTTCAAAGCACTGTGAAAAATAATGAAATAAGCCCCACAGCACTCATGAAAGGTAGGTAAATTCTTAAACCCATTCTAAAGAGCGGGAAATTCTATGTCCCATTAGGGAGATGCGTGATGCTTCACATCAGGCTTTTGCCCTGACACTTACTGTAAGAAGGCGACCACCCCTGGAGTGCCCTCCTGCAGCAGGCCATGACATAAAAGGCCCCACTGCCTCAGTTTCCCCTTTCAGAGTCCCCAGACACTCCACATCAGGCTCTCTTGGTTAAACAATTCCCCTCCTTGGGACTGGTTATTCCCAAATCACAGTTCATTGAATCCCCTACAAAAGTCCCAAACATTGTCCATTTCCCACACCCAGTGTGCATAGTCCTTAAAACCCCGCTCTTCCCAGCAGGCATCCCTACCAACCTCTCTGCTAGGGGCCCTTCCATACCATACTCCCTTCCATACCACACGTGGGTTCTTTGTTGGTCCTCTTCCATCTCTCTGCCAGCACATCTAGAATTCAACCCCATTCTTCCCCCTCTGCTGGGAGATCATCGTTACCATGGCAGTATCCTCCACTCTCCCTGGCTCCTCACTGTTCTCCTGGGCCCAGTGTGGAGATGTCAGCAGGTAAGCCCCTCCTCTACTTCCCTGCCTTCAGCCCTCTCTAACCCTTAGCTCCAGCTCTCTGGCTTACAGACAGCAGTCAACTTCCTCTTCAGCCTTCTCCCAGGAACCACTGCTCTAAAGCAACCCTCGCTCACTGCATCTCTGCCCTCTCCAGGACTCAGGTGCCCCCTTTTAATCTCAAATTGGACTGAACTGATGAGGCACAGGTGCTGTCCCTGCTCCCTCTTAAAGGGCAATAATCACCCAGTGACACTTACTCTTTTGGGGGGGGGGACATTGACAATAGGAGGAGAAATAGAGTGATGGGCTCGGTTTCTGCAGACAACAAAGATGATCATTCTTGACCTCAACATTGTTCAAGTTCTTTTGCAGTGGGGGTTATTGTATTTACTGGATTTAGCCGCATTAATCCCTTTGAGCCAATTTTCTGTTGCAAAAGGTGAAGAAGAACAGGAAAATCTCAGGCTTTTCATTGCAGGCAGATCTGACTTTAAGCCAATACTGAGTATAGTACTAAACTTAAATGCCTAGGCCAATATGTTAGAATTAGAGCCACAATTAAAACGCAGGAGTTTTGGGTTCCTAGAAACTCATTCAGTCCACAAGGCCAGGCTGTCTCTCTCTCCCTCACCCCATGATTGCACATAAGAGCAGTAAATAAAACTAGGGGGAAATATGGGGTGGGGGTTCAGCAAGGCTACCATTTTTGTAGGCACATTTTTGCACTCACAATAAATTTTGTCTCCTACAAGCTGTACATGCAAATATTTCTCTTGGGCACTAAACTGTGAATGCAATTCATTCCAAGCAAAAATTTGTGCTTTATGAACAGAAGCCCAGATCGAAAATTAAGCTCTAAAAATTGCAAAATATATAATTGCAATACAGTTTGGAAGGGTGAGGGGGGCAGCATGCCATTAACTGGAATCACAGAGACTTGGTGAGTTAAGTTGCATGACTGGAATATCAATACAGGTGGGATAGCTTGGGAGGAGGGGTTGAATTTTACATCCATAATATGTATTTTTGTTCTGAGGTCCAGAACAAGGTGGGAAGCAGACCAGTTGAGAGTCTGTGGACAAAGATAAGATGGGTAAAAAATAGAGGTAACATCATGGCAGGGTCTACTTTAGATCACTAAATCAGGAAGAGAAAGTGGATGAGGCATCTCTATAACAAATAACAAATATATCCAAGCTTCAGAGTGGTAGCCATGTTAGTCTGTATCAGCAAAAACAACGAGGAGTCCTTATGGCACCTTACAGACTAACACATTTATTTGGGCATAAGCTTTCGTGGGCTAAAACCCACTTCATCAGATGCATGGAGTGAAAAATACAGTAAGTAGTGTATATATATTACAGCACATGAAAAGATGGGAGTTGCCTTACCAAGTGGGTGGTCAGTGCTAACAAGGCCAATTCAATTAAGGTGGAAGTGGTCTATTCTTAACAGTTGACAAGAAGGGGTGAATATCAACAGAGGAAAAATTACTTTGGCCAAACTGGACAGTCTCTATGCAAAAGAATAAATGGACACAAATCTGTCATCAAGAATTGTAACATTCAAAAATCAGTAGGAGAACACTTCAATCTCCCTAGACAACTCAATAACAGACTTAAACGTGGCAATTCTTCAACAAAAATCTTCAAAACAGACTTCAATGAGAAACTGCAGAACTGGAATTAATTTGCAAACTGGACACCATCAAATTAGGCCTGAATGAAGACTGGGAGTGGATGGCTCACTACAAAAAGTAATTTTCCCTCTGTTGATACTCCCACCTTCTTGTCAACTGTTGGGAATGGGCCACAGCCACCCTGATTGAATTTGCCTCATTAGCCTTAAGCAGATGTTCTATGGAGGGCTCCCATTCTAGGGCTAACCCTGTTTTACCCAGCTTTGCTTGTGAGCGCTGGATTCTAGGTGCCACAGTTGTAGGAAGAATAAACTTAATGCATGGTGGTCAGTAGCCAAGCTGAGTTAAGGGAAAACATTGTGGGCCAGATTCTCTGCTGGTGCAAATAAGCCTTGCTCCACTGACTTAGATGGTACTACACTGATTCATTTACACCAGTGGAGGATCTGGCTTTATGGTTTATTTCACTCGATCTGCTGCAAAAATCTGACTCTATCTCCATTCTGTTGGGTCTTTAATACTAGTGTTGCATGAGAATACGACCACTCCACCCTAAATGTAACAGCACAATCTCTTTATGGTCAGCAAGATAGAGCTCAAAGTGGAATATTTTAATTACCATGAAATATCACCAGTGCAGCAACCTGCATGGAACTTGGAGGGAGGACCATAGGTTGCAGGTAGGAAGAGTTTGGAGGTAGCACTAGGAAGTCAGTCTGTGTGCACATGTCTAGAATGTTAGCTGTTGTTGCAGCACCTCTTTTACTAAAAAGCCAGTTTAGTTTTAATAACACAAGTGGCCTCCATGTTCCCACCCTGCACATGGTCCATGAAACAACCAGTATTTGAAGTTCTGGCTTGTCGGCAAAGAGTTTAGCAACTTTTGGAAGGTTGCTGGTATGAGAACAAAAAGCCCAGAGGCTGCAGTTGCTAAAACAATCTTAGGAGGGTTTTTTTGTTTGTTTGTTTTAAACCTGTGGGTTTAGAATATTTGTTAATTGAAAAATGATAGCTGTTGCTGCAAGATTAAGGTCCTAATTCATTTTGTCTGTACCGGAAAGTCTGATACATCATCTAAGAATCGTCTTCTGTGATCACATTCAATCTTCTGTAGTCCACATAGAATCCTGACTGAACAGGATTTTTTTTCTGCAGCAGGACCGCTGGGGCGAACAAATTGCCTATAGGGGCTTCATTATTTCCACCTCAGCATTATTGAAATGTTCTCCTTCAGGTTATGAAAGCTTTTACAGCCTGATGGCTGTTTGGTGGCCTGTATTTAAAGATTTGTCCATCGCATAGGTAGTAGATAGATGCCTACAAAACAATAGTTAGTTTGTTAGCAGTGGTCACAGCACATAAAACTTATCATAATTGTCTCACTATTCCTTTGTGTACCTTTTCCCCAGCCCAAACCCCCACACCTGCTGTATTTTGCCTTATACGTAGATTGTAAGCTCTTTGGGGCGGCTGTAATCCCCAACTGGGGCCTCTCAGTGATACTGCAATACACCAGATTGATCAGATAGCTAGGTTAGATAGATTTTAGTACTGACGGTGCAGGGCTTTGTTTTAAACAATGGAACTGAAATACACTGAAGCAATGTGCCTAACTGAGAGCATAGCGGTTATATTTGGACACAGCTGTGTTTAAATCAGCCCCCTATGTGTCTATCTGCTGTGGTGACTTTATTGTTCCAGCAACAAACTGGAACCAATGGAAGTGAGGCTCTGCACTGCGTACAGAACGCCCAACCATTTAAAGGGGCAGGCTATCACAACAACAAAACATGAAACCTAAATAAAATACATCTGACATACACCAACAAAATCCCCCTAGAATATTCAGACTCAGTAGTGGAATACCTACCCTAGCTTTAAATTTACAGTCTTTCGTCACTAATGAAATATTGTCTTAATTTAAATAAACAATGTCAGTAAGCTGGTCAAAAATAGGAAATTTTAGTCAGTCCAATAAATTAGCTTTCATTGGAATAACAAAGATCTTGTTTCTAATTACTTATAAAAATATCCACCTATGACTGGCTGAAAATCAGCATTGATACGGCAGTTACGAACGTTACACAAACCACAATCAGTCAGACTGTGTGTGTGTGTACCAAAAATACACTCTAAATAGGGACAGACTTTTGAAAGAACTCAGCATGGAGGGCAGTGAGCCATTCTGAAAATCTGGCCCAGTGTCCGTCATCTCAAAATGTTCCACAAACCAACTACACTAGTGTCTGCAGTCATCACTTCTTCCCCCACCTAAAAACAGACAATTCAGGGAGCACTTGTTTTGGGACAGCAGCAGCACACAGCAGCTTAGGACAGGAAGCGTGGACTACTGTATTCAGTTGAAAGTCCAGAGGGAGGGGTTTTTTTGGTTTTTTTAAAGAGGTGAAATAGGATTACCTCCATGCAGCCGGTCCTAAAGCAGCAATTCCAAGCCTTCCCTCCCCATCTGACAGGATTCGGGGCAGCTTGCATCTTCCTAACTTGGGACGCAAGAATCCAGAGTAATGACAGTGCAATTCTTATTATCCCTTATTATTTGTTTAAAGCAGTGGCTACAAGCCCCAATCAGTATTGGGGGGTCCATTGTATAACACGCTGTATAAACACAGGAATATCCATGCTGGTAGTGCACACTGAACGATGTTAATACAGAGCTGCCTGGCTAAAGCTCCCATCTGGCTTTTAAAAATCTCAACCCATGCTTGCAGTGCAAGGTTTAAATCTCTTTTTCCACTCTTTATGCTGTTTAATTCCCTGAATTTCAGTTAGCTTGGACACTAAAACTACACCAGTCAGTGCCTTAGCACCATGCTGTTGAGTTTGGGTTCCCAATGCTGCAGGTAGAAAATGTTTTCTACGGAGATTTTCCCTCATTTTTATTACATGAAAATATTCCTGTTCACTGGAATGGGTTACCTAGGGAAGCGGTGGAAGTTCCTTCCTTAGAGGTTTTTACGGTCAGGCTTGACAAAGCCCTGGCTGGGATGATTTAGTTGGGGTTGGTCCTGCTTTGAGCAGGGGATTGGACTAGATGACCTCCTGAGGGCTCTTCCAACCCTGATGTTCTATGATTCTATTATTAGATTTTTTGTAATTAATAAAAAACAATGTCCCCTACATTTTGTGGTTTAAACTACTTGACAGGCTCAATTTGACTATTTTAACTCTAGCAGAGGAAGACAAAGGCAGCCTAGGCACAAGGGGGTGTGAAAGGAAAACACAATCTTGTATTGCAAAGGGTCAAAGAGGAAAGCACATCCACAGCCTATAAGGAAGTGGCTGATCTCTGATGCTTAGGTGTGATTTTCCTAACATTCATCAAGGCTGAATTGTTGACAAATGGATACGGATCTATAGCAGAAGTGGTAGTTTCCCTGGTCAGTCGAGCTGGGAGGGAAGAGATTGACCTTCTGGTCCTGGAAAGCTCTGGGTTAGAATAGCAGCGGATGCAGGGGTCCTATCACAGGTTTTGCTTTAATGCCCATCACTGAAACATCCCCAAGCACTGAAAAGTCACATTACATTACACAGCAGCAACAAATCTCCAAAAGTCTCATTTTTCAACATTTTCTCCCCACTTTATTTACTGCTACGTGAAATTGTGAGAGGAGCAGCTTTGTCTAGTAGATTGAGCAAGAGTCTCAGAGCCAAGAACTCCTGAATCCTAGTCTTGCCTCCATAGGTTTGCACAGTACCTTGCACAATGGGGCCCACCCTTGTTGTGGTCTTTAGGTGTAAACATTAAATAAACAAGAACTGTACCCAGGGCCCAATCCTGCACTTCCAAACAGGTGCTGAGTACCTTCAATTCCCATTAAATTTAATAGGAGCTGAGCACCCAGCTCTTGGCAGGATCGGCCCCTAAATTCTATACTAAGGAAAAACATACTGCCCATGAAAATCCTTGTTCCAAAATTCTGCTCCTGGCCTTGTATTAATAAAATAAGTACCCGCGCTGGAAAATGCCTGTTTTGGTATCGCTTTCAACCACTAGACGGCAGCATTATGTACAAGTTGAAATGAATTATCATTTTTAAAGACGAAAACCCAGCCACAAGCATAGCTGAGGGTAGGCCAGCTAGAAGCCTCCATAGACACTCAAAGCCTCAGGGGAAGGTATTAGTGTTATTTTTTTTTAAATTTCAAATACTACTAATCAGAAACATTTATTCTGGATTCTATTACAAGTATATTATGTCGATAATAAAAAGGAGAAAATACACCTTTTATAGCTTAAACAGGGAAACATAATAGCAAGGTGTGAATTTGTCATATGATCAATTTTCTTTGTGTATTTTAGTGCTCATAGTCTCTGGCCACCTCACAGTCTTTAATGCATTTACTCTCATGCCACCCGTCAGGCCAGGAAGTATTATTGCTCCCATTGTACAGCTTGGGATCAGCAGCACAGAGAGACGGAGTGACTTGCACATAGATTTGTACAGTCTAAGGCCAGAAATTGGGATCATAGAATCATAGAATATCAGGGTTGGAAGGGACCTCAGGAGGTCATCTAGTCCAACCCCCTGCTCAAAGGGATCATCTAGTCTGATCTTCTGTATATAACACAGGCCATAGAACTTCCCCAAAATAATTCCTAGGGCAGATCTTTTAGAAAAACATCCAATTTTGCTTTAACAATTGCCAGTGACGAAGAATTCACCATGACCTTGGTAATTTGTTCCAATGGTTAATTACCCTCCATGTCAAAAACGTACACCTTATTTCCAGTCTGAACTCGTCTAGCTCTTAGAGATTGAGTGACTTGTGCATGATCACATAGAATATCTGCAGTAGAGCATGGAAAAGAATTCCGAATTCCTGAGTGCGGTGCTTTGCCTATCCATTCTGTCCCTAGTAGGGCTCTTTGCAGTTATAATTGACATTTTTCCCTGTGTATAAGTCTCTTTCTTTCTTTTTCCTCTCTCCCTATAAGTAGTGAGATGGGGTTTCTTTTTAGGATGAATAGCAATGCAGTTTGCAGTCCAAAATACTCATTTTACAAATGAGCCATAGGGCTCATGTCTAGTAAGTGTCCTTCATTACAAACTGATCCTGAGAAATCAGCAATGTAAAGGAAGAATTCTCCTGTTGACCTAGCACTATCCACACTGGGAATTAGGTCCACTTAGCTAAGCCACTCAGGGATGTGGATTTTTCATGTCACTGAATGATGTCGCTGGGTTGACCTATATTTTTTTAATGTAGACCAGGCCTGAGGTGGTCCTGAAAATTTGACCCTAAATCCCACTGCTGCAGATGTAGGGAAACTGATCTATCAACAGATTTTAAACAATGAAATCCTGTTGATCACAGACCAAATCCTGAAGTAACTGATCAGGAAAAACAGAGATGGACTTTAATTAAAATTTTCCCCAATGAAAGCCTGAATAAGGACTTCAGGGTCTGGCAGTTTAAAGAAAGTCTCTTGCCTCCTCTGTTACTAATGAGAAAGCTAATTCCTGTTCAACTTTCCATCAGTAAATGATCTTTTTGTCCCGACACCATTCGCCAAAGGACGTCTCTCTGTGGACTCTGTGACACGGTGTACCAATTCTGCATGGGGCCAACAGGCCCGGACCAAACACTGTGAGCCCAGGAGACCACGCTACCTTGTCCCTGCTGTGCATGCTCCAGGTGGAAGGGAGAGATAAAAGGAGGCAGATCAGCTCAGTCTGGGCTGGCTGAGGAGGCGGAAGGATGTATGTTGCAGGCTTCTGCAGAGAGCTGCCTGCAACTCTCCAAGTGATGCGAACCGTGGACCCGGACTATGCTGCAGATGACCAGCTGGCTGTGGAGACTGACCGGGATGCCGAGCCGCTGCCAGCCAAGGAGATACTCGAGATGAGCTTTGCAGTAGGAAGTGACCAAGGGAATGTATTAGAAGCCAATTCTTGAACCCTTAAAGGGGAATTTCTTGGCTTCAGAGGGCCCTGGGTAGGAACTTGGTGGAGTAGGGTTGAGCCCAGGTTCCCTACCCCCCACCCACTTGCCACTAGGGGTGGCTACTGAGGATTCCAGCTACAGACTGTTTGCTCTGCCCTGCCCAGAGGGCCAGAGTCCCCCCAATTGCTATTGTGTGTCCCAGCCAGGAGGCTCAGGAGACTAGAGACTGGGTATTTGCTTTGCCCTTCCCAGGGTCTGAAGACTATTGGTTTTACCCTGCCCAGAGGGTCAAAGCCCAGCTATGATTGTTTGCCCCAGCTGGGAGGCATGGATGGAGTGTTTACTGGGCCCCATCAGGAGCCCTGAGTCCTCCTAATTGAAATTGCTTGATCCAACAGGGAGTCCCAGCAGCTGTGTGACTGGGTGTACCAACCCTGCACTGAGCCAAGGGGGGGCGGCCCCGTTCAACACAAGGCCCCTGTGACAGACACCACCGTTACACACCGTACCAAACCCACCCCTGCTCAGCCCTTCCTCCTTTTTCCAAATGGGCAAGAGCAGGCAGGCTGATTTGCTAACATACCCCCACTTACGGTTTGTGATTCACCTGGAACATCTTTATCTTTACACAAGGTGATCTAAGCTGTCACAGTTGTACCACATAAGGGGCTTGGGTTTGTTGGACGCTCCTTGATATTCCAGCACCATGAAAAGTGCTCAGAACTCCAGTTGTTGTAGGAAGCGTTCACCTCTCTACATGTGAAGAAGAGAAAACTGGCAGGAGATACATTTCTTCTTGTTGTAGAGTCAGATGCTGGGGGTTCCTCCACACCACACTCAATCTTTGAGCTATGGTGCTTGGACCATCAGCTGGGGATATTACACTCTGCTTATACAGTAAATAGCACCCAGAAGGAAAAGTTACTACTATTTGTATTATTGTAGCATCCAGAGACCTCAGCTTAGAGTAGGTCAACACTGCAGTAAGTACTGCACCCACTGCAAGACAGTCCCTGACCAAGACAGACAAAGGTGGGACATAGGAAGCATTATTAACCCTGTTTAACTGAAGCACAGAGAGAGATTAAGGCCTAGATTGTCAAAGGCTTTTAGGATCCTAATTTACTTAAATCAATGGATATTAGGACCCTAAATATCTTTGTAGATCTAGGCCTACGTGACTTGCCCAAGATTACATATAATAAGCAGCAGAGCCGGGAAATAAAACCCAGATGTTCCGTTTGTTGTCAAAGTGTGTAAGCCTTCAAATGGTGAATGTGCAGACCCCGAGCACGGAGATGTTCTGCTACGCTCTGAACACAGCTCTGCTAGAGTGACTTTTCAATGACAGGTAGACACTCTTGTCCTGTAAGCAAATAGGAAACTGCAGATTTCCTATACACCTGAATCTTGTAGCGGTCATGCCTTTGTTCTCCAGTCAGGTGCATCTTTAATTAATCTTGCATGCATGCTGCCTCCTTGTTGATAGAGCGAGCAGTACCAGCTGGGACACCAAAGACAGCAGAGTGTTCTAGGGAATTCCTGAAAGGGAATGGTACCAGAGAAGCCTGCAGCAGCAAAGTTTACACACTTCCTAGGCCTTCTCCGCTGCACTCCAAGTCATGGTGGTTGGAAGGCAGATGAAGGCTTTTCTGCCTTAGGTATTTAGGCTGCGATTTTCAAAGGAGTTGAATTTCAGTCAGTTAGGCACCTGACTCCCTTAGGCTCCTCTAAAGATTACAGTGCCAATCACTGTATAGGTACCTAGACACCTAATGATCCAAGCATAGGACTGGGGGCCAGGACCGCAAGTCTAATCCTGGCTCTGACACCAAACTATTCTGTGGCCTGGGGCAAGCTGCTCTGCCTAGCTACTCCCATCTGTGAAATGTGCATAATACATACATGGTACAGTGTCTGAGAGCAGTTCTGTGATCATTAATATTCATGCTTTGATGTGCATTGATGTACGGCACTAGGTAAAGACTTAATATTATTGTGTGTGTCTGTGTGTATTTATCAAAGTGCTTGAGCTTACCATTCGAAGGCAAGGAAATTAATATTAATAAAGAAGTTGATCACTCAGAACACTGTATTAAATGAAAAAGTGGGGATTTAAAAATCCCACCAGTTCTGCCAATACTTACTTTATTAGAGTCACAGAAAATAAACCTAGACCATCCCTGACAAGTGTTTGTCCAACCTGTTCTTAAAAACTTTCAATGACAGGGATTCCACAACCTCCCTAGATAGTGACCCCCTCTGACCAAACAAACTGTGTGGCGACATGGAGACACTGGGCAACACATTCACAATCACTCACCTACACTAAGGAACCAGCCCCCAAACAGCAGCACTAATGAACATGTCAGCAAAGGACTATACGTACTCCTGCTCAAAGCTTCTGCATGCTAGGCCACCTCTGTTCGGGTCCCTGCTTTTCCTACGGTTGTAGTCAGAGCACCTCTCTCCAGTGCAGACTCATGGCTGAAAGGAAGCTTCTCACTGGGTGGTTGGCCTCTGTCAATGAAGCAGGTTCAGCCTCTGGTGCCAGAACAGGAGCTCCCAGTTTGGTTAATTAAGGGGATGGGGCAGCCTGGTGTGGAGGGTTATAAAAGTCCAGGGAGAATTTGAGAGGAAGAGAGGCCCAGTGAGTTAGGGCTGACTGTCACAGGGAGGTATCTTGGACAAGCTGCAGAAAACAATCTGCAAAGGAAAGGAAAGAGGGGGACTTTGCAGGAAGCCAGCGGAGGTGCTAGCCTGCTGAGCTTCCAGAGGGTGTACATTTTTAACAGTGAGAGCAGTTAACCATTGGAACAATTTACCAAGGGGTCATGGTGGGTTCTTTATCACTGACTATTTTTAAATCAAAAGCGGATGTTTTTTCTGAAAGATCTGCCCTAGGAGTTATTCTGTGGCAGTTCTATGGCCCGTGCTATACAGGAGGTCAGACCAGCTGATCACAATGGTCCCTTCTGGCCTAGGAATCTATGAAAGAGCCAAAGCCAACACCAGGAAGCTAAGAAGGGCTTACGGCTAGGAAACCAGTGGAGGAGACAGCTAGCTATCCTTCCTAAGACAGAAAGCCATGGCCAGAGAAGGCTAGAGAGGGCTGAAGGCTGAGAGAGGAGCAGGGGGAGCTGCCTGCTGGTTCTTGGGAGCTGGGAGAGACAGGGCAGGCCTGCAAGGGCTTTATTTGATGTACTGTATAGGTTATGGCTGTGGGGCTTGGTACTGGGACTTGTTTTCTTATGGTTTATGTGCAGGGGATGTTTATAATGAACCCCACAAGGGCTATATTTGTACTCAGACTGTTCGGACTATTCCTGAGGATTCTGAAGGAGGGAACCAGAGATAGGCCCACTTGCTGTGCCCCTGCCAGCCATAGAAGTGTGCTCCAGGCATGCCTGCCCTATGACAAAGCCACTGTCCCTAAACTCACATGTCAAGGTGACACATCTACTTGACATGGCTTCTGGTTAGAACTGCTCCCGACTGGCGCTCCCAGAACCAACTCTAATAAGGCCAAAGCAAGGCTGGTGCTGGACAGTTTGAGGTGCCAGGCTGCTGCTGCCAGCCGGTGCAGTGGAGAGGCTCCCCACTCTAATGCTGTCCCACCTGGTGGTGGGTTAGTCTGGCTGGAGCTTCTCCTACCACATCAGCCCCCAAGATGGCCTATATAGTCTGCCCCTCAGGCTGGCTCCGAAAGCTGCTTGTAAACTAGTCAGTCTGTGAGGCAATGTCATACTGAAAGGCTTTTAAGGGCTTGATCTTGCTGCTATTTATTTTAATGGAGCAGATGAAGCCCATCTATAGGCTTGGGGAGTCCTCCTCCCTGTCACTCACATACAAGCGTCACAGGCAGCATAGTTTCCTATTTACCTACGCCCAGGTTCTTAGAATGACCCATCGCTAATGTATGCGAGTTCAATCCCTGACGGTTTCTAAAGCATGGCCAGCCCTGTGACACTGCACACCATATTCTTCGCAGTGATATGATGATGATATGATTATGGAATAATTATGTTGCATTTTTTGCAAGATGGGTTGTGTAAGGATTATGTAAGGTTGTGTAAAGAAAGATTATGATTTGCTGAATAGGATTATCCTATTGGTATGCGTGTATTATTTTTGTATCTAAAGTTATAAATGCTGACTTTGTATCTGTATTTTAAATGTAGTCGCACCTGGGTAACGCCCACTAGACAAGATGCTTTCTGTCTAGATAGTGGGTGTGGAAGGGCCTATTCAGGGTAATGGGCCATTAGGAAAAATAGTAGGCCATAGAAGTGAGCCTTCCTGAGAATGCTACAGACAGCCTGTAAATAATGGCTGCTATGACACTACAAGGACATGTGACCAGGCCACATGACGCTGGACTCCACCTTGAGATGCCAGTATTTCTCCACAAACTGGTCTGAGAACCAAGCTTTGAAACAAAGGGTTTCCACCATATGCTAAAGCTCTATGGGGCACGGAGTGCCATCATACGGGATTCTTCACTCCCCACACAAGAAGACTCCTGGAAACACCTGAGGAACAAAGACTGAAAGGGGGGAAGTGCTGAGCCCAGGCTAAAGGGATTTCTAGCCTGTGTATGGAAGACCTGGAGATTCCAAACTGTAAAGCAAGTGTAGCTTTCCCCTTAAGAATCTGCTTGTATCATTTCTCAGGGTGAGAATCTGCCTATTCAGATCTAATCTATTTAGTTTATTAAGCTTAGTTTGCATTTGTTGTTTATTTGCTAGGTAATCTGCTTTGATCTGTTTGCTATCACTTAATCTATTTTTTATAGTTAATAAACTTGTTTTGTTTCAATCTAAACCAGTGAGCTTTGACTGGAGTGCTTGGGGAAAATCTCTGCTTGGTTACAAGTGTGCATTGTTCTCTTCACTTTGAAGGAGAGGCAGACTGGGTATTAAACCCATATACTGGCCAGATTTGACCAGGGCAGGACGGTACTGCTCTGGGGTCCTAGGCTGGGAAGCTGCTAGTTAAAGAGCCTGTGTGTAACTTTAGCTGGGTGTGTCCCTGTGTTAACGCTGGTGAAAGTGCACGCTGGAGGGCTTTGCTGCTTGTCACAGCAGCACCGTGTGAGCTCAGGCTGGTGGGTCAGAGGGCTCAGTGGCACCCCTGGGGGAACCCATCACAAACCCCACCAGTGGTTTATTGTCTACTCTTTGCATTCCCATCCCTGTAAGACACCCCTGGCTTTTAACTTGGCCTAAAGCAATGGCAAAAACTTGGGGAAGGGAGCATGGTCCAGTGGCTGGACCATGGTAATGGAGATCATGAGTTCCCTGTTTTGTTAGCATTGCTCCTACATACTTTTGCGTGACCTCAGACAATTCTCTCCCCTTCTCTGTGCCACAGTTCCCCCACATTCCCCCTACCTGCATCACGGGGGGCTGGCAAGTCTTGATCTCCTCAGATGAAAGGCTGTTAAAGTGAAAAGAACTTAAAGCAAACAATCTTCAGGTTTCCAGATCTTGTCCATTATCCGGGCATATTGACTTTCTACTAATAGGACATCTTGCCTTTGAGGATCCTCAGTAGTAAGACTGCTTGGGAATCGCACCTAATCTGACGCCCTCCCATTACCAACCTTGATTATACTGGTTTTGACCCATCGAAAGTTGCACTGCCTAGTCTGCTTCCTCCCCACTCCAGGTCAGCAATCATTACATCAGTTGGATTTATGGCATCAAGTCTAATGAAGTAATTTTTAATCAGGGATGAAAATCTATGGTCTGCTCAACCTTTGCAGTGACCACGCTGTCTCCCCACACAGTATGTCATGCCATCACCAGTTTGCACACGACAGCAGGAGCAAAGCTGAAGGGGCTTTCACCCTGTAGTGAGCTTACAACCGATATGTAAGTGTAAAGCCATTTAACATGGTGCAATCTACATACATACAAAGGAGGACAATTTTGTTTTTGTTTTTGCTGGACTTGATACAAAAGCAGATCAAACATCCCACGCTCTTTGTTTTATTTCTTTCTGAAAATGGAATGAAATATCTAGAAGATAATTTGAAACACATTTCTATACGTTTGGGGTTGGGGGGATGGGAAGTGGCAATGCTTCTAACAGGCCATAGAAACTTATCCCTTTTTAAAGAACTCCATTCCCTCCTACCTCCCCCACATCTGACGGCTCCTGGAGTGGCTCCAGTTTCTGCTTCAGCAGCATTGCCAGGATCCATTCCACATGCTGAGTATTTTCTGAAGGAAAAAAGCATTTCCTGACATCTGGTCTGAATTCACGGCTCTTCTCCTCCCCTACCTCCACCCCATTATTGGCCTTTGAATCTCCTATCACCATCTGTACTACGCTGCCATTAGCACCCAGGCTGACATTTTCATTCTCTTTAAGGACTTAGGCGGGGAGGAGTGAATTGTACACCCACATCTTCCCCTGGCCTATCTTCTTCCCTCTGTATTTTTCCAGTCTGCCTTTACAGATCGTTATCTTGCTCTTAGAGGCCTCAATCCTTGAAGGTGCTGAGCACACTGACCCCCAACCCAGCAGATTATTTAAGCATGTGCTTTACTTTAAACCCAAGTAGTCCCCATGGGAATCAATATGCTTAAATGCTTTGCTGGACCAGGAGCACATTGCAGAACTGAGCCCAGGGCCAGGCTCAGTGCTTTTTCCTCGATACTTTTTTTTAAATGGGCCAAATGTAGTAGCCTGGTTGTTAATCAGCTGATTTCTGCAATGAATTTTGCCCCATGTGCTTTAATAAGGTCAGCAAAAATATATACACAATAGCTTCCAGGAATTATTTAATCCCATCAAAAACTTTCCTAATACTTTCCACCCCCTTGTTCACTTGTACTAGCTGAATAGCTCAGCAGTCCTTTCCTTTCTTAAATCACTTCTCCATGCTGCCTGGATTTTAAGTGTCTTTAAAAAATTCTCAGTGAAAATAAAATGCAAAAAACAGCAAGATTTAGCTGCCTCTGCCAAACTAATTAGCCCATTATGTTACATGCATATAAATATGGAGGCAAGTTACAGGAATCAAGTCAGTGTGGCCTTGAAATCGTTGCTTGCAAAAAGAAAGACAGAATATAATTTTAAAATGACCTGGATAACTTTCAGCAGAGCTCCAAAGCTCCGTTTTCAGTAGGTCAGGACAGAGACAGTTGCATATTCCAAGCATGTAGTAGATTTTATTAAGCATAACTTTGGTTCTAAGTATTCCACCATCATTTTTGTAATACCTTTAGTTAAAAACAATTATACAAGAGCAAATACAAAAAATATTAAATTATGAAAACACACCTATTAAGGCTCCCATTTTATATTTATATATATTTATATATGTACACTCAAACAAGTACAGATATTAACAGAAGGTTAAGGTCAGCTTTCAGAGCTAGAAAGAAATCCTAAATTTACTAACAAAAAGCAAGGTTTTTTTTTTTTAAAACAAACAAACAAACAGTCTTGCCCTATTACAGACAGAAAGTGGTAAAAGCAAGCCACTTTTAATTCAAGAAGATAGCTCAATGAAAACACAGAGGATTGCTTAAAATTTCACATAACTAAGGGCCAGATCATAAATCCCTTTCCTCACATTGGTGAGCAGATATTCACACAAGTAGCCTCTGGACTTAATGGGATTTCTGGTGTGACAAATTGGTCACCTATCTAAGGGCTGCATCATCTAAACCAATGTTGGACTTGATTTAAAAAAAACAGAGTTTTGCCTGCCAAATCCACATGAAATTGACTTTTGGGTTCCTAGACAAAAGTGCAGCAGAATTCTAAGATATTTAAAAAAAAACAAAAAACATAGTCATTCTACTGATATTTAGTCTAGTAATGCAGAATTGGATTTTTTTTTTTAAACTACTTCACACTGTACATGCAAGAAGTATTCAGGCCTTCCATCTTTTAGAAAGAGAAACTCTACCTTTAACCACAAGTCAACTGGTTACACCAACACGAATGGGAAGTGGAAAATGTCCATCCAGTATTCCCAGTAAGGCCTGAGCCAAAGTCCACTGAAGTCAATGGGAAGCCTTCTCCACTGACTTCAGCACGCTTTGGATTAGGCCCTATTTCTTTTATATTTGAGTTTGAGTAGTAGGGTTGCCACGTACGTTGAGGTGAAATGGCAGAGGCTGAGCTTCGTCTGAAGCAATGTACTGGTCAAGCAAAATGAGGTTGTCTCTTCAATTTATGAAGACTTCAGACTGCCTGTGGAAGTGGAATCCAGCAGACCTGAAGGAGTTCACAAGGCAGGGAGTGGGTGAGAAAGATAAACAGCAGTGGCTAAGCATCAAGGTACGATTTCTAAAGGAGTATTTTCAACTGCCCTTGTTCTGGGGGATGCAGCACAGAAAATTGGAGCATAGGGCTGTCTGAACAGAAGACAGGAGGCAAATCCAGTCAGAGCGTGTGTTTGAATGACTGGTTGCTAGAAAGGAAGACCTTCTTCCAAAGCAAGAAAGGCACAGGGGAAAAAAACTGCAGCAGTTACGGTCCTGTTTCCCAAAAATACAATATGGTAGAGTTGACAAAATGTGGTGTCTTACATTTTGCCTTTGCGTTTTGTATGACCACAGACTGAACGGCTCTGTAAACCACTTCTAACATTTAATCTTCTAAATGTGAACTGCACTGTCAATCGAAGTTAATGGTAATAAGTTTCCCAATATTTAATTTACTTCTAATCTAATTGTGTCCTCATTTTAAAAAAAAAAAAAAAAAGCTTGATCTTGACAACTTGAAGGATATGCCTAAGAAACCCTGTTAATTGTGAACGCTATGTCCCAAATCCAATACTGAAATTGTATTGAAACTTCTAGTACCCTGGGAAAAGCAAGAGAGAAAAACAGCATGTTACACACACACCCCCACACCCACCCACCCCTGATGTTAAGAGAAAATATTCTCAAGCAGTTAGCTCAGATGTAATTACAAAGGAGCATTTATTTCTCTTTAGCGCTCTAGGGCAAAAACGATGAGCGGGTGTGGATAAACATCCCTCCCATGAAGGCATTGGTAGCGTGCACACCTAACCGAGCGGGGGCTCTCACCCTTCATGAGCAGTCTCCTCTCCAACTCCAGGCTTTCCTGACAGGGGGAAAGTAGTAGTCACAAGCACTAAGGGTCAGATTCTGTCACCCTTACTCAGACCGAGTTCCATCTTACTTGGTGGCAAGTCAACAGGGCTACGTGTAGGGGACAGAATATCGCCCTAAGACTCAGTGATGAAATAAGGGAATCAACTTATGAGACGAGAAAAGATGGGAGAAGTCAGAGCTTACCTAACGTTAGGGAAAGTTTCTCATTTCAGTAGCCTTGGAGAACTAGTTTGGTCTCATTTAAACCTGATTCTGTAGCTGATCCATGCACAGCATTCCCATTGTCTTCACGGTGCTCTGAGCAAGGCCCCTAGTTCAAATGCTCACAGTCAGTCCTGTGAGTTTAATGCTACTGATCTGTTAACACTGAGTTTAGATCTGTAGGTCTCAGAGGAGAAAGACCATGCCAGCAAACCAAGCAGAACATAAAAACTAGAGGATGCATCATTTCCCACTAACAGCTGACAGGAAAAAGGTACACCAGTGGAGCTACATGGGCCTGTACGGTGTAATTGCTCTATTGGGGGGGCAGGGGAGGAGCAAGGGAAGCATTTGAGGAGAGAGGGGAAACCAGCCTTTGATTTTTGCCCAGCAGAGGAAATATTCCAATTTTTGCGCTCCCAAGAGCCAAATTCTACATGCACTGCCAAAGACAGAATTTGGTCCTAAAAACTTTTTTAGCTTTTTCAGTGCCCTGGAATTTTAAACATTCCTATATCTGTGCACCAGTTTGCCCAGTGGTAACAGCCAGTGCAGATGCCCAGCAATGACCAGGACACACCACTCATTTAACCCCCATGAAAATTAAATTGAGGAATCCACATTTTCAAAATGGAGTTTACATAGACTGAAGGGACAGAAAGTGAGAACTTCCCTACAGAGCAAAGTTCCATAAAATATGACCACAGATTTTATTTTATTTTTTTTAAAAGCAGAATATAAGCTTGATGTCTCCACTAAACTGGGATCAGAAGAAACCAAGCAGTGCAACACTCAAAGGGTTTCTCTACTGTCCCTGATTTAAGTCTCTCATTAAGCACTTCAGACATGTCAATAATCCTGACCTGAAAACAGGTCTCAGTACTGTGTTTGGCGAGTTTGATCTGTTTATGTTGCAGACTTTTAATCCACACAGGTTCCAGGAATTCAAAACCCATCTTCGGTAAACACCACCTGGATGCCATATATCTACCCTCCCAAGGGCAAAGGGGTCAGACAATTTGCAGAAGCCTTTCTCTGCAGCCACTGCTGGAATGTTGACAGTCTTAGCAGGTATTTCCTTTATGAGTCTGGAGCTTCTGCCGATTCTTGGGCTGTCCTCCTCAAGTTGCCTTTGACTTTAACAAATTCAGGTGCATTTTCCTGCTCCTCCTGGACCTTCTGTTTTTCAAGTTCCAGCTGAAATGAGAGTCACGTTTATAAAAAGATAAAATACCTGCATTAGCGAATGAAAAGTCACAGGCCAAAATTAAAGCTATGATTTCATACAAAAGGAAATTTAGCCTCAAAGACTTAGAAGTACCAGAACGTACTTTAACAAACAGAGGTGAAGTGGCATTTAGACGAGACACAATATCCTCTAATCAGTCTCTCCTGGAAGATCCACCCAGCTTGGAAATAGCTTTGCCATGTGGGGCAAACCATACTCACATGATGGGACAATGGATTAAGTCTTTGGAGATATCCATGAGAATTTCCTTGCAATTTAAAAATAAATAAAGTCCTCTCCTCTGGCTTTCAGTGCAGGAGGAGAACAATCATGCCCAAAGAAAGAATACAGGAGATCAGAATTATTAACATGCATGGTTGTAGGATCTCAATATGGATTTAGGTATCTAATGGAGACATCTCCAATTGCTTTGCTTATCTTGAGTGGAAGAAGAGTAAAACAACAGTTCCCCCAACCCCATCTGTTGCAGACATTTTGAGTGTCCAATTACGAACATTTTTAAAGCACGTGGCGTTCCTGCCCATACATGGCAGCGGTCAAAAAACATTAGGGCATGTAGTTGCTTACTGTGCACCATGAGGTGTGGTCATATAGTGCTAGTAAAGAAACTCTGTTTATGAATTGCTTTGAACAACAATTACTCTGGAAGTCCTGAGTGCAAACCTATGAGCCAGTAGGCAGGAAGAAGCAACTCTCCGGAAAGCGAACAGTAAATACAGTCCTGAGAGGAATTGTTCATTTGAATATATTAGGGTCTTCCTGATGATTAATGTGGACCACATACCACTCAAACAAGCTCTCCTTTTTCTGGCTCTGTGACAAGGGACTCATCTGATTATAATAAAGAATGGCTCCATTCCACAATGAATTATTTTGTCAATTGATGTCACTTCACTCCTGCCACACATGCAGAGTCGCAACACTATTTGCTATGGGCAGGTTTTCCCTGTTGCAACAGGATTTATTTTTCCAGATTTAACTTGAGCCAATCAAGGACATTTTAGGGAGCTTCCAAGTAGTGATTGTTTTGAGACTGGGCTCTTCATGGGGGCGAGGATTTTAAAAAACAGAATCTCTCACCCCCCAAAATTTCTAATTTCTAAATTTTTTGTATGGGGCTTGGAATATAATTAATTAATATTTAGCTAGACAATTAGCAGGATTAATTGTATTTTAATTATGATAATTTTTAACTGATTTTTTTATTTAAATGGATTTTTTAAATTAAAAAAATAATGCTTTTGAGTAAGTTATTTCGTTGTTTGAAGGCACGTTGGTGTGTGTTGGATTGTCTTAATGCAAACAACAAACCTCGTTAAGGAACACACAGACCTTTGGCTGGCCCTTTGCATCAGAGTGAAATTTCACCACAAGAGAGAGTCAAACCTGATTTAAAAACTGCAATGGATGATGAATCCACTACATCCCTAGATATGTTGTTCCAAAGGTTAATCACACTCATTGTTAAAAACTGGCACCTTATTGCTAGTCTGAATTTGTCTAGCTTCGGCATCCATTATGACTTTTTTTGCTGGGTTAAAGAGCCGTCTACTATCAGAAATCTCTTCCTCATATAGGTACTTGTAAACCATGATTAAATCACCTCTTAACCTTTTCTTGGATCAACTAAATAGAATGACTTGTGGCACCTTAGAGACTAACAAATTTATCTGAGCATAAGCTTTCACGAGCTACATCCGATGAAGTGAGCTGTAGCTCACGAAAGCTTATGCTCAAATAAATTTGTTAGTCCCTAAAGTGCCACAAGTCCTCCTTTTCTTTTTGTGGATATAGACTAAAATGGCTGCTACTCTGAAACCTGTAAATAGAATGAGAGCAGCTCACTTTAAGGCGTATTTTCCAGATATCAAATCCCGCTTGTAGCTATTTTCTAAACCTTTCCAATTTTTCAACATTCCATTTTGAAGTGTGGGCACCAGAACTGGACACAGGATTCCAGTAATGGTCATGTTACAATGTATACACAAGCAATGCCACTCTCCTACTCCTACTTGAGATACTCTTGTTTATACATCCAAGAATCCCATTAGTTACATCACTGCATTGGGAGCTCATGTTCAACTAGTTTTCTACCATGACCCCTAAGTCCTTTTCAGAGTCACGGCTTTCCAGGAGACATTCCTCCATCTTATAAATGTGACCTACATTCTTTGTTCCTAGATGTGTGACCTTGCATTTGGCTGTGTTAAAAGCGAATACACGATAACACTGCATGCCTTTAAAACAAACGTTTGTTAAGGGAGGGGTAGGAAGGATGGTCTAGTGGATAGAGCACTGGGCTGAGAATCAGGACTCTGGGTTCAGTTCCAGGCTCAGTCATGCACTTCCCTAAGCGAGCTGCTTAGGCTTGGTGTACACTTAAAAGTTTTGCTGGCATAGCTATATTGGCTTGAGATGGGATTTTTTTTTTGCAGCATAGCTATGCCAGCAAAACCCGCAGCGTAGATGAAGTTAAACTGGCATAAAAGTGTATATGCTGGTATAGCCTACTTTACTTGTTTTACTGATATATACTATACCAGCAAAATCACTTCTGTTCTGCGTCTATATGCTGTACTACAGCTATGAATCCTCATACGGTAGGCAGGCCTTAACCTATCCTGAGTCTCAGTTCTCTATCTGTACAATGGGGATAATACTTCTACCTCACAGGAATGTTGCGAGGATAAAATCCATTAAGGATTGTTTAGTTGCACACAGAGAACACACAAATACTTACATAGACAGAAGGCTCCTGTAATTCCCCCATCAATCCCAGTCCATTCTAATCTCTAGCCCAGTGATCTTCTCCGCCTATTCTTAACGCCATTGCCTTTCTCACCTGCTCCAGCTTCTGCTGTCGTTTCATTAACTCTATTTCCAGGTCTGATTTCTTCTTTTGCGCTTCCTCTTCCTTTTGTTGTTTAATAACTTGATCTCGTTTCCTTTTCTCCATCACCTTTTGCAACTCTGGTTTATTCTGAGGTGCAAGACCCCTTTGGGGAAAAAATCAGAGATAGAGCTTTTAATAAATTGTATATTCGCACAGAAACGTATGCACGTCTCCCTCAGATTAAGATAAATATCTCTGTATTAATATGCAACAGTATTAACCTAACAAATGAACAAAAGTTAGAGAGGAGTGCCGCATTACCACTAAAAACATCTCCTTTTAATATACATATCAGTTTTCCTCTTGACTAATTCACACTCTCAGCGGTAATCTTCACGGAGCTCTCTCCATTTCAGAGGAAATCATGTAACAATGGTCACATGTCAAGTCAGGGACAGAGCTAGGAACAGAACTTGGGACTCCTGCCTCCCTGTTTTAACTAACAGACCACACAGATTTTATCCAGTCAGCTCTGCATAGAACGGTCTGTCCAGAGGCGTCTGTGACAGTGGAGCTGAACGTTTTTCCCCATCTGGACTTTTTGTCACATTACTCTTGGGAATTGCGGTTTCTGCCATTTTCTCAACATTTGGGAGTTTTACATGTTGGTGGCTGTGACGGTCAACAGTTGAACCATTTTCACTGAAAACATTGAGAGCTCCCACGTGAAAGCCAGAGCTCCATGGGAAGCTAAAAGAGAGCAGACCTCCGCAACAACATTGCGATCGCGCCAGAGACCAGAGTAGCCAATTCCCAACAAGAAGCTTCAGTACTTCCTGGAAAAGATATAGGGATTTGATTGCTTAAAACCTGCCAAAGGATTTTGGTGTTTACTCCCTTCCTCCCAATCCCAGAAAAGAATTAAAAATGTAGCAGCCCCTATCTCTCTCTCTTAGTAAAACTCTGCACCACAGGCATACTTCACTTCACTAGAAACAAATGAGGTTCTAAAATTAAATACTGCTGCTAATCAAAATGACAATTATAGCAGTGTGGATATTGCGGGCAGCACAGCTCTTCGTGTAATAGGATATTCCTCTACACAAGAAAAGAAAAATTCCAGACTACATTAAGGTGCTTTATGCTTTTATAAACCTTAAAGGGAAAAAGCAGATTTAATTCAGGGCAGCCTAAACATGCTTTAGATTAAAAGCGTAAGAAAGGAAACTCCAAGTGTCTCTCAATGCCTTTAAATGTTTTGGTGCTAGAAGTTAGTCTTTGATGTTTAATCCCATTAACACAAAATAGGACGCACACACACCAAACTGCCAACTTTCTCTAATCCGCTTGGCCTCTGTGCAATGTATCCATTTCATTGGAGAGCTATTATACTGTGTACAGGATTCATTTAGCTTTAGATAGCTGACCCCTGGCATTTGGGAGAATTTCAGCATTAGATACGCAAAAGGACCCTTCCCTCTTCATGTCCCCCGTCAATATCTTATCACACTAAATACAAAAGGAAGAACATTCAGAACTAGGCAGGAAGATTAATACGTGGAAATCTAGGCAGTTTGGATGTCATAAAGCGATGACACTCCTGTCTCTCCTACATGGAGAAATGTCTCAGTCAGTCTAATAAAGACTGTTTGGCTGTTCATGGTATTTGAAACCACAAGTTAATTCTGAGCTACGCTGTTCCCCTTCAATTTCCTGTGTCACCCGCCCATCTCTTACCTTAGGAATAGCTACATCTGAGACATTCATCCAACAGCTGTGCCTTGTATTTGCAAACACACTGCAGGGTGAGGGAGATACTATTATGTGCTCAGTCAATATGACATGGGTGCCATAAACATTGTACGTAGAAAGTTTGATAAACAGATATAGACAGAAAGGAGCAAGGACAATAAAAGAGAGTGGGCTCTGAAACTTTGTCATCCTGCCCCCTTAAAGCAATGGACAAAGTTAAATGTTCCTGAGCAATGGATGCGAAGTGAAGAGCCTCCCCTCTATCAATGTGATCTTGCTGTGGAAGGAGCAGGATTCCAAATATCACACTCATTAAACCTCAGGATGCTGATCAAATGGAATGTACTGGACAAATGCAAAATATTAAGATAATATTTAAATGAACAGGGCCGATCCACTGAAAAACACTTATATACTGTGTTCTAAAATGACTGAGGATACCCATTCATGTTCAGGTTTTTTCCACTACTTCTAAAAAACGATCATTAAAAAAACTGTCATTTCGTCATACTAATTTTATATTGATATAGTGGGTATATATGTAACATTTTGTAATTAACATTAAAATTATGTAAAGTGTGTGTGTATATGTGTTTATATACACACACACACGCATATGTGTGTGTATATATACATATTATACACACACACACACTTTAAAACCATACTCCAAAGCATGTAGTCTTCTGCAATTGTGAGAATACATTTCTGATTTTAGAAAAATCCATGCTCCCAGGCAAAGCCAACTGAGATATTTACTCATTACAAACAAAAAGGAAAATATATAGGGATTGGAATGCTTAAAACCTGCCAAAGGATTTTGGTGTTTACCCCCTTTCCTCCCAGTCCCAGAAAAGAATTCAAAACCTCTCAAACTAAGGATATGAATCCAAAACTTGGCTGGGACTTGGACAATACTCTAACGTAGAAGAGCTTTATAATCAGAGAGTCATGCCAACACTGGCCAAAGACCCCAAGCAATGGTACCCACAGCAGTCCTATAATCTAAAACAATCTACTTGAACCCATTCCAGATCCTCTGGAGTTGACATATCCATGAACGTCATTGACAAAGACAGGAATGAAGAACAAATTATCAGACAAAAATCCTAGCTGTCTGTAACCATATCAATTTACCTGACCATGGATTATCTATAACTGTGACATACTGGGGCACAATCCTGACTAATGAGTAGCTGTGTCAGCCCTGCCCTGTAACCGGGGTTTCCTGAAGCCTCCAACCTGGACTGCTCACAAAAAGCCTCCTGCATGCAAGTCACTCGCAGCTGTGTCTATGTGTACTGCAGCCAACCAGCCACATGGTGGCTTTTACCAGCCTTGGTTATGCTGCAGAGTGATTCCCCGCACCCCAACCCCATCCCCATCCCAGATCTTCTCCCCGTAATTTAGATCCTGTACTCCTCAGCCCTTTCCTGGACAGTACAAATATAATAAGTCTGTTATTCCAAAATGGAAGAATGTACCTTTTTATTATTTTAAATAGAGTACCCAGACACTCCAATTTAAACACACTGGATTATATAAAACAGTAAACCAAGTTTATTAACTACAAAGAGATAGCTTTTGAGTGAGTACAAGTAATGAGGCATCAAAGTCAAAAATGGTTGCAAGAAAAATAAAGATAAAATGCTTACTGATGCCTAATTTAACAAACTATATTAGGTTCAAAGCAAAGTTTTCTCACCACATGCTTTCAGCATTCAGGACCTCTCCCCCTAGAATCCAACAGCTGCTTCCTGTGTCTTTTCAGGTGCAGAGAATGAGGGAGAATGGGCCGGGGTGTGTGTGTGTCTTGGTGCATTTGCCCCTGTTTTTATAGTTTCAGTTCCCCTCTTGAAAAAACATTTCCAGCTGGGAGCAAGATGTGGAGAAAAAACTCCATGCTGTTTCTTGCTAAGATGTAGCCTTCTTTTTTTTTTTTTTTGCCCCTGTCCCCTTTCCCGCCAGTGAACTGCCACTTAGCAGGTAATGATGCACTAGCCTTGTTGACACCTTGCTGAGGCATCAGCTCGCCCTTGGTCTCTAAGGAAGTGGTTTGGCCACTCCCCAGACTGATCTGGAAAACATTCTTTTAGTCACGATTTCAGCTTACGTTTATAACTTCACATCTAACGCTGCTACCTGCATTTTGCCATGACATTATTGATCAGCAAATTATGATAAATGATACCACACAAGGCATACCATGTACAAAGATTATTACAACAGCTTGTGGAAACAGCAGGGGTATATTCTGACACAGCAACTAAAAACAATCCTTTTTTCATCTCTCAAGGAGTTGGGGTCCAAGTCTACAAACCTTTACTCATGCGAGTAGTTCTTATTGACCCAAGTAGCAATGACCTTTCACCTGCTTGTACATACTTACTCCTGGGGGAATTCTACAGAACTGTGCATGCACAGAATTCACGGCCCCTGCAGATTTCTTTGCTTCCCCACAGAAAAATGACTTCTGACATGGAAGCATAGGGAAGCCGCAAAAGCCGTCATGCACTTCTCCCCAGCAATGCAGGCACGTCATTTCAGGCACCCGGAGAAGTTGCCGGAGAGGTAATTCATCACTGGGGCGGGGGAAGCAGAGCAGGGGATACCCTGCCTGGACTGGGAGCAGGGGGTGACAGAACTTTCTTTTCTCTGGAAGGAGTGGTTGGGACTGGGGTGGGGTCTGGTGGTGGGTCAGATCTATCCCCAGAAACTTCCTCAGCTGCAGGAAGCTCCGCACCCCCTCCACCGCTTTCTGCCCCCATTGCTCCTCAGCTGCAGGGGGGAGGGGTCACTGTACAGGGAGCTGCGTCCCAGTCTGTCCAACTCCTGTGCATCCGGATCCCACCATACCCAGATCTTCCCAACCAAGCCTCATTCACCCTGCACTGAGAACCCCCACACCAAAGCCCCCCTGCACCCAGACACTTCCGCCGAGCCACATCCTCCCCGCACCTGGACCCCTCCCTTGCATCTGGGCCCCCACCCCTGCATCCAGACACCCATCCCCGTTGAGCTCGCTACCCCTATCCCCGCTGCACCTGGACCACTCCAACAAGCCGCCCACACCCAGATCCCCACACTACTGAGCCCCAACCAGCTGCACTCAGACCCCGACCCCACCAAGCCCCACTTCCCCAGCAACTGGACCCCCATGATGAACCTCTCACACCCACGCCTCTCCGCCAAACCCCCTCTCAAGCCCCAACCACCTTCAATTGAACCCCCCTGCAAAGTCCCATTCCCCCTGCACTGGGAACTCCCCAATGAGCCCCTGTGCATACAGATCCTCTCCATACCCAGACCCCTCACTGAGCTGCCCGCATCCAGATTGCCTCACACAGAACCTTCTCACCCGACACTTGGATCTTGCTGGGCTGAGCCTGACTGCCCCACACCTGGATCAGGGGCCCGGGCTGGGTATATGTCCAAGACTCTGTCCCTCTTGCTTGCTATTTTAGCGTGTCTGGCATGGAGGGACAGGGCCCCAGAGTATTTCTGGGGCAGGCCCAGCCCTTGCCCTGAATCAGGGTCGGATGCAGCCTCACTGCCAAGTCCATGTTGCGGGGTGGAGGAGGTTGGGGGGAAAGGGGGCAAGATTGCAGGGTGATCTCCCACCTCTGTGCAGCCAGTGGCCTGTGCTCCCCACTGCCATGCTGGAACATCCACATTTATTTACTGACAAATAAAATATGTAGAATTTTAAATATTGTGCACAGAATTTTTAATTTTTTGGTGAAGAATTCCCCAGGAGTAATATACTGAAACTTTCACAAACACTCCTGCAAGGTCGGCAGGTATAATTTCCAATTAACAGATGTGAAAACTGAGGTTAAATGGTTTGCCCAAGGCTGCAGAGCTAATAAGTGTCCTCGTTAAGAACATACCAGTTGCCAGGTCTCTGTGTTAAAGCTCAGACCAGGGATTTTACTAATACATCAATGAAAAAGAAGGGAGTCAAGTTGGAAACATTAGTTAATCTGACACAGCATGGACTGAACAGCACAAGAGGATACCAAGTTTCTCAGCAAAGTATTGGCAAAGGGATATCGTCTCCAATTGGCCAAATCTTTAATACCATTTAAATTGACAATTCTTTCAAGTAATCTGGCTCATTTTACAGTCTGGTTGTGTGCATTATTTTTAAATTTTTCAAAATTATTCCCCTCCATTGCTGACTAATTTAAAACAGAATCCAAGCTAACTTTGAGCTGAGTCCTGGGCCTACAGATGTCAATAGAATCAGGATCTGAGCCCTTAGCTCTTAAGCAGTACATAAACAAAGCAGCATGCTTTGTATCATCTACCAGCATGAAGGAAGTAACACTTGCATAATGTATAGTAATACATATGTATCAGGAAAGCAGATGCCAAATATACACCTAACTTAGTTGTAAAGAAGACTATAGAACTGATGAGAAATTTTATCTTCAATAATAAATGTGACCTAAAGGTATCTTTATAAATAAAGAGTCAGGCTGGAAGTGGCAAAAACCAGCAGTAGCGTTTTTCCAACCGTGCCCACAACTCAAACTCTGCCTACTTGTGAGGCCAAATGAAATGCCATTTACAGCAGATTTTGCAGCACTTCATGATATGATCAAGCTTCTTCTTTACTGTGATCTCTGATCAGCCGTGAGACAGCTAATGAATTACCATCACTAGGTTCCAAGTCATCATCCCATTGAGATAAATGGGGCAAGCTTGCACTTTTCTCAGAAATATATTGTTCTAGGCTGTTTGTAGAGTGAATCAGTTTATGGCTATGTCTACCGTGGTAAGTCGACCTACGCTACGCAACTCCAGCTACGTGAATAATGTAGCTGGAGTCGAGGTACCTTAGGTCGAGTTACCGCAGGGGGTCGATGGGAGAAAATCTCCTGTCAACTTACCTTACTCTTCCTGTTGGGGGTAGAGTAAAGGGGTCAACTGGAGAGCGATCTGCAGTCGATTTGGCGGGTCTATACTAGACCCGCCCTATGTATATACAGTTCAGATTCTGAAGATTATCTAAGGGCTTGTATACATGGCCCCACAGTTCAGACTACGGGGGTGTGAATTGCAACGCACACCAGTGTGCTGCATTGTAACTCCCCAGTGTGAATGCAGTAAGCACAAACTAAAAAGGTACCTAGCATAGACATAGACTAAGAAATATTTTTGGACAGAGTCTGTCCTACATATTTGCACACCACCTAGCACAACAAGACGCAACCTGGTTGAGGTTTTTAGGTGCTACTGCAATATAAATATTTATTTATTAATTAAATTAATAATAATAATAATAAATATTTTAAAAAAGAAACACAAGATTAGGTTCTGGAACACAAGATACAGCTACCAAGGAAAAAGGACTAGTCAACTCAATCCAGCACACTCCTGAAATAGAATTAAATGCTATGGGTAGCAATTGTAATTTAGGGTTTGTCTACACAAACTTTTAGTTTGAAGCAAACTGGGGTGTGAATGAACCCTGCACTAGCCCGCTGCAGACTCATTGTTCCCTGTGGACCCTGCCGCTGTGCATTAACAGGTCATTAGTTCACTTTGATCTAGTCTCATTTCAAAGGTGACTACATCAAACTGAACTAATGACCTGTTAATGTGCAGCAGCAGGGTCCACACAAGGAAGCAAGCGAGTGTGGAGTCAATTCACACCCCAGCTTTCTGCAAATTTAATGTTTGTGAAGACAAGCCCTAAGTCTTCCCAACACTGAATCTTTAGAGCTACGTAAAATATTAGTCAGGTTTTGGGTAGTGAGACACTTTGGCCAGGTCTACACTACAGACCTAAATCCGTACAACTACATTGGTATGGGGTGTGAAAAATCCACCCCCTCAAACGACATAGTTATACCAAGCTCACCCCTGCTGTAGACAGCGCTGTTGATGGGAGAAGCTACCGCCTCTCGGTAAGCTCTCCCATCTGCGTAATAGCGTCTTCACCAAAGCACGACAGCAGCACAGCGACATCGGTGCAGCCGTGCTGCTGTATCGCTGTACATGAAGACGAGCCCTTTGATTACGGAGTAAAAGTTCAGTCAAATTCACCTTTTCTGGTTCATAAGGAGCTCTCTGTGAAGGTCCTGATGATTCCGGGATGATTTCACAGGATTGATTAGTTTCTGAGGTCTAATTAGTTCAGGGTTCTCTTCATCTATGTAGTCTGGTTCAGCCATGATATTTCTTGGAATAAGATATGGATCTTTGAGTTCAGTGTCCTCACTCAAGTTCTCTGTAAAACACAAGGAACAATCACGTTAAAACAACATTTAAAGACCTTTTTTCATAAAGGAATACAGAATTGGTGGCTGTGTCCACACAGCTAAAATATGTTATGTTGGTAACATTTACCTTTTTATATATAGATAGATATAGATACATTTGACAGTAAGTACAGACAAGGCTCTAGAGCAGTTTACTTTAGCTTCTTAATTTTTCCTAAAAATCACAGTATTCTTGGGTGGATGGGAGACTGAGGAACAATTTCCTCCTCAAAATTCTTCAGGCTATGGACTTCAATAAACTAGACCTTCTTAGTTATCAAATCTTAACACTGAGGACTAAGTTCAGCAAAATAACTAAGCACATGCCTAAACTCAAGCATGTGAATTGTCCCATTGACTTTAATGAGACTTCTCATATGCTTAAGTCTGTTTTGCTTCATTGGGACCTAAGAGCATAACCTCAGTATCTTGTAGTTCTGAAAAAAAAGAAAATTAATACATTGAGTCCATTAGGATTTCATTTCCCACTACCAGTAACCCCATTTAATAACGACAGTGGAAAATATGATCTCTCTTAAGTACGTCCAGTATTGTAATGAAGCACTACTAACCAATGGAATCATGTGTTTTAACAAATCATTTTACCCTCTTTTTTTTGTTTGTTGTTACTTAGAAAAAAGAATAATTTAATTTGGAAAATATTTCCCAAAATGCACAATGAGAATTCACATCTTGATTACAGTTAGATTTTGAATAAAACATCCAAACTTTGACCTGGGAACTTTAACAATTAAGGGCCATATTTTTAGCTTGTGTAAATCGGCACAGCTCCAGTGATTTGAGTCAATGAAACTACATTGAATTCACATTTACGTCAAGCTGTAAAAAGCGTACTCTTATCATACATAAATCACAATAAAAGAGAGATTTCTATTAGCAGCTAATCCACAAATAAGTTTTGAAATTATCTGTTTGCAGCATTTAATATCTAGTTACATTTATTAATTACGTTTATTAGCAGTCATACCACACAGAACTCCTGCACCTGAAATTAAACATTTTGAGCCAAATTCTGCCTTCATTTACTATCACGGAGCCCCACCAGTAGAAGGTGGCACACTACAACTAAACACTCACAGGAGACAACCAACAACTCATTTCAAAGACAAAAAATGCCTCACAGCATGCTGTGTTTCAGAGATAAACTGATATGACGTTGCATAAAAAAATACAGACCTTGATCCTCATGGTTGATGGAACAGCTGAACATTGCAGACCTTTTAATATAGAGCTACTGAGAGAAACTCAAAGACCTCTTCGTTTTTTTCCAGAGCGAAAACTGAATCCACGCTTTAACCAAATCTGAACTGTGATCTCCCTTACTTTGTTACTCAGTGGAGTACAAAACCAGCAGTTTCACTCCAGTTAATCATTAGACAGGGACTGTTTACTTACTCCCATATAAAAGAGCTCAGAGCTTGGGTCCCACATCTGTTCTACGGGCCCAATCCAAAGCCCTCTGGAGTCAATGGAAAGAATCCCAAATCCATTGGCTTTAATGACCTTTAGGTCAGGTTTTTTTGTTATGCCAGTAACATTCCCAAAGCATAGAGGTGAGTGTGGTATAGAGGGAGACCACAGATCCAGAGTACTGCCATATTTTTTTCAATGGAGTCAATGGAATTACTCTGCATTTCTACCTCTGAAATAAATCAGGCCCTTTGGCGTCTCCATTTTAATAATTTATCTGAATCATACAATTTCTTCCCTTACCCATCACACATCAGCTGTGGACTTCACTGGAACTACTCCTGGGAGTACCTGTTCTCCACGGTAAGAGGTTCACTCTAGGCCTTAGCCTGTTAACCCTTCAAGGCAGGGACTTTGTTTTTGTAGGCATGTGCCCTGTGACGAACTCAATAGCCCCCCAATCCTGGTTAGGACCTTTGGGTGCTAATGTAAATATCAGACTTGGCTCAAGACTTGGCTATTACAGGGTTCAAGACATGTCATGAAAATCTTTTATCGACATCAAAAATACAGAGATGTTTAAAAAAAACAAAACAAAACCCACCACTTCTCCCCATTTTTTAATGCATCTTTATCATCACAGGGTTATCAACATTTTCTCATATGCTGCGACTAACAATTTATCGCATGTCTCTCAGTATATTATCAAGTTGCCACATACAAAATAAAAAGGTACATTTCTGACTGGAAGGACCATACTGTGCACCCCACCATTGGTTTATGCCAGGGTCCATTCTCTTTATTGCAGCCTTTGAACAGACTCTGCTACACAGCTTTATACCTGTTTGTTTTTAAGGGACAGGACAATTCAGATTCTCTCAGCGTTAACACAAGGTCTGTCAGCTCAAACAGAATCAAATATGTACAATGCAGGCTTATTATAGGTGGAGGGTAAACATATTGTATTTTTAAAAGCATTTATGATCACAAAAATAAACCAGCAACACACATTGCCGCTTTCACACAGAGATAGCCAATGCAGAATTACCTACAGCAGGTACACCACAACTGTGGGATCATTTTTGTAACACAAGAGCCCCGGGAAATAGAATATGAATCAGTCTCTTTGTCTGGGAATGTTTGATAAAGCATTTTGCAGAACGTAAGTCTACTTTGGAAGGCATCAGAAAGGATCCGTCTGAAATTTCATAGGGTTTATTTTAAATATTGCTCAAATACTGTTCTCCATTTCTTTTTTAAAAACATATAAAAAAGATTTATCCACCATTGTAATCTTGATCATTTGTGTCAGGAATTGAGGTCTCCCTTTGTAAAAAGAACGACTGGTGACAGACTTGAGTTGATAACAGCTTGCTCAGGAGCTGAAAATCTGGCCACAAGGCCCTTTTGGTTTTTAGTTTTGTCTAAAATTTGCCAGGAACTTACCAGTGTTTATTCCAAATTTTTTAAAAAGAGTGAAAACGTAACAAAAATCACAAATAAAGGGCAGCAGGAGGGGGGAGGTGCCCGGTACACACGACATAGCCCTTAGGAAACCACCTGCTCCTTGTCGGTGGTCGGGTGGTCTCAGCTGCCAGACCTTGCTCCCTGCCTGTTTCGCTCCCTGCTGTTGCGGGTGGGGGGCGGGGAAGGAATAGAGGTCCTAGCTCACCAATATTCAGGTAGAAGAAAAACAACAAAACCAGTTGTCATAAATATAAAGGGAAGGGTAACCACTTTTCTGTATACAGTGCTATAAAATCCCTCCTGGCCAGAGGCAAAATCCTTTTACCTGTAAAGGGTTAAGAACCTCAGATAACCTGGCTGGCACCTGACCCAAAATGACCAGTGAGGGGACAAGATACTTTCAAATCTGGAGTGGGGGGGGAAAGGCTTTTGACTGTCTGTGTGATACCTTTGCCGGGAACAGATCAAGGATGCAAGGCCTCCAACTCCTGAAAAGTTAGTAAGTAATCTAGCTAGAAAATGCATTAGGTTTTCTTTGTTTTGGCTTGTGAAATTTGCTGTGCTGGAGGAAATGTGTATTCCTGTTTTTGTGTCTTTTTGTAACTTAAGGTTTTGCCTAGAGGGATTCTCTGTGTTTTGAATCTGACTGCCTGTAAGATTATCTTCCATTCTGATCTTACAGAGTTGTTCTCTTACCTTTTTTTGTTCTTCTAATAAAGTTCTGTTTTTTAAGAATCTGATTGGGGTTTTTGGGTGTTAAAAATCCAAGGCTGGTCTGTGCTCATCTTGTTTATTCTCAAGCCTCCCCAGGAAAGGGGGTGTAAGGGCTTGGGGGGATATTTTGGGGAAACTGGAACTCCAAGTGGTCCTTTCCCTGTTCTTTGTCTAAATCACTAGGTGGTGGCAGCATACTGTTCAAAGACAAGGCGAAGTTTGTGCCTTGGGAAAGTTTTTAACTTAAGCTAATAAAAATAAGCTTAGGGGGATCTTTCATAGAATCATAGAATATCAGGGTTGGAAGAGACCTCAGGAGGTCATCTAGTCCAACCCCCTGCTCAAAGCAGGACCAATCCCCAACTAAATCATCCCAGCCAGGGCTTTGTCAAGCCTGACCTTAAAAATATTTAAGGAGGGAGATTCCACCACCTCCCTAGGTAACAGATTCCAGTGTTTCACCACCCTCCTAGAGAAAAAGTTTTTCCTAATATCCAACCTAAACCTCCCCCACTGCAACTTGAGACCATTACTCCTTCTTCTGTCATCAGCTACCACTGAGAACAGTCTAGATCCCTCCTCTTTGGAACCCCCTTTCAGGTAGTTGAAAGCAGCTATCAAATCCCCACTCATTCTTCTCTTCCGCAGACTAAACAATCCCATTCCCTTCAGCCTCTCCTCGTAAGTCATGTGTTCCAGTCCCCAAATCATTTTTGTTGCCCTCCGCTGGACTCTTTCCAATTTTCCCACATCCTTCTTGTAGTGTGGGGCCCAAAACTGGACACAGTACTCCAGATGAGGCCTCACCAATGTCGAATAGAGGGGAACGATCACGTCCCTCGATCTGCTGGCAATGCCCCTACCTATACATCCCAAAATGCCATTGGCCTTCTTGGCAACAAGGGCACACTGTTGACTCATATCCAGCTTCTCGTCCACTGTAACCCCTAGGTCCTTTTCTGCAGAACTGCTGCCGAGCCATTCGGTCCCTAGTCTGTAGCGGTGCATGGGATTCTTCCGTCCTAAGTGCAGGACTCTGCACTTGTCCTTGTTGAACCTCATCAGATTTCTTTTGGCCCAATCCTCCAATTTGTCTAGGTCCCTCTGTATCCTATCCCTATCCTCCAGCGTATCTACCTCTCCTCCCAGTTTAGGGTCACCTGCAAATTTGCTGGGGGTGCAATCTACACCATCCTCCGGATCATTTATGAAGATATTGAACAAAACCGGCCCCAGGACCGACCCTTGGGGCACTCCACTTGATACCAGCTGCCAACTAAACATGGAGCCATTGATCACTACCCGTTGAGCCCGAAATCTAGCCAGCTTTCTATCCACCTTATAGTCCATTCATCCAGCCCATACTTCAACTTGCTGGCACGAATACTGTGGGAGACCGTGTCAAAAGCTTTGCTAAAGTCAAGGAACAACACGTCCACCGCTTTCCCCTCATCCACAGAGCCAGTTATCTCGTCAAAGAAGGCAATTAGATTAGTCAGGCATGACTTGCCCTTGGTGAATGCATGCTGACTGTTCCTGATCACTTTCCTCTCCTCTAAGTGCTTCAGAATTGATTCCTGGAGGACCTGCTCCATGATTTTTCCAGGGACTGAGGTGAGGCTGACTGGCCTGTAGTTCCCAGGATCCTCCTTCTTCCCTTTTTTAAAGATGGGCACTACATTAGCCTTTTTCCAGTCGTCCGGGACTTCCCCGGATTGCCATGAGTTTTCAAAGATAATGGCCAATGGCTCTGCAATCACATCCGCCAACTCCTTTGGCACTCTCCATAGCAGCGCATCCGGCCCCATGGACTTGTGCTCGTCCAGCTTTTCTAAATAGTCCCGAACCACTTCTTTCTCCACAGAGGGCTGGTTACCTCCTCCCCATGCTGTGCTGCCCAGTGCAGTAGTCTGGGAGCTGACCTTGTTCGTGAAGACAGAGGCAAAAAAAGCATTGAGTACATTAGCTTTTTCCACATCCTTTGTCACTAGGTTGCCTCCCTCATTCAGTAAGGGGCCCACACTTTCCTTGACTTTCTTCTTGTTGCTAACATACCTGAAGAAACCCTTCTTGTTACTCTTAACATCTCTTGCTAGCTGCAACTCCAGGTGTGATTTGGCCTTCCTGATTTCACTCCTGCATCCCCAAGCAATATTTTTGTACTCTTCCCTCGTCATTTGTCCAATCTTCCACTTCTTGTAAGCTTTTTTGTGTTCAAGATCAGCAAGGATTTCACTGTTAAGCCAAGTTAGTCGCCTGCCATATTTACTATTCTTTCTACACATTGGGATGGTTTGTCCCTGTAACCTCAATGACGATTCTTTAAAATACAGCCAGCTCTCCTGGACTCCTTTCCCCCTCATGTTATTCTCCCAGGGGATCCTGCCCATCAGTTCCCGGAGGGAGTCAAAGTCTGCTTTTCTGAAGTCCAGGGTCCGTATTCTGCTGCTCTCCTTTCTTCCCTGTGTCAGGATCCTGAACTCGACCATCTCATCGTCACTGCCTCCCAGGTTCCCATCCACTTTAGCTTCCCCTACTAATTCTTCCCGGTTTGTGAGCAGCAGATCAAGAAGAGCTCTGCCCCTAGTTGGTTCCTCCAGCACTTGCACCAGGAAATTGTCCCCTACCCTTTCCAAAGACTTCCTGGATTGTCTGTGCACCGCTGTATTACTCTCCCAGCAGATATTAGGGTGATTGAAGTCTCCCATGAGAACCAGGGCCTGCGATCTAGTAACTTCCGTTAGTTGCCGGAAGAAAGCCTCGTCCCCACATCTGTACCCTAGAGTTCAGAGTGGGGAAGGAACCCTGACACTAGTAAAGCCCAAATACTGACTTTTTCAAAACACACACATTTTTTGGAGAAGAACTAGTAACAAAACAAAGGACCTTAGCTGTCAATTACTCCAGCTGGGATTTCCAACTGGACATAAGGAAGCGAGACACCCAACTCCCATTCAAGTCATTCCCTTTGGTGCCTTTGCAAAATCCCAGCCTTAATCACAAACTGTGGGCCCAATCCTGCATTTCCCTACACAATGATTATTAATATTAATTATTTGTACTATCATAGCGCCTAGGAGCCACAGCCATGGACTAGGAACCCGTCGTGCGAGGTGCTGTATGAACATGGAACAAAAAGTCAGTCCCTACGCCAAAGAGGTTACAATCTAAGTAAATAAATAATCAGTGACAATATTTGAGCAGAACTAACATGATTTCCATTCATACATTCACAATGTATTATCCCCATTTCACAGATGGAAAAACTGAGGCACAGAAGCAATTTGCCCAATGTCACACAGCGACACAGTGGCAGAACTGGGAGTAGAACCAAACTCTGGCTCAGATGAATTCAGACTACTCCCACATTGATAAAATCCTTTCTCAAGTCACAACATGCACACAATTAATGTCCCAACAAAAATGCCTCCATTGCACAACACTAGATTAAATGTTCACCAAACGCTTATCTACAGCATGTAAACTAGTCAGTAAATACACTTGCTCAGTTTAGAAACGTACCAGTACTACATACAGTAATCATTTCCTTTTCCTACTGCTTTTCAACCTAATACACTCTCTCTCCCCTGAACAAGTAGCAAAAACAGATTTCAATTACTTTTCCCATATTGTTCATTTTACTTGAATATTCTTAGTTGTAGGGCAGGCGGGTCTTCTTGATGACACCGATATATAACACTTTAGATCTCACTGGAAGCAATGAAAGGGGTTTTTTTGTTTCGTTTTTTTCCTCTCACTAGGTTTCTTCCCCATTTTGTCCTTAAAAAGTTTAAGTACACATAACTGTCTTTGTCTGCATTAGCTTGTAAAAGACTGAGCCATTGTCTGGGGCCATACAATTCTCACTGACTGCACATGCCATTTACCAGTAGTGGAAAAGCAGAACTGAATATGGAATCTTGCTAATATGCAGATTACTAAAGGCAAATTCCTAGACACATAGAGGGCTTGAGTATTTTACCAGACAACAGCCAGAGGACTAAACTTATTAGCCAAAAATTAATACCCTGGTAACAAAGCATAGCCTACAACCAGTATGTGGTGAAGGGAGGAAAGTGCTCTGTTCTTGTTAGTTTCCCAGCTGTCCATGGAATTCTGAACAGCAGCAATAAAAACTGCCAAGACACTGATCAGTTTTCATATTGTTGCAATTATTTCCCAGGTGTGTGCCAACAGTTTCTTTAAAATATGTAAAATTCCCTATTTAAAAAGAAAATAAATTTCAGTTTCTAGTCCTCAGGATTGAGAAAAAACCTTCCATAAGTGAAGTGAATGTAAAAGGATGCAGCATTATCTTCCTGAGTCTACACACAGGTGCCTCTGCTGCTGCAAACAGCTTTGTCAAGCTGCAGCAAAATGAAAGCCGAATAGCGCCCTGTCAGTTTTCACTGCTGCTATTCAGAACCCTAATGGGCAGCAGTGAAACTTACGAAGAATCATGTTAAACATTTTAGGTTGGTATTTTCTTGAGGGATGGTTTGGATATAGAGAAGCTAGGGCCTAACATTAAAAATTTCCCAAGCCCTGTTCTTGAGGGATATAGAAAAGCAGCTTAGGTCCTAAAGACCTTTTGTCTTTTATACAAAAGTCTCTGAAGCAAAGAGAGTCCTTGTACAAAGCTAGTATTTGGATATCCCAGATAGGTGTCATGGCTTCAGTTCTGTAGCAGTACTGTGTGGGTTTTGGTACAAAGAATTAAACACAAATATTTTGTTTTGCAAGCATTTGAGAGGCTCCACTAAATTTCTGTTAGCAGTATTTAAATCTACTGCTGGTGCATAGTTCACTTCACTATACTATTGGTACCTTAATTCAAGGCTAAGAAACCTTTTATACAGATGTTGGACATGTTTGGCTGAGTTTGAAACTCTGGGCCAAAGCAGTAGCATATTAGTTTTCTCAGTGTATTTTGTAACAAGCTGCCCCAGCAGCAACATAAAAGCACTTATCTGCTGTGTCTAGTACTGCAGACGGGGGTTTGGCAGAATTCAATTTTTTTTTTTTTTTTTTTTATAATTCCGACAGATAATATATCAATGTTTATTTTTAGATGTTTATTGACGTTTTCACAATAGTGGGAAATTATGGGGGCATCAGACAATGGGGGAATTAGACAATGGTTATTTAATAACAGCAGATGTTGAGATTCAAAAAGTTAAAGTTTTATAACCATTAAAGCACAAATTGTCAATGACATGTCAAAATATACAAAGTAAATATCCTTAAATCAAACTCTAATAAATTCTCAAACAGCATTTTTCTTACTTTTCCTATCTCTAAATTTCTATCATCATCAATGGAAATATTTTTTCATTGGTGTGTGTGTATGTGTGTGCAGTGAAATTGATGTTTATTGATATTTACTGATAAAAATCTAATTCTTCCAAGTCTATGTATACAAGTAGATTCACATGAATTTTGTATGCACCCCTTATTTACCATGGGTGTACTCTAGATCAATTTAATATGCCATACTAAACAGAAACAAAAAAGTTTTGACTTTTCAAACATAGCAGCATGGATATTTGGGTATCCAAATAGCCAAGGAAAATGTCTACCTCATACTAAAGCCATATGCTAAAATGATCCAATCAGCTACAAATTTTATATTTTCAGAGGTATGAAAGCTATTTTCAGAGTCATTCAAAGCTATCCTATCAGCACTTCAGTAAATCAGAAGTCAGGACCAGATCCTGCCTGTTTCCATTGAACTCAATGGGAGTTTTGCCAATAAATTGAGCAGAATCAGAAGCGATCCATTAATCTTTATTATTTTATACATGCAGATAGAACACTATGGTCTGAGAACTTACAAACTGAATTGTGGAGAGTCTATCCATAAATACACTCCAGTGTACATTTTTGGTTTTAAATGTTCTTCATATTACACATTTTATTGTGTTTACACTAGGATTTTTTGGCAAGGTCTACCGGTGTTAGCAACAGTGCGAGCATTAGCATAAAAAGGGCTACAGGTCACCACTAGCATTTTTAACAGCGTCATCTGACCCTTCTCCAAGGCAGGTCTTTATAACATGGCAGCTGCAGGAGTCTTCACTACACTAGTGTTCCTACTGGTTCTTGCAACAATGGGAAATGTATGCCAAAACACCCTAGTGGTCACAAGCCCCTTGGGAAGTCTCAATATTTTGCTTTAATTGCTTTACAGTGGAAAACACCTTAAATGTGGTGTTTTCCTAACAGAACTAATATAGAATTTGAATTTCAAAATTTTCTTGAGAGAACAAAAACACTATAAATGTATGCATATGGAGCATTTACACATTTTAAGTTGTGCACACAATTATCTCCAGCTGTGAAAGCAGAGGCAGAGTTGAGGCCCCTTTTAAAAAAAAAAAAAAAAAATCAAGGCCTATACATATATATCAATAAATAATAAACTTATCCAGGCCTCAGAGTGTTACACTGAAGCAAGCAACTAGGACTATTCACTTAATTTTTAGTTTTTGCCTAGATAAACTTTGAAATCAATCTTGCCCAGAAGCGTTCACTCAATCGCTTAATGTCTCCGGACGTGAAATTTTATTCTTTAAAGAGCTTGAACATCTGTTCTGAGCATACTATAACCCATCAAACACTATTTTTGAAAGGCTTACATTTTTAGATCTTTAAAACTACTGCATAGACTTGTGGTTTGTAACAAGTAACCTTAAAGCAGTCTTTTAGGAGAAATATGATTCCACTCTCACTTTCTGCTTTCCAGGGGCATTAGAATGAAAATACTTCAGCATGCCTCTGATCAGAAGTTACATAACTAGCGCAGCCTTGCACAGCCACTCTTGGGTGGAAAAGGCCGCTTAAATCCATGCTGCACAAGTTTTCCCACTTCCCTTCCGAACTGTGCACATTGTTCGCGTGTATCAACTAAGCACCACTATAATTTTTTTTTAAAATATCTGTTCATGAGGAATTCAAGAGATCCCAGATAAGGAATGTTCATATTAACTCCCCTTTAAGAACTAACTCTCCAGTTACTGTTCGTTCTCTTTCTAATCTAGGGAAAGAGTTCTCATACTTTACCCACCTGGGATCCCAAAACCAGCCGTGATTTATTAGCCTGACTCTTAATCCAAGAATCCTTTGGGGGTCCCATGGGATTATGGGATTTAGGTCAAGGCAAGAATCAGACATTTGTTTTGGGGGACGGGAGGGCGGGTGGTGCTGGCAAGAGGCGGGTTCTGGTGCTGCTGGCTGGGAGCTGTGGTAGAGAGAGGTAAATGATGTGTCAGTGCCCGATCGTGCTCTTGTTCTAGGCATGTGCCATTTAAAGATGGCAAGAATTTTGGCTCTAGATTATAAAAGGCAAGGGTCAGGGACCTTGTGGCCATTACCTGTCCCTATGGCATACACAAGGAATACATAAGGCATACATAGGGATACACCTATGGCAGTACATAAATGATAAACATATTGTAGTGATTGTTTTAATAGTCTCATAGTAATACACTACCACATATGCTATTTACACCAGGTGAAGGGCACACTTTTGGCACAGGTCTAGGAATCTGGAGACCTGGCTTCTGTTCCTGGCTCCAACTCAGACTTCCTAGGTGACCTTGAGCAAATCACAGAACCTCTGCGTGTCTCCATTTTTCCATCTGCAAAATGGGGATAATTTAGCTATCTCCCAGGAGCATTGGAAGCTCAACTTCACTATTGTTTGCAAAGCATTTCAAAATACTCTGATGGAAGGAGCAATCCAAGTATAATGTATTATACAAGGTTGTGTGTGAGTGTTTCAGTGTAAAGCACTAGACTGGTCAAAGATGCTATAACACATGAATGAAAAACTGTTTTCATATGGATGGATATTTTTTTCTGGAAAGCTAAATCCGCTTGTAGCGAGTGGGAAAGAACAAGCAGTACCTATATAGTCCACTGAGTCATTAAGACTGTTAACGTCCTCCTTCCAGAATGCAGTATCACCCTATATGCTTGTACTCCAGAGCAATTTGTGGAAAACTTTTTACCCAGTCTTGGTTGGAGTTAGACACTCCTCCTTCATAGGTTATTTAACAGTTGGCAAGCAGTGGACAGCCCTTGGTAGGAGGAGTTCTACCTTCCCAGTCATTCCACCCAAGATTTGCGCTTACACACCAAGCGTAAGTTGGCAAGATAATCAGCTTTCAGCGTATTCATGATTCTATTTGTGGCCAGTTTATAATCTAGGGCAGTGGTTCTCAAACTTTTTTTTCCACAGACCACTTGAAAATTGCTGAGGGTCTCGGCAGACCACTTAATGATATTTCCAAATGCTGTTTGCACCATTAGCTAACTATTGTAAAGCACTTTGGATAAAAGCACTATATAAAGAAAAACATAATAAAAAACTTTTTTTGTTCTACAAATAAAAGCACACAACTCATATTTTAATATCAATAGTCTTTCCTTTCTAATGCAATGGATGTGTCCTCTCTCCCCCTCCATGGCAGCCCCTGAGCTGGGGCTTGGGGGGAAAGGGGGGTCTCTCCTGCCACAGCAGCCCCCGAGCTGGGGCCCGGGGGGGGAGGGGGGTCTCCCCCTGGCAGCTGCAGCCCTGGAGCTGGAGCAAGTTGCCTCTTTTTCTGGCCACTGCGGCCCTGCACATCCCAAAATCCCCCCACTGCCCCCTCCCACGAACCCCCTATTTCCCCAAGGTCACCACCTCACCTTACATGAACGTCTTCTCCAGGGTCCAGGCACCTAATTAGTTCACGGCTTCACTAATTAGGTGGGTGGCCCTTCATTCTCTCGTGTGTGGCCACCCAGGCACGCACCTTAGAGGGAACTATGTGTGAAGCACCTGAATGGAGCTCACGGGCCACAGTTTGAGAACCTCTGATCTAGAATAAGAGATAGTTTATGGTGAATCTAACATCAGGGAAAGGAGGGAACTGGTACAAGGTGAGCCCAGCAGGGTGGTATATAGAGTTTAAAGTCAGAAGGAGACCGTTACATCGTCTAGTCTGACTTCCTGTGTATCACAAACCATTAATTTTCACCCAGATTCCCCTATATTAAGACCAAAGACTATTTAGTGTTAGAAAGTAAGTGGTTTTCAATGCCAGGGGACAGCAAAGGTAGCAAATCTGGAATATCTGGATCTCTACCATACCCAGAACAGCCCGACATAAAACTTCCCTTAGACTAGGAGTAACCACCTAACTCTTCGTCCATGGCATATAGATTTGAAAGCCCTGGTTACTGTGTTGAGAGAAGGCAGTAATAAAGAGCCCATTGTTTTAACATTGTGTTTAAATGCAAATAGTTATGGTTAATTATTGTTAATCTCGTCTCTAAAACAGCTGCAGTCTTTCCCCCTGGAATCGCAAGCTATGTGATAATGGGAGATAGGAAGTATGAACTTGAAAGTTGTGAGCCTGGTAAGTGATGTGAAATTAGGCCAGCCATGCCTGAGACAAACTCCATAACATTATCTTGGAATGTTTTGTTGATTAGAATGGTATTGAATGGGGTTAGCTGGAGACCAGTGTTAAACCTAAGAAATAAGATACTACTAACAGCATTTAATGGATTCATTAATCAGCTACCTGCCAAGAGACTACAAACCTGATCCTATTCCCATTGGTGACAACAGCAAGGCTACCAGTGATTTAAGTGGTGCAGGATCCAGTCCTAAGGCTATGTCTACACTACCGCGGTAAGTCGAGATACACTACGCAACTCCAGCTATGTGAATAACGTAGCTGGAGTTGATGTACCTTAGGTCAAGTTACTGCGGGGTCTACACCACAGGGGGTCCCATTGACTTACCTTACTCTTCTCGTTGGGGGTAGAGTACAGGGGTTAACTAGAGAGCGATCTGCTAGATCTACTAGATTCACTAGACCCTATAAATTGACCACCGGTGGATCGATCTCAGAGGGTCAATCCCTGCTGTAGCGTAGACATAGCCTAAGATACTGCAATAATGTTGGGGATTTGGAATCCAGAAAGCAGCAGGCATTGCTAGCTACAACTACTTCTGTTGTGACTTGAGTGGGTATTAAACTAGTTAAACCACTCAAAACCTCCAGGAAATCCAATTAAATATTTAAAGTTTGTTTCCCCAACCCGCTCAAAATACTACAGTGACTGTAACATCAACCGAACACAGATGGAGCAGCCAGAATAGGCAATATCTGCTTAAAGATGTTTGCATTGGAAGGTTTACGGACACCCAAAGGAAGAAGAACAGACTAAACGTGGCAGTGTTTGCGTCTTCAATTGCCACCACATTAGTGCTTCTCGCTTCATATTCATAAGCTAGCATCTCTTTTTCGAACACCACCAGACTCATTCTACATCCCAGTGCTTCCAAGAGAAAATCAATCAGATATATTGAGGGATATGCTGGATAAATGAACCTCCTTGGGTCTGAACAATTCCCAACAGAGCAGTTACACTGAGGAGTGAACCACAGTTCTGTAATCTGCATGGAATAACAATGGGCAGCAACAGACACATGGCTCTGAGAATTTTTACACTTTCCAAAGACACTGGGAAGGGTTGGTGGACAGACACTGTATTTAGTTCTCCTAAAGGTTTCACACTGTGGCTGCAAGATCCTATGGAAAACTCAGAATTGCTGCTTCAGAGGGTGAAGAGGTGAATTATAAGATATACATAGTTACATTCCTGCTTAGAATTATAGTTAAAGGAAGCTGCTAGATTAAAATGGTGAAAAGCTCCAGTCACAAATAGCATTGTTGAATTGGGGGCAGGGAAGGGAAGAAGGAAGAATATCCCTTCCAGGATGTAATGAGCCAGATTTCCATACTAGAGGAGTTGTTCAAACTGTAGGGTAGACTGAGGTGGAATCAAAGGTGCAGAAGAGACACTAGCACCATTAATTAATACTTATTACAGCAGCACTTGGAGACTCCTGGGGGTCATATTGTGCATGCCAGGCACGGTACATACACATAGTAAGAGACAGGTCCTGCTCCACAGAGCAAATAGTCCAAATTGACAAAATAGATAAAAAGGTGTGTGTGGGGGGGGGGGCGGCGGGAAGGCGCAGAAAAGTGAAGAGACTTGCCCATGACCTCTCAGCCGGTCAATGATAATACCACCTAGCTATTATACAGAGCTTTTCATCAGTAGCCCTCAAAACCCTTGAGAAAAGATAAGTATCATTAGCTCCATTTTACATATGGGAAAACTGAGGCACAGGGAAGGTATGTGACTTGCCCAAGGTCTCCCCACATACAACAATGGCACAGCTGGGAACAGAACCCAGCTCTCCTAATTCCCTGTCCAGTGCCCAATCCACTAACCAATGCTGACTCTCAATAGAGACTGACGAGAATCAAATCAGGCTATAAAGGCTCAGGTACACCTTTTGGCTTCGATTTTCTGCCTCTTTAGAAATACGTTTATCAATTTCTCTACGTCCTTTATATTAAGGGTAACACCATGGTCTTGTCGGTGTTCAAACCTATATATGGGACAGCCTTGTGGGGGCGGGGGGGGGAAGAGAACATGCTGGGGACAAGGGAACAATCTGATCCTACCCTGGGCTTGTTCCAAAGAACGCATGCATACGGATGAACCACATTTGCTTCTGCAGTAATAAAAGAAATATTGTTTAGGGGTATACACACACAATTCATTTTACAGGGATTAAGCAAGATTTACTAAAAATATGTAACCAAGTATATGAAATCTGGTTCTCACTGAAGAGTTATAATGTTAATCTGTGCCTACTGCATCAAATTTGACTTTTAGTAGAATCAGATCATTCAAATTATTGCGTCCTGGGAAATAAACGTGACAGCATAATTTGCATTAATATTGTTCCCCCAAAAAGGAATTAGCAATTCATTAATATGCAGTTCATCATTAATCCATACACAACCCAGAGCAACTGTAAATTTTCTTCAAACCTTAAATTACTTTAAAATATGATTACGGGGCAGGCCAGGGGGGAAGAAAGGTCAGAATCAGACCTGATTTGTCCCTCATGTAACTCCATTGACATCAACAGTGTTTCACCAGGAATGAATTCAAACACTGGACAGATTATGGCAGAGTCAGATAAATCACATTTTGGGATTACATATGAAGACAGCATACCTAATATAAATTCTAGGCGTTTCAGTATGAAAATCAGAAGTTCAAGGACAGCTTCTTCAGGCTTTACTGTAGTGAACATCAAGAATACTGTCAAACAGTGTCACCCAGTGGTAAAGGACTTCCTACAGACAGTAGCAGAAATTACCATGGAAAGGAGCAGAAGAAAAAAAACCTTGACAAAGAGGATTTTATGCAAAATGGTTACAACTAAAAAATTATGGCATTGGAAATCTTACTCATGATCCCAAATCTGGTTTGTTTGGGGTTTGTTTGTTTTTTTTTTACTAAAAAAACCCATGTCCCAGCAGTTCTTCAGTTTAACATACTTCATAATGTCTACTTTATTTAAATAGGGCCCATATTATTTTATTTTATTTTTTAATACAGGGCAAGATTTTCAACATTGCTAAAAGCATGCACAACTAGGACCAGATTTTGTAAGAGTGCTTAGCACTCGGCAGTTCTTATTAAGAACAAATGGAGTTGGGAAGTACTGAGAGCTTTTAAAAACATGACCACTTCATTTAGGTGCCTAAACAGAAGTGGGGTTGGGGGCTTGCCCTGCTCCGCGTGTGCTGTGGCTCCGCCCGGCTCCTGGAAGCAGCGGCACGTCCCCTCTCCGGCTCCTAGGTGTAGGGGCAGCCAGGGAGCTCTGCACGCTGCCCTACCATAAGCACCGCTTCTGCAGCTCCCATTGGCCGGGAACTGCAGGTAATGGGAGCTGCAGCGGCAGCACCTGCGGACGGGGAAGCATGCAGAGCTGCCTGGCTGCACCTCCACATAGGAGCCGGAGCGGGGACATGCCGCTGCTTCCAGGAGCTGCTTGAGGTAAGCACCGCCTGGAGCCTGCACCCCTCCCGGGCCCTGACCCCCTGCCCTGATCCCGCTCTCACCTTCCAAACCCCTCGACCCCAGCCCTGATCCTCCTCCTGCACCCCAAACCCCTCATCCTCAGCACCACCCCAGAGTCCTCTTCTCCGGCGCCCCAACCCCCTGCCCCAGCCCTGATCCCCCTCCTGCCTTCCGAACCCCTCAGTCCCAGCCCAGAGCACCCTCCTGCACCCCAAACCCCTCATCCTCAGCACCACCTCAGAGCCCACACCTCCAGCTGGAGCCCTCACGCACCCCAACCCCAATTTTGTGAGCATTCATGGCCCACCATACGATTTCCATACCCAGATGTGGCCCTCGGGCCAAAAAGTTTGTCCACCACTGCACTAGAAGAATTCCATAAAACTAGATTTATTCAAAACTGGAGGGGGGAAGGGGAATGGAATAAAAGAAATGGTGGCTTAACATACCAAGGTTTAGTCCTGCCATCAGCCAGACACACACTCGTCCTTAGAGACAGAAAAGAAACTAAAATTTTACTTTCCCAAACTGCAAGTCTTGGCTCTGGCCTCATTATCAAAGATCCATCCCCATGCTGTGTTCAAAGACAGAGACTCGCTCTCCTGCCCCAACCTGTTTTATTAAGTCTTTGTTTTCTGAGATATTGTTAGGTGTGGCACTCTTAAAAAATTAAGGTTTCAGAGTAGCAGCCGTGTTAGTCTGTATTCGCAAAAAGAACAGGAGGACTTGTGGCACCTTAGAGACTAACCAATTTATTTGAGCATAAGCTTTCGTGAGCTACAGCTCACTTCATCGGATGCATTCAGTGGAATTCAATGCATCCGATGAAGTGAGCTGTAGCTCACGAAAGCTTATGCTCAAATAAATTTGTTAGTCTCTAAGGTGCCACAAATACTCCTTTTCTTTTTAAAAAATTAAGTACATAAAGCAAAAGAGAATCGAATACAAAGAGGAGGAGGAGGAGGGTTTGCGGGAGATGGCAGTATATAAGGGACCAATAATAGTTATACTAATAAGACATCATGTGACAGCATGGTCTTATAAGTGGAGCGAGAGACAGAAAGAAGGGGGTCAAGCAGATCCTAGGGCTCACCACAGCAAAGGCACAGTGCCCTGTAGATTTAAACTGCAACAGTGGGATCCCTGACAGGTGGGGTGAGCACAGATACTAGTCACAGCAAGGCTCAGGGAAATATCTTAATAAAGCTAGGGCCTATGCCATTAGGGGAATAAGGACAGTCAAGATGAATAAGTCTGCAAAGCTTGTAAACAGTAGTTATATGAGGTGGCAAGATACAGTAGAGATGCCTGCGTGCACTAGTGCATTTACTGAGGGCTTGTCTACGCTACTGGCCAGATCGACGGGCAGCGATCAATCCAGCGGGGGTCGATTTAACGTGTCTAGTATATGCATGATAAATCAACTGCCCATCGCTCTAGCGTAGACTCTGGTACTCCACCTCAACGAGAAGCGCAAGGGGAATCGATGGGAGAGCATGTCCCGTCGACACACCGCAGTGAAGACACCATGGTAAGTAGATTTAAGTACGTCGACTTCAGCTACGTTATTCATGTAGCTGAAGTTGCGTAACTTAGATTGATCCCCCCTGTAGTGTAGAGCAGCCCTGAGAGTCAAAAGATGCATTTTTAAAATTTTGTCTAGCGGCAGGAATGGCTCCAAAACCAGAAATTAACAGAGAACAGTATCCTCAAGATAGATCAGTTTCCAAGCTACCAGCCTTGACAGGTATGGCCCCTTTTCTGCTCTATGGATAGTTACAATGAGCAGATCCCATCACAGCCTCACAAATCAGGAAGCAAAGACACCAGAGCAAGACTAAGCAGCAGCCAGCCTACAGGAGATACAGGCAACGGAGACTGCACCTCCCCCCAGACGGAGGGGCATCGTTTTCTAAAGAAATGCATCTCTGACCAAACAACCTGTAGATCTTTTCCTCACAAAGTTGAGCATCCTTTGGACCTTTCATCTCCCTTTCACAGAGGAGTCAGAATGGCATGATTTTAAAATAAAAACCAAACATATGCAGAAAGTTTTGCACACACACAGATAAAATGTATCCTCCAGGAGCACAGATTAGAAGCTACATGAATGTTGGTCTCCTTTCAGGATGTAGTGTGCAAAACTGGAAGCTGCTTTTCATTACAGATAGTTGGAGGGAAAATGAAGGGGCCACTGCTATAGACTAGTTACAATCTGTGTACCAGAGGACAGCTGAGATAGCTTGGGGGTGAGAAGGCATGTAAGGGAATATTAGAGTTATCATTCCCCTACACAGTTTATCTGCTGTCAAGCCCTTGGAGACCAAGGGATCAGGGCAGTAATCCAGAGACTGTCCACCCTCAAACATTCAGGGGGTGTCCAGCAGCCCCCTTGGAAGTGGCAGAACCCTCCCCCACCCCATCCTCCTTTCCTGGAGCCTTCAAGCGATGGCTCACTTGAGCTCTGCTCTGAAGAGGTGAACTTAAAAGCTACTCTTTGTCTACCTCTGCTCCAACTGGGCCAGCCAATTCTGGGATTTTAAGTTCCCCCCCAGTGCACTTGGGGGGCTTTCAGCACATTACACACATGACCTAATCAATCTTCACGCTCTTCCTCCAAGGAAAAAAGCATCACAGTCCTCTCAATCTTATGGAAAAAGATACTGAGGCACAGAGAGGTTAGGTGACTTCAAGGCCACACACCGAGCCCTGGGCAAAGACAGGAATGGGATGTGGGAGGTCTTGGGCTCCTAGCCTCCTGCTGACTAGCCAGACTGCAGCAGCAGCAAGAAAATCAGCACCCAGGTCAGTGTCTGGTTCTTTGCTCGTCAGACTGGGAGGAAGCAGCACACGCAGCTACCAAAGAAGGGCGTGCCATTTGTCACACAGCAGCTGGGAGGTATAATTCCCAGTGGGGGTAGACATACACATGCTAGCTCTGCTTGAGCTAGCACCTAAAAATAGCAGTGTGACCGCAGGGGCAGAGGCAGCAGCTCAGGCTAGCTGCCCAAGAGCATTCTGCCTGACCCCCTGGGCACATACAGGGGTGGCTAGCCACACTTTGCTGTTTTAGGAGCTAGCTCAAACGCAGCTAGCATGTGTACGTCTACTCAAACTGGGAATGACACCTCCCAGCTGCTGTGCGGAGGTACCCTAAAGCAGTGATTCTCAACCTTTCCAGACTACCATACCCCTTTTAGGAGTCTGATTTGTCTTGCGTACCCCAAGTTTCACCTCACTTAAAAACTACTTGCTTACAAAATCAGACATAAAAATACACACAAAAAAGGGTCACAGCCCACTATTACTGAACACTATAAAATAAATCAATCGGAATATAAATATTGTACTTACATTTCAGTGTACCATAGATAAAGCAGTATAAACAAGTCATTGTCTGGAGGAAATTTCAGTTTGGACTGACTTCACTAGTGATTTTTTTATGTAACCTGTTGTAAAACTATGCAAATATCTAGATGAGTTGATGTACCCCCTGGAAAACTTCTGTGTACTCCTGGTTGAGAACCACTGCCCTAAAGCACTCAAATATGGCCAGCCAACACAACAAATGGCTCTGAAAGAGGTTACAGCCGGCTCTTCTACAGCCTACACTCAGGACAGAGGAAAAGAGAAGGGGAATCTGAAGAAACCCTTCTTCACTTCCATTCACCTTACATTAGAGTCCCCTTACAAACACTGTCTCTGTGCCCCAGATTATCTTTAAGGCAGACAGGCTGAAAAGATGTCCCTATCTCAGATTTTGACAATAGCTGCCTAATTAATAGGATAAATACCTATTCATTTGTAACAGTAACGGTCAGTTGCCAGCTGTACCACTTCATTTCTGAAGTCATCTCTGATCTTTACTCACCAGATGAATAGGCAACTCAGTGGGCTGTCTGTTAGGCCCAGCTTCTGCTACCCTCAAGGAGAAACCTGCAAGCCAACAGATATCCCTGCTCCCCAGCCTGGCAGCAAGCAGCTGCTAAGGAGGTATGGGGAGAGTTACCATATTGAGGCCACCTGGAATGAGACCGCAGTGTTACCTTCCAGTTACTTGTAGGAGGTAGGAAGAAAGGGAGAGGAAGAGCCTGTGACCTGATGCCTGCACTCTTTTAATGGTAAAAACAGCCCATTTGTTTTTTAAAAAAGCAAGGGGATGATAATGCAGAAAGAATGGGTTGACGCATTTAATTAAGATCCTGTAACAAATTCATTTCACCCCCTGAAATGAATCTCATCTGAAATGAATCCTCATCTAAATTCCTCATCCTCTGAAGCTCTTCTTATGGAGCCCTCTCTTTCTTTACCAAACAGAGGCACTATGGACTTCCTCTCAGAGCCTAAAACAACTGTATTCATACTATTGTTCATGGACCACTGGTGATCTGCGGAGCCTAAGCTGACAGCCCCGGTTTAGGTGGATAGTCACAAGATACCGGCCCCTCCCTTCCAGATGCTAAACTGCATTAAAAGAACTAACCATATACATTAAGGCAGGGATTTTCAGAGATGGCCCAACTCTGCTTCCCTTGAAATCAATGGTAAAACTTTCATCGACTTCACTGGGATCAGAGATCGGCCATTGCTCAGAGATTTAGAAATCCCACTCTAAATACCTCCTGGCTACTAATTTTTCACATAAGCAATTGCTGTAGATGCCACAGGGATATTACACAATTTTGAAAGAGAGGGAACTGGTCCTTGCAATCAAGACAGAGTGGATGTGGTCTATGAAATTGTGAATGGAAGAGGGAACTGAGTCACACCTTTCTCTCTGCAGATGTAGCTCACCCTGTGAAATCCCTGGCCTAAAACATTCTTCAGCTATTGAAGTTGCTCCATGATCCTGAAATGCAAGCAGAGTAATTTTAGAGAGTGTATGCGGGGGTAGTTCTTTACTCTTTGTCAAATTCCTGGCCTAGTACCAATCCCATTAATCCAAATAAGAGGAACTAGTTCTCCCCAGTCCCTGCAAACATTTCCACTAAAATTGCTCAAGTTCCAATCATCTTTCTACTTGCAGTATCAACAGTTTCCCAACCCATTTACTTAAAGGTATTGTAACAGCACCAAGCAACAATGAATTGCCAAACAGAAACTTAACACTTCCCTTTTAGGTCAGACTCAGACACTTCATTTGACCAGGTTTTAAAATTTACTTGCAAAGTGAACGGCCTGCAGCGCCGAGGAAAGGGCACACTTTCCATGAATTAAGTAACTTTTATAAAATTGGATCTGTACATTCCAGTAGATACAACCACACAAATTCTATCATGTGGCTAGCGTGTGGCCTAGTAATTAGAGTGTAGGGCCAAGAGTCGAGAGAGAGAGATTCTACTCTACGATACCACAGACTTGCTTTGTGACTCTGGGCAAGTCACTGAGCTCTGTTTTCAAAAAGCGTCCATTAATTTTGCGTGCTTCAATTTTTGGGTGCCCAACATGAGACACTAAGTTGGGCACCTTAAAATTGAGATAGCAAAAAATAGTGGTCACTTTTGAAAATACAGGCCTCAAACTCTTTGAGCTCAATTGCCCTATTTATAAAATGGGACCACCACTCCCTTCCTTATAGGAGCAGTGAAGCCTACTTTATTAAAGTGCTTTGAGATCTTAGGATGAAAGCCTCTACAGAAGGCGTACAAATTCATTAGAACAATCTTACACTTTATTTTAGGATAAGCAGCACCTTGACTAAACTTCTGGAAGAGATACAGAACAATTTCATTATGAATATCTGTTTTTTTAAACAAGGAATATTATTGCTTCTAAAAACAAATGTTCTGTTCAAAAGGCAAAACCCAAATTCTACTAAACCAGTAAATAATTTTCACTTGTATATTACGTTGGAGAGAAATCGTATTGGTAGTACTGAAAAGCAAGCTAAAAAATAGGGGTTAATAAAATAACAGTGGAAATTTAAGAAAATGGATTGGAATCATCATAATGGTTGTGAAACCTCTTTTCAGTGTTGGAGGAATAAAATACCTTAGTTTTATGGCTTGAAAGCCTGGGGATGCCGATATTTTGCTTTTCATGTACTTTTATGCATTTTCTTTATTTCAGTCATTATAGCACTCTTATTCTTTTCTGATTTTTATTTTTTGTCCACAATTTTTCACGCAGAAATACAAACACATAATAAAAAAAAGATATCCATCAAGCTGCACTAATAAATATATAAATTTAAAGAAAACTCAGCTTCTTAGAGCTTAAGGTCCACATTGAAAAAACCATGAATAAAAGGCCAAAAGCCTGAGGGTTTAAGCCCTTCCTAGTGCATATAGCACTGTCCTCAAGAGTGTCTTAGCAATAACAATCATTTATCAAAAACGGTCCTCCCCTAAAACAGCATGGGCTCTTCAAATGTCTCAAAGCACAAAAGGGAGAAAATACGCCAGTTTCAGACAGTGTTTCAGTGTGACTTTTGGTTTTTACACATTAGATTTTTCAGACTGCATCGATTACTAGGAACAGCTAATTTACCATTCCATCAAGAAAATGTGCAGTAATCCTATAATTTTGATATGAAATATTAACAAGTTTCTCCTTCGTGTTTTTTTTGTACTGAATATTTTCTGGAGACCATTTCAAATACCAACTTGACTAAGCCCTCCCTGCCATTCCACCAGGCACCATTCTTACATCTAAAACCCTATCTACAACAAGGGACATTTACTAACCCTCTTAAAAAGTGGTCCAGCTAAAGCAATTTAAAAACTGGATATAACCACAGCAAAGATGTGGTGTTACGTGGTTTAAGGCAGCCTGACCTGAGGTTTTGAAAACCATTCAGTAAAAAGGGATCAGGCCACCAGAAGCAACACAGAAAATTTTCCCAGCATTGACAGCCCTTCAGTGTTTATTACTCCTTGTGTCTTCTCTTCACCTACAGCATTACAGCCGCACCAATGGTAGTGCCATTGGTGGCATTAGTGGTATTGGACTAAGTCCTGTTCTACACTTGAAACTTGTACCAGTAAAACTATGTCAGTTAGAGTTGTGATTTTTTACAGATAGACCAGTAAAAATCCTCATGTGGACACTGTTATGCCAGTATAAAGGCGCCATATACTATTATAGCTTATACCCCTTCCTGTATGGGAATAGCTTTACTAGCATAGAGTACCTTTATACCAGTATAACTGTGTCCACACTGTGTGGATTGTACCGCTTTAACCATACTGGTGTAAGGTGGTACAACTTTTTAGCGCAGACAAGATTGCAGTAAATTATGTTGGCAACACTTCAGGATAAAATTGGAGTGTGCCAGAAGGAAAAAATCAAGAAGATTTCTTTTAAAGAAACTTTAGGAAGGAAACTGCTGCTTTGCTTGTCTTTTATGACAACTTGCGAGTAAAGAATTATAGCAGGCTGATTGAAATACACAAGACAAAAAACTCAAATGAAAGCCATGTAAGATATATTATTTTATATTACAAAAGTGCCTAGTGTCCCAGCTGAGACAGTGATTCTATTGTGTTAGGTGCTATGCATACACACACAGTCAGCATAGTGTCCCTGCCCCAAAAACTAAATCTAAATACACAAAACACACAGAGATTAAGTGATGCCCTACATTACACAAGTCTGTAGCAAAGCTAGGAAGTGAACCTGGACTTGCTGAATCTGAAGTTTCCTTTCAAGGAACTAAGTTACTACTGTAGACCACCACAACCTACTATTTCTGCAATCCTGCTTAGTGCACTTTGGGTGCTATATAAGGAAGTAAAGGTGGACACAGTATTTCCAGCGACTCCAACAAGTGTTTTGCATATAGGAAAATAGAGGGATCATGCCTATTAGTTTTAATGGAGAAACAACTTCTACTACTAAAACTAGCATTTTTCTGAGGATACTGAAAAATACAAATGTATAACACCCATACATGTGCGTATGTGTGTGTGAGAGAAAGAGATTCCTGACCACCGTCCCCTCTCTGCCAAAGAGAATTGTTGAGATAATAGAAATGCTCAATATCTTCCCCCCGCTTGCCAGATTTCTTGATTCATTAAAAAAAAAAATCCACTATCTAGTCAGTATAATTTCCACTGAAAGATTGAAAATTATCCCAAAGACCTGACTGGTTGGGGGGCTCAATAGTAATATCCTAGACTGTGCACAATGCAACAGCTCTCACAGAACCTTTAAAAAAAAGTTTCCATGATATTAGCAATGACGACAGCATGGCAGGGATTCTTTGGGCACCGAAGAGCAGCTGGGACCAACAGCCTGAAGCCAAGCTAATGACAATCGGCTCCTCCGAACACTTTGTTATTCTTCATGATATATCCCACCTCTTGATTATTAGGTCTTAAACATTAAATTATTGCTTAAAAAAAAAGAAAAAAAGAACTCATGGGATACGGAGCTTTGGGCTGCTAGATCACTGGCTCAATGGAAACCGCTGCTGTAGTCAATCAGCCACTGTCTGACAGCCATTCAGAACTCTATGTGACTGCGAGCATCTGTAGCGACACAGTGGGTGCCCTTTTAATGTGGAACATGTTCTCATGATGGCAGAGAAAAGGTAAAATGAACTTACAGAAGGTAGGGCTAAGAATCGTATCAGGCACCACATAACTTTACATTATCTTGTTAAAACCTTCAAGAATCATCAGAATTTAGATAAGGGTGTATATTTTTTGATACATTTACCTGCCATTTGACTAACTGAAAATAACTCATGGACTTGGGTTAAAATTTTCAGAAGTTCCTAGGTCCCCAGTTCAAAAGTGAGGTAGGCACTTAGGGGGCCAAATGTTTAAAGGTATTTAGGTGCCTAAAGATGGAAATAGGCACCTTGTGAGATTTCAATAGGGTCTACACTTCAGCAGTGTCAGGATTTCACCCCAAGTTTCTTAAATTACTTGCACCTGATAAGTCTAACCTGCCCATGTTTTCAACAATATTTCCAGTGTGCCAGTTGCTTCCAGTGTCATACACCAGGGAACAGGAAATCATGGAAAGTATCCTTTGAATCATTTCCTGTATTACTCGTCACACTGTCTACCATACTTTTTACATCAGTGACGCTTAACCAAGGGTACACATACCTCTGGGGGTATGCAGAGGTCTTCCAGGGAGTACATCAACTCATCTAGATATTGCCTAGTTTTACAACAGGTTACATAAAAAGCACTAGCGAAGTCAGTACGAACTAAAATTTCATACAGACAATGACTTGTTTATCCTGCTTTATAAACGATACACTGAAATGTAAGTACAACATTTATATTCCAATTGATTTATTTTATCATTTTTAGCATATTATTAGAGTCAGAAATTGTTCAATAACTGTGTGCTGTGACACTTTTGTATTTTTAGGTCTGATTTTGTAAGCAAGTAGTTTTTAAGTGAGATGAAACCTGGGACTACGCAAGACATATTAGACTCCCGAAAGGGGTACAGCAGTCTGAAAAGATTGAGAGCCCCTGTTTTACACTAATCACATGATAATAAAATGAATGTAAGTAGCATTATTATCATCGGTCTGTAGTAATCAGCTAAAGAATCAGAAGCTACATGTTCTTGTTATCTGTTATGAACACTGTCAAAATAGATGGGGTTCTGCCTCAGTTCAATTTTCTTGCACCAGAATTTCCTACCAAATATGACATATGTTGCAAAGCCCCTTTCCTGATATTGCAGAAACATATTGCAGAAACATTATGTAAACAGGTGAAATAAGCACTCACACAATTAGAAGAAGTTCCAATGTGTAGGACGGGGAGAAGGGAGAAATATGCCTACGTATTTGGAGGGAAGAAGTATTCAAAATTAACAGGAACAGAGCAAAAGGACATGAAGTTTAAAAGCAAAGACTGTTCACCTGAAACCAAATGAAGAGACAAAGCATTATTTATGTTAAATTAGTACGCTGTAAATGTTATACAGTGAAATCCACTTAATTGGGGTGCTTTTCATTCCAATAATGCAGAATTCCTCTTTCCGTAGTAACACTGCTTTGCAGCTGACTGCCCACACAGTTACCAGTCAGGTCCATGGACTTAGGAGGCACCAGTAACCAGTGCAGCTGTGAGGTATCTGACACAGTGGTCAAAAGTGTATCACTGGAATGGAAAGAGCAAGTCAGCAATCACAAGAAGGCAAGACGCTCATTGCACATATCACAGCTCTAAGAAGAAAAGGAGACAAAACCCACATGGAACTGAGACACACAGAGACCTAAGAACCGCTAAATCAACTGCAGACATTCCTAGAGTGGAATTACTGTCCCCATTAACAGTTGGGCTTAACCATTCAGTAGGAAACCTCCACTTAATCACATCATGAGCAGTGGAATGCACACATTTCTTTTTAAAAAGGCTACAAAAATTGCACCACTGGAAATACAAGTGGAAACCCTGCTGTTATTTTCAGGCCACTGCCTCAAATAGCACGTTAACTTTAAGCAAGTGCTTAAGTGCTGTCCTGAAGGGGGCTTACTTTTTCATTAAAAACTTTGAGCTCATTGGCCCTGGGGGGGAAAATGTCACAGAGAAAAATACATCTATTTTTTAAACCACTGTAGCAGGAAATAGGTATTGCTAAGCGGAAGAAAGATTTACATCTCCTATTTCAAAACAAAGTACTATCAGCAAAAATATTAGCTTATTGATGTAGTAGAGTATAGAGGAAGATACAAAGCTGCTTAACATTTTGAAAAGCTGTAAGGCTTATTATTACTCAGAGCGATAGATGGGGATAATTAAATGAAAGTGTTCTCGGAGTACGATTTAGTAACCCAATAACAGAAGTCAAATAGATTAAATGCTGCATCTGTTGTTATAATTAAATTAACAAAGTACTGATGGAATCATGCATGTTTTCCTCTCGTGTACCAGACCCGGGGCAAGGATGTGCTGTAGCTACATATACATCCTGGATAATAAATAAAATACAATGAGCCAAATTCATCACTGATGTAATTCCATTGACTTCAGTGGAGTTACATTAGGGATAAATCTGGCTCAAAAATGTTCTCTATATGTTTAGTTTCTACCACGCTAAATTTGACACAGATGTGGCTGTCTGAAAAATGATAGCAGTGTCTTCACTGATACTTCCAGAGGTCCAATTGTAGCTGTTGACACGAAATTTGAACATTCCACTTAATCACATTATAGTAAAGATTTTCAAGAGAAACTAATGATTTTGGACACCTCAATTTCTGGTTGCCTAGCCTGAAACCCTTTAAAAGTCTGACTTTTAGAATGTGCCAAGCAACTGCCTTCTTAAAATCAGGCCCCTTTAATGTGGCTCAATTGGGCAAGGCACTCAAAAATAAAAAAATCACTAGTTGCATTGATCTTTTGGACATATATTCTTAAGTTCAAGAAGCGTGAAATTCAGACTGATTACATGATCAAGATTTCTGGCACACACTTTAAAATACTACAGGATGGGATCCTCAGCTAGTGTAAATTGGCACAGGACCATTAAAATTAATGGCTCTTCCTCAATTTACACCAGCTGAAGATCTGACCTCTACTTTTTAATACTGTAATTCCCCATGGACTCACATATGTAAAGATAAGCACATCCATAAGTGCTTGGAGGACTGGGGACGCTAGTTAGCATGTGCTGGAGTAGCACAATGTCGCACAGGTGTATCTTTATTTAAAAAAAAAAAAAAAGAAATGCACCCACAGCCCCCCACCCCTTTGCCCGTATGAACCCATCTATTGAATTTTTTAAAAGTCATAAAAACATTTCTGTTGTAGCAATTGCCTATGGTGACTGCTATAGATAAATTTGCACCACTAATGTCTACTGCAATCCCCAGAAGGTTTTGGGTAGAAATGTTTCATGCTTGGTCTCAATCCAAAAGGAAAAAAAAAAAAAAATGAACATGAAAACCCCAAAATTGTTATTCAGCCTTTTCAGGGTTAGGAGACTGTGTGGTAAAACCCCACCTTGTCCTAACTGCCAGGTATTGTGCTTTTAATGACGACAACTAAAAGCTACTGAATGTTGAATCCTTGTGTAACACCAACAGACCATGGTCATCAGTGGGCAGGATCGAACCTAAGACCCCTGGAGCTTAGTTCATGAGCCTCTACTGCATGAGCTAAAGAGCAGACTCATTAATCTCTGAGTGGTCTCAGTGCCACTAGATGAGACAGAGCACCACACCCAAGAAGTGTGTGTGGGATACACTTGCACATGAACAGTGCTTAACCCAGAACTGTGCCATTGCTAAATTTGCAGGAGATGAGGGGAAGGGACTTTCTTCTTTAGAGAACTAGAATTAAACAGGATACCAAAAAACCCTGACATATGTATTTTCAGTGGACACTGTTTAAAGTTTAAAATTTTTATGGTATACCCAGATGAGAATACAGAGGCCACAGGAAACTTTGCAAGTTTCTCTTCACAGAGTTCCTCTCAAATCGTCCTCTTTAAGGGAAGGTGTTAGGGAGCTGATAGAGGAAGCAGGATTTGCATTCTTCCAAATCCACATCCCAGAATGCAGAGATCGGGGGACACCCAGTTCCCATGCAGGGTTATTCCCTCCACACTGTTACTCCAGTCAAATCAACTCCCAGCAGAGAGTAGGGCTCTTTCCTGGCCTTTAAATGATCTTACCAGAGTCCTCTTGCAACTCCACAGTCACAGTCACTGATGAGACAGGCAGGAATTAATGTGACTTCAAGAAGCAGTAACTCCCACTCAGATTTCACACCAGAAATCCATGGGTACGGAAGACGAAGACACCACAGACAGTGGCTAGTTCCCCTGCTCCATCATTTCCTGCCTCCAGCTCTACCTCCAAACTTCCAGGAAGCACAGATCCAGAAGGGGGAGCACTCATGGGGTCCAGTGATGCACGGCATGATGCTGCAAAGGCAGCACTCTCCCACAGCCCCAGGCCAGTGGATCAACCAGCTCACAGTCCTATAGGTTTTCGTCACCTCTGCATAAGTGGAACGGACAATCTGGACCACATTAAGTGTGTGAAACACATACTCACGCTTATCCTCTAGATTCTAAATGGTATATAACATATTTCTTGTAGGTTTCAGAGTAACAGCCGTGTTAGTCTGTATTCGCAAAAAGAAAAGGAGTACTTGTGGCACCTTAGAGACTAACGAATTTATTTGAGCATGAGCTTTCGTGAGCTACAGCTCACTTCATCAGATGCATACCGTGGAAACTGCAGCAGACTTTATATATACACAGAGAATATGAAACAATACCTCCTCCCACCCCACTGTCCTGCTGCATTTAGGAAATGGCCTAACTTCATTATCATGCACATTGTGTAAAGAGTTGTCACTTTGGATGGGCTATCACCAGCAGGAGAGTGAATTTGTGTGGGGGGGTGGAGGGTGAGAAAACCTGGATTTGTGCTGGAAATGGCTTTTAGATAAGCTATTACCAGCAGGACAGTGGGGTGGGAGGAGGTATTGTTTCATATTCTCTGTGTATATATAAAGTCTGCTGCAGTTTCCACGGTATGCATCTGATGAAGTGAGCTGTAGCTCACAAAAGCTCATGCTCAAATAAATTCGTTAGTCTCTAAGGTGCCACAAGTACTCCTTTTCATATTTCTTGTACTTTTCCATATATGTCTTTGCATGCAATTATGCAAACAAATCATACAACTCAACATGTATGGGTCCCAGTTTATTCTGATAACTGAAGCTTTCATCGGATTTTACTGTTTTTGAGGCAAAGTTATTTTGGGGGATTTTCCCTTTTTCAGTTATGGAAAAACTTCTCTTCCCCCCAACAACTTTATTGCTTATTTTTGTGCTTTGACATTTCCATTTCATCTCATAATAAATCTATCCTGGATTACAGACATGCCTTATTCCTGACTGGTAGCAATTATAAATACATATCTGGTTTCTCGCCCTTTTTCCAAACACTGTATGAAAATTAATTTCATTTGTTAAGAAAATTTTGAGCTACAGCAAATGACCACACTAAGAGATAACCATTTTAATAAGATATAAATCCATTATTGTAACTCTCACATTAAGTGTAATAGAATTAATTTCTATTATTAGTCTGCATGCGCTGATCATTACTTTTAATTAAGGAAGTTAAAATAGTTTACTTCTGAGATGCAAAATATCTGTTTTGAAAAAAAAAAAAGTCAAGTTTTCTGGGAACCTCTTCGTTCTCCGTATTAAAAATCCTCAGTAACCATGTCCCAGTAACCAGTAAGAGAGAAATACTCCTTAATGTGTGGTGTAGCCTAATTACTCTATTCCTTTATGAACCACAGACATGTAAAATATTTCCCATGATAAAACGGGGGTTCCTTTCTGTGAACCATATTAGAGATGCAGAAATGATGATGATGAGAGAGTTTATAGACTGGCAGTTTTCCAGCTTGATAGTTTAGGGTTAAAGTTCACTGAGAATTTGTTCCCACATCTGCTAGCCCATGAGTCAATGAGCTTTTTGGTCTCCATTGGCATTCTGTGCAAGATAGAGGAGCACCGCCACTTATCACTGACCTTAGTGCAGCATGCTGAGCATTCTGTGCCATCACCTCCCCTCTTTAGAAAGGAATCACTGACTCCAACCAGCCTAACAGGGCAGCTGAGATCATGAAATCGAGGTGAACTGGGAGTTTTCCACTTTCAGAATGAGAGCGCCCAAGAGTGCTGCTATGACAACCAGTTCTTCCCCAACTGATGAAAGAGTGTGATGGTGGTATGTCCTTATGTTAGTCAGAGAAGTCTTAAAAAGGGGTCATGGCTGTTATTTCACTGGTGAGCTCTTCCATGCGTCACTGGTTAGCTAGGTAGGTGTGTCCGCCTTGTTCCTCTGTCTTTGTGAGACCTGATGGGAAAGCTTAGGCTTAGAGCTGGAGTAACTACTAGTTTGCTGAGGTCTCAAGCAGGAGGAAAGTGAAACCTAAAAAAAACAATTTACTGAACATTTCACAAAAATTTACCCCATAGTAACAGCGGCAGAGGGAAGATATTGGGGTAGAATTGGGTGGGTGAGGGAGGATGGACCTTAGCAGATGTGATCCTTCACCATGGAGCTGAATTGCTGAGTAGGGTTGGTGCTTTTCTGTGCTAGCGTCCCCCCCCAGAAGTTGGGCTGGGCCCTTCACTCTGGCCGATGCCTGGGACTGAGCCAGTCCAGCCCTGACCCAAGCATTACTAGGAGACAGCAGGGAAGTTCAAGCTGCTGGGTGGAGCCACAACAGGCTGCACAATAAGAGACCTCACAGCAGCACCGCCATTCACCAGGCAACCAGCGCCCCCTCCCCAGAATCAGCACCTCCAGCTCCTCGGCATCCTCCCTTCCCATAGGCGGCGCTGACCCTGCCAGCTAGCAGCAGCCCGAGTTCCTCCGTCACTGCCGTTCCCCATGGGCAGGGGAAGGAGATCCGCCAGCTCAATATCGCGTTGCTTCTGAGGCCACAGCAGCAGAACTACCAGCCAGGGGACAAAATTTTACCAAATAAATTGGGGGTGGTAGGGGGCTTCGACCCTCTCCACCCCACCTGTTGTGGCACCCTTGCATGTAACCCACACTCACGCAGTGTGATACACGTCCCCCTCAAGAGGTGGCTAGGTAGAGGATAAGCCTGCCACAGCCCTAGCTCAGAGGGGTAGGCCCTTTAACTTAGGCAGAAGGCCACACTTTTAGAGATAGGAGATCCCAGATTCAATCCTTGGTGCCAACAGCCCACCCAGAGCTTCAGAGTTATAATCACAAGAGAAGACGGGCAGCATAAATTCAACCTAATAGGGCCAGAGTCGTAAGAAAATTCAGTTGCTGGAGTTCACCTCTCAGCCAGCAGATCATATGTTAGTGTTTACTTCAGAATGGATTTCCACAGACACACATTCCTGATGGATATGGCCAAGTTCTTCAAGTGGGAGTAGCCTGGACAGCCATGGATGTACATCACTGAACAGAGACTGAGATATGTTCCACGTATACAACTTTTCTAGTTTTAACTATATTTCTTTACCAGTTATTTCCAAAAACATCTAACAGTAATTGGGGGGAAAAACTAGGGATTTGGGACATTGTACTGTGTACACCCAGGTACAATTATTGTACACATCCTTCATTCACATTGCTCAGCATCACAGACCCGGACATCATGTCCTTCCAGCCAGAAGCTTTTACCGACAGAGTTGTAAAATCCAAGTCTCGTCAGCTATTGGTGTTGAAACTACAGGCTGAAAAAAAGTGCCTGTGAACATCTTATTAGTTCCTAGATTTCCTAGTGAGCAAAATAATAAGAAAGGGCTTGCCTTTCTTTGGGTTATTTGCTTCAGGACTGAGGCCCTCAAGGTATTCCAGGCCAGAAAGCAAAGTATTCATCCACAAAAGTTACTTAAATTTCCCCAGTTTCACCTTGGGTGTGATTATTTTTCCACACTTCTCTAATTCCTCCACCCAATAAATGAATGATCATGCACAGATTGCCTCCCTGCAAAGAAAAAGTTAAAAAATCATTTAACTAGATATACCCCTTAAGGTAAAAAATGAAGGGAAGTGAATACAAATTTTTAACATGGTGAAAATAATTTTCCATATTGGTTTAGATACTTATTGTCCACGTTCTGAGTAAATCAAAATCCAGAGAGAGATGAAAATTGTGGCCCAGATCTTCAGCTGGCATTAAGTCAGCGTAGCTGCTTTCACTGGTGTTATGCATTTATGTCGCCAAATATCTGATGAAAATCATCAGGAAAAAGTCAGCATATGTTTATGAAATATCTGTTTGATAATTAAGTTCTTCTCCAGAAATGAGGCTAAGGTGCATAATGAAAAATGACAGAATACACTTAAAAACACATGGTCATAGTGTGCCATTGGCTTAAAAATAGAGCAGTAAGGCATCAGAGTCTACTAGTGACCAACACTATTTAAAACAATTATGCTATCCAAAGCAAGGTAGGAGGAAATTCTAATGCAATAACAGCTGCCATACGCAATATACTGGGAATTAGAAGGAAAGCTGGCTCTAAAGTAATTGCTTGGTATTATTACTAGCACCACAGTGTTGGTAGTTTAACTAGGAAGAGCTACTGTTCTAATTTTCAGTGGAGGCGCATTTTTAAACTATCATTTTGTAGGAATATAAAATGAGTGCACAAAATGGCACAAGACTTAATGAAGGTTACATTTAGCAAAGCAATTTTACTTTAAGGATGTTTTATGACTAACCACTAACGTTTCATTTTTGTTAGAAAGAAGCACAAAATACAGCTGTCAAATGAAGAAGGCTGTGCCTTCAGAATAGCAGCAAGTTAATGTTATAGTGGAGATACGCTCTGCAAAGCTTGCCCATGCTGTCAGACTACAATATCTAATAATTCAAATGACCTGCATTATATTGATACCAGGTTTGCTGCACACACATCTGCCAGTTGTCTTGCTGGATACTATTGAACAGCAGATCTCTAATCCCCAAATAGTGACATTTCCCCTCATATTTCAACATTATGTTAAACCATTTCATTTGGTCCATGAAATGTAAAAGAAAAAGTCCCAATACAATGCCCCATTTCAACTGAAATAGTTGAGCAAAAAAATTGATAAATTCAATTTATTTGAAGGGGAAAAAAACCACATACGAACTACAAATTATTTCAAAAACAATGATTTGTCAGATCTGTGCTTTTACAGGTAATGCACAAATGAAATCAATGCTATGTAGAACAAAAGACAAGCTCAGCTTTTCCCCGCAGAATCCATCATAGGAACAAAACATCCAATAAGGAAAATAGGAAGACAGACAGAAATTACCATTCTGTAGAAGACCCGAGTTCTATCTTGTTCTGTATCTTATCTCAAACACCAGGTGCTTTAGAGGAAGGTGCAAGAAATTCTATAGTTTCCATACATAATACTTTGTCATGAAACTATTGTAGAGAATCTAGTGTTAACATGAAAAATGTTCTATCACCATGCGGCTTCAGAAAACTGAACACTTTAAATTAGCATGAATCAAGTGATAAGATACCTAAAAAAAATATGGCCTCTATAGAGAAAAAATCAGAAAAGCTGTGGTCAACCTGGATCACTGCTGTGCCCCAACAGTGCAATTAAAGGAGATAAAATGGCACAATTAGCCTGAAGAAAAAAAAGAAAATCACAATTCCAACTGAAAATTTTGTATCTACTATTACTCCAAGTAACCCCCCAGATGACTGACTGAAAGATTAGATTTCAGAGTAGCAGCCGTGTTAGTCTGTATTCGCAAAAAGAAAAGGAGGACTTGTGGCATCCAATGAAGTGAGCTGTAGCTCATGAAAGCTTATGCTCAAATAAATTTGTTAGTCTCTAAGGTGCCACAAGTACTCCTTTTCTTTTTGAAAGATTAGAGAGACCATATATTTACATATAGATTGTTTCTGTTTACTTTGCGCACTGATAACTCAGAACAGAGTCAATTTCACTGTTTTGTTGAAGCTCAGTTACCTTTCTTGTCTTGTACACTAGAAGGATGACATCTCTCTTATACACTGCTCTGGCAGGAGTTATTGTGTACGCTATTTTTCATTCAGACTTACACTCTGCAACCTCCTTTTGTGACAAACTTCCTCTCTTTATACTAGCCAGCCTGCTCCTGCCCCACTGGCCTACAAGATCAGTTAAGCCTGGCACTCCCTCCAGGTGCAGCCAGATAACATACCTAGACTCTCAGGCCTACATTAATCGATTCACGGCCTGCGTAAGGTACACACACTCCATCACGTAGCCATAAAGAAAGGAAAAAACCTGTCCAATTGGTCAGCATTTGACCTTTTCCTGGTAGTACCAAGTTGCTGCTCAACATTCTTCTGCATATTACAGGATAAAGTGTCCCACAACATCCTACCTGAAGGTTGCAGTACAGATAAAACTTGATTGCCCTTACTTCTTTAGACGGTTCTGCCTAGACTTAGACATGTGTCACTTCCAAAAGACTGGAACAATGACAAATTTAATTTTAAATGTTAAAGTACATTATCTAAATGCCAAGACATTAGAAAGGAAAATTCCTCAAATAAAAATGTGTATGATACCTGCTATCAATACAGAAAACTTTAGTAGAAATATTCTACATTAGACAGATCACATAGATATTACCATCACACAGGAAAAATGCAGCACCTGTCTAGTTACTTGTGTGACTCCCATTGCCATAGTATCTGAGTGTTTAACACTCAGTTTATCTTGATAGCACTCCTGTGAAGTTGAGACGTATGATCCCCATTTCACAGACTGGGAAACAGAGAGCCAGAGAAATTAAGCTACTTGCCCAAAGATACATAAGAATTTGTGGCATAGCCAGGAACTGCAGCCAGATCTCCCAAGCCCGAGTCCACTACCATAATGTCGTCCTTCTTGCATTTAACCACATCACCTACACCCTGACCACCAACACATCTCCACAGAGTTGACTTATAACATTCCAAGCCTGAGAGAAAGCTACACATGCCATCTTTTGGTTAAATTTTTAATCAACCTGCCAGGGAAATATTTCCTTCTTTTCCACCAAACATGGAATTTATACTGGCCTAAAATAATTATACTGGCCTAAGGCCCAGGGTGGGCAACATCCAATCCTGGACCTGTCACAGATTTAAGTCCAATATCTTGCATTTTTTCCAAGTATTTTAGGCTATTGGGGAAAAAAGGAAAATTACTAGCTTTGAATTGGCATGTACAATATTTGCTTGTAGTCCTGAAGCGCCTAGATATTTTGGACAATTATGTTTAGGGCCCTACCAAATTCATGGTCCATTTTGGTCAATTTCACGAGCATAGGATTTTTTAAATCATACATTTCACAATTTCAGGTATTTAAATCTGAAATTTCACAGCGTTGTAACCATGGGGATCCTGATCCAAAAGGGAGCAGTAAGGGGATCACAAGGCTATTGTAGGGGGATTGCAGTATTGTCCCCCTTATTTCTGTGCCGCTGCTGGCAGCGGCACTGCCTTCAGAGCTGGCCTCCCAGCCAGCAGCCACGGAGCTACCTGCAGCTGGGGGAGGTTCCCAGAGATGGGTCTGACTCGGCCCTGGGAGCAGCCCCTGTAGGGAAGAGGAAGTCCCGTCCCTCCCTAGTCCAGCCGGGACTATCATCTGGAGACTGACGCGCAGTAAGAGGCCCCAGCCCTGTTCCTCTCCTACACTAGCCAGATTTCACGGGTGAGTCCAGATTTCACGGGGGACATCAGATTTCATGGTCCATGACATGTTTTTCATGGCCATGAATTTGGTAGGCCCTAATTATGTTTTCAGTTTCATGTGCAATAAAACTATTTTAGATCACTGTATTTTTCCTCTCCTTCCACATTCAGTACAGTTGTACTCATGACAACTAGTCATTGGGACAACCTGTGTGAGTAAATTGTGCATCTACTTAAATCCTGAAGAACAGAAGACTACTTTTTAAGACTATTAACTGAAAGAGTTCATTTCTCTTCAGTCTGCAATGATTGCCTTTCATTAGGATTTTCAGTACTCTACTGTAAAAAGAATTATACCCCTCCTAATAATATCAGATGTGAATTTATTCTTTTCAGATCAGAACTTAAGAATAAAATTAGTTGACCTGCTACAATACCATGAGACTCCTAACTCAACATTTACATCATGAGATCACCTTTTCCTCCCTCATGTGCTGTGAAGTCTAATATTCCATTTTTGTATAAGTCCTCACCCAATTATTCATTTCACTCGTGTTAAAAAAGTATGAAGCTGGAAAGTAATAGAACACATAGAACTGAACTTACGCGACAGCAATTAACTTTTAACTACACTTTCAGCTATGCGTGGTCTTTTAGCGGTTCAGCAGTTCTCAATGACACAGTCCATATGCCCAGCCCTAGAAGATTTTATGTAACACTGTTAAGTTTCTGTTTACTAAAGATAACATACCCGATTCCTAAAGGCTTCCTCAACCAATAAACTCCACATAGAAAGCTGTTCACAACTTTTATAAATGCAAATCTGAATAAATGAGGAACCAAAGACTATACTCCACAGCATCAATGAATTACATGTGTATCAGGGAAAGCAAATATTTTAAAATTGGAAAAAGAAAGTTAACATTTCACTTTCATGCAAGAGTCACGGCCACTGGGATTAATACTCGGAGGTCCTGAAAACTTTGTTTAAAAATACAAGTTTGACCTTTAAAGAACAGGTTCATCGATTCTGTTAATTTCCTCTGATGCTGTCTGAATTAGGTGGTCCAAGGTCACAGAAAATCTATCACAGATCACATGCAGGTGGTACAAACTCAGAGTTCAACTGCCGAACAAGAGGATGCTAGAGATGACTGACCCATGGAGCAGTTAATAAAACAAAACCCAGAACAACATGCATCTGCGTCAGCACCAGTTTTAAAAATGGCAGCTTGCACATTTCCTCACGGTCTACATTCCAAACCATCAAACTTAAGGATAATAAGCAGCAGCTATTTGCTTCTCTGCCCTAAAGGAAGTAAATGGTTTTCCATCCATCCTCCCAGCTCCCCTAAACGTACAATACCTACCACTGTGGGTTTGAAAAGCAGAACAGCTAGTCTATTTCAAGTCATATATCACTTGGGTTCTATTATTTTCATCATGCAAAATCCTATCCGTTGATTCTTCCATGATGTGGGTCAGAATTCTCCACTAGCATAAACTGGCGCAGTGCCGGCGAAGACATGGCACTGTGCCAATTTACACCCTCCAAGAAAACAGCCCCCTGTGTTTCTTCTGCACTCACTCCCAAAAGCTTCCCTCCTCAGTGTGCAAACCTTGTGAATGTTAATATCTACTACTGTAGGTTAATACTCTTAACCTTCAACAGCTCCCAATTACTGGAAAACATTGTTCTGTTTACATTCAGCCATCCCTACATTCCAACTGTAACACAAGGCACCTGCTTCTCATTTACACCATGTCCCCTTTACACTGCTCTGGCAGCATAAAGGGGCCTTAAGCTACATTTAAGCCCATGTTAATCAGATGCAGAGGGACAGGGGGTGGTTTGGAAAAAAAGAAAAAAAAAGCAGACATCTTTAGTCTCGATAAAACGATTTTACACTAAGAACTTTGTAATGTATCAGTATTATATAGCAGAGTTATAGGAAATGAGGGGTTTATAATGGAAATGTTGATGTAACCTTAACTACAGCGTACAGCTTCATGAAAACACTTTGCTGTCATTCTAATGGAAGAGAAATGGGTTTCAGACTGATTAGTCTTTACAAAATAATAATAATAAAAACATGCACTACGTATGTACTCTTAGGAAGATCTTCCTTAAGTGTGACTTTTTATGGTGTCAGTGAACTACAGTCTCAAAAGACACCAGTACAGTATGTGGTCCCATTATCATCTGCAGCTGTGTCCGTCACCAAGACAATAACAAAGTGAGATGTGAGCTGGCATGGTGGGAAAATAAAAGAATCTGCTCTAAATTAGCCTTGATTTTTCCCATTGAACATATTAGGACAGCAGAATCCATAGCAATAGAAACATTCTTTAATGTTACTTGTGCTACCAGTTCAGACGGAGTTGAGTGTTTCCTGCCTCCGTCTATTTCACACACAGTTACCCATTGCTTACTTTTGCAACCTACCCTTCCTCTGACAACCAGCGCTTTCTCATCCCCCACCCCCTTTTGTCTTTGTCATGCTATCAGTGATTCTTTCTTCATGGCCATTTCCTGAAAATTCTAGCCACACATGTTGTGGAAAGACCATCATATTGTAGGTTTCAGAGTAACAGCCGTGTTAGTCTGTATTCGCAAAAAGAAAAGGAGTACTTGTGGCACCTTAGAGACTAACCAATTTATTTGAGCATAAGCTTTTGTGAGCTACAGCTCACTTCATCGATGAAAAAGCTTATGCTCACAAAAGCTTATGCTCAAATAAATTGGTTAGTCTCTAAGGTGCCACAAGTACTCCATCATATTGTAGTAACTAACGGTTCAGCATGCAAGCTGCTGAGCACCGTAGGTTTCTGTTGGTTTGGACTGGGCCATAGAAACATTTTACAGACAATATATGGATCCTGTTCTAGATTTAGAGATTGCAGTCAATGAAAGGCTTTGCCTTGACTTCAGTGGGCTCCGAAGCAGGCCCCACAGCATTTAATGAACACCAGCAGCAGCTTTTTGCAAACGATGTAGTTGTTTTTGAATGAACATAGAGTATGGTAAGTTTGCAAGAGTTGCTTTTCAGCTTAAAAAATCCAACTGCAACCATATCTGTACACACAGGTTTAAAAGCAGTGTAAAAATATGATTTATATATTCCATGCAAAAATCAAGGAATTATTGTAGACAGACTAAATCTTGTTCACCTTAGTAAACCTTAGGCTATGTCTCTACTAGTACTTTGGTCGGTAAAACTTTTGTCAGTCAGGGGTGTGAAAAAAACACCCCCCGACTAACATAAGTTTCACCGACAGAACCGCTGGTGTGGACAGTGCTACGTCAGCGGGAGATGCTCTCCCGCGGACATAGCTACTGTTGCTCGTTGGGGGTGGTTTAGTTATGCCGACGGGAGAGCTCTCTCCCATTGGCACAGAGCGCTACACAGGAGACCTTAGAGCAGCATAGCTGCATCGGTACAGCTGTGCCGCTGTAAGGTCTGTAGTGTAGACATAGGCTTACAGTTAATGAGGCTACTTGCACGAGCAAGATTTGTCCTGTTTCTAGGTATGCTATTACAGAGATACGTCTCCAGGTTTCCAAATTACTTCGTTCATGCAAGATGGAATTTATTATTAAAACTGTACTTTAAAGACTGCATGTAAAGCTTAATCTATTACATAGATATTTAATGTTTATACTGTAGTAGCAGAAGGCTTCAACAAGTCAGGGCTACATTATGCAAACATACAGTACATGACAGTCCATGCCTCAAAGACTGCAAGAGGATAAAACAAACAAGCAGGTGGGATGGGTGGATTGGAAGAGAGGACGGGGTAACAAAAAAAGGATGTTTTAGCACAGGCTAGCTGGGTGCACAGTTCTTGCACAGTTAGTAGCTATAACCACAATTCACAACTCATGTGGCCTTCATCGGATGACATTTACTATAGTTATTACAGAAGAGATGAGTTTTATAGATGAACTTGGAAGGACTATAATATGGCGACTTTATAGATTTTGACTGGGAGTTTTGCCCTCCACTCCATGTAAAAGAGGTGACGGAAAAAATAATAAGGTGCTTATGGTGAAAGTGAACAGTCAAGCTGGTATTGTTAATAGAATTTTATTTCACTGTTCAAATTTTTACCTGCCTATAGATGGAAAGAATATTTTTTACTGAATGAGCTTCTTCATATGTGACAGGAGGAGCGCCTGCATATCTCATCCATATAGCGTTCCAAAAGAAGAAAATAATCTATTCAAGATTGGTTATCAGAAATACATGGAAGAAATGAGAATTGTGTATAAATGCAAAAAACATTTCCAAGGCTATTGGCTGCTTAGGAGCCTCTTAAGGATGGAAAAAACCAAAACACCTCTTCTCACACCCGAACCCTGGCAGGAAGAGAGATTCTTAAAACTACTTGGAGTCACAGAGACACTAGCATGATTATAAATATATGGACAAGAAACAACAGAAGCATGCATAGGTCCTTTGTGATAGAGACTCATCACAGGCTACAGCTAAATGTAGAATACAAGATCCAAAACTACAGAAAAACTATGATCACATGTAACAAAAGGAGCTAATCCACAGAAAGTCCTTTTATTTTCAAAGACCATTAATGGGAGCTGGGTACTACAGATGCTGGAGTAGTATGCTAATTTAATTGCAAACAAGATTAGAGCAGTTTCTCAGTTGATAAGCATTGTTATTTTTGCATCAATGAGCCTATAATTCAAAGGAGTAAGCATGCCCATTATTAATCATCCTTCCAGGAACTTCTAAAGACAACAAAAGCATTTCCTGGATGAGTTGTTCACCAAGTGTACCTATGGGTCCAATCTACAGTCCACTGAAATCAACAGGCATCTTTCCACCGACTTCTTTGGGCTTTGGATCAGACCCTTTATCTTCTGTATTAACTCACTGTAAAGACAAACACCAAATGCTGGCTGTATTGAAGCAATCCCATGCTAGAAATAAATTCATATTTCCAAGTTAAAAAGATCATGTATTTTTGCAAGATTCCAGGTCTAAAAATCAGACTTGGCAACCAAATTTAATCCTTTATACTGACTGAAGAAACTAACAGAAACTCCAACATCCAGCATAACCATGAACAGTTGTTCTGTAGGGCTGCTCTAATGACCCCCCTGGCTGTCATACAGATCCTTGAGGAGACAGCCAGTCTAAAGGAAAGGTCTCTGGATACCAGGTGCAGAAAAGCTAGTGCAAATCTAGATATTGATGGAGGTTCTAGGCTATGGAGATTAGAAAGCCATGCATCTTGCATGTCTGTTGATTCAATACCCATCTAGAAGACTTATTGGTTAAGCCATTTCACATTCAACATTGGCAGCAGGGGGTTGGACTAGATGACCTCCTGAGGTCCCTTCCAACCCTAACCTTCTATGAATCTATGAAAGATCCTCTCCTCACACTTCTGGTGCTTAGGAACTACATTAGGTGGTCTATCTAATAAAAACTAGTAGTAACAAGTTTGCACCATTCCCTTATGAGTTATGTCTGCGGTTGTCAAGGTTTGTTTATTATATTGTGTCCATATAGAGCATATCATTATTCTATTAGAGTGCATTATATGTGGCTTAGTTTAGGCCAGTGGTTTTTCATTTGCGGACCCCTTTGAAAATTCAACCTGTGGTCCGTCGACCCCTACCATAGAAGTCAGACTGAAAACTGACTGAACAGAATTCAACTATTAACGTTGCATATGTTCAGCACGACATCTGACGCATCATGAGAAAGAGTGCTAAACTGGGCTTTTATAGTAATGACTACACTTTCAGGCTTTGACATGGAAGTGGGGGCATTCACATACTTATGATTGATCAGAAAAACGTAATGCCTTTGCTGGGATCTGAAACTTTATTTTAACAGCTGCCTTTTGCAGACCCTTAGACATAGTCTGCGGACCTCAGGTTGAAAAACCACTAGTTTAGATTAGCCGACTCTCAAATCACGCAAGCGATGTTTCCAGAGAGCATTCTCAGTGCCGTGGCCTGAGAGGGCTCCATTAAATGTAGGTCTATGGCTGATACATTCCCCACTACTACCTTTGATCCAAGCTTGTTTTTGTTTTAGATGTCCATATGAACCCAAGGTTCTCATTCTGACTTTACCACTCTTGTTACAAAAGAGCCACCAGCATATTTGATCTGCTCACGTATTTCCAGAGACTTGCTATCTCTAGAACATGCATCTGAAAATGTGAGGTTTATCTTTTGTATATTCATTTTTTATTTCTGTATCCAAAAATATATGTATTTTTATTATTATTTGAATAATAAAGAAAGTACATTTCCATGTACGTTACTTTTAGACTTCCTAATAGCAATATTTATTTTGGCTTGTAGATTTAATATAGTACATACACCTTAGTTTCATCAGATAACATGTAGACAAGACCACAGGCCTTCACTGCATTTATCACAAGCCGAGTGCTTCTGAAGTGTAAATGCAGATTCATAATACAGTATTTACAGTTTTCCTCTTGGTTTGTCCCAATTAATTCAATATATATAGTACTTTGTGTCATAACTCCCCCTCTCGTTTTAATTCATATTTCTCTTAGCTTTTCAGTATAAAGAAGGCATGAAAAACAGGAAGATAATCAAAAGATATCACTTTTCTTTAAGTACATGTTTAATTCCCATTAATTTCCACAGGTTTATGTCAATTCTAAACAGCTGAGGTTCTGGCCCTCTATTTCTTTCTGGTGCTGTACATTTTTTTTTTTTTTTGGACAGTAAATGTACATTCTTACTAATAACTTTAAGCAATAATCCATATTCATTACCAGTACACAGATTCAACAGGTCTTATGGACAAATAGGACATTTCTCCTCAACCTCCTCTGATTTTTACACTCCACTGGCATTTCAATGGAATCTAGGCCTCAATTTTTGAATCAAGCACTTTTCAATACCTGCATTACAGCCTTCTCAGATCATCTTTCTGACTACATACTTTGGGGGGGGAGAATTATCCTAGAAATCCAACAACATGGGCCTGATTCTGCAATGGGAGTTGGAGGCTTGAGGCCTTTTAGAATCAGGCCCCCTTGCATCATCTTGGCTCCGTTTTTAATAGATTATCACCCAAAGTCTATTTCCTACACTTTGGTTATAAAACTGTTATTTAGCTACCAGATTAAATCTCATAATTTAAATTGTAAATTTTTAATCCATAATTAACATGCAAACTAAGGCCTTTCTTTTGTTGTTTTTGCATATCTGCCTCTTCCTCCCCGTTCAATGCCAGACCTTTCCATTTGTTAATATTTTCCATTATCTCATCAATGTTCACTCTCTCTCACTGGTTAGATTTTCTATTGAAGTAGAAACGCCTCGGATTCAGAACCCTGCCCGGCAGTGACTAGAGAAGCAAATTTACAAAGAATAGTACAATGCACTAAATACAACCACTGTCAACCCCTTCCCTAACCCCCGCACTTTTACTTCAAAACTGATATTTAGATAGATATAAAGGGGGGGTGCGGGCGGGAGAGAAATCCTTCAACTATTTCAAAGGGGGGGGAAAATCTACTAGAAACATATTTCCAACAGTTCTATACCGGAGAATAAACAAACACCAAAGGGCGTAAATTCATCTCCACTGTGCTAATGTGAGCAGAAGAGCTTCCTTCCTCCCCCGTTTATCCACCTCTCGTCCATCCATGGCTGCAGTGGCAAGGACTACAGTGGAGTCAGGAAAACAGCTGTTCTACACCGCATGCTCTCCTCTCAGGGCAGCCATAGTTTATGATAATTTTTGCACTGCTGTCTTGAGCTAACAAATGACAAAGAGGATTAAAGGTCTGCAATGCCCAGAAGCAGCCAGGGAATCCGTGGCTGACAGACTTATAAAGTGGTAGGAGAGCTCAGAGGGACTCTTTCAAACTAAAGATATAGGCGAGAGGGCTTGGAGTTCAGTTAATGGCAATCTGACAGTAACCAAGCTGTGTCGCAGAGGGACTGGAGAAAGAAGGCTAACAGGCCAAGATCAGGAGGCATTAGAACCATTGCATATATAGATCTTGGACAGTCACTTAAAAATGAACTGAAGGATATAGCGTGGTACAAAAACAATCCTGCATTGGTACTAGGGACAGACTAGATAGAAATGACCTGTCAGGTCATTTCAATCTCTGACTTCTGTTATTCCTTCACCTGCCATTGGTACACCTATTAAAAAGCTTCCACATATGCACCTAAAATACTTCAACAATACAGATGCTGTAACTTGTAAATCAAGTCATGAATGAAAGGAAATCTATCAGAATCATAAATTACAGTATAACTTGCTGGATTTGTCTCCATCAGTAGAGCTAAGGTTTTAAAGCATTAAAATATTCTTTAGTCACCTCTGAAATTTGACCCAGAGCACAGTTTTAAACCTTAAACCTTAATTGATGTCCTTTATCTAAGCATCTATTAGACCAAAAGCACTCAGCTCCTCTGAAGGAGTCACAATGAGCTTTCATATTGCACTTTAGGCTGAGTGATTCTTCCTTGGGAGAAGGGAGAAGCAGTTTAGCGTTTGGGTGTACATATATCCAGATACAGACCTAGAAGGAACTTCTGTAAATCGAGGTTCCCCAAGCTCTGTGAGTTTCAATGTTTTACATCACAAGCAAATGATTTGGCGGTATTTAATTCCCTCCCACCCTCATTATTCAATCTCAATTAAAAAGGAAGCAAGTTGATACACCGCAGGAGTTGTAGCTGGCATTAAATTTACATTCTAGAGACGAACCCATTGAGTACATTCAATAAAATGCCTTACGAAGGGCTTTAGAAGCAGGAGGTAGGTAGGGCAGTGTGAAGAGACTGACTGACTTACTGAGCAATCCAACCTAAGGATGGGTATTTCACACCTAGAAGGACAAAATCAAAGTTGTCACAGACACAGGGATATGAAGTACACCCTCTTGTGGCTGCCTCCCAGGGAAGATTCACCCCAAAACTGTCAGTACGACAATGTCGTCAAAACTATGGGATGGATTTTTCAAAGATTTTCCAATTTCCTAGGCTCTCCACATACACACAGATGATGTGTGTGTATTAGAATAAATTAAGGCAGAAGTAATCAAAGAGAGCACTTATATAACAAACAAACAAATAAGCCAGGTACAGGAGACTGGCTGCGTCTTGAGGTACAAATTCATAAGTGAGCAGTTTACATAAGCACAACTAACAAAAGCCTAAACAAGTCTGCCAGCTTTATTATATTAAGAGAAACTTAAACTGGTTTTTTTGGGCCCTGTCCCTTATTAAATAGCTACATCTCCCAGACCTGTCCTAAGGAATGCAAGGAAATGCAAGAATATAAAGTCACCTGAAAAGGGAGAGTGGAAAAAGCAACAAGACAACAAGCAGGTATTTGATTTTTTTTTTTTAAAGTGTAATTTACTAAGCAGTGCAGAGAGTAATGGATTTTTTTAGAACTGAAATTATTATAAAGGCAGTAAGGTTGCCTATGAGAAAAGTCAAACAAAACGGCCAGAAAGAATGTTTACTTCTATCATGACACTGGGATTTGCACTGAAGTTCTGAAGAGAAGAGACATCAGATGACACCAAAATGTACTGTTTTGGGTGTTGGGTGTTGTCATCCTAGGGTGGGGGGGGAGGAGGGGGAAAAATCTCTCTTTTTGACAGCAATGCCCTAGAATGACGTCACCCCAACTCAAAAGATAGCAGAAATGTAAGGTCACCAAGAAATGGGCAACCAATATGAACAGAGGCACAGAAAAATGCCCATATGAGTACTTACGCAACAAAGGCACTCCCTAAATAAAATACAGTTTATAGACCTTTCAATATCATGCAAAGCCAAACAAAGATTCAATTTACTTTAGCAAAGTCTACAGTAGATCCTGACATCTCAATCTCAGGAGAAAAAAAGTCACATTTGAAAAGATGGTGGTGAAGTGACACTGATCATGTGATTTTGTGAGAACTGGTTGACATTTTATCTCAAAGTTCTCACACACCACTCATTGCTATATGTGGTTGTGGGAGTTTGCTCTGTGTCATGAGATCAAGTCTATGCACCCCTAGATAAATTATGCAAGTTTTGCCATAACCAGTCTGATGTGTCCCTTTATTGCACAGCCACTATAAAATATTATCCCATCCATATGCTATTACATGCAGAAAACTTTGCTGGCTTTTGGAATGATCCACGCTTCCACATTAAATCTTAAGCTGAAATGGACATTTAACTCATTGTAAAATGAGTTAAGTTATAAATAAAGTCTCCCTTAGCTAAACCATTTTAATTTTTCATAAAGTAGAAGTTTTTTCCTCCTCAGAAACTATCCCTCCAGAACTAAGGTAACAATATTAAATAAAATAGGTAAGGGATCAAAAGCATTTTGCAATGAAATTAACACTGAAGATTTTATTTTAAAAAGTCTCAGATGCAAGAAGTTTTATTGCTTGTGTAGGACAACTGCAAAAGGGATTGAAGGAGGAAGGTTTTCATTAAAGAGGTCTAAACTGGTTCAACAGTAATTTGAGCACAGTAACTCTGTATGAGCTCACTGCTCGCCATGCCACAATTAGCAAATGACTGCAGCAAAGGAATGGCAATTTGCAACTAGACAATAATTTACTCATACCAGGGTGGGTCAAGGGGATGAGAAAACAAAAGGAGACATAGTGGCCACTCCTTAAATAATCTCAGACTTTTTTTTTTTCAAAACAGCCTCTTGAAAAAAACATTTCCTCATTTTAAAGGCTACAAATCAAAACAATATTTAAATAAAAATTAACTCAGAGGCAAGCCAGGAAATTAAAAAGTGAGCTTGAGCAAAGAAAGGGATATTTCCTCTGTCCCTGGGCTGACCGCTCAGCTGAAGTTCCCACTTTCTGTAGTGTGATAAAGTTAAAAGTAGAGTCCCAATTAAATTTCAGTTGCCAGGGTCTGGGTGGAGGATTGCTATACTGTACAGTGGGACTTCCATGTGATGTTTCCTTTCTTCTGTCCCTGCCTCTTAAGTCTAACCATCATAGATTTCACTGCACAACAGCCATTTTGCAGGTCACAAATGCCACGTGGTCTCTGACAAAGGTTCTCTGAAAGTCCAATTAAATTATAATCTAGTTCTCCTTTATGCATGGCTTTACTGACACGCTCAAAGAAGTCTAGTGAATTAGAGGCACGACTTTTCCTTTAAAGACAAGCCAGCAGGGATTCTGTATCCTATTATGCTCCTCTTCGAAGGTTGAGGATGACTGCACGCTGATGGGAATGAGTTACTACAGAGAGAAGGGAGCTAGATGCTCGTGGGAGCGTAGCATTCTTCATGTACTACCTGAGCAGTTCCTAGTACTCTGGACTTTGCACAGCAGGAACCCGTGGCTCCAATTTCAGGCCAGCAATCATCAGCGGCACTTGCAGGTGTGTTCCGGGGATGGGGATGGAGTTGCAAGACAGACACTCTGTGCACTAGCACCCACTTCTGCAGAGTCCAGGCGATGGTACACTGGGTGAGCCGGGGGGCTCCTTCAGCCTGCACTCCCATAGCCATTTAGGTTCACTCTGCCGTCCTTCATGGATTACAGGTGGGAAATATGGTAGGAAAAGAAGACAGCCCAGGTTCCCAGGCATAGGTGACTGCAGGCACCCAGCCAGGAGTGGAGCTCTGCCTGCCCCAATCCAATATCAGAAGGGTGGGGTGGGGCGATGGAGGGAGTTGTGTGGGAGAATCTAGATTAGGGCAGAAGAGGGGGACACTGTGCCATAGCCTTGTGCACCTGTGTGGCAACGGGGACCCTTATACATACATGGGAAATACCTCACGTGCTTCTAATTCTTGGCCATCTTTTCTTCATCTTTGCCATTCTGAAGTATCCCCTGGAGTGACTTGGTACCGTTCATTCTGAATCAAGGCAGCACAGGCCCACTGATTGGGGGGGGGGGGGCAAAGGGGGCAATTGCCCTGCGGCCCAGGCGATTTAAAAGGGCATGGCAGCGGCAGCCCCAGGCCCTTTTAAATCGCACAGGCGAGCCACAGGGCTCCTAGGCACATGTGACCACTCTGGGCCCCGTGCTTTGGGGGTCCCCGCGGGGCACTGCAATTGGTCCCAGAAGCGGTGGATTCATCACTTCTGATCTGAGCCCCACCCCCCCAGGGATGGCCAGGGCCCTGGGGCCCATAATTGCTGTCGGGGGGCTTAAGGCAGCAACATCATTGTAGTGTATTAAATAAACTCACTGAACATTAAATCTCACCAAATGAGGTAAATCCATCCTCATCATCGTATCCACTCATTATATTCCACACCTGAACATAGCCATTATATGAACAACAAACCCTCATATCTCAATATCTATACTTTGATCTGTTAATCTTTTACCCCCAATTGGGGATATTGCAGATTATGTACTCCTTATGCCATCCAATCCTAAACCAAACTTTGTACCCCTTGATAATCTGTACATTATTCCCTGATAACCAGAAACTTCTATGCTTAAATTCTGTACCATTTTCTTTTTATTTTATCATCTTAATAAAATTCTTAAATCTCCCTAAAAAAAGAAACCACTCAGGGGCGAAACAAATGCTGCTCCATTTCAAGCGGAGACCAGGCACAAGCCTCACCCGCTTCTTTTGAGGACTTCTATCCATTTCATCTCTCCAAGATCTCTGCAACAGTCACGAGGAAGATGTTCAGTACTTGGATCTGTGACTACACCATTATCCTGAAGATAAGCTTGAAGATAAGATAGAACCAAGATGCAGTGGAAGGGGATCAGGGAAGGAAGTGAGAGTTATTACTTTCCCCTTTTGTTAATTCATCATGTTCACTCTGTGCTCTAGAAAAAATAACCTGACAGACGGCATTAGAGTTGATTCTCCAAGCAACAGAAGGCTGAGCCTGACCTGCGGAAGCAGTTTCCTCGGACCACTTCAGTGTATAACAGGCGGCTCACACCCACAGAAGAGCTTTAGGAAATGTTGAATAAGGAGATGTTTCTGTCTGGAGTAAACAGAGGTCTGCCTGTTCTGGCTAGAGGGATTCCAGCTGTCCAATACCAGCTCAGATATTTTAAATCCAGTAGGGCCCCAGTAACGTTGAGGAGGACTTTGCATCAACAATAGCCACGTTAACTGCACAGGACTAGGAGGAGGAAGGTTTGCCAAATGTAAAAAAGGCCAAAACCAGGAGAGAAAAAAGTTACTTTCAGACTCTGACGATGGCATCACATACAATACACAGTGCCGAAGTCCTCTGAAACAAATTCCATGCAAGTACCCTAGCATGTTTTCTCATTTGTAGGCACAGGGAAGTTTAATGTTCATTGGGTTTGGAAAGAGAGGAACCCTTTTTAAAAAGCAACAATAAGGACCAATGTGACATGAATTGCCACGATTTGTCTGAATGGAGAATATTCGCTAACAATCTTTGCCTTGTTGTATAATGTCCCCCACCCCAGTGTTTAATTCTCAGAAAGCAGCTATCATTCCACTATTTTAAAAAAAATGGGCCATAACAGCTTAATAAAATACATCTATTTTTATTTACCACACGGGCAGGGAGCCAGACAGTGCATTTAGTTAAATCAAGTTTTATTGAAAGCAATATCAGAAACAGTCTTAAGTGGCGTGACTGCTCCAGTCTTCCTGGGAGAACATTGCCTTAAGACCTCTATAGATGTACTATTAATAAATAAATAAATAAATCCATGTAACTTTCACCCCTGCAAGATACACGTGAGCATCAGTCAGATTAAGGCCCAGGCATATGAGGACCTTCTGAGACCTCATCTACCCACAAGAATTGTGCCATTTTAACTAGACTGATAGAGTTAAAGCAGTACAACCCCTAGTGTGGGCACCGTTACACTGGTATAACTATGGTAATATTTTTACAGCTTATTCCCTTATGCCAGTATAACGCATCTTTTTACAAGTATAACCTCATCCACACTAGGAGTTGTACTGTACTGATAAAAATGTCATACAGCTAACCGACATAGTTATACCAGGAGAAAACCTGTGTAGACTATGCCTGAAAATTGGGAAGCATCTTATGCTTATACTGAAACCAACACAAGTCGAGGGTGCTTAGAACCTCAGAGCTGGTCACCAAAAGACTAAAGTTGGTGACTGGGGGATGGGGCGGGGAAGAAATGGGTCAACTTAAAATATAAGACTCAAACAGATGAGGAGGGTGGGAAAGTTAGATTCCTCTATTTTATAGGAATATGCCAATTGTCTCCATCTCGGCCAAGTATACCCAGATCCTGTGATGATATCTTTACTTGCAATATATTATTCAGCTACCAGGTATCTTTCTGGTATTGTTCCTGGTAAGCAGAGATGCCCAAGCTGGAACTCAAGCTATGGGGAAAACCGTTTTGTTTGTGTCTGAAGTTGTAGCAGTTTTCTTTAATCAATATCTCCAGTTTAAAAAAGGACTCCAATTCCACACACCATGACAGACCCTATGCTAAAACTGCTGTACTTTCATCATGCTAACATCTGGCTATCTAATTAGTTTAGTAGTTAGTTTTTAAAAGCCAAAGAACCAAAATGAGGTGCACTTTGCTGTGTGTGAGAGTGTAACAATGTGCATTCCCTCTAAGTTTTCTAACATCTAAGTTTCAGGACTTTGATATCTGAGGTCAATGAAGTACAGGAATAAGACATGCAGATAAACACAAAGTTTATAAAGGACAATGTTAAACGAGCAATGTACCTTGGTAAGTAATGAGTGAGAGGAGAGTGGAGGTACACACATTTTTTTCCTTTGAGCCTCATGAACTCTATGTGTGGTTTACAGGTTAGAAAGTTAACTAAAATGAAAGTGTAGCTGTTATTTCCCCATCTCAGATACCCACCATGTGGCAGTTAAACTGTGTTAAGGAAATTATTGTGGTTTTCTTTCACAATCAGTTTTTTTTTTTTTTTTTTTTTTTTTTACAGTTAGCAACCATGTTGAAAAGCGTTTAGGGACTGAGGAGAAGGAATCTGGAGTACTGTTCAGTTGCACACATTTTAGTTAAACCTGCCTAGTTGTAGTACAGACTGGGCTTTAAAGGGTTCATTGCGGAACCACATTAGACAGTCCTTTGGGTGGCTGAATATAGGCTATATAAAACATATAGCATCATGCAAACACTGAGAAGGAGCAAACAAGAAGGATTTCATAACCAAGAAGCAAGGTTTGATATAATCATGCATTTAAACAAAGGGACATTTTCTAAACAATGGGTTGCTAATATTTTAATCAAGGATTCCTACATTGCTCCCCTTAGTCTGGGATAAACCCCACATATGGGGAGTGTATTTGCTTGCAGAAGAGAAAGATGAGGTACTGAGAATGTATGAATTCATTTTTCTAGTTAAACAAGACACATTCTCCTATTCTGCCCACTCTACAAGGTGCTGAGCATTCTAAAGCCCTCCTGACACCAATGGGAGCTGAGGGTATTCATCACCTTGCAGGAGTAGGCACCAACACTTGGCAGACAAATTTACCATATATTAAGTGTGCTTCCTTGGAACTGTTTTTACTTTTTTCTGGTGAAATATACTGACCACATTAATAGGATAGCTCCACATTCAGCTTGAGTAGCTAGGGTTGAGTATGGGCTGGAGAGCCTATGCACACTTCATAGGGGATTCCAAATATAAACTCGCCTGAGAAATTTGACACTTGGTGATTTGGTGCATTCCAAATGCAAAAGGTTTGCTCTACCTAGAGATTTTTATGAGCTTCACCCAGCAATAAACGATCTCTGAGAGGGAATGATCTAGTGTAACAAGAAAGCAGGGGCAAGATTCTTCAGAAGTAGGTAAATCATCCCCTGCACTATGGTCAATTTGGAGGCTAAATGTTAGCCAAAACTCCTAGGAGCGCATTGCTATTTTGGGGGAGCAAGACTGGAGAAGCATTTCACCCAGTGGCACATGGGCGAGTGTGTAAACAGGATCTACGTTTGTAGTTGTGTACTTTTAAAAGGGATTAAACTGATGTGGGAAGGGCGTGCATGCCCACCGATCTCACAGGGCTATCAGATCATGCCTGTACAGCTGGAAAAGGAAATGCACTATATACAGACACACCACAAAGATAGCTTTTTTTTTTTTTTTTTAAGTTTGCACATTTCAGTCATACTGTTATAACCATGCCCCGCTCCTTCCAGACTCACAAGAGGGAGTCTTAAGCAACTGACATTTCTTTACTAAGTAGTGGTAATATATCCTTTCCTGTATCTACTTAAACATATCCTTTCCTGTATCTACCTAAAACATTTTTCCTATATGTGATTTTTATGGCTTCTTGGAGCATTTTCAGTGTCCCAGCTTCAAATGTAAAAGTCCGGTTTAAAAGAAGAGAGATATTGCCATTATGGAGACTTTGGTTTAAAATCTGTTAATATTTACCTGCCTTGATTAAATGCTACATCAATTAACTTAATTCAGATTTTGCCAGAATGGTTTTGATCATTCTACATTTCTGAACCTTGACCCATAGCTACACAATACCATTACTGTGAAATATATTCTACATTTTATTTGTGCGTGAATAAATCTAAAAAAATCACTTTCCACTGGACCGTACGAGATCAAATTCTGATTGCTGAAAAGAGAACTATTTAAATCAAGCCTAATCCCCAAAAGCCTGCATATCTATATTGCAAAAGACCTTACAATTTCCACTACTCCTAGCCCCCTTGTTTAGTCTATTGATGCCGACAGTAGGATCAGAATGCAGAAGAGTCTGTTTGTATGAACCATTGCTTGGTCCTGGAAGATGCATACATGTTTGCATCATAACATGCAGCCCTTGGCTACTTTGCTTTATGCTTTGCCTATCAAATCAACATATGGAGTCCAGAATGGGGCGGGGCAACAGCTGCAAGACAAATTTTTGTTTGTTTTTATGGTGGGTGTCAACATATATACATCTACCAAGATTTTGGCCCAGAGCCTTTAACTTTCTAAACTTGTGTTTAAACTTCGAAAGTGTTGCCCCAGTATAAAAAGAAAGATATGCTTTCAAAAAATTACTCCGGGGGGAGGGGGGGGGAGGGGGAGTACCCAGTTAAGCGAAAACCTCCGTACAGCAGAACTTGAAAACACATGGGTGTCACACACACACACACACACACACACACACAAAAAACACCCGAACCCCAGCACAAAAGGTAGACAGCACAAAAATCCTATCAGTTAAGCTGTCTGCACTACACTTGGCCTATGTATTATTGCTCTAGATGCCAAGATCATCCTCTAACCCTTCATAAGCATGATCAACCAATCCATCATAAAAAACTAAATTGAGATCAATAATACACTTTACAAAAATACTTGCCTTCCACTCTCTGCCCCCTCCATTATAAGCTTCAAAGTCCTTACATTCAAAACTAGTTGAATTATAAATGTCCAAAGTTTTAATGATTCCAACTTTTGGGTGCTATTGCCAAGAAATTCCAACTATCCAATTTTCTACTAACAAAAACAATTTCTTCAAAGCATTTAATGCAATGTTTTAAAAGTTTCGCACTTTCACTGCAGGATCTTTTAGTCCTCTACAGCAGTGATTTTCAAACTTTTTCTGGCAACCCAGTTGAAGAAAATTATTGATGCTCGCAAACAAACAGAGCTGCGGATGAAGGGTCTGGAGTGTGGCAGGGGCTCAGGGCTGGGGCAGAGGGTTAGGGTGAGGGGTGCAGGAACGGGCTCATGGCTGGGGCAGGGGATGGTGGCGTGGGGTTATCTCCAGCGGCTCCCAGTCAGAGGCACAGCCGGGGTGCAGAGGCAGGCTTCCCGTCTGTCCTGGTACCATGGACTGCGCTGCTCCCCAGAAGCGACCAGCAGCAGGTCTGGCTCCTAGGCGGAGACATGCAAGCAGCTCTGCACAGCTCTCACCCTCAGGCGCCGCACCCCACAGCTACCATTGGCCACAACTGGCCAATGGGAGTTCGGAGCCAGTGCTCAGGGTGGGGGCAGCACATGCTGCCCCCCCTCCCCCCGTCCGTTTAGGAGCCAGACCTGTTGGCCACTTCCGGGGTGCAGCGCGGTGTCGGAACAGGTAGGGACCAGCCTACCTTGGCTCTGCAGCACCACCAACAGGATTTTTAATGGCCTGGTCAGCGGTGCCTGTTTGAAAACCACTGCTCTACAGTTCATGATGCAACATATATCCACTTTTTACCTTAGATTTTCCATTAGTGAAGTGTTGACTAGCATCTACTAAGCTGAAGCCCAAGCAACAGAGAGAGTCCAGCAGAGTCAGGCCAAAGGAATCTAAATTATTTTGTTATGAATATTATTTAAGCAGTGTATAGTGTAAAAAATATATTAATTGAGAAAAATAAGAGGAGGAATTTCCACCAGATCAATAAATCTAGGTATAAGCACCAACAGTCATTTTCTTTCAAGGGTCACCCAACACTTTCCCATACCATTCATGCAAAAGTATCAATGAACCCTACCGTTATCTGCAGCTTTTATTATGCAGTGCTGAAATTTCTAAAAATTATGTTGAAATGGAACTCCCTTTCCATTCATTTTAGCATCTTACTCAAGCAAGCTGTCTGAAAAGACCACTGGAATAAGCCTTTCAACTTCTTCTTCAAAAAAGAAAAAAACCTAAACCCTATTATAGGACTACAACATTATAGCTAAATTCTTAAGTACCAAAAGCCACAAGACTCATGATTTAATCAAAATTAATACAGAATGGATTGTTACAATCACACCACTTTGGAACTCCAAATTATTTGAATGGAATAGTTGCACTGGTGACTTACTGTGAAATCCAGACCCTATTTAAATCAATACAAGCAGTTCCCATTGACTTCAAAGGGGCTGGGATTTCACCCTCCTATTTATATTATTTGACATGTAACAAGTAAGTTACACTTTGAAGTTTGCATATTTCTAAGAGCCAGATCTCAACTTGCACTCAGATTTAGAGCAAGAGAAAGTACCCTTCGTTTGTATAAGGCAGTATTTCTCAAACTGGAGTCCATGGACCTCCTCCAGGGGGTCCGTGGGCCCCACTGATCAACTCCTCCCCCTCCCTTGTGCCTCCTGCACGCCGGTGAAAAGCTGTTCCCTGGCAATCAGGAGGCGAAGCAGGGACGGGGCGTGCTGGAGGGAGGGGGCGGAAAGAGGTGGGGAAGAGGAGGGGCAGGGTGGACCAGGCGCGGGAAGAGGAGGGACAGTGGTGGGTCTTGGGGCTGAGCAGGGGGTTTGGAGGTCCATGAATATTTTTAAATCAAAATGTGGGTCCTCAGGGTTGCTGAAGTTTGAGAGGTTTCAGAGTAACAGCCGTGTTAGTCTGTATTCGCAAAAAGAAAAGGAGTACTTGTGGCACCTTAGAGACTAACCAATTTATTTGAGCATGAGTTTTCGTGAGCTACAGCTCACTTCATCGGATGCATACCGTTGAAACTGCAGCAAACATTATATACACACAGAGATCATGAAACAATACCTCCTCCCACCCCACTGTCCTGCTGGTAATAGCTTATCTAAAGTGATCATCAAGTTGGGCCATTTCCAGCACAAATCCAGGTTTTCTCACCCTCCGCCCCCCCGCCCCCCACCACACAAACTCACTCTCCTGCTGGTAATAGCCCATCCAAAGTGACAACTCTCTTCACAATGTGTATGATAATCAAGGTGGGCCATTTCCTGCACAAATCCAGGTTCTCAAGTTTGAGAACTGCTTGTATAAAAGGTTTTGGAGCTCAAGAACAAAGAAGAGTTAAAAATGTAACTAAAACATTCTGTGATTAAAACCACCAATCCTCAATCTTAGTACCATCTCAGGACTGGCCTCTGGTGCTGTGATCACATCTGATCTCTCAAGCTTAAACAGGGTCAAATAAAAAGTGGTGTTGGTAATTCTGCAGGTGGCAGACTCCAGTTCGAATTTTCTCTGAGCCCCCAGCATAGTGTAGGGACATTATGTGTTACTTATGTGTTAAGTGTGTTACTTATGGGGATGAGTCATAAAAACCAACATCCTGAGTACTTGTGTTCTTTACTGACCCCAAGGCACTTTTCACAAGAGTAAGGCATGTTTATCCTCTACACCCACTCCAAATTCTAATATAGGTAGTTACACTCTGTGTACTTGAATGAACAAGGAAAATTTTAACTTAATGAATTCACTTCACTTTCTGTCCTAAAACTCTTGTGTGACATCTAATGAAAAAATGCCACATCACACCCCTGAGTTGGCTGCATTTCAGTGTTCAGTAAAGCCACCGTGGACAACTGTCGCAAATACTGGATCTGTCTAGGAGAAACTCGGGATGGTTTCCTTTACTTTATTTATGTTGCTGCCACCAGGCAATTGTTACAATTTTTCAAGACAAAGTGGAATTACCCCCAGGTTGTTTTTCTGTGTCTGCATAATCTTGAGATTGGAGCAAATGAGGCAATTTAGGAATGGCACAAACTAACTTCCCCTTCTGGGCATTCAACTCAGCAATAAGCAGTGTAGAGGTGACATGATCTAGAGTAACATGCAGAGAGTTGACAGAGAAATCACTAAATTGTGTCAGACCAGTTATCCATCTAGTCCAGCACCCTCTGGTCGGTATCAGATGTTTCAAAATAAGGTGCAAGATAGATCACTGGTCTGACCCAGTATGGTTGTTATGTTCTACTAACCTGACATTCTGATTTTAAAAATTAGTACTACATAAAATCAAAATAGCATACATTAAATGCATTAAAAACTCACTAACTGATAGATCTCTAAACACATAACTGCCTAAACTATCCATTAGGTAAGTTTCGACCTCACTTTTGCCAGTTAGCAGTTAGTTTATGCCCTGAAACATAAGACTGTATCTTACTTATATATTATCTCATTCTGTTCCCATATAAATGTCTAATCCTTTTAAAAATCCTACTGAATTCACGAAGTCCAGGGTTCAAATTCTAGCTAGCTCTGCCTCCAATTATATATGGCCTTGGACAAGCTCTCTGCCTTCTTTTCCGCATCTGAAAAATAAAAACAAATACTTCTCTACTTCAGAGGGATGTTGAGAGGATTAATTTGTATTTGTGCAGCTTTCAACATATGGAAAGCTCTATGTAAGTACGAAGTAATGAATACTCTGATCTACATTCTTTTCTGTCAATTAATTTATTTGGTGTTTGTAAACCTTGAATATTTTTTGTTTTCTTTCTGTATATGTGGTTTCCAACACTACATTTCTGAGTCTCTCATTTGAAATAACCATGTTATTCTAAGTTGGGTTTGCACATCTTAAAGAGGGTGCATTAGAAAATCTGTGCATTGATTACAAAGAAATTTAATCTTAAAAATATTCTGAACCACTGTACCTGACAGCATGTAACTTTTGTCCCCCTTTTGTGGCAATAGGAATGGGAATTCTTTATTTCATTCCTCTTATAGTGATGCCTAATTATCCATACATGACAGAATTTGACGAGTATTGGTAGTGTGGTACTTCCCAAATGCAATCTTTGCCTGATATAACAACGTTGTTTTTCAGTGTCTGGGTTTAGAAAGTAAATGTTGCATATTTGTTGTCATTTTGACAGAAAGCTAGCCAGTTTTCTTTAAAAAAGAAAAAATCCTATATCAATGACTGATTCTGTAAATAAAACAAGAAGAACTCTGAAATCTATAGTGTTTTCAAACATGAATAGTACATCTAAAGGGGCACCAGCATACAGATGGACCTGTACTTACATTTCAGTGAGAGTTGGATCATCCCTTTAAAAACTATCATTTCACAAAACATGGTTTGTTACACAGATTATGTGTTCTGTTTGATAGCACTCTTATCAGTTCAATTTCTCTAAGCATTTGGAAAAATAAACTTATTTTAAGTATATATTTCTTTAAAGGATTTAACAATAATCTGTTTCAATGCACAGAATAGTACTTTAAATCTGCATCTACTTCATTCAAGTGGGTGTTATTCAGTTTTGACACTTAATTTGTTGGAAAGTCATAACAAAGCTTTCCATTCCTGGAGGATGAACTGAAAAATGACATTCACACATGATAAGTTAAACTGTTCTTCAGCAGCAAAAGAGTTTTAATTGTAGAGTTTTCCGCACAACAAGAGAAACGGCTTAGAAAACCTCACCCACCACAACTGAATAGTAAAATACGTATCTGATTGGGATTCTCAGATTGCTGACATGAAGCACTTCATTAGCTTGGCATTTTCTTACTTATTTAGCACTTTCCATCCAGAAGCATAATGTCTGAAGTGGTCTTTATGTGTACACCACAGAAAATGAAAGACCTCTGCAGTAGAATGCAGAAGCAATTCCATGCCAGCAACACCCAGGACAGCTTTCAGGAAGGGAACAACAACTTAGCAATAGGAAATCATAAGCAGCAGATTTTGGAGAGGCACAATGTAAATACCTGAATTACAATTTGGCCAGGATCCCTCTGACTCTCTCTGTGACATACTAATATGGCCCCTCACCATAGTATCTGGGTATCTCACCATCCTTTAATGTATGGCCAACGTCTACACTACCCGCCGGATCGGTGGGTAGTGATCTATCGGGGATCGATTTATCGCGTCTAGTGTAGACGCGATAAATCGATCCCCAATCGCTCTGCTGTCGACTCCGGAACTCCACCACGGCGAGAGGCGGAAGCAGGAGTTGACGGGGGAGGGGCCGCTGTCGATCCCGCACCGCGAGGACGTGCAGTAAGTGATTCTAAGTTGATCTAAGATACGCAATTTCAGCTACGAGAATAGCGCAGCTGAAGTCGACGTATCTTAGATCAATCCGTCCCCTCCCCCCAGTGTAGACCAGGCCTATGTTATCCTCACAACTTCCCTTGGGAGTAGGGAAATACTGCTATTTCCATTTCACAGATGAAGAACTGTGACACGGACAGATTAAGTGCCATGTCCCAGGTCACGCAAGGAGTCTGTGGTGAAGCAGTAAAATTGAACCCAGGTCTCCTGAGTCCCAGGACAATGCCCTAACCACTGAACATAACCCTTCTTCTATCACAGGATATGGATTCCAATACCTGTAATATTGCATACAGTGCAATCGTCTCTTTAAAGACAACCAGTGAACGGCACCTTCATTATACTTCATCTAGAAGACCCAGCATCTCTGAACTACTCTCAAAGTTCTGATGAGGACTGTACAGCGTTACTCATTCAGCTTTGGCACAAATGGATAGAATCCACAACAGGGGGCTAGATTTTCACAGAAGTTCAGCTCCCAGAAGTGCCCAAAGAAAGGAACAGCAGTTGCTGGGTGCTGAGCTCTATTAAAAATCTCATACCAGATTTTCAAAGTTGATAACGAGACTGTTGCATGTGACGGGGAGGAGGTGATAAGCATGGTTCAGAGGAGCGGGTGCTAGAATATGGGCTTGTCTGCACACAAAAAATGGTACCAGCATAGTTCAAACAATGCAACTCCCTAGTGTGAACATAGTAACACTGGTATAAAGGTGCTTTACTATAAGTATAGCTTATTCCTGTAAGGAATAGTGAATGAGCTAAACCGATACAAGGCACCTTTATTCCAATGTAACTACATCCCCACTAGAGGCTACACTACTTTAACTATTTTGGTGGGGTGTGGGGTGGATCACAGCCCTCGCCAAAACAGTTAAATCAGTACAAAGACTGTATAGACCTGGCCTAGGATACAAGAGACATGGGTTCAATGTCTGACTCTGCCACTTATCTGCTTTTTTACCATGGGCATGTCACTTCACCTCTCAGGGCCTCTGATTCCCCTCCACACATTGTCCCTCTTGTGTAGTTACACTGTAAAGTCTTTGGGACAGGGACTGTTTCTTATCAGTGTTTAAACAGCGTCTAACACTATCGGGCCCTGATGGCTGGTAAAGTCTCTAGACGCTACTGTAAGGCAAATAATTATTAACAGTTGGCGTGTAAATTTTTTTGTTAAAGGCATTGGTTGATTTTACCTTCCTCAAAGCAAGAGAGATCTGTTTTATTACGTATTCTGACATACTGACAATTCTAGTATGTAAGCACAGTCTAGTGAATGCTCAGTAAATTCCTGGATTTATGAGGTATGAATCTTTGGATTATGCAACCATAGTGAAAAAGGTATCACAGAAAGTATAAAACACATCCAGCCTGAACTTACAGGCTGCCTTTTCTTTCAGCAAAAGTCTCTTTTGTTGATAAACCACAATTCCACACATGTAGTAAGACAGTAGAAATGCACTCAAGCTGAAGAGTGCAGACTTGGGTCTAACTTTCCCAAAATTGAAGGGGGGTTTGGATCAGGCTCATCTCAAATGTGTGATTTGTTGCTTAATAGCCCTTTCACAAAACCTTCCACACAAAATGATTTACAGGGACATTTACCAAGTTTTTCAAAATAGACTGCAAGATTTAAGATAGACGAGACAATATATTAAAATAGCTTACCAAAGTATTATGTGTAATACAAGTGTACTCTATACTTGGCATGTTACTAAGCTACAACATTACATTTTCAGAATCATTACAGGGTTCCAGCAGCTCACCAATCCCCACATTTAATTGGGGGATTACTGGCATTCTGTACATGCATGCATTCATTCATTCATTCAATCACTCACAAGGAGGGACTGATCACACACACCAAGTGCATTGCAGAGAGAGGAAACACACACCTTACCAGAACACTTCTCAGCTGGATGTTCCTCATAACACAATGCAGCTAGTGGCATCCCTAAAACCTTGTTATGAAGATCTGCAGGAGTATTATGAATGATAGGAAACTATGCTGTTTTTCAAAAAACCTCACACACACGAAGTTGGTATGAAATCTTAAGTGACATTCCCTCCAGAATCGAAGCTTAGTGGTATCTAGCTAGTTCTTTCATTTTACAAGCAATAACAGTGTTGCTTTTAGTTGCTGGAAATTTACAGAAGTATCTTTGCACATCCTTCCAATTCAACTATGCGTAAGGAAACAATCCCCTATCTATAGAGCACCAAGTTGCTGCTTTTCAGAGAGCGGGGATTCTTTAGTTCCAGCAATCACTTTTTTTTAAAAAAGGTATTTGCTGAAAAATATAATTACAATGAAAGAAAGGGTGCACCGGCAATGATCCCCACAAGGAAATGAGAGGAAAGCATGTATGGAATGGGTGGACCAAAATAAACGTATGCTAGGCTTCTTCATTTTCATCTCTATAACAATAGTGGGAAGCTAACTGTATGTCCCACCGTATAGTTTCAACTTGTATAATTGCTCAAGAACAGACTGGAAAAAAATACTGAGAATTAAAATTATTCTGTCAGTTAAATAGGAATTAGGGAATTCTATGCAGCCAGCATACATTTTATGACACTGTACTGCACCAACATTATACAGGATACTGAACTAGATAGTCGGATCTGTTATGGTAGTTCGTATGTTCCTATTCTTGTTATCCTTGGACGCCATTCATTCAGAGCTACAAATGAGCAAATATCAATCTGAGATTATCTGACCCCTGAGCTCTACATATATCAAGGAATTCAAAGCTACTAGAGATGAGTTAACTGTATTTTCAACTTTAGAAAACAAAGGCAAATTATACATGAATAACACACAACTCAACTGTAAGAAAATAAGTGCTTTTGTAGGGCCACAATCATCTTATTATTACTAGTCTTCTCTAACAGTAGATTGCAGGCTCCTTGGTAGATCAGGCACGATGTCTTGCTTTGTGTTTGTAAAGCACCATATACGTTTACAGCCATAAATAAGTAACATGCAACAGAGAAATGATTAAATGACTATAATTTACTTCACAAAACCTGGTGCTACAGCTCCAGGCACCTCCGTTTTTGAGGTGTATGTTACTTTTTAAAGGATATTAGTTTAAGAAAGAAAAACAGAATCCTAGGAAATTCAGAGTTAAGGTTGCACTTCCACAAAAAGCCAGTCACACCCAAGTAAACCACAACCCCAACTCAGTTGCAACAGAGTAGTATTCTCTGAACGGTCTTAAAGAAGCATGTGCGTTCAGCGGGACAACTTCACTTGCAGCTTTATCTGTGAAGTGACTACTACCACTCTACTATTTTAGGTAAGCTATTGGTTTGTTTTTTGTTTTTTTTAAAACAATCAACCTTTACAAAAGTGACATTCAAATGGGAACAATGGATTTGTAGTTTTTTTGCTACTATTAAGGCAGCCTGAAATTTGGGGGGTTGGGTGGGGGGGGCGGGGGAGAGAATTGGTCATCTTTTACATTAGAAATCTAGCTCTTGTCTAGCCTGTTTTTCTTGAAAGAATATAGGGACAACTGGAGAACTAGTAAGGCTATGACATCACAGGCACCAAAGGAAGGTGAAACCTGGTTAATTGAGAAGGGAAGTAATTTTTATTGAGATTTTGCATTCCTGTTAACGTCCATTTGACTCAACAGCCCGAGAAACCGTTAGAAGAAAAGCACTTTTGTTAAAGGTCACTCTCACCCCTTCAGTTAAGGCCATAGGGCCCAATCTTGTAAACACAAAAACAAGTAACTTTTCATATGCATGTAGTCCCACTGGATTTAGTACTCATTTTAGTAAAGATCCTCATGCACGACCATGCAGGATCGGACCCTAAGAATTGCTTGCAAGGGGTATCTCTGGATTCTCCAGACACTTCCAGCATGATGGGAGATGACCAGATTTGATGTTACTGATATTTCTAAAAGTGAACATTTTTAAAACACCCTTGAAAATACCTTTCAGGCCTTCTTATACATCAAGGATCAGCAAACTTTGGCACACAGCCCGCCAGGATAAGCCCCCTGGCAGGCCGGGCCGGTTTGTTTACCTGCCGCGTCCGCAGGTTCGGCTGATCGAAGCTCCCACTGGCCACGGTTCGCTGTTCCAGGCCAATGGGGGCTGCGGGAAGTGGCGCGAGCCGAGGGATGTGCTGGCCCCAGCTTCCCAAAGCCCCCATTGTCCTGGAGCGGCAAACCGTGGCCAGTGGGAGCTGCGATTGGCCGAACCTGCGGAAGCGGCAGGTAAACAAGTTACCGTGGCGGGCTGTGTGCCAATGGTTGCCAATCCCTGTTATACATTATAAAGAAGCAAATCAAAAGGTGCAAACAAAACCAATTTTCTCCATCTTCTGTATTCCTGTATTTGAAACTGTCAGAAGAAAACCTGAATTCCAAATTTCTGGCAGTTCTTCTGGGCAATTGTGTGTGTTGGGGTGGGAGGGTAGCAAGCAGGGTTTTTTTAAAATATAAGTTGTTTTCAGTACTTTATTCAATACAGCTCTCCTTCAAGGACAAGTTGCATTGGAAACCTTCTGAATGAAAGGCACCATATAATGCAAAATTATCATAATCCAAACTGACCCAAAATAAAAAAATAAAAAATAAAATCCTGATGCTGCAAGTGAACATTGGCCTCCTGCCTCAGTTACCTCATGAACTGACCTCCAAGAGACAACTGTATCCCATCCTGCATCTCAGGGAAAGCACAGACATGATTAACCACATACACTCTTTCTTGAAGTACCTCAGGGGGCACAACTAAGGGAGAAAACCTAGAAGAGGACTTTAGCAAGTTAACAGGACTGTTCAGTAAACCGTCCATTTCCCTGGCGCTTACACTTACAAGGAAACTGAGGTAGCAAAGACATTTTTACATAAGAACGGCCATACTGGGTCAGACCACAGGTCCATGTAGCCCAGTATCCTGTCTTCCGACAGTGGCCAATGCCAGGTGCCCCAGAGGGAATGAACAGAACAGGTCATCATCAAGTCATCCATCCCCTGTCACCCATTTTCAAATTAAATAGCAAGTCAACGTATACAGGATTTACTTTTAAGTGCTGCTCATAACCTAACCTACCAGTCATCTTCTTAGCATATGCGGAATGTGCCTAAGGTGGCACGTGACCAGGATTCATCACCGAATTTGGTCTGCTGGTTGGATCATTAACTTCCCCAACCCAGGCCGGGTACTGATGGGGAGAGCAACATGAACGCTGATCCATGCCCCTTGGCCTGCCAGTAAGTAATAAAATTTCACTTGGTCCAAAACAGGTTCCTTGCCTTCCTAAGCTACCTGACAATAAGATTTCCACTTTACTTTGAATCTGAATTCAAAAGGTAACTAAACAATTTTGATCCCCATACGTAAGTGCTTTGCTCAGCAGGGGTCCAACAGCACATCAAAAAGTGTAAATTAACGCCTTAGAAATCATTTAAGTTTGTATAGAAATATCATACATACATGCCAGCCTAGATCTAGGTTGTATTTATGTACAGCAGAACATTCTTGACCCACTTCTTGTCACGTCCTCTTAAAATAGAATTAACATCCCTGGGTATTTATTATTTTCAGTAGAACAAAGGACAGTGTATAAACATGAGGTCACATGAATGCCTATTCATTGTACACACAAGGCACTGAAAGAATCATTCCATTATCTCCCCCTCATAGAAGCACACTCTCCCCAGAACCCTCCCTCTCATCAAAAAAGACTTTAGTGGATGTTATCACTATAAGCTACCTCTGAGTGGCACAGCCTCCTTCTGGAGCAGATGAAACTGGACTCCATGTATTAGCTAGCCCCAGCTGGCACAGGGGTGGTGAAGTCTGTGTCCTTCACCAGAGGGGGAAACCCCTTAATATTCAAACAAACAAAGTTATGGGCACAAAGGGAAACCCACGATTATATTAAGCTGTTTCAAGGATCAAATATACATCACTGAAACAAATATACTTTGACCGTGAAGCTGAGAGACCAATCACTTCACACTCACCCATTGAGGATACTCCTGCAGAATTGTCCTGTAGATTTCAGATTCTTAACTTGTTGTATTGTCTGCGGGTAAAATTCACTCAGGCACAGAGGACAAAAACAATTCCCATCTCCCCACTTTGAGGCTGAGTGTGGGATAGGGGAGAAGTCACTGGTGAAACCATTGAACCCTCCCAACAGTTAGAACCTCTTCCACACCCTTTCATGCCACAGAGAGGTTTCCCACGTGGATTGTACCAAAGGCCAACAATGGTAGCTAGCTAGGATATCCCAGGGAAGGGAAGGGAAATACAGAATCTGCAATACATCATGGAAGCAAAGGTGCTTCCTATAGGTTGGAATAAAGACATGGCGGGGGGAGGGGGGGAATTTCTCTTCCTCAACGGCACGAATCCTGGTTTCTTGGACTATGTGGGTAAAACGAATTTCACCCTCAATTCCTGACTGCCTTGTTTCTCCCTTTCATTGAGAGCATACACCTATGCATTCTCTAACAACATGAAACCAGAAGTGTTAGAAAATAATATATGAAAAACCAAGAAACGAGACATACAGGAAACTGTTTATAGTCCTTGCTCTGGTTATGAAACTACAATTCTGGACACATCTGCCTAGGCTTATGATGGACTACAGGCCTCATTCTGAATGTAAAGCAAGCCAGATTCGGCTCTGTATTAGAATGTAAACTCCACTAGGCCATTAGAAACACTGGCATGCTTACTACTTTCTTTACCCTACTCTGGATTTTTGATAGCCTATTTGAGATGTTCTTATATATATATATATATATATATATATATATATGGCCCAGTGGGGGTTCTACACACACAGCAGCCCAAACCCTTTTGGATTATTCATTTATAATCACCAGCTGGAAGCCTGAAAGTAAAAATCTATTCCCTCATCAAAAAGTCTTTTCTGCATTGCATTTACACACAGATTTGTTATTGTAGGGTTGTGCAAAACAATACATCCAGGATTACATTAATTTTGCCCACAGAACTGCCAACTACCAATCTCAATGTCGTAAGAAAATGTTGTTTTGGACGTTAGTAATTTGTGGATAATCTAAGCACTATACCCAGATGTACAGATACTCTTTTCTTAACCTGTGTATTATATAATTTTTTAACATTAGCTTTAATAAAATGTCTAGTCATTAAGCAAGCAAAGAGCCCAGATGGGAGATTCTGAGGGGTTTTAAGATTACAGTTAGAGAGGAAGTTTTGGTCTGGTTAACCCACGTCCTTCCCCTCTCACAGATGTCAGGACTTTCTGCTGTCAAGCTGAGTTAATCTTCATGCTATTTCCCTCATGTAGGAAGTCACTGACTCAGCTCTTCACTACCACGCACTATGCATGCTCGTTAACACTGACACAAAGCAGGTGCAAAACCCAATGAGAATGGTCCTGTTTTATACCCATGTAGTGACTACACACAGTGCCAGGCAGTGGAGCGGCTCTTTTCCTAAGATTTTGAACAGAATTGGGTTTCTGTGTTGAGACTAGGGTAAGAGTCCCATCTATACACCCATTTCATACTCTACAGGTCTCTCCTGGTTTTATGGCCTCTCTACCAAAGGCCCACATAAATTTGTACCTTAGATAACAACTACATACACCACAATTAACTGGCACCAAATCCCAATGAAAAAGTCGTTTTCATGCCCCTCTGCTCAGTCAGTCTTGTCCATGTCTCTTTGCTTCACTCCTCATGGTTTGCAGAGAGAGAAAAGGATGGCCCAGTGGTTAGGACATCAGCCTAAGAATTGGGAGACCTGCTCCGCCACCAATTTCCTCTGTGACATTGGGTAAGTCATTTAGTTTCTTTGCCTTTCAGTTCCCCATGGGAAAAAATAGCACTTTCCTATTCCACGGGGATGTTGTGAGGATCAATAAATTAAAAGATTGTGAGCTGCTCACATTCTTCACTAAGGGGAGGCCAAAAAAGTACCTAAGATAGAGTCCCCCTTTCCCTTAAATCGTCCCATCTATCTAGAATGGCCTTCCTTAAAGAAGAGACGCTTGCTTGAACTCAGTTTTACACCGCCCTTTTTCATTTAGCTTAGGACTGATTCTCAGCCACACTGTTACATCCTTCCATCTTCCCCTTCTTGTAGCTAACATACAAAAATATCTGTTGACTGTTTCTTCCTCTGCTCCATCTTTGTATATCGCTTTTCTGCCTCTGTTCTTCTGAAGAACACTGTACCCAACTCTGTAAACCAATACTGCTCCTTGACCTCGCTGAGAAGCATCGATACCTTATATGCATCATGCTATACAAAAATACATTGAATTGCACCTTTGACTTACTCACCCAAACTGTTCTAAGCCTGGCTGTTACATTAGGCAATTTTATTTTAAAAATCTGCCACCTTAGCGAATGTACACAGACTTTGCTATCACATGTATCAGCTTGTAAAAATACCCGCCCCCCCCCCCAAAGTATAATAGCACTACTGCCAAAAGTGACTCAAAGAACAATCCTTGACTATATACAGCAGCTATATCTAGTGCCCTACCAAAATCATAGTCCATTTTGGTCAATTTCACAGTCACGGGGTTTTTAAAATAGCAAATTTTGCGATTTCAACTATTTAAATCTGAAATTTCATGGTGTTGTAATTGTAGGAGTCATGACCCAAAAATGACCCCCCCCCCCAAAATGACCTGAGTTGGGGGGGGCAGAACACAAGGTTATTGTAGGGGGGGTTGCGGTACTGCTACCCTTACTTCTGCTGGCGGCAGTGCCTCCTTTAGAGCTGGGAGGCTGGAGAGCAGTGGCTGCTGGCCAGGAGCCCAGATCTGAAGGCAGAGCCACTGCCAGCAGCAGCACAGAAGTAAGGATAATATGGTATTCTCATCCTTACTTCTGCGCTGCTGCCTGCAGAGCTGGGCCTTCAGTCAGCAGCCGCCACTCTCCGGCCGCCCAGTTCTGAAGGCAGCAGTGCAGAAGTAAGGGCGGCATGGTACGGTATTGCCACCCTTACTTCTGCACTGCTGCGGGCAGGACACTGCCTTCAGAGCTGGGTGCCCACCCAGTATCTGCCGCTCTCCGACCGCTCAGCTCTGAAGGCAGTGCAGAAGTAAGGATGGCAATACCATGAAACACCCACCCCCCCCTTCCCCAAAATAACCTTGCAACCCTCCTGCAACTCCCTTTTGGTCAGGACTCCCAATTTGAGAAATGCTGGTCTCCCCCGTGAAATCTGTATAGTATAGGGTAAAAGCACACAAAAGACTAGGTTTCATGGTCCGTGACATGTTTTTCATGGCCACAAATTTGGTAGGGCCCTAGCTATGTCATTCAGAAATACCTCTCTCTTTACTGTGTTTTAATTTTACTATACAAAGTCTCAGTGAAACCAAATGTTCATGTGTTCCTGTCCCATTCCTGAGAGTTTGCTACAAACATATATGCACGTATACTAAAACTTTCAGGCATGAGATTCATTACACAGAACTGAGATCCTGTGCCTTGTCCCACAAACTCTAACAATCCAGTCAAGCACACATGTACTGTATACTAGTCAAACTAGTCTGCTGCAGTTTCCACGGTATGCATCTGATGAAGTGAGCTGTAGCTCACGAAAGCTCATGCTCAAATAAATTCGTTAGTCTCTAAGGTGCCACAAGTACTCCTTTTCTTTTAGTCAAACTACGTATATCTGATGACCCAATATCAAATGATGTAACAGAAGTAAAAACTTTATATGTAAAGTTATATATATATCCTTCCCCCTACACTCTCAATCAAATGAACACAAAGATTTTATTAGCAAAAATATATCTGGGCTGTTAACTTTTTGTACAGGGTTTTAACCCAAAGCACTATGAAAATCTAGTAGATTACAGCCTCAAGGCAACTAGGGGAAATTTTGACAAAATCATAAACTGTAAGAGTTGGAACCAAGGAGAGAGAAAAAGAAAGAACAAATCTCTGTGGTTTGCTACACAATTTTTTACCATAGGTTTGGTATGACTGGCCCAGGACATTCGCAGCCCATCCTCCTACCCATCAGAATTTCAAGGCTGAACACTATTTTCACATTTTAAAAGGTAGACAATATAGGGAATAATTCTGCAATGCTAGGATGATCTAATAGGTCTTGCCACCCTACAGTATCTCTGATTGTCTATCCAAGGACACATACATACATTCCTAGACATGTTAGACGTCTGTGAATAATGGAAAGAGGATGCAAGCAGCACACACCTTCCTTTAGCAGACAGAAGCTGTATGGCACAGCAATGAACTGTTAACACAGAAAAGAGACGCTGGAAAGAGACTCAGGAAATAGTCACGAGAAGAAGTTACTTCGGAGACACATGCTGGCGAACAAAGATACCCCACAAGCTCAAAAAAAGCGTGGTAGCCAAATGCAGAGGAAACCTACCATTATCTGGAAACACACATAACTGTTCTGCTCCAGATTAAAAATGCCTCATGGCCAAGAACCCTGATTTCAGACCCAGACTTAGCTCAGTATCTGTCCAGGGAACCACATGATTCACTGAGCACGATGCATCCTTCCTTTTAAAGGAACAATTAACTCTCCGTGAGGTTTTTGTTTTTTAATTCCCTTTTTATCGCACTTACGAAAAACCCTACAACCGAGGCACAGAGACCCTCTTCGTTTTCTCTCTGGGAGCAGAGAAGGGGCACTCACTCTGCCCCCCACCCCCAGCTCAGCTCCCTTGATCGCACCCTACGGCATTTGCACCCCACATGGGGCTGCCAGAGGGAACTTTTCCTCAATGAAAGCCCTGGAGCTGCCGCTTCCCTGACTCACACGAGCAGATTTCCAGCACAAGGCGGCGGCGGAGGGGGGGGGGCGGTTTAAATATCTGTCTTTGCTATTCATTAAGTTAGAACAATTTGGGAGAAGGGAGGGGGCTTCCCTCCCCCCCCGGCCCTGAGCCTCCCTTTAGAAAACAAAACCCCTGGGTTTTATTTCCCCCCCCCCCCCGCCAATGCGCACACACACACCCCCAACCAGCCCCCAGCAGCGCGTCTTTGTGTGCAATGCAAAGGAGAGCGCGAGCCCCAGACACAGACACCTACCTCGCCCCTCTGGGCGGCTCTGCCCCTGAGCTGCCACAAAAGGCACCTTCCTCCCGCGCTGCGCCCTGCCGCCCGGGGAGAGGGGCTTCCACGCGCGGCGCTGGCCGCGGCTCCTGCCCCACGCGCTCGCGCAGCCCCGCCGGCTCGCGCTGCCGCTGCTGCGCTGCCCGCACACCCAGGCAAGCCCTGGCTGCTGCCTGCACGGGGGCGGGGGGAGCTGCACGGGGCTGGCTGCTGAGTCACAGCTGCTGCTCCTCCTCCTCCTCCTCCTCCTCGGCTCCCCGCCCCGCTGGCTGTGCCGTGGCTCTGCACCTAGCCAGCCAGCGCCTCCTTTGTTGTCACGGTCCCCGGGAGGAGGGGGGAAGGGGTCTGCAGAGAGGGGTGGGTCGGGGGGCGGCTCACTCGCTGCTGTGAGTTTCCGAAGAAGGGGGCTAGTGGGGGGTGAGAGAGGGTTGTGTTTGGGAGGAAGGGCGAATGAGAGGGAGTTGTGACGAAGAGCCCGAGCCCCACACGGATAGCTCAGTGGTTTGAGCATTGGCTTGCTAAACCCAGGGTTGTGAGTTCAATCCTGGAGGGGGCCATTTGGGACAAAAATTGGGGATCCTGCTTTGAGCAGGGAGTTGGACTAGATGACCTGGTCCCTTCCAATCCTGATATTCTATGATTCTAAGAGAGAAAAACCCTATGGGCCACTCTGTCCCACACCACAGTGCCCCTCTGGGTCGGAGAGGTGTTGTGTTGGTGATAGGCCAGGAGAGGGCTTTGTTGTGCATGGTTAAAGTTTTGGACTGGGACTCAGGTGATATGGGATCCTGGAATGGTTCTGCCACAGACCCTCTGATGACCTTGGGGAAATCACTTAGGCCTGGGCCACGCCTCAACATTAGATCGACCTAGAAAAATGTCACACCCTTGTGCAACATGGTTAGGTCGACCTACCTATCCCCCCTGCAGGCTCAGCTAGCTAGCTTGACGGAAGAATTCTTCCGCCGACCTACCTCCCACCCTAAGGGAGGCAGATTTAAAAATGTTATTAAAGTTAATGTTTAAAATCAAATTTACACAAGTTAAGAGGGAAGGTACTGTACATCTGGGGTTTGGCTTGGGTTATGGGGGATTGCAAGTATCGGTTACAAGGTTCACGAGGTACATACATATCACAATACCAGCATAGATCCAGATTGGGGTGCGGGAGTTTTTAGTGCATCAGTGGATAAATGGGCTCGGGTATGCCACCCATGGAATGTATTAAGAGTCTGAGTCAGTATTGGTGTAGAGAATAAGTACATGGGTGGGGTGTGTCCCTCGGTTCGTCAGGGAAGGAAGTGGGTTATTTCCCTGGTCATCGTTCTCGGTTACTCGACGTGGTACTGTCAATGTCCTGTGATGTGTTCCATGAGCTGTCTCATGAGCCAGGCGTAGCATACTACAGCGACAGAAAAACTCCTTCCATCAACGTAAGAAGCATCTCCACTACAATGCTACAGCAATGCTGCTGAAGCTGTAGCTCTGCCATGGCAGTGTAGACATGCCCTTCATCTCTTTGTGCTTCAGTTTCTCTATCTGTAACATGGGGATTAATTTTTTTCCCTCCCATCCTTTGTCTATCTTGTCTATTTAGACAGGGCAAGGGCTGTTTCTTAATATGTATTTTTATGGTCCCCTAGCACAATAGAGCCCAAGTCTCTAGGTCCCCAAACTGTGAGGCGTGCCCTTCTACGGGGGGTGTGGATGAATGTTTGGGGAGGCGCAGCTGGGCCCAGGCCAGCCCCTCGGGGGGCGGAGAGGGAGCATCACCCAGCTCTGCTCCTGGCTACGGCTGCTGGCCATGGCTCCCAGATCCCTTACCCCTGCCCATGTCTTCTCCCCCGCCCCAGCCCTCCAGGAGCCGCAGCCCCACTCCTGGCCTCAGCTCAGGGAGGGGGCATGGACAGGGATAAGTGGGGGGCATGAGGTAAAAATTTTGGGGACCACTGCTTTAGGCAGTACCATAATACAAATAATGCATAACAAAAAGGGTAAGGAAGGAGAGTGGGAAAAGAGGCGGCTATGGAAGAAAGGGTTTCATGTCAATTGTATAATTCCCAGGCTTTCCAGTTTCACTCACCGGTTAAGAGCTGTGATTTAGGGCTCCTTAATTTTGTGGTTGTTTCTCTCTTAAAAGAGGAAACAGATCAAACTGTAGTGGATTGAACCTTAGAGCAGGGGGAAAACATGGCTTGCTTTAATTGTAGATATTTTCTAAAGTTATCAAGGCATTAAATCCTTTGGGTGACCTCATTCGTCCAAGAAAGTGACTCATTCCTTTCTTTGTCAGAGGGTAATCTCAAACTGTATTTTTGGTTTAATTTCCCTTCCCCCACCCATTTATTTCTTCTCTTTTCTTTATCCAAAAACATAACAACTCCATCCCATCCCCCATTTATATTTCTGCCAATCACTACATGCGAGTTGAGGCCCCAGTCCTGCCATTGGATCCCTGCGGACAGACCTATACGTCCATGTAGATCCAACTGAAGCATGAGGGTGTAACTGATCATTATAGTGTATCTGAAACTGCAAAAGATCAGATGGAAATCTGTTTCAGTACAAGTAAGACATGCAGGAGAAGTGAAAGACAATTTGGAACAATGGTACGGATACTTTGAGAATGCACAAATCATAAATGAGCCTTCTTGGATGAAGTGTTAATTGGAATGCATGTTTTACATATTTGGATTCACCCAGTCACTCTGTATATTTATTACAAGGAAACTTTTCTTTAGCAAACGACTTGGATAGCAGTGAAGGATGATTGCAATGACAGCAGAATTTTGAATCATACAAATGATGATTGATCGTTACCTGTTAGGTTCACTCCCTCTGGGGCACCTGGCATAGGCCACTGTCGGTAGACAGGATACTGGGCTGGATGGACCTTTGGTCTGACCCAGTGTGGCCGTTCTTATGTTCTTATGGATATCTTTATGGCACTCAGCCATGCCACCTCAGTACTGTTTTTTCAAGGGTAAGATGTAAAGCTGAAGCCATGACCACTTGTGGTTATTAAGGATTGCTTGGCACTTTCTGTGAGGCCATGTCTTCACTCAGAGAAAAGGCTGTGATGCTGGGCAAGCCACCAAAAACAACATTTTTTGTGGGTGGCCATGAAATTGTGTGTTCCTTATTTTCTGGGTGCCCTGAACTTAGGACACCAAAGATCAGATTTGCAGATCTGCTGAATGCTCACAACTACAACTGAAGTCCACTGGAGCTGTGCTGTGAACAAAGTACTATAAAATACTATGTCCTCTGAAAAATCTGCCCACAGGCATCTCAGGTTGGGTACCCAAAATTAATGGACAATTCTGACAATTTCAGCCTCAGTCATTCAATGCCTCAGCTCCTCATCTGTAAAAGGGGGCTGATAATACCAATGCATTGTGAAGATAAATTTATTAATGTTTCTGGAGCACTCATACACTACAGAGAGAGCACCATAGAAATGTCTAGGAGGAAATTAACAATTCTGTATTGAGTGCAGGGTTTAGATAGTATGCAGTAAACTTGGCGTAGGACCACACACTGAATGAGGAGCACTGAATGAAGCAGATGTCGGTGGAAAAATAGTATGTGATCATGTAATTAAAGACTCTTGTAATGCATATGCACAAGGGTAATAAATTAAGGCTGCACAAGCAACCCTAACTGTGGCATTTCCTAACTTTTGAGTGCTTGACTTGCAACCTTAATATCCTTTTCACATAATTTTCGTATATAATTATTAGTAATTCAGTAGCACTTAGAGGCCCAAGATTGAGTCTGCATTGTGCTACGCACTGCACAAACACATAGTGAGAGACAGTTCCTTCCATGAAGCTCTCACTGTCTCTATAGACAAGACAGACAAAGGGTGAGAGAGGCGCGGGGCGTGAAATGACTTCCCAAGGTTGCACATCAGCAGCAGTCAGGAATGAAACCCTACTGTCCTAACTCCTCGTCTGGTGCCTTTTCCAGTAAATTACACTGCCTCTTGAAGTAATGGGTGTAGTGAACTCTAGACAGCACTGGCAAAATTCTTAGGGACGCTTCTGGGTAAAAGGCACTATACAAACGTAAGATATCATTTTTTACCAAAAATAGTTTATTGGAATCCCAGCCATGAATGAGCTGGCTGCACTTCAGAGCATCTCTCAGACTGAAAGATACACTGGAAATATTTAACAAGATATGCCTTCTTTTTTATTAACATTTATGGCCAAAAGTACACGGTCATTTCATTTTATAAACATGATGTGACATGATCACTTGGCATGCTTGTTACCATATAAATCAAATGGTTTCTATTACATATCTTGATTTTTCTTATCTGTTTGTGTTTATATTTTGTTAAAAAGAAACAATAAAAAACAATATTATATTATTTAGACTGTAAAATCTTTGGGGTGGGAACTGTTTCTTAATGGATGTCTGCATAGTGCCCAGAAAAATGGGGTCCTGGTTTCAGTTGGGGTGTCTACATGCTACTGCAATAAGATATTAAATAATCATAATGTATTTTATCTTCCCCATGTTTTTGCAACAGACGCTGCTTGTGTCAACCAGTGTCATTCCATTGAGTTCAAAGGAGCAACACTGATTTACATCAGATGAGGATCTAGTCCTCTGTGTTCGAATTTGTTTATTTTTAAAATGGTTGTCTAGACTTTTCATAAACTAAAACAATATGACTGTAGGTTTCTATGGTCATTTTTCTGTGCTACAACTTAGCAGAGACATCAGTTTTGTATCTGAACAAACATCTGCTATACACATATATACAGGATATGAACAACATGAAATTTTAGTTCTCTTTTTTTCTTTACATAAAGCCTGGGGCATAAAAGGGATTTCCTCAGAGTTTTCCTGTGTATTTGAAATTAAGATCGGGATGCCACCTTGGTTTCCTCTTTTTCTAAGCATTCAGTGAAAGGAAATGATTCTGGATCAAATCACAAAGAGAACTGGAAAAACCAGAATACTGCACATGCAGTCATTCAGAAGCTTAATTATCTATTATACTGTATCTTTATGTAGGAGGGATAATAGATACATCCCAGATGTTAATAGTTGGACCCTGTGGTTGACCTACAGCTCAAATAATCCATATTGTGATTAATGCTACACAGCTGGATACAAAATATGTTTGTTCCACAGGCTGCAGGACAAAGGGGGATTCTATTTACAGCAGAATTTTATTTGATAACTGCTTTAGAAATCATTCTGACCACTACCTACATATTGGGCTCTATTATGCTGAGAACCTTAACAGATACTCGGTCGGTACTCCTTCGACTGGGACTTAGAAGACGTGGGGTCTGTTCCTGTCACTGCTATTAGCCTGGTGGGTGATGTTGGGCAAGTCACTTTCTGTGCTTCAGTTTCCCCATCTGTAAAATCACAGAATCATAGAAATGTAGGACTGGAAGGGACCTCGAGAGGTCATTTAGTCATCCCCCATGCAGAGGCAGGACCAACTATACCTAGATCATCCCTGTTTGTCTAACCTGTTATTAAAAACCTCTAATAATGGGGATTCCACAACCTCCCTTGCAAGCCTAGTCCAGTTCATAACTATCCTTATAGTTAGAAAGTTTTTCCTCATATCTAACTCAAGCTCTCTTGCTGCAGATTAAGCAAATTACTTCTTGTCCTACCTTCAGTGGACGTGGAGAACACTTGATCACCATCATCTTTATAACAGCCCTTAGCATACTTGAAGACTGTTATCAGTCTTCCTCAGACTCCCCCCTCAGTCTTCCTTTCCCAAGATTTAAACACGCCAAGACCTTTTGCCTTTCCTCATAGTCAAGTTTTCTAAAAAAAATTATCATTTTTGTTGCCCTATTTTGGACTCTCTACAATTTGTTCACATCTTTCTTAAAATGTGGCCCTCAAAGCTGGACACAGCACTTCATATGAGGCCTCACAAGTGCCAAGTAGAGTGAGATAATTACCTCTTGTATCTTAAAAGTAACACTCCTCTTAATACACCCCAGAATAAGATTAGCCTTTTTGGCAACTGCATCACATTGTTGACTTATTCAGTTTGTGATCTACTATAACCCTCGGATCCTTTTCAGCAGTACCACTGCCTAGACAGTTATTCCCCATTTTGTATCTGTGCATTTGATTTTTCCTTCCTAAATATAGTACTTTGCACTTGTCTTTATTGAATTTCATCTTGTTGATTTTGGACGAATTCCTCTATTTGTCAAGGCCATTTTGAACCATAATCCTGTCCTCCAAAGTGCTAGCCACTCCTCCCAGCTTGGTGTCGTTTGTAAATTTTATAAGCTTACTCTCCACTCCACTATCCAAGTAATTAATGAAAATATTGACTAATAATAGACCCAGGACAGACACCTGCAGGACCCCACTAGATGAGGGATAAAATGGGGATAATAATACTGACCTCTTGAGTAAAGCAGTTTGAGATCTAATACTGAAGAGTGCAATATAAGAGATGGGTATTATTATTCATAGGATTAGGTCCTGTATGCCATCTATGCTCTGAATTTTTTTCTGCACCTTCCTTCTTATCTTGTATTTGTTACTTGTACATATCTAGTTACTGCCCGTTAACACAATCATTTTAATGTTTGCCTTCTCTTGTTGTCATTATTCAAAATTGTTATAGCACCATAAATTGTAACACTGAGCATGACAAACAGAGGGAGATACACTCCTATAAAGAAAGTCTATATTTCTGAGACTATATATGGGTTTGGTACTGAATGTATGAGTGATCTCTCTCTAGACACAATGCACATCCCATAAATGTACAGCATATGGTCCCGTGGAACACTCATAAAATCATGAAATCAAGTTCTTCAACAGAACAACTGTAATATGTGGTAAGGGAGTGCCCATTATAACCAGAACTGTAATATGTAAATTGCAATGCATTGCAATTTGAGGCTGTAATTTACTAAATGTTTGTACAATGCCTAGCACAATAGGGCTTTCATTTGATTGGCCTTTATGTACTATCAAAATATAAAATGTTAAATAATAAATGTTAATATTCCACTATAGCCTCTGAGAAGTTCCAATCTGTACATCTAGTCATTACACATCTGGGCTGTAATGCAGGCCGGAGTGGGTGGGTGGGTGGGTGTGGGTTTTGTTAGTTTTCTTGGTTATTTTATTTATTAAAAATGTTACTTCATTAACTGTCTGTGCTGTGGGTGCCTTTACAGCAATTAAAATTGACAATTTCACATAATTTCCCACTAAAACAATCAACAGCTCAGTCCATCAGGGAGGGGAAAATAATCAAACATCCCCCTCCACAACGCTCCTAAAAACACGGTTTTTAAAAATGTAACAACATCTGTCAAACAGTTTGAGTCCTCTTCCCCCACCTTTCCTCAGCGTAACCATTACACTACCATGACTTCAATGGGATTATTCACATGCTTAAAGTTAAACATTCACTTCAGTGCTTTGGTGGATTAGGGCTCTTTAGCATCTTTCATCTAACACTCTCAAAATACTTTACAAACCTTGGTTAAACCTCAGCACTCATACAAAGCAGGTATATAACTTCTATCTAACTTCTTTCCAGTGTGCCCATCATCACAGCATCTGAACAACAGTTTAACATATGGGGAAACTGAGGTTAAGGGCCTGATTTTTGAAGGGCTGAACACTCAACTCCACTTGAAATCAGTGGGAGCTGTACAGCTCAGTCCATGTGGAAATTAGGCCCTAAGTGGTTTACCTACAGTAAATTGGTGACAGCGCTCAGAATAAAACGCAGAACTCCTGACTCCCAGTCCCATAGTCCAGCAGTTCTCAGACTTCATTGCACTATGACCCCTTTCTGACAACTAAAACTATTACATGACCCCAGGAGGGGGGACTGAAGCCTGAACCCGCCCAAGCCCCACCGCTCCGGGGGAGAAGCCCAAGGGCTTCAGCCCTAGACAGGGGGCCTGTAACCTGAGCCCCGATACCCAGGGTTAAAGCCGAAGCCTGAGCCCCCACTGCCCAGGGCTTTAGCCCTCTGGCTTCAGCTTCGGCCTTCGATGGTGGGGCTCAGGCTTCGGCTTCTGCCCTGGGCAGTGGGGCTCGGGTTTCAGCCCCAGACCCCAGCAAGTCTAACACCAGCCCTGGCAACCCCATTAAAATGGGGTCGCGACCCACTTTGGGGTCCGGACCCATAGTTCGAGAACCCCTTCCATAGTCTAACTACAAGACACACACCCCACTCACTTTATGCTCACATATAATATGTACAAATATTTCACAGTGTGTTTTCATTTTTCTTTCCTCATAGTTCTCAGTGAAATATACTTGAACATGTGGGATGAAATCCTGGCCCCACTGAACTCTGTGGGAATTTCATCCATGAACTATACTTCTGGCATGGACTGTCTCATACTCTATTCCCTTGTCTACACTTGGAGTTTAGGTCGAATTTAGCAGCGTTAAATCAATGTAAACCTGCTCCCGTCCACACGATGAAGCCCTTTTTTTCAACTTAAAGGGCTCTTAAAATTGATTTCCTTAATCCACCTCTGACAAGTGGATTAGCGCTTAAATCGGCCTTGCCGGGTTGAATTTGGGGTACTGTGGACGCAATTAGATGGTATTGGCCTCCGGGAGCTATCCCAGAGTGCTCTATTGTAACAGCTCTGGACAGCACTCTCAACTCAGATGCACTGGCCAGGTAGACAGGAAAAGGCCCTCAAACTTTTGAATTTCAATTTCCTGTTTGCATGGTCACCTGCAGCTTGCCACGCTGGCCAGAGCTCATCAGCAGAGGTGACCATGATGGAATCCCAGAATCGCAAAAGAGCTCCAGCATGGACCGAATGGGAGGTACGGGATCTGATCGCTGTATGGGGAGAGGAATCCATGCTATCAGAACTCCGTTCCAGTTTTCGAAATGCCAAAACATTTGTAAAAATCTCCCAGGGCATGAAGGACAGAGGCCATAACAGCGACCCAAAGCAGTGCCGCGTGAAACTTAAGGAGCTGAGGCAAGCCTACCAGAAAACCAGAGAGGCAAACGGCCGCTCCGGGTCAGAGCCCCAAACATGCCGCTTCTATGATGAGCTGCATGCCATTTTAGGGGGTTCAGCCACCACTACCCCAGCCATGTTGTTTGACTCCTTCAATGGAGATGGAGGCAACACAGAAGCAGGTTTTGGGGACGAGGAAGATGATGATGATGAAGTTGTAGATAGCTCACAGGAAGCAAGCAGAGAAACCGGTTTTCCCGACAGCCAGAAACTGTTTCTCACCCAGGACCTGGAGGCAGTCCCCCCGAACCCATCCAAGGCTGCCTCCCGGACCTGCCAGGCGGAGAAGGGACCTCTGGTGAGTATACCTTTTAAAATACTATACATGGTTTAAAAGCAAGCATGTTTAATGATTAATTTGCCCTGGCATTTGCTGCTCTCCTGGATGTACTCCCAAAGCCTTTGCAAAAGGTTTCTGGGGAGGGCAGCCTTATTCCACCCACCATGGTAGGACACTTTACCACACCAGGCCAGTAGCATGTACTTGGGAATCACTGTAGAACAAAGTTCATTGCATTGTATGTTTGCTGGCATTCAAACAACATCTGTTCTTTATCTCTCTGTGTTATCCTCAGGAGAGTGATGCCATTCATGGTCACCTGGTTGAAATAAGGTGCTTTTCTTCAGGGGACACTCAGGGGTGCCCGTTCCTGCTGGGCTGTTTGCCTGTGGCTGAACAGAAATGTTCCCCGCCGTTAGCCATGGGGGGGAAGGGGGGGAGGAGCTAGCCACGTGGTGGGGGGAGGCAAAATGCAACCTTGGACCGAAAGCACATGTGCTGTCTATGTAATGTTAACAGCAAGGTTTACTGTGAAAGAGTGTAGCCATTGTTCTAGAAAATGTGTCTTTTTAAATACCACTGTCCCTTTTTTTTTTTCCACCAGCTGCATGTGTTTCAAAATCACAGGATCTTCTCCTTCCCAGAGGCTAGTGAAGATTAGAAGGCAAAAAAAATGCACTCGTGATGAAATGTTCTCTGAGCTCATGCTGTCCGCCCACATTGACAGAGCACAGACGAATGCGTGGAGGCAGACAATGTCAGAGAGCAGGAAAGCACAATATGATCGGGAGGAGAGGTGGCGGGCTGAAGAGAGTAAGTGGCAGGCTGAAGAGAGGGCTGAAGCTCAAATGTGGCGGCAGCGTGATGAGAAGAGGTAGGATTCAATGCTGAGGCTGCTGGAGGATCAAACCAATATGCTCCAGCGTATGGTTGAGCTGCAGGAAAGGCTGCAGGAGCACAGACTGCCACTACAGCCCCTGTGTAACCAACCACCCTCCTCCCCAAGTTCTATAGCCTCCTCAACCAGACGCCCAAGAATGCGGTGGGGGGGCCTCCGGCCACCCGGCCACTCCACCCCAGAGGATTGCCCAAGCAACAGAAGGCTGGCATTCAATAAGTTTTAAAGTTTTAAACTTTTAAAGTGCTGTGTAGCCTTGTCCTTCCCTCCTCCACCAGCCCTCCTGGTGCTTCTCTCCTCCACCACCCCTCCTGGGCTATCTTGGTAGTTATCCCCCTATTTGTGTGATGAATGAATAAAGAATGCATGAATGTGAAGCAACAATGACTTTATTGCCTCTGCAAGCAGTGATCGAAGGGAGGAGGTGGTTAGCTTACAGGGAAGTAGAGTGAACCAAGGGGCGGTGGGTTTCATCATGGAGAAACAAACAGAACTTTCACACCGTAGCCTGTCCAGTCATGAAACTGGTTTTCAAAGCTTCTCTGATGCGCACTGCGCCCTCCTGTGCTCTTCTAACCACCCTGGTGTCTGGCTGTGTGAAACCAGCAGCCAGGCGATTTGCCTCAACCTCCCACCCTGCCATAAACGTCTCCCCCTTGCTCTCACAGATATTGTGGAGCGTACAGCAAGCAGTAATAACAGTGGGAATACTGGTTTCGCTGAGGTCTAACCGAGTCAGTAAACTGCGACCAGCGCGCTTTTAAATGTCCAAATGCACATTCTATCACCATTCTGCACTTGCTCAGCCTGTAGTTGAACAGCTCCTGACTACTGTCCAGGCTGCCTGTGTATGGCTTCATGAGCCATGGCATTAAGGGGTAGGCTGGGTCCCCAAGGATACATATAGGCATTTCAACGTCCCCAATGGTTATTTTCTGGTGTGGGAATAAAGTCCCTTCCTGCAGCTTTTGAAACAGACCAGAGTTCCTTAAGATGCGAGCGTCATGTACCTTTCCCGGCCATCCCACGTTGATGTTGGTGAAACGTCCCTTGTGATCCACCAGAGCTTGCAGCACTATTGAAAAGTACCCCTTGTGGTTTATGTACTTGCCGGCTTGGTGCCCGGTGCCAAGATAGGAATATGGGTTCCGTCTATGGCCCCACCACAGTTAGGGAATCCCATTGCAGCAAAGCCATCCACTATGACCTGCACATTTCCCAGGGTCACTACCCTTGATATCAGCAGATCTTTGATTGCGTGGGCTACTTGCATCACAGCAGCCCCCACAGTAGATTTGCCCACTCCAAATTGATTCCTGACTCACCAGTAGCTGTCTGGCATTGAAAGCTTCCACAGGGCTATTGCCACTCGCTTCTCAGCTGTGAGGGCTGCTCTCATCTTGGTATTCTTGCGCCTCATGGCAGGGGAAAGCAAGTCACAAAGTTCCATGAAAGTGCCCTTACGCACGCGAAAGTTTCGCAACCACTGCGAATTGTCCCAGACCTGCCACACTATGCGGTCCCACCAGTCTGTGCTTGTTTCCCAAGCCCAGAATCGGCCTTCCACCGCATGAACCTGCCCCATTAGACCCATGATGCCCACATTGCCAGGGCCCCTGCTTTGAGAGAAGTCTGTGTCCATGTCCTCATCACTCACGTCACCGCGCTGATGTCGCCTACTCGCCCGGTATCACTTTGCCAGGTTCTGGTGCTGCATATACTGCTGGATAATGCGCGTGGTGTTTAATATGCTCCTAATTGCCAAAGTGATCTGAGCGGGCTCCATGCTTTCCATGGTATGGCGTCTGCACAGAAAAAAGGCGCGGAACGATTGTCTGCTGTTGCCCTGACGGAGGGAGGGGCGACTGAAGACATGGCTTACAGGGTTGGCTTACAGGGAATTAAAATCAACAAAGGGGGTGGCTTTGCGAGAAACTGAATGGCTCCCTCAAGGATAGAACTCGAAACCTCAAGGATAGAACTCAAAACTGGGTTTAGCAGGCCATTGATTTCACAGAGGGAAGGAGGGAGGGAGGAGAAAATGAATACAAAACAAATCTGGTCTATTTCTTGTTTTGAGCCACTTCATCTATCTTTATACATCTTGCTGGCAGCACACTGTGCAGTACGACCGCTAGCCGTCATCATCTTCTGGGTGCTCGGCAGAAGACGGTGCAGCATGACGACTAGCCATCATCTTCTGCTGGCTGGAGGTTAAAAGACAGCACACTGCCGGTAGGAGTGAATCGCCACGAGACGAAACAAGGGAAATGACCTGGCTGAGTCACTCCCATGTTTGCCCAGGCGCCCGATTAAAAGAGCACCCAGGACTACGTCGATGATGGCTACCAGTCCTACTGCACTGTCTGCTGCCAAAAGGCAATTAACTGCTGCTGTGTAGCAATGCAGTACCACGTCTGCCAGCACCCAGGAGACATACGGTGACGGTGAGCTGAGCGGGCTCCATGCTTGCCGTGGTATGGCGTCTGCATAGTTAACTCAAGAAAAAAGGCGCAAAACGATTGTCTGCCCTTGCTTTCACGGAGGGAGGGAGGGAACGGGGGCCTGACGATATGTACCCAGAACCACCCATGACAATGTTTTAGCCCCATCAGGTAGTGGGATTTCTACCCAGAATTCAAATGGGCGGTGGAGACTGCGGGAACTGTGGGATAGCTACCCACAGTGCAACACTCCGGAAGTCGACGGTTGCCTCGGTACTGTGGACACACTCCGCCGATACATGCACTTAGAGCACTTGTGTGGGGACACACACAATCAACTGTATAAAAACGCTTTCTACAAAACCGACTTCTATAAATTCGACCTAATTTCGTAGTGTAGACATACCCTATGTTTGCACAGTACCTAGCAAAACGGGGCCCTGATCTCAGTTGATCTCTGCACCACCATAATAGTAGAAGCTATGAGAAATTCTAAATTTTTAAACAGTTTTTAAATATGTATTCCTGGTTTCCCTTGGAATTAATCATCATTATACCCAGTTTGCCATGTTTCTATCTCTCCCCCAACCATTTTAGTAACCAGCTGACATTCCCTATAAAGAAATCAGCAGGCTGAGCAACATTGTGGCCATTCTTAGGTCCTTTGAGGCTTTACTGTTGACTGACCATATCACAGCTGAGGTTGCTGGTAAATTATATATCCTCTGCCTACAAGCATCTGCCCCATGGCTGTTCTCCCCTCATAATAAAACCTAATCAAATCCTGCATGTTTTGTGCAATTTCAGAAGTGGCATTCCCAATGAGCACAAGTGAGATAAATTACTAAGTATGGTAAACACAAATGCTCAGGAGTATGGCTTAACACTTCCAACCCAGCTTCCGTCACAAACAGTCATGTGCAGCTTTCAGTTAAATAACACATCACCAGTCCCATTCATGTTGACTGCTACGTCACCACAAAAGCGAGTGAAAAACTCGATGCCTTTCTGCCTAGCAATAGGGCTGCCCACAAACAAATACTTCCACTTCTAGGAATTATGTGTATGACAAATCAATATCCTAGTGGCAACCCAAGGGAAAAATACTAGATAGGCTGCTCTCTTCCAAAGGTCAGTCTGTTTCTTCTTTGCTTTACTACAGGCAGGATAAAGCCTTGGGAGAAGCCTGACGTTCAGTCCAAATTACAAGTAATGCATTTAATTTATGAGACAAATGAATGTCAGAAGGGAACTGGAAAGAGAAAGTGTGTCTTTGACATTATAGCATCCCAGGCGTTGCAATGTATAGGGAACATTCCGATCCAAGAAGAGATCAAACTGTATCAATACTGAGGAGAATCCATTGGTCCAGTTTATAACTCCCTGAAAAAAATCTAACTATATGATGGAACTACTACTGATAGGAAATGAGCTTTTATAAATAAATACTAATACTTAGTACAAATTTCCTCATGGAAACCTTGATCCTACAGCCATGGAAGAGAAACCTCGTTGACTTCAATGATGAAGGAGCTAAACCATAACGTTTAATACAAAGCCCATCCAAGTTAACTGGAGCCTTTCCATTGACTTCAATGGGCTTTGGATCAAGCCCATATTCTTCACTGCCATATAAGATTATCCTGAATATATAGAGAGACTCTAAAACTTAATGTGACTACTCAAAGCAAGGTTTACTCTCCCCTTTGTTTTGGATTTGTAATATTTTCTCAGTCTAAAAGAAAGCACCATGATATTCATTTCACCTGGAAACTGGACCTTATTCATACAGATATCTCAAGGAATGACAAATGCTAATGAATAGTGAATCAGGACAGCCCTGGCTATGAGCAATTACAGAAACAAATAGCTTCAATAAAATGCTTTGTCCTCATTGACATGAGTGTACCTCCCATCTAGCTAAATTCTGGGCCTTTACAATGTTGGATGTAAAGCCAGACGGTCTCACTGTAGTTACTTCACATATATATCATCTTTTAAATCAGCTATTCTTTATTGTGCTAACAACAAGTACAGAGGTAGACTGAAAAGTAAGGTACTGTATTGTATGTGTATTATTTTTGGATATAACCCTAAGTCTTTTCCTAGGTTACATACACCACCACCATAAATATATATTCAGTTATCTTTACATTTGTATTCTTTTATTATGTTGAATCAGTTGCAGAGCTAGAAATTGAGCCCCGGGGGCCCTCATTTCTACTCTCACCAGGGAGCTCTGCCTCTCAATTGTAATAAATAAATCCCTGTAATCACAGAGAGAAAAAGGAAACAAAAGCTTCCTGCTAGCTTTTCCTGGAGGAATAGCAGTGAAATAATTCATTCCTGGAGTGTCCTAAGGAAATACAACATAGTTATAAAACACCAAAAAATTATCCTAGCACGAATACAATGGTATGGTTGAAATATTTAGCTCCTCAGTTTTGCAGAATAATAGTCTTCTTAATGCATTTCCACATCTTTGCTCCCCTCCACAACCTGCAGAAGAAGGGAATGCTTACCTGCTAAGACAAAACTCCCCTTGACTTCCATATGAAAACAACAGGGGTGAAGTGGCTGGATACATGAGGTTATGGGATGATTTTCTGTCAGTATCTCTTATAAACTGCTCTGCTCTTCTTTACAGAGGAACAAAATTCTTCTTTCATTTACTCTCAAGCCAAATTCTAGTCTTACTATAAGAGCTGGTTGGTACATGATATTTTTTCCTGTCAAAAAAGTGTCATTGAAAACCTGAAAATCCGATATATTTTTTTCCAGTTTAAAACCAAACATTTCTGTTTTTTCTCTTTTATCAACAAAATCTCTCAACGAAGATGGACATTTTATACAAAAATTTCCGTTTGGTTGAAAAAGCCATTTTCCACCAGCTCTTCTGATCCTGTCACTCATGTGTAGGGTTGCCAGGCCTCCAGGATTATCTTGGAGTCTCCAGGAATTAAAGATTAATCTTTAATTAAAGATTATGTCATGTGAGAAAACCTCCAGGAATACGTCCAACCAAAACTGGCAACTCTACTCCCGGGACAGCTCCAGTGACTACACCACCATCTGAAGTCCTGGTGTTTGGGGCAAGGAGGGGATATTTCCATTCCTAAATTCTGAACAGATAACTATAGGGTTTCCCTCCTTATTCCTTAGTGCAAGGGAGACTATGGAAAATAAACATATATCAGTTGCAGGTGGGGATTTTGGTGCTGGTGAGGAAGTAAGTTTGATAATATCTAGTCAAATAACATTGCTTACTTCCATTGATGTCATCGGCCTGACCAGTGGCATGCCGAGCAAAGTCATATGTTGTATTAGCAATAAAGTAGATGGAGCACATTTGGCAAAGACTTTGCACACTGAACACTGATTTCATGTCACTGACAGTGACAAGAAGAAGGCAGGTGGGCAGCCTAAGGTTTACAGTGGGTGAGCCATACAGTCATGTGCGGTCTTGCTCTTCTAGGAATCCCCCACATCTCACACATGCCTGATTCACCAGTCAATGTGTCATCTTCAGCTCCCCAGCTGTAGCCCTGTCTGTGACCTGCCAGACAGAAGGAAGTGAATCCCCACTCTGACCTCCTCCCTCACTCTATAAATTGTGCTTTGGCTCAGCCTATCAATTCATATTTGGGGAAGGAGGTCGCCAGAGGCCATGGACCCTCATGAACTGGCAAAGCATGAGGCAAGGTTTCAGGCAAGCCAGAGATGCCTGGGTGGAGTGGTGTGAGCAAATCTGGGTGAGAGCCATTACAGGTGGGGACAAAGATGTACTGGATCCTGAAAATACGTCAGGACAGCCTTGAGCAGTGATGGCAAGGCAGATGATGTAGATTGTTTTCAGTTGTCAGTTGAAAGCTCCATCTGGGAAGGGAACTAGGCTATACGCTAACAGTATGCTTAGCATTGAATGGGAAGAGGCCCAGCTGGTAGATATGCTTGAGCCTTGCCCTGGAGCTCCTCTGGGATGCTGGCAAAGGGACAGTAAATCTGTGTGCCTGTTTGGTAAGACAGAACGTTGAGAGGAGAACTGGGAGTAAGTGCCAGAAATTCAGCATGACAGAGAGACCTACAGACAGGCAAACCCAAATCCTGACCCCGTGCTGCATGAATGCACAAAACAGGGAGCCAGGTGAGTGTGTGTGTTTGGGTTTTGCAAAAACCTTATCGGGTGGGGTTTTGTTCCACACTACCCAAACTGAGGATGGTGCGGCTGCAGTTCTCATTTTGTCTACTTTCCTGGATTGTAGGGAGTTTAGAGAAATGGTTCTGGTTTCAACCCATCTCCAGCGTTAATCCCATTATTTAATCACAGCTCAGAGTCATCTTGTGATCATTCAGACTAAATACATCACCCAATTAAAACGATCCTGAGCTATTCGAGCTATTCTAGATTAAATTCTAGTGCTCCTGACTTGTAAGTGATTCACAACTTCAGAACATCAGTCAGTCTAACAGGGGGCTTGGAGGGCCTGGTAGCCTAGTGGTTGGAGTGCTTGATTTCCAGCCCCCGGCTTGGTCAAGGTGCCTCAGCCTTTAAGGTGTGGGGGAGCAGGGACCAGCTTTCCAAGCAGCTGCTTGGGGCGGCATTGAGAAAGGGGCAGCAGTCCGTGTCCCGCGGCAGCAATTCGGAGGCAGATCCCCCGCTCTTCTGGCGGCGGTGGCAATTCAGCGGCGACTGCTTGGGGCGGCAAAATTGGTAGAGCCGCCCCTGCGGGGGAGGCAGGGAATTGAGGCCCAGGCCTTCCCTCTCCACCAGGTCCCAGTCCAGGGTTATGTGTAAGTCAATCTCTGAGTATGGGACCTCCCAGCTGGGAGTCTACATCCACTGCCCTGGGCTACTTCCTCCCACTGTCCCTTCAGTTTGGGGCCTGGCCCGTATAGTCCAAGTCACTGTGGCGGCTTGTCTCTAGCTGCGCTCTCTCGTGGACCTTGGACAGCATCCTGTTGAGGCCCCAGTTTCCTCTGGGTGGGGCAGCCATAGGTTTGGCAGGGTCACAACCTCCCAGGGTCTCTATGCTTTCGTCACCCAGGTTTCTCTAAGGCCCGGTGCTCCTAGGCCTCTTCCACACCCTCTCCTTTAGCCCGGGAGATGGTGCTTGTCTCCTGGTGGCTCCCTTGGCTTGCAGGCTAGTGCTCCTTCTCCCAGGTAGGGAGGCAGCTAGCTCCCGCCTCTTCGCCAGTCAGCCCCAAACTGAACCAGGTTCCCTCCTTTTCTCTCCCCTCCAGGCCTGGCACTGGCTGCAGGTATGACGGGGAGGGGTAGCTAGGCCCAAAGGGTCTCTTTAACCCCTTCCGTGCTGGCAGGCAGTTTCTCTACCTCATCATATTTCCCCCCTATATTTTCTTCTTTATATTTTTCGGTATATTCCATGGATGATGCAATAGTTATACCCAGCTAATTTCCTTAACAGAATTTTACAACATGGCAGAGGTTCTAATGGCATAGCATGCACATTCATATGTCCCACGACTAAAGCATCATAACCTGCACCTAAAATAGAACTGAAAATATAAGCACACTGATGTTGTTCTATTGCAGGAAACAGGATACAGCACTTAGGTTTTAGAATTCATTTGGGTCCCTGGGATCATGGGAACGTGCTGAAGTGGAGGAAAAGAGAGGGGAAAAGAAGGAAAGGGTGGAGCCGGAAGTATTCCATACATCTGCAGCAGCAATCCAAGCAGATCTGGAGGGTTACAAAAGGGCTTCATGGCTACCTCCTTTGCTATCAGAAATAGGCTCTGCTTGTTAGCAAACTGGGGTTGGAGGGAGAGGAAGAAAGGCGTTTCTCAAAAAGTGTTTTAAATGAAGTTGCAAGTTGACCTGTTTGTTAGGGCTAGGGCTAGCCACTGCGTTTCACAGGACTCTGGCAAAGCTGTGCCTAATAACAAGAAACACTGAAGAAATCACAACGAACCAAGAAATAAACTAAAAGAAGAATAGGAAATACACTACAGACAGAGCTGAGTAAAGAACTTGAAATGATTAATTTAATCTGTGAATTTTGCATTTTTCCTGTTTGCAAAATGTACACATTTATTCATTATTTGAATTTCTTCTAAGAATAATTCTTGGTCCATAAATCATTCATCACATTTCAGGGGGATTATCTTAATTTCTCAAGCTGCTGGCTGGATACAGAAGTTGTGTGGTATGGTTTCTGATCTGTGATTGGAGGAGCTATGTATCTAACCAACACATTGTGAATTGAGAGCCTCAAGGCTTCAGGGGGATTGAATGGTACATAGGCCCTTGTGCTTGTCCTGTACCTGGGGGTGAATTTCACCCAGAGGCTGCAGCCAACGTTAAGGGAAGAATGTATAATGACACTATCTTAGGGCAGGTCTACACTAGAAGCAGCGCACAGCAGCTGCACTGATGTGGTTTCCTGGCTGTAGCACATCTGGTGAAAACGCTCTATGCCAATGGGAGAGCACTCTCCCGTCGGCATAATTACTCCACCTCCAAGAGAGGCAGAAGCTATGCTGTCAGGAAAGCGTCTCCTGCCAATATAGCACCATGTGGACAGTGCTTAGGTCGCTGTAACTAGAATTGTTTGGGGAGGTGTCTTTTTTACACCTCTGACCAACTTAAGTTAGGTCAACTTAAGCGGTAGTGTAGACCTGTCCTCAGACTCACCTTTGAATTTGATTCAGACACTTTGGGTCAGATCCTGCATGCCTTCCTCACACACAGGTAGTCCTGTTGACTAGAATACTGGCTCTTTTTTGCAAGCCAGACAGGTGTTGCCCTTTGACGGGTTAACAATTTAATGTGTGAAAGGACTGGAAATTTTGAATGAACACAACAGATACAGTATAAAATATAGACTGTAAAATGCCATACATTTACTGTATGTATCAAAGATCAGCTGTAGGAACTGCTTGTGGTCTCCTATCCCTTCAACAGCAGAGATCACGACAATGGGTTTATTAGTCAGCATGCTGCTCCCACACGTCTTATTCTCTCCGCTTGCCTTCCTCCTCCCGCTTCCTGCCTGGAAATGATGCCCCCGCCCTCAATTCCCCAACCACCACCAAAGCGCTTCTTTTCCCCCACCCTCTTCTCATTTCATTCCAGAGTGTCCTTTTACACTCCGACTACACGTGCAGGCCTAGCAGCCATTGGCCTCTGCTCTGTGACAAGGTCTTTAACTGCTCCAGCCCAGGTCTTGTATCAATTAGGGCTCTGTTCTGGCAAACTCTGCTGGGAGCAAACACTGCAGGAAGACATGAGGGACTAAACCTGCTATGCAACTGTAACACAATGTGCCAGAATAAAAAATAGCGGCGGCAGTGTGGGGAAGAGAAGCGTTTCATGCTTAGGCTTGGCCGAACTCAATTTTTATTTTTTTATAATTTTGACCGATAATATTGATGTTTATTTTAAGCATTTTTTTTTTTTTTTTAGTTTTTAATCAACTTAAACTCACAGTTCTGTGAAATCACGTGGGGGGCCAACATCATATATCAAAATATACAAAGTAAATAACCTTAGATCAAATACTAGTAAGTTCTCAAGCAGCGTTTTGCTTACTTTGCCTCTCTGTACATTTCCATCATCATTGATGGAAATATTTTTTCATCAGTTTGTGTCTGTGTATATAGTGAAATTGACATGGACCAATATTTACTGATAAAAATCCTTTCAAGTCTATTCATGCCTGAATTGCAGTGTAGTGTCTTACAGTTCAGATCTAATGGTATAGACAGACAGCCAAACTCTGCATTGACTTGCACCCCGTAAAATGCAACTGACTCCCAACAGGATTGTGCAGTGTGGAAGGCAGAGCGGGATCCAGCCACTTATGAAGAGAAAATCTGGATCCTGATTCTTACCGGCGCTTCAAACTGAGCTCCTTTTTTGTACCTGCAAATAATTGTTCATGTGCATTTTTTGACTTCAATTATATGTGAGCATAATTTGTGTCACTTAGATGGCTGATCCAAAATTATACCAACGGCTTTTCTGCATAGCCCCGGTGCAGCCTAATGCAAATTCTATGGCAGTTTCATTTAATTTTTTTAAAAACTGAGGTGCTTAAATATGAAAATGAATGATGCACTCAATACACTACTAAATTCCATTCATTTAGTGCTCTGACACATTTTAATATGTCCCATGTTTTTGTGACTCATTATATCTTCATCACAGAAGTTATTAGGGGAAAACTGGAGGGTTTGGCAGTTAGGCAGGGAATAGCTGAGACTTTCATCTCCTGGGAAGCTGTTTGGGACTGGTTTCAAGGGGATATGCATGGCTAAAGCCCCTGATTGGCTTTGAACATTTCAACCATTCACTGGACGTTCCTCCTAACATGATAAACAGAGAAATAGTTAATGTTGACATTTATACTGCTACCCTTAGGTTTCAGAATTAACAGCAGATTGACAGGAACGGGGCACTTCACACCTCTTAGTGTTATTCTTTCAGGCTTTGTGCAGACTCAGGAAGACCATTCTAAACTGGTTACACTCTGTTCTTTTTTTCAAGGTTATCTTTTAATAACAACTTATGAAAGCCTAGTGTGAGGAGGCTACTTCCCCTTCAAGCACTCAGGTGTAGCCATGACTCTCTTTCCTTCCTGGCCTGCTGTAATCACACACAAACATCTAAAGTTCCAAAACAAGTCTCTCCTCCTGAGCTCTGGTTTAATCAAGTCTCAGCACACAGCACATATCTGGAAATTGCTCCCATACACACTTTCTCTTCAGGCTTAATTCACCAGCCTCTATGCACTGTCTCTTAGGCCTCCACAGCCCACTCATGAGGACAAGGGTGACCAATTTCCCTTATCGTGGGGGTTCCTCAGTCCTTGCACTGTGTTGCAGGGGTTCATCCCTAGTGGTGGGGCACCAGGCAGTCTCTACCCTGGCCTAGAGAGAATTTACATCTCCTGGTGCTCCCCTTCAGGGCTCCCAAGGGTGAAACTCCCTATGCTCTCCACACTTCAGAAGCAGGACCTGTTTTTTATATCCTGTTTCCCTCCTCCCAGCAGGCCTTGTTGTAGCGCACAGTGATCTGGATTTGTTTGAACCAAACACTATGTGATGAGGTGTCCGCCCCACACAGGGTTAAAAGGGATTAAGGCAGCTGGGCAGGCCAATCAACTCCACCCAGTACACCTGGAGGAGGAGCCAGCGAGCACACCACTAATCAGAAGGAGGATCAGCTGGGTAGGAACAGGTGGGATCAGTATAAAACCCAGGAACAGTCAGCAGCAAAAGGGGCTGTAGGAAGGCAGGTTGCAATTACTCCCTGACTGAAGAGAGTTAGGAATCAGGAATCTGACAAGCCCAGATAGGGGAGAAGCCCAGGGAAAAAGCAGCAAGGGGCCAGACCATGCAGAGCCATTGGCTTCTTGTGATAGGGTCCCTGGGCTGGAACACAGTGTAAAGGGCAGGTCTGGGTTCCCCTACCAGCCACTGGGAAGTGACACTGGTTGTTAGAGATGCCAGCCAGTGGGTCTGGAAGGACTTTGAATTCCCCGGAAGGGGAGGACCTTAGTGACCTAGCTGGAAGGCCAAGCCACGAACAGGAGACTGCAGATCTGAGAGTGAGCGGGGCTGCAGAGCAAGACAGGACAGGGGAAGATACCACTGGAGGGAGGGTGCAAGCTGAGTGGAGCTAATTCCCAGGATGGCCAGCAGGAGGCACTACTAACGGTGAATGTACCCCCCATGACACAGTGAATTGAGGACAATGAATGGACCTTGAGAATGTTGAGAGCTAAACAAGTCCCCTTCTGAATGGAGACCACTCCCTTTCACTGGATGATTAATGGAACCCTTATTCCACAACCCCTTATTAACCTGGAATTATCAGGCTCCAGTGCAAACACTGAACCCTGTTAATTCATTGCTGTGGTTCCGTTAGCATCCAGACAAGACAAAAATTAAGTCAGCTAACTCATTTTCAGAATATCATCTCCTCTTTCCTGTACTGCCCACATTGCAGCATATTTCTGGCATTGTTTAAAACATTAATGGTAAATAATATCATTCTGTGCATCATAAATAGAAATCAGGCAGCAAATTAAATTAAACATGGACTGTAGGACACACATTCATAAGCAAAGGAGTCTGTTTGTCTGACAAGAAATACAAGAACTTTTGTTAAATATACCCATGACTAACCTAATTTGATTGTGGTTTTTGTTAAAATGTTTTATGACAGTATCTGTGAAACTTAAGAGGATCTTGAAACCAAAACCAAAATTGCTGAAATAAGATATCTCATTGGGATCCAAACTGCAAAGTCTTTTGAATACTGACGTTTCCAGTGTTGTTGTACCACTGGAATAGTTAAACAGTAGCTTAAAAACACCGATTACAAGGCATTCCAGAAAAAATGCAGCTCAGTGATAGGCAGCCTTGAAGGTGATTTCAGTAGCACTCTCCCCCTTCAGTTATATCTGAATTCTGTCAGTGTCCTGAGATGGGGCTTTTAGACTAAAAAAAAAATTGATTCTAGCAATACTCAGGCTCCTACACTGTGCGGGACAGCAATTCGGCTGGAGCCCAAAGTATTTTGAATAGAGCTGGTCAGGATATATGCCTGCCTATTTTAATCTTTTTAATCCCACCCATCTACGAGTATCTGAGCACCTTCCACATAAAATCAATAGCAATAGCAAAGTCCACAGTGGATCTCATGGAGTTTTTTTCAATTCTCACTTTTGAGGGTAAAAAAAACAAAACAAAATCCCAAAACTCTGTTTCAACTCTGTTTTGTTTTTGTGTTGGTTGATTTGTTTACTTGTTACATTTATTAGAGCTGTCAAGCAATTAAAAAAATAATTGCAATTAATCACGTGATTAATCACACTGTTAAACAGTAATAGAATACCATTTATTTAAATGTTTTTGGATGCTTTCTACATTTTCAAATATATTGATTTCAATTACAGCACAGAATACAAAGTGTACAGTGCTCACTTTATATTTATTTTTGATTACAAATATTTATGCTATAAAAAACAAAATAAATAGTATTTTTCAATTCACCTAATACAAGGAGTGCAATCTTTTTATCATGAAAGTTTAACTTACAAATATAGAATGATGTACAAAAAAATAACTGCATCCAAAAATAAAACAATGTAAAACTTTAGAGCCTACAAGTCCACTCAGTCCTACTTCTTGTTCAGCCAATCGCTCAGACAAACAAGTTTGTTTATATTTGCAGGAGATAATGATGCCCACTTCTTCTTTACAATGTCACCTGAAAGTGAGAACAGGTGTTCACATGGCACTGTTGTAGCTGGTGTCACAAGATATTTATGTGCCAGATACGCTAAAGATTCATATGTCCCTTTATGCTTCAACCACCATTCCAAAAGACATGCATTCATGCTAATAAGGGGTTCTGCTCAATAACAATCCAAAGCAGTGCAGACGGCTGCGTGTTCACTTTCATCATCTGAGTCAGATGCCACCAGTAGAAGGTTGATTTTCTTTTTTGGTGATTTGGGTTCTGTAGTTTCCACATCTGAGTGTTGCTCTTTTCAGACTTCTTTAAGCATGCTCCACACCTCGTCCCTCTCAGATTTTTGAAGGCACTTCAGATTCTTAAACTTTGGGTCGAATGCATTAACTATCTTTACAAATCTCACATTGGTACCTTCTTTGCATTTTGTCAAATCTGCAGTGAAAGTGTTCTTAAAATGAACATCATGCTGGGTCATCATCCGAGACTGCTATAACATGAAATATATAGCAGAATGCGGGTAAAACAGAGCAGGAGACCTACTATTCTCCCACAAAGAGTTCACTCACAAATTTAATTAACACATTTTTTTAACAAGCATCATCAGCATGGAAGCATGTCCTCTGGTGTGGTGGCCAAAGCAGGAAGGGGCATATGAATGTTTAGCATATCCGGCACGTGAACACCTTGCAGTGCCAGCTACAAAAGCGCCATGTGAACGCCTGTTCTCACTTTCAGGTGACATTGTAAATAAAAAGCCGGCGGCATTATCTCCCATATATGTAAACAAACTTCTCTGTCTTATTGATTGGCTGAACAAGAAGTAGGACTGAGTGGACTTGTAGGCTCTAGAGTTTTACATTGTTTTGTTTTTGAGTGCAGTTATGTAACAAAAAAAATCTACATTTGTAAGTTGCACTTTCACAATAAAGAGATTGCAATACAGTATTATATGAGGTGAATGGAAAATACTATTTCTTTTGTTTATCATTTTTACAGTGCAAATATTTGTAATAAAAATAATAATATAAAGTGAGCATTTAAATTTTGTATTCTGTGTTGTAACTGAAATAATCCAAATAGAAAAACATCCAAAAATATTTTAAAAACTGCAGTTAGTATTTTATTTTTTAACAGTGCGATTAGAACTGTGATTAATCGTGATTAATTTTTTTGAGTTGAGTTAACTGCAATTGACAGCCCTAATTTTTATTTTAAATTTTTTTAAATTAGTTTTCGTGATAGTAGTATATATTTTGAGGTGAGTTTGGGCAAGTACAGTGTCAATGTTGTGAGTGTCACACTTACTGTGGTGGAAAGGCCTTTTTGAAGATGAAGATTTCATGGTGTCTCTTAAAGCTGGTCAGATCCTGGATTCACCTACTCTGCTCTGGAAGTTCATCCAGAGCCAGATCCCTTCGACCAAGAATGTTTTGTCCCCAGCTATCATGCTGCAGGCTGGGCTTTGTGATCTGCATTGTCCCATAGGTGTCTCGGTGGTTCATAAAACAAAATTTCATATTTAACGTAGCGGGGGCTTGATCCATTAACTGCGGAAATGATTGTTTTCTTTGCAGAAAATTTTTGGGGTTTTCAACAAAAACCAAAACCATTCAGTTTTAAAACAATCATTTTTAGTTTTTATTTGCAGACACTGAAACATTTGTATTTTATGGTGAATGTGGACACTTTTCGTAAACATTTGCATTTTGGCAAAAGATATTTTCCACTGAAAAACATTGGGAAGGAAAATTTCCCCCCAGCTTTACTTTTAAACTCTGCTAGCAAAGCAGGAGGAGCTGGTAAGGCCTTAATAGCTCAGGAACAAGACATTACAAGCTTTGCTAGCAAAACTAGCAGAGACCATGAGCTCTGCAAGGTGAGCAGCAGCAGATATATTTATTTTCCCACTTTTTTAAAAACGTGAGAAATGAAATGCAAAGAAACCGAACATGAAGGCAACATTAGGAGTAGAAATCAAGTACTTGGTAGTCGGGTATTTGGATATGATGGCAATGAGAATCAGTTCTGAAGTCAGTCGCGTTCTATGCAGGCATAATCATGCTTGCTGAAATCCATGGCCAAGCTCTCAGTGGTTTTAATCACGCAAGAATAGGGGCTTGATGAGCAGAAATTGAGATTTCCATGCACAGGGTATGCTGTGAAATTGTTTAAACCTAAATTCTTGTTTTAAAAAAACACGACCATATTTTACAGGGATGACAAGGAACACTACAAGCATATCATAATAACACCACACTTGGAGTCATTACTAGAATATTATTATGAAGGGAAGTTTGCCCATGAGTTTTGTCACTGGGTTTCTTGTCCAGGGTGCCCCATATAGCCGGGTCCATGCCCTTGCACTCATCCAGGCCTCTGCTTTGTGATGCCCAGCTGGAAGAGGCTCAGCCCTCCAGGTGAGTCCCAGACAATCAGCTCCTTCTAGGATTGCCAGCAAACACAAAAAGAAATTAACACAAACAAAGTGTCCCATGGGTGGGACAAGGCTCTCTTCACAGGGCTTCTGCTGAGCTGCAGCCCCAACTAGGTTCACAGGCTAGTACAGAAAAATACTCACAACAAAGATGGGTCAGCTTGAGGTCCTGCTGTAAGGACCGGGCATGGGCAGTCAAGCCTAGTGCTCAGAGCTGGGATCAGAAGCAGGAACCAAAGCTGGAGTCCGGATCACACCAAGCATTGGGGACAGAGCTGAGGTCAGGAGTCATGCCAAAGGCTGAGCCAGAACCAGTGTCAGAAGTCACGCCAAGAGTCAGGACTAGAGTCAGAGTCAGACAGCCATTCCAAGGGTCAAGCCAGGAATCAAGGAACAGTGCCAGAGGTCAAGTCAGAGTCAGACAGCGGTACCAAGGATCAAACTGGAGTCAGGGAACAATGCAAAGGTCAAGCCAGAGTCAGTAGTTAGTGTCCAGTGCAGCAGCAGATTGGGAGTTCACTCAGTTGCTCAGACAACTTTCTGTGCTTCCTTCTGGCATTAGTAGTGTGTCTGGGCCAATCGGTGGGGCTGGATGTCTGCTCCAATCAGGGACTTCATGGGTGGAGGTTCTGGTGGGCCAGAGTTGTGAAAGCCCCTCCCCTTGTGGTTCTGGAGAACTGTTGAGTGGCGGTAACTGTCTGGGGATCACTTGGGGACCCTTGGGCTCAGGTTCAAGACATATGATCCCTCACATCACCCCGCAGGGCGCCCTCTGTGCATCAGTGGGCTAGGTTTTTCCAGGGTGGCTCTCCTGAAAGGGTTTTACCAGGCCAGGGGTCTGGACATTCTCTGCTGGATCCCAGGGTGCTCTTCAGGACCATAACTTTCCCAATCTACGAGATACCAAAGTCTACCCCATCTTACAGTGGAGTTGAGGATCTCATGGACAATATGCTCATCATGATCTTGAACACATGCCTGGAGGGGCGGGGGAGATAGTTGGAAGTGGTGAGGGAATGGATCCTGTACGTGGGGCTTCAGGAGCGATATATGAAAAAAGGGTGTATCCAGAGGAATTAAGGTAGGTGGAGTTTAAAGATGACTGGACTGATTTGGCAGCAAACGCAGTAGGGACTGAGGAACTAGTCATCCAGTTTATGAGATGGCCTGTCCATGTGTAGGTGTTTTATCAAGAGCCATACCATCTGGCCTTCTGAAATGGCGGGCCTGTCCTGTCGACGGCGGTCTGCACACTGCATATTGTAGCTCCTTTTGGCATCTTCCAAGTGAATCTTTAGGTCATCTTGGATTTGACAGAGTTGTTGTGCCCAGTCCAGGGATGCTGGGTAGGGGGAGTTGCAGGTAGCTCTGAGTGGAACGAAGGGTGGAATCCATAGTTCAAAAAGAAGGGGCTTTGCCCTACAGAGGCATATTCCATGTTGCAGTACGTGAACTTTGCATGAGACAGCAGAGAAGATCAATCATTCTGAAGGTAGTTTATATAACAGTGAAGATACTGCTTCAGAATCAGGTTAGTTGTTTCCACTTGATCATTTGTCTGAGGGTGATATGCAGAAGAGAGACAAGAGCAAATGCCCAACATACAAAGGACTTCATGCCAGAATTGCACTCCACACTCACAGATGATGTGCTCTGGGAGGCCATGGAGATGGATGACTTAATCCAGCCAAAGCTGGGTGGTCTCCCTGGAGAAGGGAGGCCAGTAAAGGGGATGAAGTACGCCACTTTTGTGAGGTTATCCACCACCATCAAAATGGTTGTGAAAGAATTGGATGCGGGTAATTCTACTGTAAAATTTAGGACAATGACTGACCAGGGGCTCGAAGGGGTCTTGAGGGATTGCAGCAATCTGAGGGGTTTCTTGTGTGACATCTTGGAGAAGGTGCACACATCCACGTCAACATAGGCCCGTACCATGGATCACAAGAGAAGCCACCAGAAGGCACTGAGTCTTTATCTGGCCTAAATGTCACCCCACAAAGAGTTGTGACATATTTGCATAGTTCTCAAAAGTCCAGGGGAAACATATATACACGCTTTCACATAGATTACCCTTTCTCGGACATCATGTGGTTCCTATGGACTCCTTTTCATCAGGAGGGACCTCATGGGCTGAGGCTGCTTATATTAAGGTAAGCCAGTCTTGATGAGACATTGCATCTAGGAAGTTATGAGGCATTAGGGTGGAGGAGATTTCAGGGTCTGAATCCTCTAGATCAGTGCATTGGCATTGTTATTTTTGGCTCCTGGGCAATAGGAGATTATGAAACTGAAAAGTGAAAAGAGCAGGGCCCACTGAGGTTGTCATTAGTTCCAGGGCCTTGGCCCTACACAAATATTCTAAGTTCTTATGATCTATATACATCTGGACAGGGTACCAGGCCCCTTCTAGATAGTGGCATTTTAATCACCAGGAGTTCCTGTCCAAAATCTCTCAGTTCTGATCCAGGGGTGTGAGTTTCCTGGAATAAAAGGTGCACAGATGTAACATCTGTCGGAGACTGTGTCTCTGAGAAAGCACAGCTCTGATTGCCACATTGGAAGCGTGCATAGTGTCGGATGAACCAGTACGGGAGTAGTGAATGCGAGTTTTCATTGCTCAAAGGCCTGTTGGGCCTCAAGGGACCAGAGACACGTGGTGTTTCTGTGAGGCAGGGCACTGAGGGAGAGTGATACACTCCAAGAACCTCGGGACAAACCATCAGTAAAAATTTCCAAACCCCAGGAAGTGCTATCATTTGTGAACATTGAGGGATGCTGCCCACTCGAGAACCACCTTCACCTTCCAAGGATCTATCTCAATACCATCAGCTGATAAGATGAACCCTAGGAATTCTGTGGAGGACTGGACAAAGACACATTTTTCCATTTTAGCGTAGAGGTCATGTTGACATAGCCTCTTCAGGATCAAATGAACATGCATGATGTGCTGCTTAGCATTCTCTGAAAAAATAAGTGTGTCATCCAGGTATACTACCCTATGTTGGTCCAGAATGTCCCAGAGCATATCATTAATAAAACATGTTGAAACATGCAGGTGCTTTCATCAAACCAAAGGGCATCATGGGGTACTAAAAATGGGGTTTGGAAAGCAGTCTTCCACCCCTCCCCAAGTCTAATACAGACTAGGTTGTATGCCCTTCAGAGATCGAACTTTGTGTAGATCTGAGAGGCCCTCACCTGGTCCAATATTTTGGGGATTGGGCATAGTGGTTATTGATACCTAATGGTGACCTGATTTTAGGGCCCAGTTGCCCATGCAAAGTCAGAAACTGACATCATCTTTTTTTTTTTTTTAACAAAGAGCACTGGCACCCAGTGGGCGAGGTGGACTTGCAAATAAAGCCCTGCATGTAGGTGCACAGAGTAGTTAGTTCAGGCTCAGCCATGATGTCAATGTGACAGAATGGAAAGTTCACCCCATTTGTAACTCAGTTGGGCAATTGTAACTGCTGTATGGGGGCAAGGCACCTGTGTTTTTCTTTTCAAGATGTCAGTTTAGTCACTATATTTGGATGGGAGTTGAGAATTGAGGTCAGTGGTCACCTCTGGTGGCCTTGCTATCCTGACCTGTGACCACTGAGAAACGACTTCATGCTTCCCATTTCCTAGGGTCAAGCAGTGCTGCTGGCAAAACTCTGAGGAAAAGCTGACTGTTAGTTTGTGCCAATGGATAATAGGATTGTGGAGGACCAGCCAAGAGACCTAGCATCAGGGGAAAATGTGGGGAACTGACGGCACTGAACTGTAGTGTGTCTTGATGCCCTTGAATGAATGGTAACCTACAGGGGAACAGTCTCCATGGGCACCAGCCCACAGGGCAGGAGGGACTCATCAATTGTCTCTACTAGGTCCAGAACAGGCTTGGACTGCAGGGGAATTTGCAGAGATCAGGCTGCCTCCATGCTGATAAAGTTATCCACTGTGCCCAAGTCAATGAGTGCTACTGCTGAGGGGATGGTTGGGAACTCAAATAATGCTAGTAGATGGCGTACTGGTTGATGGGAATCAGCTCATGTTCCTTTTAGGACCTCAGCTTGGGACTCAGGGGAACACTTTGTCAGAGCACTCAGGCCAGCCCCCTTCACTGGGCCTGGCTAGCTCATTTACCAGATCCCTTCAGGATGGGTTCCTCATGGGACAACTGGACATAGTGTGACCCAGCTCACCACAGTTGAATCACAGGTGAAGGCGTCATCAGCATGCTCTTTCCTCAGGGGAGAGCTGCCGGTGAGTCAGGTCTGCCTGCATCAGCTCATCTGGCTGAACAGAATCTAAGGATCCGAAAGAATGGAGTGCAGTTGTGATATTTCTTTTCTTTCTTCCCGTCGCTCACATAGCCAATTGTTGATCCTAATTACCAGATCAACGAAGGTGTCCACAGCCATTGGGATCTCAGCTCAGGTCAGTTCACTCTTGATCTCATCCCACAATCCCCATCAGAACGGTAAAAGCAGGACTCCATTCTGTGTCTGATATGAGCCGGCAGAGTGTGCTGCATAGGAGGAGGCAGCCCCAACAAAGCAGGTATGGTTGGGGTCATCCAAGATGACTGGTATCACCCTCTGGAAGGAGTCCCAGTTAGACAGCACTGGACTGCTGGTGTACAACAGTGAGAAGGCACAATCCAATGCCTCCCCAATCAAGTAGGCGTATTACCAGGTCTATCTTGGCCGGATGGAAGAGTGCATCTGTGGTCGAAGCAGGAACAAGAGGTGGCACTGGTTGACGAAGCCCTGAAATTTTGAACGATGTCCATTGAAGCACTCCAGAAGGGGGATAGTAAGTCCCAGCCCAGGTGGTAGTGCGGCTGGTCGGGCACAGAGTGCAGTATTCTCTGCATGGAGTTGATGGGCTTGCTCCCACAAGACCTGATTTTCGGCAGCCAGCTGTGCAATCTGTACCTCCGTTGCTCAGTTATCTACCTGGAGCCAAGCTGCCTTCTCATGCGACGCCAATATTCTTTGGGGGAAGGGGAACTTTGCTGGATCCGTACTCAGCTGGGCCCAGTTGTAAGAATAGTGATCCAAGCAAGGGACCAGAGCAAGGGTGGTCATGTTTGTTGGTCAGATCTGGGGTTGGGAGCCAGGAACCAAAGCCAGAGTCAGAGCTGGAGTTGGAGTCAGGATCACGCCAAGGGTCAGGGCTGGAGTCGGGGTTCGGAGTCACCTAAAAGGCTGAGCCAGAAGCAGTGTCAGGAGTCTCGCCAAGCGTCAGGACTGGAGTCAGACAGACGTACAAAGGGCCAAGCTGAAGTCAGAGTCGGATAGCAGTAACACAGGTCAAACCAGAGTCAGGAGTTAGGGTCCAATGCAGCAGCAGATCGGGAGTTCACTCAGTTGCTCAGACAACTTCCTGTGCCTCCTTCTGGCTTAAGTAGTGTATCTGGGCCAAATCAGAGAGGCCAGACAGCTGCTCCAATCAGGAGCTTCACGGGCGCAGCCTCTGGTGGTCCAGAGTTCTGCTAGTCCCCTCCCCTGGTGGTTCTGAAGAGCTGTCAGGAGGCAGCTGTGGTCTGGACACCACTTGGGGACCCTGGGGCCTGAGACCTGTGATCCCTCATGTAACTTTAGCGCCTTCGTGACCAAGATGGAGTCTGCTCTGCAGGCAGCTCTGGCCAAGAGATGGCGCACGCAGGAATGCAGCAGGAAAAATTCCCTCCACCCCAGGGGCACCTGTTCCAAACCCCCCCAGAGTGAACACACCCACCCACAGGAAAAGTACAATGGATATAATAAAGGGAGATATTTATTTACAGAGGGACGAGAGGAGAAAAACAACAAGGGGAAGTATAGGGGGAGCAGTAGAACAGGCCTGCATCCAAACCAATGCCCCACGGGCCCAGTGGTAGCACAGGCTGAAAGAGCAGACACTGAGCAATGTGTTTGCACACAGAGTTCAGGAGTCTGGAGCAAAGTTCCAGTTCAGTGGTGAGTTTAGGGTGCTCCTGGTCTTCGGCACCAGTGAACTTTCCACAACAAACCCCCCGCGGTGCCCTCTTCTGCTGCTCTCCGCGAAGCCACACAGAGCAACAAGCTTCCCACTTAACTAACTAGCAGCCTCCCTCCTTATTCCCAGTGCAGAGTCACAAGCCCCAGTACTCACAGTCCCATGCAGCTCTGGGCGGCAGTGATACAGAGTCCAGCTCCAGCCTGTCCTTCTCGAGCAATGCCTCCCTGGCACAATGCTCCTCCTGGCTCCTGTCCTGGGGTGTCCCCAGTCAGCCGCCCTGTCCTTCCCAGGCTTCAGGCAGGTTCTCTCTCCTTCACCTTTTTGTCCAGGGCCTCCCGGCTGCAGCCCTTCTCTCCCCAGGGCTCCAGAGCCACACCCCCAAGTTTCCCTCCTTTCTTTCACTGCTCCCCCTCTCCACTTGGACAAAGATTTAAAGGGGCCATGCTTTCTAAACCCTAAGGGATTACATTCTCATCTCCTTAATAGAGGTCATCAGGCAGTGGTCATCCAAGGAGCTCTTGCCTTCATCCAGCCCTGGAGCTGAAGACTGGTGGTTTGGTCTGCCATGAACTGAGCGGTATTTTCCCCTTTTAAGTTCCTCCCTTCAGGTCTGACATCTCTCACAGTTGTGGCAGAGTCCAGCAGACTGAGCCCACAATAGCTTATTAACCCTGTGTTGCCCAGGGTGGGGTTTGTATATCCCCACTGCAATTTATTTATAGAAATGATTACATGAAACCTTAAAAAATTCAGTGAAAATCAGGAGTATTATTTATTTAGAACATTTCCTCTGCAGGGTTTGCAACCCAAGCATTGCAGCATTGTCTTAGCACATAGGATCTGAGAACAGAAATTGACCATGAAGAGATCGGTTGGATCCTTGTCCAAGCAAAGGCCAGTCAATCAGCAATAAAGGATGACAAGTACATTTGATTTTCTAAACTTTTCCTCTTAAAAAGCTAAGTTGTTGTTAGCAACACAGCTAAGGAGAGAGGTTTTTTTAATGTAGAATTTTAGCTAGATAATGAACCAAATTCATCTACAGATTTCAACTGAGTTACACCAGGGATGCATTTGGCTCAGTCTGTCTTTAGACACAAACCAAGCTGTTTGTATTTTGTTCATTGGACTAGCCCTGACCCAAGAGGATACATTTTCTTGGCAACAACAATTATGAGCCTGATAAAACCACTATATATTATGAGCACAATTTTTTCCTTACACAAAGGCTGCACTTTGGGGTCTTTTTTAAAAAAAGGAAAGAAACACCGATTAAGGGCTCTATCTTGCTTCCTGTGGAATCAGTGACAAAACTCCCACTGGCTTCAACAGTCAGATCAGAGCTTACATCCAGTTCTAATTATTTATCAGATTCAACAGCCTATTCCAGACAGCAACGCCTGTGGATTCTAACTCCATCTGGCCCTGGAGTTGACGTTTTGGTTGGTGATACTAGTTCTACCCACTGAAAGGATACATCAAGGAGAGGAGAGATGCCCTTGTGGTCAAAGCATTGGCTTCAGACTCAAGAGATCAGGGTTCCATTCAGACTCCCTGGGTGCCCCAAGGTCTTCTGTGACCTTGGACAAGTCACAATCTCTCGCTGCCTCTGTAACTTGAAGTCTTTAAATCAAGATTTGAGGGCTTCAGTAACTCAGCCAGAGGTTATGGGCCTATTACAGGAGTGGGTGGGTGAGATTCTGTGGTCTGCAATGTGCTGGAGGTCAGACTATATGATCATGATGGTCCCTTCTGGCCTTAATGTCTGAGTTCCTAATCTGTAAAATGGGATCAATGCTACGTCCTTTCTTACATCTGGTTAGACTGTTAGCTCTTCAGGGTAGTCTCTTAATTATGTACTTTTACAATGAAGCCCTGATCTTGATGGGCCTTCTCTGTATTACCATATAATAATAATAATTAATAATTTATTATTATTATTATATTCTACTAGCACAGATAGCATGACTGAGTCATAGAAACACTATGTTTTTTCTTAGTGTTTATTTTGTATAGTTTGACACATGCTAATGCAGTAAAAGAACACTCATAAGATTTCTCTTCCCAATACAAAATGGCTCAATAAACAAATATTACAGCACTTGTATCTCTAATAATTCCACGCTTTTACAGAATTACTTTCCCTACCTTTTGCTACACATTGTGATGAAAGGAGCTGCATACATATAAGATGTAGCAATTATTCGCTATGTATTGAGCAGAGTTGTGCTCAGAGTTGCACAGACAAAGTCCTTTCTTCAGGGAACCTGCTTTCTATGGGCCCAGTCTTGCAAAACCTTACACGCATGGGAAATCCCATTGATTTCAATGAGTGATTAAGGATTTACAGTCTTGGGTTTTCCATGGTTACTGCATTTGTAAATGGTTTCTTTATTAATATATTTCCTTCCAGGGAACTAAGCCGGTGACAATGGAAACTGACTGCAATGAATGTTCACCTCCGTCAGATAGAAAACTTGCTTCCGCTAATTTCAGATGCCTAGGCCTAGCTGGTAGCCTTTTAGCAGTCATCATAAGAAGCCAGGAAATAATGCACAGTAGTCACATTCAGCAGAGACACTTTAATCAATGGCACAACGGTACAGTACGTCCATTGATCAGGACTAAGAGCCCCAAGTCAGGCACCACATTCAGGTTTTACCTGAATGATGGCAGTTCTGGAACCGAAGTAATCAAAATCTCTGCTTTCTCTGTCCTTTGGTCCCCTGATTCACTCCTGCTCAAATGGCAACATGATAATGCTACAATCAGGATAGCAGCCTTTGTCCCTTGGAAGAAATAGATAATATAAATGAAGCTGACACAGATCACTCACGAGACAAAGAAACCAAGTCTGCTTTTGGCTCCTTTTGAGTGACAAGCTAGGGAGAAATTTCCCTATCTGTTTCCTTCATTCATCTCTTATTTACAGGTTTCAGAGTAGCAGCCGTGTTAGTCTGTATTCGCAAAAAGAAAAGGAGGACTTGTGGCACCTTAGAGACTAACCAATTTATTTGAGCATAAGCTTTCGTGAGCTACAGCTCACTTCAAGCTCACAAAAGTTTATGCTCAAATAAATTGGTTAGTCTCTAAGGTGCCACAAGAACTCCTCCCCTTATTTACAGCCACACATAACAGGAAATGCATTGCTCCATGCACCAGTCACTGACCCTCCTGGGAGAGGTGCTGAAAATAAGACAAGGAGTTCTTCATAGTTCTATTGAGCCTTAGAAACATGGATCGTTATTAAACCAAACTAAACTTGCTGTGTCAGTGGTTGTCTGAACTGAGAGTATGTTCACATCAGGTATATATATAAAAAAATCCAGTGAAGGGGAAAAAAGAAAGCTATGGTCAATGGAAACCATTCCTTAACATGAATATTTCAATTACTGTGCACATCATATGGAGACTTCAATTCTTTCAAGGGTATGACCTCACTGTCCTTTCGCCCCAGGTTACAAATCATGATTGCAGCTACAAAGAGTTCCTTTATTGCCTGCCTTGCACTCTCCACTTCATAAATCTGCTACGGAACATCATCTCTTCAGGAAAAGGATGCTTTAGTCGTTCTTGCTATTTAAGGGTCTCTGAAGGTTTGTCACCTGGCTAAGTTAAGAATGACTTTCAGAAATGTGTTCTCCGTTAGACTCCCAACGACATAAAGAAAGGGGGCCAGATCCTTAGCTGGTATAAATCAGCCTAGCTCCTTTGACTTCAGCAGAGGTACACTGATTTACACCAGCTGAGCATCTGGCTGAGTGTTTGCTCTCTTGGGACTTTCGGAGCCAGATGCTCAGCTGGCATGAATCATCACTGAAGTCAGTGTACCTGTGCCAATTTACACTAGGTGAGGATCTGTCCCAATAGGTCTATTCTCTTTTCCAGCACTTTCCTCTGTAATATGTTCCTTGCTGGATGCGGATGTGCAAAGTCAAAGGCTTGTGGGTTGTTTTCAAACACAAGGATTTATTGCTTTTTCTAAAGCTTTGGATGTAAAAACATATTGTTCTTCCCTACCCATCCGCTAATGGAAAAGAGTGCCGGTGAGCAAAGGAAGATAAACATTTGTCATTCAAAAGCTCTTTCCCCAGCAACCTTTAGGCCACTGGCCTTTGTCTTTTATCCTGAAGCCCAGATAAGTTGTCTTCCTGACTCCATTCAACTAATTTTCACTCTTTATGAAACAAAAACGTGTGTGCTGTCCTGTTCTGCAGCCCGCTTAAGACTAGACATCTTTAAGCATAAACATCAGCAAGCTTTTCATTATGCAAAATGCAACAGCCTGTTCTGTCTCCACAAAATTCCACACCACAGCCTTATGTCGCAATATTAAGAGCAGAGGGGAGGATCATTAGCAGGTCAGAGCCCCTGTTTGTCAGTCAGCATGGTTCCATCGGCTTCCATGGAGCAATGTCGATTTACACCACTTGAGGATCTGCTCCAAGGAGGCAACGAGGTTTTCAGATATGATTTTAAAAAGATTTAAAGCTCCTGAAGCAAAGATATAAGGTGGCAGTGTAGTGGATTGGGCCTGTAAGACACCCAAGACTCAGAGGTGCACAGACAGCTGTAGTATGTACAGATTGCTCTCCAAGGACCCTGCAATCTGTTTGGTGGAATCTCCTGGGTTATATCTCTGTGCCTGATACCAAATGGTGGACATTCCAGGCATTGGGGCAGTGCTAGTACCCCTGTTTTTACAGATGGGAAACGGGGGGAATAGAGAGATTAAGTGACTCGCCCAAGATCACACTGAAAGTCTGTGGCAGAGCCAGGGCTTGAACCCACATCTCCAGCTAGTGCCCTAGCCACCAGACCATCCTTTCTCTCTACAGCTCCAGCATGTAATTTGCTTTAAGGAAAAAAAGATGCCAAATATAATCAAACCTACCATGATAGAGCTGGGAAATCTCACTTTAATTAGAGACTGGGGATCATAGAATCAGAGAATACCACAGTTGGAAGGGACCTCAGGAGGTCATCTAGTCCAACCCCCTGCTCAAAGCAGGACCAATCCCCAGCTAAAACATCCCAGCCACGGCTTTGTCAATCCTGACCTTAAAAGCCTCTAAGGAAGGAGATTCCAGCACCTCCCTAGGTAACCCATTCCAGAGCTTCACCACCCTCCTTAACTTAGCCTAGTGATTTCCTAATATCCAACCTAGACCTCCCCCACTGCAATTTGAGACCATTACTCCTTGTTCTGTCATCTGGTACCACTGAGAACAGTCTAAATCCATCCTCTTTGGAACCCCCTTTCAGGTAGTTGAAAGCAGCTATCAAATCCCCCCTCATTCTTCTCTTCTGCAGAAGACAAGGGATTCTAGACACACTTTGTTTCTCCAGAGACTCATCCTAGACACCAAGGCCTGCAGTCATGCTGAGTCCAGTACATGGACCAAGGGAGCCCTCCTTATTCTGGGGCTGCCCCCCCATGCAGATCACAGCAGCCCTGAGTATGATTTGCATCTTAGCCACAAAGATCCCCGTGAACATTGTTCTACTGCAGAAGAGATGAGGCCACATCCCCTCCAGCTCCCAGTCAGCTCCTGACATGCCCTGTTTAGAAAGGCTCCCCATGCAGGCTAATTCTCCAATGGGGTGACTTCTGGCTTCTTTATGGCCACATTATGCTGGTTCTGCACAATGCACCCTTGAATTCCCCATTGAGAACTCTTCTGGTTATCCCATTGCTGTGGATTTCTTCTCTGTGCTTTGCCTCTGTAGGCCTTCTTGATCCAATTTGCGCTTGCTTTGTAACTTGTAGCTTCTCACTGAAGGACTTTACTAAGGTACTAACCCACTTCCTTTTGTAAATACCCCAGCAGCGCCTCATCCTATTTGTCTCAGCAAAGCCTCAGCTACCTCTCTAGGGATAATCTCTCACACCACCCACAGAATAGAATTTGGATCCCTTGCATAGCCTCCACCTCTCTATCTAGGTTTTTATACCCTGGTATCCTCTCTGTGGAATGGTGTTTTCTGATTATCTCTGGGTGTAAGGGTGAGTCGGGTGTGGGACTTACTTCAAGTCCACAAGGGATTAGATAGCTCTCACAAGATTGGCAGTCTAGCCAAATTTATTGGGTGGACACAGATCTTAACTAGAGCAGGATAAAATACATATTGTTAGAATGCACTTGCTAACACTTTCTAACTAACATATGTGAAAAGTCAACATAGCAAAAGCCCCACAACCTCTAACAAGTCCTGAGCTGGTTTAAAGCCTAAAAGGGAGTCTAGATTTTAACTTGACCATGTTGAAGTATTACACTGCCTTGTCTACAGACCTTTTATCCTACTCTAGACAAGGCCTAGGATTTCTAGGACTCCTGGATGTGCTATGGTTAGCTTCAGGCAATCCCATCAGGCACTGAGTGGAGTCCTTTTTCTAACTACCCCAGGCACCAGCTCACAGCTGCCTTCTCCCAGCATCACCTTTTGTTCTGTTCCACAATCCTCACTATGACTGGGTAGGGGGGTTGGAAAAAATAAGCAAGCACCCACCTGCTCCAGCCCTGTTTGAGTTTGCCAGGCAAAATCCTACACCATCAGTTTGTGTTTGGAGTTTGCCTCTGCGGGATGTAAAACTTGCTTCTTCCAACTTCAGAACTCCAAAAGGACTTCTGGTTGCCTGAAGCAGAATCCATCCTGGACCTCCCCATGGGAGAGGGTAACCACACACTTATAGATTATTGGATTCATAGATTCCCAGGCCAGAAGGGACCATTGTGATCATCTAGTCTGACCTCCTGTATTGCACGGGCCAGAGAACTTCCCCAAAATAATTCCCAGGGCAGATCTTTTAGAAAAACATCCAATCTAGATTTTAAAATGGTTAGTTATGGAGAATCCACCACAACTCTTGGTACATTGTTCCAATGGTTAATTATTCTCACTGTTAAAATGTACACCGTATATCCAGGCTGAATGTGTCTAGCTTCAACTTCCAGCCACTGGATCATGTTATACCTTTCTCTGCTAGATTGAACTTAACTCAATGAGAGGAAAGTTGGTCCAATGGTTATGGCACTAGACTGGGACTGGATTTAATCAGGGCCGCACAGAAGTTTTTTTGGGACCCAGGACAAAATCTGAAACTGAGTCTCTCCCTGCCCCGGTCCAAAAACATTCATGGCAGAGAGGCACTTGGGCCAAATGTGAGTAGCACTGTAACCCCCTGTGCCAGGTCACTACACCACTCACTCACATTTGGCCTGTACACCCTTCTGTTGTACTAGACTGCAGCGAATATGTACCATGCACAATGGAGTCCTTAGCACTTAGATCTGATGTAGATAGTTTGTATAGCAACAACTCAGATAGTATGTACATTTAGCTGTCTCAGCACTCCTCATGTCTTATCCAATCCTATCATTTCTGTTTCATTGGTCTCTGCTTCTTACTAGTTTTTCATTATTCCTTTTAAACCCCTCATCGTTTCCTACTGGCTCCTCTTACCTCAGAGACTTAATATGAGAAAGCGTATCCCCTCCTACGAAGATGCCCTTTGTGAAGAATATAAGAAGATAAATGGAAGGATGAGCTACTCTACTGCTAATTTTTTTGGCAGTAAAGGAGCCACTGTACAGGGCTTATGGCTCCGGAAGAGCTTTGGGTTTTAATCTCCTGTCTGAAATGACAAATAGCAGACTTACTTAGCGGTGGGTGGTTGAGGAGTATCTTGCTTCATTACAGTTGGCAAAACAAATCTCTCTACAAAGATGCCACCACCTGTCTGCCTTTCCCATCTGCAGGAAATTCAGTCTTCCTCCCTTCTCCCTCCCTCGGAGAAGACATCTGTTGTTCTGTTTACAGTTCAAGTTTCAGAAATAAAGCAAACACTGAATAATATAAACAGTGACAACTTTGCTCTTGGAAAGCAGTACTTGAAACTCTTGGAGACAGTGCCCTTTATGCTGACATCAGTAACATACACTGTACTGTCCTCTGCCTACCTGCATAGAGCTCATTATTATTATTATTTTATTTGTATTACAGTAGCACCTGAAAGCGCCAACCAAGACTGAAGCCTCATTGTGCTAGGCACTGTACACGCACATCATGAGAACCACTCCCTGCCTTGAAGAGCTTAAAGTCCAAATAGCCTTAGCAGAAAGGGAAACACAACAAGAGAGATGAAGTGACTTGCACAAGGTAACACAGCAATGCAGCTTGGAACACAGCCTCTTTCTTCTAACTTCTAGCACAGTGCCCTATAGCACAGTGCCCTACCTTTCCTCTCTTAGTGACTAGCTACACATTTTAGTCTTGTAGGACATAGCTATCCTGCTTCCTGAGCATATGTTTAGAGGCTGATAAGGCCAGATCCTCAACAGCTATAAATTAATGTATCACCATTACAGTCGATAGAGCTATGTTGATTTGCACCAGCTGTGAACTGGGCTCTTAATGAAAAGTTCAGCTGGAGGGCTTATGGTATATGGACCATGAAAGTATCAAAGGAATTACAGAAACCTTGGGCTGGAGAGAATCTCAAGAGGTCATATAGTCCACATACATACACACCATGCTGAGGAATTGCCAGACCCAAATTATAATTCAGTATCCCATCTCCAACTTTGGCCAGTACTGGATTCTTCAGAAGATGGTGCAAAACCCTGTGTAGTAGCCAGTTCTGGAATACTCTACCCACAAGGAAAGTTTCTTCCTACACCCATGTAGTTAGATGTTGGCTTGTGCCCTGAAGCGTGATCATTTATATCCCTTCCACAACCCTTATTTAATCTTTTAAAATCCTCAAACGAGACTTTTCCAGGTGGTTGTAGACTTCACTGTCCATTCTAGGAAACTGACACCTCCAAATGAAACAGGGGATGTATGAGTGTGTCTCAGTTTACCTCCTTGATATTCTGCCTGGTCACATGGAGTTAAATCAAAGAAGACTGTTAGGAGATCATGAAACAATGACAGATGTGAGGTACCTCCAGAAAGAACACCTACAGTCCTCAAGGGAACAGTGGGGGAGCTATTAACTGGGAAATACCCACCCTGCCTCATTCCAGATAAAATAGTGAGTTTATTTTTCCCAGGCCTCAGCACAGGCTCAAAAGCACACTAAACTGTTAAAGACCCCAGCTAGAGAGGGAGGGGAAAGAGCACACAACAGAAACTAGAGGAGAATCTCTGACACAGAGAATGCTGCAAGGCCAGACCAGGAGCAGGGCATCTGGGCTGAGTGGAACTGACCCAAAATTTGGAAGAAAAGAATGAGGTTTAGGTAAGATTAATGGGTTATTTAATTCTTTGTTATTTTAACCATTTCTCTGAGTACTGTGGTATGGTTGACTAATAAATAATACTTTGTTTTGAAAATTCTGTATGGTGTCGCTACAGACAATCTCTGGTTACAAAGCTCCTGCAGGTAGCCAAGCCAAATTGGCCCGGCTGAAGTAGTCACATTAAGAAATAGGGGTGCTGAAGCTGAGGGACCCAGTCTAAGAGTGGCAGCATCATGGGACTGTCCCGTGAGTGATGTAGAGACCCAGGGACTATCACTGGAGAGGCTGCAGAGGTCCAAAGCATGGCATGCTCTATGATCCGTGGCAATGAGCATTAGAGCTGAGTGGGAAATAGTTTTCCCTTCCTGTGAACATTTTTGATATTTAGAAAAATGTTCCTGTTCTGCATTAGGACAAATCAAGATCTTTCATGGTTTTTCTCTCTCTGACTAGAAATTCCATCCCAGATCTGAGACACCTTTTGTGGCACAAGTTTTGTCGAAACTGATACATTTCCACAAAAGTTTCAGTTTTATCAAATCAGCATTTTCCAACAAAAAAAGTTTTGTCAAAAAAATTCCCAGTCACCTCTAGTGAGCATCACTGCTAGTGAATATGGCCATCTTCCAGGAGAGGCTTTCTGTATGGTTGGTCCGATGAACAAAGGTCTTTGCTAAAGTTTGGAAGCTACCTGAAGTTCATGCTTAAATCTGATTACTGTATTTGAATTTGCCTTTTCGTAAGCAACTTTGCAGGTTTAAAAGAAGTTTAAATGTATCAGAAGTTTTGCTGATCAGTCTCGTGGGTATTAGTATTTCCATTTATTGGGCCATGGTCTTTGTTGGCATAGCACCGCTAAAGCCAGTGGAGTTATGCCAGTAGAGAATTTGTCCCTAAAAGGAAAGAATGACAGCGAGGCCATTTTACAAAATGGGAGTCAGAGGTGGGGAAAGATTCATGGACTAAAATTAGATACCCCTATGGATAAAATAATAACCAGGCTGTACTGTCAGAATGATCCTGTTCCCTTTACAGAGATGAAAAAAGTGTTGGTTAGCACATTTTGACCCTTTGTTTTTCACGTGGCTCTTCCCTTCAGTTTGCATGCCAGCACTGGGAGCAAAAGGGACAAGATGCCGTGATAGAGGTCGTCCCTGTGCTATTTTTAGCCTGACCAGAAGTAGGAAATAACAAATCTCTCAAGGTTTGCAGCCCAGTTTGGCAGCTCTATGAGGCACCAATAAGAGTCCCCAACTTCTTGATGCTTAGCCTTCAAACTGAAGGGAAATGCTAAAGCTTTGGAGCTTTGCCCCCCACCCACTATCCAAAAACAGACATCATCACAACGCAGTTTGCTTCTGGCCAAGCCAATAGATTCATGCTTGCCACTTTCTCCAGGACAGCAAATAACTACAATGGAAAGAGACCCCAAGTGAGGAGGAGCTGTTAGGTTGTGAGTGCTTCTATATAGTTCCGTTGCTAGGGAAACCACTTTCTCTGTCTGTTCACGTTTGGAAGAGCTATTGTAAGAGATGGTCAGACACTGGGATAGTCAGACACTGGGATAGCCCTACTGCAGTCAAAAGAAAAGAAAATGTTCTCAGAACCTCGAAATAAAAATGTTATATAGCAATTGTATGTCAGATAAGTTCCATATAACGTTTTAATAGCACTCAGTGTGCAAGGAGTGTGGTAGATGCTTCTGTAAAAAAATGTTTTCTAAAATACTTTTGTTTTCATCACAAACAAATGCATGGAGGAATTTCCTCAAGGCTCCTTGTGCTCTCTTACGCAAAGCACAGCAGCAGGTTAAAGTTCAGTGTCAACAAAAAGAAAAACCCATTTTGTTAATGGGAATATAAACCTTGTCAAGTTCCCTTTAAAAAGAAAACACATGACCCTAGCTGGCTCTTTTTACATTGGCAATAGATACTTCCTCTGATTTTCTGTATTTCCATTTTTACATGACATTAAAAATAGACATGAGCCCTTACCCTAAGTTACACATATATTTCGTAGCAAAGATAGATGTAGGGTCACAGTCTCATGCTTTTACCACAAGTCTAGCTTTCCATCCTTTTTCCCTTTTCCCAAAGGATGGATCTTAAAACAATAACACTACACTGGTCAGTCTTTAAGGCATATAATCCCTTCACCCCTGGGCATTCACAAGGAGCGTACAATACTCTATAACCAAGGCTTCGTGAAAAGCAGAAAGGAAGAAGCAGTTTTATACATGTTGCGCTTTGTAGAGGACCTCCTCAGGGATGAATTTTTCCCCAATTCCAACCGTTGTTCTTCAGCTGGATCCTCATCCATTCTTGCAACAGACAAATTTGGGTACATCTACAATGCAACGTAAGGAGTCATTGCAGCTATTAGATTATACCCATGCTAGCTGGAAACTGCTGGAAATGGCCCATCTTGATTATCACTACAAAAGGTTTTTTCCCCCTCGGTCTCCTGCTGGTAATAGCTCACCTTAAGTGATCACTCTTGTTACAGTGTGTATGGTAACACCCATTGTTTCATGTTCTCTATGTATATAAATCTCCCCACTGTATTTTCCACTGAATGCATCTGATGAAGTGAACTGTAGCTCACGAAAGCTTATGCTCAAATAAATTTGTTAGTCTCTAAGGTGCCACAAGTCCTCCTTTTCTTTTTTCAATAATAATAATATTTTGCACATATGGTATGTAGAACTTTATACTTCACAAAGTGGTATGTAAACATTTACTTTAACATTAGAAGCAGCTTGGTGGCTAGGCCACTGGAATGGGAATCATGAGGACTGAATTCTAGTCTTGGCTCTACTACTGATGTGCTGTGTGACCTTGGTTAAGTCACTACACCTCTCCATGCTTCTGTTTCTCGTCCACTGTTTGTCTGCTTAGACTGTAAGCTCCTCAGGGCAGGGACTGTCCCGTACTGTGAGTTTGTATAGCACCATGGGCCCAAATCTTGGTTGATGCTACTGTGATAAGTAATAAATGCATGCTGCAAAATAGGTAGGTACTAGAACTCAGCAAGCTATTCTCAGTGATCAATTTATTCAATGAATTTGGACCCATTTTCTCTTTGCAAATTACCTGCAATAAGTCTGAGGACTGTCTTTTTTTCAAATTTGTGTGTTCTGCAATCTGAGCCAGTGAGTGGTTTATGCAGGTAATGAATGGTTTGCTCTTGATGTAATGCATAACCACACCATCTCAGCAAGGCAACCATCCGATGAATTTTTTTTAGCACAGAGAAAATAACATTGGCTTACTCCATTGGTTTTTCAGTTCTTGTGATCTGCTTTCAAGTTTCGTACAGGTGGGTTGGATGATTTTAGCTTTGTCCTTGGAATTATTTGTTCTTCTGGCACCATGCACCTCATGCAGCTTGGCATCACCGCTGACCTCTACATAAGGAAGAGAAATGCTGGACTGCTCAAGTCAGGGTAAAGATGGCAAAGTGGTGAAGGCCAAGACTATAACAGGATTAAAAAAACAACTAGATAAATATTCATGGAGGATAGGTTCATCAATGGCTATTAGCCAAGATGGGCAGGGATGGTGTCCCTAGCCTCTGTTTGCCAGAGGCTGGGAGTGGGCGACAGGGGATGGATCACTTGATGATTATCTGCTCTGTTCATTTCCTCTGGGGCACCAGGCATTGGCTACTGTCAGAAGACAGGATACTGGGCTAGATGGACTTTTGGTCTCACCCAGTATGGTCATTCTTATGTTCTTATGTAGTTGCAGACTGTGTTGTCTGCACTGCACTGGGCTTATACCAGAGCTATTAGCACTATTCCGTGCCTCAGGTGTTCCATAAGAATTTAAGAATACAGAGAAAGACAGAGAGAGACTGTAGCATTGACAAGTCAAGTGACACAAGATCAGGGGAAGGAGAAACAATCCTAAAGGTCTGAGTCTATCTCAACAATTTAAGACAAATGAGTTTCCTACAGCCTGAGTATAGCATATGAAGACAATGAACTTCTCCCAGTCACAGCGTTCCTCACAGTGTCAATCCGATTTTTAGCTACAACCCCACTCAAAGTAGCAAGCAACACACCACCTCTCTCCCTGCACTTATGATCTCACTAACAGAACAATTAGTCCCAGCTGAGTCATAGAATCACAGGACTGGAAGGGACCTTGAGAGATCATCTAGTCCAGTCCCCTGCACTCATGGCAGGACTAAGTATTATCTAGACCTTCCCTGACAGGTGTTTGTCCAACCTGCTCTTAAAAATCTACAATGATGGAGATTTCACAACCTCCCAAGGCAATTTATTCCAGTGCTTAACCACTCAGACAGTTAGGAAGTTTTTCCTAATGTACAACCTAAACCGCCCTTGCTGGAAGTCCAGCACTATTCCCCCCCGCCCCGTCCTCACCACAACTTGCTGAGGCCCTGGCAGTCTCTGCAATGAGGGCCCACACCTGCATGAGCCATACTCTGCCAACCTCAGGATAGCGTCTATACCCCATCCTGGCCCAAACACAGGGCTCAGTCCAACTCTCCCTGGTTGAAAGAAATCCACTGATTTCTGTGGGAGTTGGATCAGGCCCTTTGTGCTTAATGCTCTCATCCCACTGGCGCTTTGGAGGATTTAACCCTGAACTGGTGTTGCAGCACAGACCATCTTGAACGCTTTGGTCCAGATTCTCAGCTTCACTCCAGCCCTTTATGCCACTCGTGTGGCACCAAGGGCTGGAAAGCAGCTAGATCTCCCAGGTGGGAATTCTTCCAGCACAAAGGGGTCCCCTCCTCATAGCCCCCAATGCAGGGGTGAGCTGGGGACAGGGAGGCTGGGAGGGAAAGCGGTCAGACTCTTCAATATTCCAGCTATTCTGAGCTGTGGAATAGTCCATGGGCAGCTCGGGGAATAGCTGTAAATTAGAACAGCCTTTGGAGCTGCTCTTGCTTATGCTATAGGCCACACCAGCCTCCATACCGTCCCAGAATTTGGGAATGGAAGGGCAATACAAAGCCACCTCTACCTTCCTTCCTGCTCCCAGGGTTGTATCTTATATATGTTTTGTTTCATTATGTGTTTATAGAATCACAGAATATCAGGGTTGGAAGGGACCTCAGGAGGTCATCCAGTCCAACTCCCTGCTCAAAGCAGGACCAATCCCCAATTTTTGTCCCAAATGGCCCCCTCAAGGATTGAACTCACAACCCTGGGTTTAGCAGGCCAATGCTCAAACCACTGAGCTATCCCTCCCCCTTGAGCCTCCTGAGAGATGCTGCTCAGAACCTGGGCCTTCAGACAACAAACTGCACTTTTCTTATGTGTATTGCACGTTACTGCACCAGAACAGTCAAATTACGCTCAAGAGTCCATTTCCTCGAGTAGTCTGATTTCTTCACAGCTGGGTATGGCAGAAACATCTCAACAACATAAGATGGAGAGGGTCTAAAGAAACCAAAATATACCTGAGTGGCTTGAAGTGGCTAAAACTGTGATAAAAGTGTTCAGTCTTTGAAGTATCTAAAACAGATATTCCAGAACTACAGCATGGGTGGGGCTGTAGATTAGACTGGGTTCCAGGAAGCATCAGCAGGTCTGACTGTATGCTTCATTCCTCTTAAAAGCATTTTCAAATAATGGATGCAATCTGAAGAATACATCCAGGCATTTCCCTTTTATAAGCCTGGAACCGCCCTTCCGTCAGGTGGTCAGAATAACCCTGCTTTGCATTTTTCTGAAGAGCTCACATCACACGGAGGGAGGGATAGCTCAGTGGTTTGAGCATTGGCCTGCTAAACCCAGAGTTGTGAGTTCAATCCTTGAGGGGGCCATTTAGGGATCTGGGGCAAGAATTGGGGATTAGTCCTGCTTTGAGCAGGGGGTTGGACTAGATGACCTCCTGAGGTCCCTTCCAACCCTGATATTCTATGATTCTATGTTACCAAGATCAATTAATAAAGCCTCACACTTTTCCCATAGGTATCCCATTTGAAAGATACTGAGATAAAGAGAGGCTAAGTCTTGCCCAAGGCCATACAGTGAGTCAGCGGTAGAGACAGGAATAAATCAAGGTCTCCTTGTCTAGTATACTAACCACCAGATGACTTGTCTATACAGGGAAGTTAGGGTGCAGTAGGGTGTGAATTTAAAGTGCACTAGCTATGCCACACTAATTCCCTGTGAGGACACTCTAAAATGGAACTAGATCAAAGTGCATTAATGAACTGGTAGTGTGAGTGAGCAGGGTCCACATGGACAGTTAGAAGGGGCAGCAGGCTAGTGTGGGGTAGATTCACATCCCAGCTTGCTGCGAACTAAATGTTTGGGTAGACAACCCCTTGGTCACAGCAGCCAGTGCCCATCCCCTCCCAGTCAGTTGTGAGCACTCTGATGCACTATGCTTGCAATACTCCATAACTCATGCTAAGAGGTACACAGCTTCAGCATGTCAGAGTCCTGGTACAGAGGCTTACCGTTAAGATAAGGAAGACAAGCCTAGAATACCAGTCACAAAAGTGTTAGGTATTAGGAGTGGTACAACTGGTCTAAATAGTCTGGGAACCACTGATCTAAATAGTGTCCACATTGTTAAACAACAGGGGAAGAAAAGGAAAAGACAAATCTGTCCTAGCCCCATTGAAGCAAAATTCCCATTAACATCAATAGGTTCTGGATTTTACACTCTGTCTCCCATCCCAGCCTGCATCTAAACAGTCTTAACCAGAGATGGTCAAAAAGTCTTGTTCAAAAGATTTTGATGAAAAATGGCCTTTTTTCAAAACAAAACCAAAAAAATCATGGAAAATTTGCTTTTATTTTGAAAGTTTCCAAGTTTTAATCAAAAACTGAAAGAAAAAAAAATCAGTTTTGAAAACCAAAATAAAAAGTGTGGGTTTTCCATCAAAAAAATCACATTTCTGTGAACAATTTTGAAAAAAATAATGACATTTTTTCTGTTTCATTCAAAGTTGTACATGGAACGTACCCACCATTTTCCAAACCACCTCCTTTATTCACAATCCTTGTTCAGATTCTTTCTTCAACGGAACACTGATAAATTGCAAACCAAGAGATAACTCTTGGAAGGGGCATTAACGCCAAATGCCTGTGAAACCTTATGGCAATCCCAACACACTGAAGCAGACACTCTGTATTACCCTGAGAACGACTGCTTATTGATTTGACTATTGGAAAATGAAAAGAAGAGTCAAGCCCCTTGTTTGTCTGTCTTACACAGTGAAGAGGGTTCATGAAACTGACACTGACAGACAAATTGGTGCAATCAGACTTGTTTGTAAAACTGATCGTGTGGACCAAGTGCTTAATTCTGTTGCCATTTCACTACATAGCTTCTTCTGACACATGGCATAGATATGGTATTAACTATGTTAAAGGGGTGTTACTAAGGCTGTAATGTCAGCCATTTGGAAGACAGGAAATGCCAAATTTAAGGTTGCATGGGCAACCTTAATTTGACCCCCTTGTGTATGGGCATTTATGATAGTCTTTAATTACAGGTCACATACTATTTTTCCCACTGCTCCACCAGGGCAAATCACTGCTTACAACAGCTTTTGCCTGTCTGTCCTATACTGAAGTGATAGGCAACCTTAATACAAGGGCCACTACCACTGCCCCTAAATATAAAATACCTTGAAGTTTTACATGATGCCCCAACCAGTAACATAGGCGCCAACTCAGTGGGTGCTCCAGGGGCTGGAGCACCCATGGGGAAAAATTAGTGGGTGTTCTGCACCCACCGGCAGCCAAGCTCCCCTACCCGCCCCATCTCACCTCCACCTCTGCCCCTGAGCGTGCCACGCCCCACTTCTCCGCCTACTTCCCAGCGCTTGCCGCCGCAAAACAGCTGTTTTGTGGCATAACAAGCTTCGGGAGGGAAGGGGGAGGAGCAGGAATGTGGCGTGCTCAGGGGAGGAAGTGGGGCTGGGGCGGGGATTTGGGGAAGGGGTTGGAATAGGGGCAGGGAGGGGGCGGAGTTGGGGTGGGGACTTTGGGGAAGGGGTTGAAATGGGGGCGGGGCAGAGGTGGGAGGGGGCAGGACAGGGATGGTGTCGGGTGGGGCCGTGGGCGGAGGGGGGGTCGAGCACCCATCGGCGCCAGCAGAAGTCGGCGCCTATGAGTACCACAGTAATTTCTCCTCTCTGTCAAACAATCTTAGGTTTATTAAGATGACATTGCCCCTTTTTGTGGCCCTTACTAAGCCTCTGTGGTTAAATTTAGAGCTCACTAAGGTTTCATTACTGGTTGTTATGAGGCAAGTAATACAGTTGCCCAGAAAATTGGATTGATTCAAAATGGATACATGGACAGGCTTTCAAGGGGCCTTTTTTTTTTGTCTTGGATCACTTAGTTTTTGTCTTGGATCACTGGGTGGGCCTGTGTCAAAATCCAGCCCTGATTGCACACATAACCACAGACCCGCTAAGAATACGTACATTTTAACTACACTTACAGCAAACCACAATAGGAGGTGGGAGCGGGAGAGAGAGCATACTATTGAAACGTGTTTGTTTCATCTTAGCAAGAAAACTGCTACAGTAGAACCTCAGTGTTACGAATACCAGAGTTATGAATTGATCAGTCAACCACACACCTCATTTGGAACTGGAAGTATGCAAATGAGACAAAAGCAGAGACAACAACAAAAAAAAGCAGCAGACAAAAAAAAAAGCAAATACAGAGCAATGTGTTAAATGTAATCTACTACAAAAATAAAGGGAAAGTTTAAAAAAATACACATACCCCTCGTGTATTTGCTACATATTTTATATTATATATAATCAAGGTGGGCCATTTCCAGCACAAATACAGGTTTTATAGTATTTTATAAAATACGTACAAATACAGGTTTTATAGTATTTTATAAAATACGTACTCCCTACATATGTTATTATATATAGGGAATACATGATGAGAGATCCTACCTCAATGAATGTTAAAGGTAGGGGACTTCCAAGTTGTCGTAAGATAAGTTCAATCATTAGTCAATTTAACACTGGAATGTATTTATAGATTCATAGATTCCAAGGCCAGAAAGGATCATTAGATCATCTCATCTGACCTCCTGTATATCATTGGCCATAGAATTTAACTTATAATAACATAGGTAGGGAATGCACAATGATGGCTCCTACGTCAGTGCAGGGTAAAGGGGTGTGTGGGTGTGGGTATGGGGGGGTGTAATATAAACACACACACACTTACATCTACACCAACACTGCAGATATAGAATTCAAAAACAAAAGGTTTAATATTTCCAGTGAAGGGTCCTTAATAGAAACTTGTCTACCCCACAGTGTTGCCTCTCTCCTTGGCTATAGCTGTAAGAAGGAGTTTTGGGTTACATGGAAGATGAATAGATTCCCCATTCACTTCCTCTATAAGCGTATGTTCCTGGTATCCAAGGTTCTTTACAGGTTGGTGGGAGGAGAATGGTTACCCCACATCACTGGGACATATCCAGGGCTACTGTATTTCAAAATGGATTCATCCAAAATACTTTTTATTGCATACACGGGGTAAGGGAACTATATATTCTTGTGGCACTCACACTACCACCATGTTAACGCTGTTGAAGAGATGCCAGGGCCCTGGACAAGCCCTAAAGGTTCAGTAATGAGCCTCAGAGAGGTCAGATTGTATAAAAGAGGACCTTTCTTACTCATGGCAGCTGAACAGCAATAAAATGGTCTGTTATTCATGTGGCATATCTAGTAATCCACGGGAGTTAAGAAAACCTTTAGCCCATATGTTAAACATGACTCAAATGTAACCAATATGAAAACTAGTTGTCGTCATGAAAAAAGTTTGGTGAATGGGATTTTTTTGACCAGCCAGGGAAAAACCCCTGGAAATTTTGGGGCAATTTTTGCTCATATCAGAGTAAATCTGGAGTAATTCCAATGCAGTTACTTGGAACTGACAGGTGAGTTAGACCTGTTCTCAGATTTTTAGAAAAAAGAAAAGGCGTACTTGTGGCACCTTAGAGACTAACCAATTTATTTGAGCATGAGCTTTTGTGAGCTACAGCTCACTTCATCGGATGCACACCGTGGAAACTGCAGAAGACATTATATACACAGAGACCATGAAACAATACCTCCTCCCACCCCACTGTCCTGCTGGTAATAGCTTATCTAAAGTGATCATCAAGTTGGGCCATTTCCAGCACAAATCCAGGTTTTCTCACCCTCCGCCCCCGCACACACAAACTCACTCTCCTGCTGGTAATAGCCCATCCAAAGTGACCACTCTCTTTAAAATGTGTATGATAATCAAGGTGGGCCATTTCCAGCACAAATCCAGGTTTTCTCACCCCCCCACCCCCCTCCAAAAACCACACACACAAACTCACTCTCCTGCTGGTAATAGCTTATCCAAAGCGAACACTCTCCCTACAATGTGCATGATAATCAAGGTGGGCCATTTCCAGCACAAATCCAGGTTTTCTCACCCCCCCACCCCCCTCCAAAAACCACACATACAAACTCACTCTCCTGCTGGTAATAGCTTATCCAAAGCGAACACTCTCCCTACAATGTGCATGATAATCAAGGTGGGCCATTTCCAGCACAAATACAGGTTTTATCACCCCACCCCCACCCCCATACACACACAAACTCACTCTCCTGCTGGTAATAGCTCATCCAAAGTGACCACTCTCCCTACAATGTGTATGATAATCAAGGTGGGCCATTTCCAGCACAAATCCAGGTTTTCTCACCCCCCCCCCACACACACACACAAACTCACTTTGGATAAGCTATTACCAGCAGGAGAGTGAGTTTGTGTGTGTGGTTTTTGGAGGGGGATGGGGGGGTGATAAAACCTGGATTTGTGCTGGAAATGGCCCACCTTGATTATCATACACATTTTAAAGAGAGTGGTCACTTTGGATGCGCTATTACCAGCAGGAGAGTGAGTGTGTGTGGGGGGGGGTGTGTGGAGGGTGAGAAAACCTGGATTTGTGCTGGAAATGGCCCAACTTGATGATCACTTTAGATAAGCTATTACCAGCAGGAGAGTGGGGTGGGAGGAGGTATTGTTTCATGGTCTCTGTGTATATAATGTCTTCTGCAGTTTCCACGGTGTGCATCCGATGAAGTGAGCTGTAGCTCACGAAAGCTCATGCTCAAATAAATTGGTTAGTCTCTAAGGTGCCACAAGTACTCCTTTTCTTTTTGCGAATACAGACTAATACGGCTGTTACTCTGAAACCAGATTTTTAGACTTGCTATTTTAGGTATACTTGTCATGTGTGCTGATCTGAAAATCAGCACTTCTTAGGGGATGGTCTAAAGCAGATTTAGAAAAGCCAGGTCATGCTTTGTAGAGTGCATGGCAGTCAGGAAAGAAACTACAAGTGCCACGTAATGCATTCTACCTGATAATGGCTCGCTGTCCAACACTGGCAAATCTATATCCTTCTGTGACTCCGCTACTTCTTGCTGTTCCTGTTAAGTTGCGTCCCGCAAAAGAGAGCAGAAAAGAGAGAGAAAATGCAAATAAACTGTTAATTAGAAAGATGTGGAATAGTTAATAATAATGATAATAAAGGCACTTCTAAAGCATCTTCCATCAAAGGATCTCAAAATACATTACTAACATTAAAATCAAGCCTCATAACTTCCCTGTCAGAAAGGTAAGTACATTATTATCCCCAAATGGCATATCAGGAAATTGAAAAACATAGCGTTTACATGACTTGCCAAAAGCCAGACAGTAAGTCAATGGCAGAGTTAAGAACAAAACCCAGGATTCCTGGCTGCCTGTCCCATGAGCTAACCACTCGATACACTGCCTCTGTATATTTATTCATGTCAAAAACCAAAAATACAATATTACTAAACTAATTCAAGCTTTAGTTATTAAAATACGAACTCAGTTAACCTAAACATGACAGCAACATCAAATATAAAATGCAATATTTTTCTCTGCAAGTAAAGTAATGTGCACTCAAACGCTTTCTTTTGCAATTGTGTGGCTTCTCAATTTGGCCAAAATCTTTCAAGACCCAGATCACAATGGTCATCTTCCAACATTTAGTTGAGAAAAAGACTCCTAACATTCTTTCAATATGGGCTATGAGTGGATTCATAAGAGGTGTAATTAGATAAACTAAATGGTATTTACTTAATGACAGATGGAGAGATGGAATCCATAAACACATAGCTACATTCAACAGGATGGAAGTCGTATTATTAAAACTCTTTGCAGCAGAGAGGAAGGATGGTCCAGTGGTTAAGACACTAGCCAACTCCTAGTCCAGATGTGGATTCAAGTCCCTGCTCTACCATAGACTTCCTTTGTAACTTGGGGGAATTCACTCAGTGTCTCTGTGCCTCGTTCCCTGTAAAAAGAGGCTAATAGCATTTCCCTACTGAACAGGAGGACTACATTAGAGACCGGGAGGCATCGGTGCCAACTCCATGGGTGCTCTGGGGCCAGAGCACCCATGAAAAAAAGTAGTTGGTCCTCAGCACCCCCATCATCTCCTCCTCCTCCCCCCAGCGCCTCTCACCAGCTGGCGGCCCTGCTGATCAGCCCCTCCCCCTCTCTCCCAGCGCCTCCTCCCTCCCACGGATCAGCTGTTCAGCGGTCTGCAGAAGGCATTGAGGGGAAGGGGGAGGAGCGAGGACAGGGTGTGCTTGGGCGAAGGGGCAGAATGGGGCAGGGCAGAGCAGGGGCAGGAAGAGGCAGGGCAGGGCAGAGTGGGAGCGGGAAGAGGTGGGGCAGAGGTGGCGGCTTGGGGGAAGGGGTGGAGTGGGGGCAAGGCCTGGGGCGGAGCAGGAGTTGACCACCCGCTGGCAACTCGTAAAGACGGCACTTGTCCCATGAGGTGCCATATAAATACTAACGGCAGAGAATGCTTTGGTACTTAGGCCCAACCACTGAAGACAAGACTAGATGTAATGAAATTAGCAAGGTAAAATTTAAGCAGGTGAGCAACAACAAGAAAAATCCTCTCAGCAAAATCTACTAATCTTTGGGATCGTGTCCTGTGGAAGTGCCATCATCCGAGTCATTTAAAACTTACAAAAAACTTGAAAAATTTCATTTAAAAGAGTGACAAGGTGGGTGAGGTAATATCTTATATTAGACCAATTTCTGTTGGTGAGAGAGACACGCTTTCGAGCTAACACAGAGCTCTTCTTCAGGCCTATCTCTGTAAGCCAACCAGCAAAAGTGGGTCCAGTAAAAGGTATTACCTCAACCATCTTGTTTCTCTAATATCCTGGGACCATCACGGCTACAGCCACGCTGCCTATTTAAAAGAGTGACATTTCTGACAAACCTGGACCCTAGAGTTGGCAGTGGACCCGGGAGAGCTTCGGGTTGTGTAACGGAAGTTTGGAAGAACAAATGTTATTCTAAAGGGCTCACAACACGCACAACCACATCCGGCAGCCGCACCACTGCATTACTCATGTTTCCCCTCACCGAAGGGAAGGCAGTGAGGTTTCTGTGCTAGGGCAGCACATGGTACAGGCCGCTGGGCTCCACCAAATGCTGGCAAATGGATGTCTGAAGCAGGAAGGGGAGCATGTGTGGTTTCCTGTAACCTGCTGCGACGGGCAAGATTGTCAGCAAGCAGCATCAAAAAACACGCTGATACACTGGAGAGGGTTCAGAGAAGAGCCAGAAGAATGATTAAAGGATTAGAAAACAGTGGTCCCCAAACTGTGGGGCACGCCCACCTAAGGGGGCACAGAGGAACGTCCAGGGGGGCGCTGTGGGGCCCAGGCCAGCCCCCTGGGAGGTGGGGAGGGAGCCCTGCTCTGCCCCCAGTTCCAGCTCAGCCCCAGCTGTGGCTCTTCTCCCAGCTCCAGCCCCCAGCCACGGCCCCCTGCCCTTAGCCCTGGCTTAGGGTTGCCAAGGTGCCTGATTTTCAACCAGAAAGTTCAGTCTGAAAGAGAACCTGGCAGTGTCCAGTCTGCACTGCTGACCAGACACTACATGTCCAGTTACCCACAGCAACTGGCCTCCGCTACCGAGTGGGGACGGGAAAAGCAGCAGTTGCTGCTGGAGTCTGGAGAAGCAATGGAGCACTCAGAAACATCTCAGGCGAGAGAGGTACCGGCAGCTCCCCCATCCTGCCCCGAGCACAGCGCCCCTCCCCCACCCTGCCCCAGTCATCCTCCCCCCCCCCCGGAGCATGGCCCTTCTCAACCCCCTCCCCCCACCCCCCGGATCCCAGGGGGCATGGAGCAGGTAAGGGGGGCATGATTGAAAAAGTTTGGGGACCACTGCCTTATAATGATAGACTCAAGGAGCTCAATCTATTTATCTTAACAAACAGAAGGTTAAGGGGTGACTTAACGACAGTCTATAAGTACCTACATGGGGAACAAATATTTGATAACTGGCTCTTTGGTCTAGCAGACAAAGGCATAACATGATATAATGGCTGGAAGTTGAAGCTAGACAAATTCAGCCTGGACATAAGGCATAAATTTTTAATAGCGAGCATAATTAACCACTTGGAACAATTTAACAAGGATTGTGGTGGATTCTTCATCCCTGACAATTTTTCAATCAAGTTTGGATTTCTTTTTAAAGATATGCTCTAGTTCAACAGGAATTATTTGGGGGAAATTGTCTGGCCTGTGTTATACAGGAGGTCAGACTAGATGATCACAATCGTCCCTTCTGGCCTTGGAATCTACAAACAGACTTTCACAGTGCACTCATATATTTATGTCAAAGTATTCTGCTAACCACAGGATGGCCCAGTGGTTAGAGAACCTAGCCTAGGGAAACCTGGCTTCAGTTTCCTGCTCTGCTATATACCTCCTATGTGACTTTGATTAAGTCAGTTAGTCTCTCTGTGCCTTGGTTCCCTGTCTGTAAAATGTAGACTGTAAACCTGTTCCAACTCACTCCTCTAACAACAAGGAAATAATCCATTCTCTGAGTGCAAAGCTTTCTTGAATGCTTGGAAGCCAGAAAAATCACATTTAATTTTTAAATTGGTGTTTTCAAACAAAAAAAGGAAAATTCGGAGAGGGCACACACTTAAGATTCACCTTCAGAATGACCTGTTCACCATAAAAAGCTGAGAAAGATGAAATGTATTAAGGAAATGTTCTGCAGGTAGCAAATACAGTGCTTCTACAAACTAATAGCCATAAAGAGGAGGAGAATGGGCAGGGCCGGCCCAGAACATTTTGGCACCTGAGGCGGGGAGCTCAAATGACGCCCCCATGCTCCCTCACTTGGGCCAAAACTTTGAAAGGTCTCAATTCTGCCTTCTTCCTGTTCTACTCCTCTCATGGTACTGCTCTGCTACCTACCCCAGTAAAGGAGAACTAACAACTTAAAATGCCTTGTTCAAAAATTTTAAGTAACACTTAACTTTCAGATGCCTGAACAGCAAATGTAACTTTTCTTGTCTGCATAGTAAACACTGGCATTTGTATCTGTTTGAATAATCAAAGTGGTGCTTTCCGTGCCTTCTTGGTTGCAAAGATTTGAACTGCTTCCTGAAGGTCCACAGTATGGGCCAGTTCATGCTCTATTGAGATAGTTGCAAGGCCGACCAGCCTCTCCTGTGTCATTGTGGAGCATAGATGTGTTTAAACTTCAGCTTGGAGAAGCTGCATTCTCCACTGGCAACTGTTACAGGAAGTGTTAGAAGTATGCGCAGAGCAACAAAAGCATTTGGAAAGAGGGTGGTCATCTTATTTTTGCACATATATTCCAGAACAACCTTTGGAGTTGATCCTGCTGAAATGTATCTTGAAAGGGCTTTCAGTTCATCACCTAAATCACTTGCATCAATTTTGCGCATGTCATCATGTGTCAGCACTGTCTCTAGTGCCCTGCATTGCTGCTGTAGGTCTTCTTCAGGTATAGTGAGGAGTTTTGAAATATCATACAACATCCCAAATATACTGCTGTGTTCCTTGAGCTATATGAAACGTTCTTCAACTGACTATATTCCACGATCTAGCACCTGGTTGAAGAATTCAACTTTGAATTGTTGTTTGGGGTCTCTTATGCGATTATCCCGTACCTTGTAATCAAAGTGTCTTCTTCTTCGGTGACTCTTGTATTCGAGAATGCGTGGGAAAATAGCTTCAGTGTGAAATTCCTCTGCCAACTTCTGTGCACTCTTCAGAACATTTTGAAATCCCTCATCTGACCTGTGAGACTGTAGGTGTGACTTTGCTTTGTCCAGTTGTTCCATTGCTCCAGATATATCAAGGTCAACACGTTGCAGTCTCTTGCTTACAACATTTATTTCAAACAGTATGTCATGGCACAACACTAAGCCACACAGAAATTTGAAGTAATGTATGTTTCCGGTGATTCCATTTCCCTCTGCCACCGTTCTCCCACGAACAGTTCCTGTCATAGCATTATCCTCCATAATGGCAACTATGGCATCATCTGTCTTCCCAATCTGGTGTTTGATAGGCTTTATCGACTCCACTTGACTTTCCCATCATGTGGCACTCAGTGGTTTCAGTGTCAGCGAGCATGTTCCCAGATGTTGCTTCAAAATTTGCCATCGATGAGTTGATGCAGAGAAAAATACATAGATGCTTTGAATTACATTAAAAAATTCAGCAGCCTCACTAGAAGCTGATGCTGCATCACTGACCACCAAGTTCAATGAATTAGAACTGCATGGGACAAAAAAAGCTTGAGGGTTTAACTCTCAGATCCATGTCTGCACGCCTCTTTTCTTTCCTCTCATGTTGGCACCATTATCGTAACCCTGACCTCTCATGTCAGCTATCACAATTCCCGTATCTTCCAGCTTTTTAAGAAGCACATTTGTCATACCAGCTCCTGTAGTATCATCAATGTCAATAAATTCTCGAAAATGGTCTCTGACAGTCACCATTGCAGGGACATTTTCAAGAGGTTCTGATGTTGTTACAAAACGCACCATTAAAGTCATTTGTTCCGCATGGCTGATGTCAGGTGTGCAGTCCGGAATAACAGAGTAATATCTTGCTGACTTCAGATCTGCCACAATCTTCTGTTTGACTCTTGTTGCCGGTAACTGTATGATCTCGTTTTGAATTGTTTTTCCAAAGTAGTGGTGTATGTACATTTCTTGGGTGGTGACTCTTCTTAGATGCTCCTGGAGTACAGCATCAAACTCAGCCATCAGCTCCACAATTTTAAGGAAGTTTCCATTGTTTGGCACATACAGCTGATCTGAAGTGCCACGCAGTGCTAGGTTTTGGGTAGCAAGCATTCTCACAATGGCAATGAGCCTTCTCAGAACATTTTGCCAGTAAAGAGACTGATGCAATCTTCTCTTGATGCTGATCATCTATGGTGGCCTTTAACCTTAGTCTCATCTCAAGCTCTTTTCACCTATGGAATGCTCTCTGGTGATTTGCTGCCTTCTCATGGCATGCCAGATTTCTAGCCAGATTTTTCCAGTCCTTTGTTCCCATAGAACCCAATGTGGCGGGAATATTAGACTGGAAGAGTTTTCAACAAAAACAGTATGCAGCATTCTGGGTTTTTGAGTACATAAGCCATGGCCTCTCCAGTTTGTCACCATTGGGGATTTCACACCAGTAATGTGTTAGATGGAAACTTATTTTCACTGTCTTTGGGAAACATGAAGTTTTTCACTTGCTGTGGCCCATGCAGTACAAGGAAGTCCCTTAGGCTACTGCTCAAGTGGGTCCACAGTCCTGGATCATCTAGACTTAAGGAACTAAACTCAGCAGCAGCTGTTTCTTGCACCTCCACCACACTCTTCTCTGATCTACACTTTTCTTCAGGAATGTGCATGGTTACATCCATTTGAGATGGAGATATGGATGCTGCAGTGGCTGCAGGTCACCTGCACTCTGACTAAACTGGGAGATCAGGCATCTCCTCACCACTCACATCCTCAGTGGGGCCGGAAGGCTCACCATGCACATTTGTGTCTATGTATCTCAGGAGAGCTCCTTCCTGCTTAGATAGAAAAACTTCCTTTGATTTCTTTCTTTTTCTGAATGCTTCCCCAGAGCGGCATTTTCTTCTTTCACTCATGACTGCTGTTCTGTGCCAGCTATAGTGGCTCTCAACACTCAGTTGAAGGAGACAAATAAGCAGGCTGGTAGCAGGGCCTGAGTGAGGGAAGATATCAGCGTCTTAAGGGCCTAACTGGCTCCTACTACTTCAGTTGACTGCCTGTTCTCCTCAAGTGGGTTCAGGGAAGCAGCAGGAAACAGGAAGCTTCCTGAGAAGTCCAGGCTCCTGGGGGTGCTAGAGAGATACATAAGAGGCTTCTCCTCCTCTCTCTCCCTGCAGCTCCTGCTGCTTTTTGTTATTCCCTCTCCCCTTTTCTCCTGCCTGCCTGTTATGTCTCTTGTGCCCTCCCTCCTCCAGCACAGCACTCCACCATCTCTGTGCATCTAGAGCAGAGAGAATACACACGCACCAGCAGCAGACACAATTTTCTACACTCTGGGTCCTAGTGGGGTGCCCCCCCACCCCAAAGTCTGGCACCCGAGGCAGCCGCCTCCGTTCGCCTCATGGTAAGGCCAGCACTGAGGATGGGTGAGGTAATTACAGGGGAAACCTGTAAAAATACTAACTACTCAATTACAGGTATGTGGTTGGTTCAGAATTGTTTGGAGAAAAACTCTGCAAACCAATACTTTGGGCTTGCATTTTACATGTTCATGCATTTTAAGGCATCTTTACGATGCCATAGTGGTGACAAGTGTAACTGAGAATAAAGCCCTGAATTTGTGTCGTAAGCACAATGTAGGGAGAGACACACAATGGAGAAGGGGAGTGAGGTAGGGAGAGGAGGTATTGAGACTGAGAAAAGAAAGAAGCGAGAGGACAGAGATAACTGAGGACAGAGACAGGAAGTGCGCAAAGGACAGAGACACATTGGGGAGATACATGTGCTCTTGGAAATGACTACAGCTGTGCAAAACTGAACAGTTCTGGCTTGTGGGAACATTTTCTTGAGTTTCTGTTTGCCTGAGTTCCCATCCTCTGGATTTGATCCGCAGTTCTGAGTGGTGAATGAACCTCAGCTGGTGTAACTTGGCTTAGCGCCATTGACTTCAATAGAACGATGTTGACATACACCAGCTGAGGATCTGGCCCAATGTGAAATGTCGTGATGGTAGCCACTGTAGCTGCAAATCAAATGTAGTGTTGCAGCTAGCCCATGTACCTCAAATTGCACACTCCTCCCAATCCCCCTCCAATGGCTTCATGCCTATCTACCATTGTTTACCTTCACTAAAGTCCCAAACCAGTTATTTGGCTTCCATCCGAAAGCTGAGAATGTGGGTGTAACACTTGCCTAATGACAACATGATTGGTTGTGATTTTAATTAGAACTAGTTGAAAAAAAAATTTCCCCCAAGGAAAATTAGAGGGTGGGGAGCTAGTGAAAATTCAAAAAACAAAATATTTCAGCCTGAAAATAAAATCGTTCTATTTGGAAATTGCCAAAGAACTGGAAAATCCATTATTCAACCCACTTCATTTGAAACCTTTCTGGGAGCCAACAGCCTGATTCAGTGTAACTTTTTTTTCCATTCAGTTCACTGGGAATTACAGAATCCCAGAGTTGTGATGTGCCATGTGGCTCAGATAGAAGATGCTTTTCCTCTTGGTATTTTTCATGGTTACTTCATATGTTATTCATCTTCTGGGATTGTGATGCCAATGGGAATTAGGTACAAAGTGGGATAGGAGAATAGCAAAGTCAAGATCCACTGGGTGAGTCTGAGAGGAGAAGTTTGTCTTTAATTATTTTTTTTCTGAGAAAGCAGAGAAGCCAAGGATTTCAACCACTACTTTTCCCTCCATTTGCCTGTATGTATATGAAAACAAATTACACCACATGAGCAAGGCAGCTAAGAAGAGACGCTGTATGTTAGTATAGTCTCTTGCGAGTCAGTGTTGCAAAATGTCTCTTTAGCCTCAAAAAGACAGATCTGTTCCTGTGTGTCTTCAGAAGCAGCTGGTGGTGCTCAAACTCTCAGGAAAAATTGAATGTTTAACACCTCTCAGGTTCTAGCCTCAAGCTATTAATTTATTAGCGACAGTCTTGAAGTGGAAACTTCTTAGACACCGTTTATATCTCCATGTGGAGATGTACGGTTTTCACTTGTTCTGTTACATTCCATTGTCTTTGAAGAAGGTGGTTCTCTTTACATCACATATCTGCATCTGGCGCATCTGTCTCTAGACCCCTGTTTCTTGTGGAAAGTGGAAAATACACAAGAGATAAAGCTAACTGATCCTGCTCAAAAGCAGATGTAGTGAATCTTTCAGAGCTTGTCAGTGACAGCATGGCAACCAATCCTTCCCAAATGTAAAGAGGAGCGTACGTGTTAGCCCTTGAAGTCCCACACTCCTCCCACTGGCAATGTGGTTTTGTGCTTGCATCTGTCATAATGTGCAAGACTTAATCAGATAAAATGGTTACGGAAATTAAAGAGGCCCAGAATCATGAATACTCCTCCTCTTAGAAGTGGACTGACATGGGGCTATGTGCTTAATGACGTGCCAGACAAATGAAATAATGTCTTGACGGAAAGCACAATGAGATACAATTAGGTTATTTACAGTGCATTGGGCAAACATAACTTCATCCATATTTTAACACTTCTGGGATAAAAGAGAAGGTCTTCTTATGTGCCTTGTGGGACAGACAGGAGCTACACAGACTTACATGAGCCAAGTTTCTAGCCCATAATCTTTAGAAATGTATGTATTTGGTCCCAATGACAAATATGATTCAAAGGTAAAAGACATGATAGCATTGTCCTGTTTTTGTTATCTGGGAAATAGTCATTTCAAATGATCTTTAGGGGCACTCCTCATATTAACAAAATCTTTATTATACCACCTAATGTGTCATTTCTGTTTGATGTGTTATTTATTGCATATAGTTCGGAATAATCAGGTGTCTGGCAATGGGTTATGGAGCCTTTCTCTCTTCAGATTGCCACCTTAAAAGTCAGCCCAGGTCAGTAGCACCTTCCCATGAGATTTGCTTAGTAGTCTATCTGAAATGTACTGGTGATCTCAGTCCATTTCTGAATGTCTGCATCACAGCTGCAACTCATTTAAAGTCTGAGCAGAGACACTAAGCAAGAGAAACTCAAGTACAAATTCTGCTGTCATGCCTAGAAGTGGTCCCTCCAAGACTGAGTGGAGGCACTGTGCTGCTGACTCCTGTAACTCCTGTGGACAAAGTGTAACCCACACACCTCCTGGGTGTGGTGTTCTGTCCCATCTAGTGGCTCCGACACTACTTAGAGAGAGATTAATGAGTCTGCTGTACAGCCTTAGCTAACAGCCAGGTGGCTTTTAGCTCATGCAGTAGGGACTCATGAATTTAGTTCCAGAGGTCCCAGGTTCGATCCTGCCCTTTGACAACTGATGTCTGTCAGTGTTACAAATGCACCTGATCCAAAGCCCACTGGAGTCAATGGGAGACTTTCCAGTGAACCGCGGATCAGGCCCAAACAGAGGACTTCATTCTCCAGGGTTGTCAGCAGCTTATCCAAGCCCTTTGAAAATTGAAATGTTAGATAAGTTGTGAAGGACACAAGCACAAAAAAGACACAAGCAGAATGACCCCTCACTTATACATCAGAGTGGTTTTTATTGTGTTGCCTTAGTGCATAGATCTTTAAGGGGCAGAGATACCAAATTCTCCTCCCATCTACGCTGGTGCAAACCCACCAAAGTCTATGGGATTACACCTGTGTAAATAAGGGGTCACTGCCCAAAAGCTGCAAACATGGGTACCTGAAGATACACTCCTAAATTTACACCGTTAAGCACCTAAATAAATGTGGCTGTATTTCAGAAATGCAAAGCATGCATAAAAGTCTTTACTCAGAAAAATCAAGCAAACTTTTACGTTAGCACCTAAATATGGATTTAAGTGTTTCACTTTGAGGAACCTAGATCTGAAAGTGTTGGCTTCTGGTTCAACCTGCTGTAATTCTATTTCTTGTGAATGGTGATGTTTATACAGCACACCCCAACATTAGGGTAAATTTTGCTCCTAGTAGAGGTCATACATTCTGGCTGTCATCTATTCAAACAGAGACGGCAGAATTAATAGGGCAGAACACGCAGAGGACCTCAGCTGAAGTGTTCTCTCTGGGAGAGGCGGGAGGGGGTGGGGTGTTGGGGGTTGGGAAGGTGTTGTAAAAAGTCTCCATTTTCATCCAGTAAATCTGTATGTGGATTCTATTAAAGGAGCTTTCTAGCTCCCAGAGGTAACATGTGGAGAGATGTGGCAGTTGTTAATGTACGTGCATGTGTTTGTAACTACCGGAATAATGTCCCTCAAACAGAACTCCTTTGGCTGATTCAGTACCAGAATTTTACACTGGGGACCAGATCCAACTGCAGCGTCAGCTGGTACCCATTTCTGGGCTCCACAGGGTGGAGGAAGACAATGAACACGCAAAGCCCAGAGAGAAAACTGAAGCTGGTGTCAGAATGATGCGTGCAAGGTGCCTCCCAAGAGTAAGGAGCGAACTGTGCAGGCAGCCAAACAACTCAGGGGTGACTGAGACAGGAGAGGAGAGTGGAGGTAGCAGAGTCTGGGGGTGGGGGGGTGGGAAGAGCTACATTGTACCAGGTTTTCTTTCCAGCTGTTGGAAGTTATGAAACTAATAGGAGGAGGTTGGCTCCGTGAAGGATGGTCTGGGTCTTGCAAAACCACAGCTGCACACTTTGATTGTGCAAAGCAATCATAGCTAGATTTGAGAAAGGGCAGAGGATCTGCTGCCACCTGGAGCCTCCTGCCTCCCCACCTCTATGATGTAAAGGTTCTTGTTCTGCACCTATCATTGTGGTATCTGAGTAGTAGCCAAGAAAACTTGCAGCTGATTCATAGTCTTAGAGGGGCAGAGACAGAGCATCCTTCACACACGCTCTTCCCCAACTCCCTGCAATGGTAACCAGTGCATAGTTTAGTACATGAGGCATGCACTGGATCAGTGGATTTGGGCCTGTATGTGCACACATCAGCTTAATCATGTATAGACTTGGCAACCCCCCTTTGAGCCGAATCCACCCCCTGTGGCTACAAAAATGATAAGCACGTGCAAGGGGGAAAAGAATATTTAAAGAATTATAGCAAACAATAGGTTTGGGGGAATTTTAGCTTTGACTCATTCTCCTTGATTGAAGCTCCCCAGCAGGAAGTGGCTGGATAGCCAATCAGCATGCAGCATGTCCCTTTGATTATTCACCAGGGGAAAGTGATACTGGCTGATGATTTGTTAATAAATTATATTAATGCAAAATGGTGGGGGAAGCCTGTATAAGGGCTGGTCGGGATGCTCTTATCTGGCAACCAGTTTCCCTTTTTTAATTACACTGCTGACAATTTCTCTCCAAAGAAGAAAAGAGCCCTTGACTTGCATGTATTTCACAGTACTTTAGCAGGTGTCACTACTACAGAATCCAGATAAACAACTCCCCTAGATTGACTCTCCAGTTGAACTTCCTTCCAAGAAAGCAATTTATCTGTACAGGGCTTCTTTGCTCCTTTTGGTGGCAACAGGGGAGTTAATGTTGCTGCAGACAGACTATATCAAGGATAGTCGAGATATATAGCCTTTTATCAAGAGAGTTGAACGGTCAGGGTGAAGTTTACTGCTTGATGAGTTGTAGGAATCCTGACTATTCTGTGCATCGCTCACAACCAATTTTTTTGTACTTAATTCATTGGAGAAGTTTGATGTATTGCTCTATAAATCAGGATCCTGCCAGTAGGTGAGGTGTTACTGACTTCCAGAACTTACATAGAAAACCCAGGGAGATTCACTCCCCATAGGACTGTGCTCTGCCCAGTGGTTCCCCAGGTCTCCTTCTCCCAGTCCCACCTCAGTGTATTCCCCCCGCCACCCTTTCTGCAGTTGGAACAGCTACCTTTTCCTCTTTCAAACCTCACTTCTTCTCCACAGCGCTTTCAGTTCTATAATACTTTGGCATGGCAAGCACCAAAAAAGATAGACCCCACTAGTGCAATCCAGCCAGATCAGGGCTTTGTTCTGTTTTGGGGGTCTCCTCTCATTCTCATGCCAGGTCCTTTGTTGTTGTGTTTTACCAGCCTGCATTTGCATCACACAGTCATTCTCCCTATCCCATCAGCAAGTTCCTTCACCTGTAAGTCCTGGCTAGGAGTCATGAAGGGGAGCATGCCTCCCATGCCACTTCCACAGCCTGCCTCTTAACCCCTTCCCCCCGTAACTACATAGGATCCCATTCTGCAGGTTGAGAAGGGTGAGCAGGAAGGAAGCCACGAGCTAGGCATGCACTACAGGACTCTCCCGCTTAAATCCCATGGAGCGGCTTACTGCTCAGCAGTGTGGGATCCCATGAAGGGAATTCTGGGCAGAACCAGTGGTCGGGGAGCCCTGGGCAACTCATAACTGTGTTCATACACATTCACTGGTTTATTGTGTGTCTTCGCAGTTCGTATTTCACAGTCACATATCTATGAAAACCGAAACAGGTCTCCACTTTGTTCTGCAAGTATCTGCACGTCCAGTGGAATCCGAGACATCCTCCATCTTGGGCAATTGCCACTACGTTTATGCATATTGCCAATGGAACACTAGGAGGCAGTATGCTTTATTGGTTAACATATTCTAGGAAGCTTGCACAAATGCAGTTTTAAACCCTTTATAACTCAGCCCAATCAAACTGAATTTTCACCAGACCAAGGAAAGGCACATTCAAGAGCTAAAGACTATGGCCCTGGGCAAATTTCCAGTTTCTGTCATCACCTTCCTCTGGGGTGCTACAGCTGTTCAAAGACAGGTCACAATCTTTTTCTCTTAGCAGAAAAACGGCATTAAATTCACTCCCTCTGCGCTTGATAATGACGCCACCATTTTCATTTACCCTTCTTGGGAAAGTTTCCCCCCCAGCCCAGCGCAAGTAGATAAAATCTAAGCCGAAAAAGATGAAGCACGGAGAAAGTTATGCGCTACCAAAAATGACCTTTGAGAATGGAAACATTCTGGCAGCCTGAACAATGGGTACCCACACACATGCTGTCTCTACTATCTTTTACCTGCTTATCAGGGTAACAGTGTCCATCCGCTCTGACGAGCTTTGTCAGTCAGGAACCACAGCTGCTTTTTCTCTTGGCCCAGCCAATCTGGAGAGGAACTCACACCCATCCACTCATAAATCCTATCAAGCATCTTTAGACTGTCCTTTATCAAAAATGCCCTGGGAGTAGCAGCCGGCTCGAAAATATCTATACTCCAGCCAAATATCTATACTCTCTGCAGAGACTTACAGAGTTGTTGTTTTTCCTCCAGTGAAGAAATCTGCCTCTGGTTCTTCCAGCTCACAAGAGTTCCCCCAAAGGCGCCTTGAAGGCTACCCTGTCACAGACACCTAGGACCGATTATCCACCTCACTCACCTTCCACTTGCAGCAGCAGGAAGATGCCATCAGGGAGCTAGTTTTGGATCCCTAACTCGCACTGTGGATCTGTCCTGCCCTGAGTCCCAGCATAGTTTGGAGCAGCCTGAGAGCTACTCTAGCTTATGCCAGCTGGCTACAACCCCTAGAGGACCATACAACAGCTGGTATAGCCAGAGCAGCCATGCTCCCAACATGGCCCCTAGTTTAGGATTGAGCAGATGGGGCAGTACAGGGGCCATGTATACCAGCCCTGCATAAGCTGCATTTCCCCCACACTGGTGGAATTCTTAGCTGTAGAGCCCTGCATGGATACAAAAATTTGTGTTGCATCAGATCCAGGATCCGCAAACATTTTTCATGAATATCTGCAGATATCTACAGATTTGCAGGGCTCTACTAACAGCTCCACTGGTCACCATGCAGCAGTGAGGCAGAGCTGTGACAAGCCCCTGACCCCCAATTGCCCCCAACTTCTCCTCAGAGACCTCCTGCACCACTGCCCGCCCATCCCCACTGTACCTCCTTCCCCGCTCCAGGCAGGGAGGCTGCAATGCTGGGCCCCCGTATGCAGCACTGCCCTCCCAGTGGGGGGCTCAGACACCCCGATGCAGCTGCGGCAGCTCTAATGCACGCAGACCCGGCTCGGCTAGACAGCAGCAACAACTACCCTCTTCACAGTGCCTGACGTTGCCGCCCGCTAGTTTAAAGCACAACCACACCTCCTTCAAAATGGCACTTGGCTCACTCCCTTCTGGAGTTTACCTCCTCTAAGCAAGCTGGAGACTTGAACTCACAGAATGCCCAGCGGGCTATGGCTTCTGCTGAGTGATTCAGAGAGCTGAGCTGGAGCCTGAGGGCTGGGCGACAACCACTCCGTTTGGGTGAGTGTTGACCCAGGTGAGTGTTGACCAGTTCCAGCCAGATCAGGTTCCAACACACTAATGAACTACCAGTTTATCTTTATGAGTTCCACCAGAGTTCAGATCTGAATTTGTTGGTGAAACCAGATTGGGGGAATTGCATCTGCTGTTCCAGCTGGAACCCATTTCTACACTTGAAAACTTTGTTACCCTGCAGTAACAGCTCTGGTACCCTAAACAGGACAGAGGAGACCATCAGTGTTTGGAGCACAGCTTGCGGTACTTCGTGACATCTCCCTGCAGAGGTATGTCTGCGCTTGGGGAAATTACTATTAGTTTGTCTGCACTGCAGACAAATAAGATACAGATACAGCTGTGCTACCAATGGTGGGGAGAGCACTAGAGTAGGCCAACGGCTGGTGTGTTCACCATTATATCATGAAACCCTACTCCAAACAAGCCACACAGGCTATACTGCAGGAGCTCTTTCGAGGGGTTATATTATTCCTTGCACGGCCTGATTGGTGCAAAGCGCCCAGAAAACAGACAGATCTGCAGAGCCCTGCAAATCCGCAGATATCCACTTTATATCCACAGACCATTTTTGCAGATCACAGCTCGGATGAGGATACAAATTTTGAATGAAGCACTTGGATTGACAGAGTGAGTCAGAACTGAGTCCATCCAGAAACAGGGACATTGTGTGACATACACTAGACACATGGTACCCTTCACGAGTTCTCTGGGACATGGAATGATTGCTGAGCATATTTATTCCTTTTTTGGAAACTAATCTATTTTTGATGTAAACTGTTCTTGGTCGAGAAATTTCCCTCCCCCTCAACAAAACTTTTCCTTAACCTCTGTGACAGTTATAGCAAATACACTACCCTTTGGACTCTGATCAAAAGCTAAGACTAAGATTGAGTCTTGAAAGGGAATTTGAGAAAACCCAAACACTTCTACTTGTAGGAACCATGAGAAAAAAGACTCTTAAACATAGATGTGGCTTTGAGCACTAGTTTTGAAATATGATTATAGATGCTGTCAAAAGCAGACTGTTACTCCAGTTAAGTAGTTTTGTGCATCTAGAAGATAATTGAATACTAAGGCCAAAATGTTCAAATTTGACTGTCTAAAGTTTGTCTTCAAAATGCAGAGATAGGCTCCTAAATAAAAATGGCTCAGTTTTCTAACGTGCTGAGCCAAAGACTGCTACCAATAGCATGGGGATGACAACCAACTCTGTATCTCCTTTTCCACAGAGTCAACTGATACCATCACAAAAGTGTGACCACACCTATTAGAAATCGGTGCCTTAATGAAGAACAGTTAGTTAAAACTGAGTTCAGGCAAGACCAAACTGATGCTGGGGAAATGCTTTTGAGAACTATCTGGTTCACTCATCTCCTTCCATCAAAGATACCTGCATCCTGTTCAAAGTAGGGCAAAGTTTCAGGGTCAAGTTTTATTCTTTACCTACCCTAGAAAACCATGTACTATCAGTGGTGAAAAATGCCTTCGTACATCTCCAGCTTGCTAGGAAACTTTGCCCTTTACTCTCAGACATGTATCTGGCCATATTGATCCATACATTTGACACCACCAGACTAGCAGCAATGCAGAGACTCCAGCTCATGAACAATCTGGCAGGTCACCTCCTCAGTGGGATGGGCTACCATGAACATATCATACCCTGATCTGACGCCCAGTCTCTTGCATGGCCTTTGTCCTGATCTACAAGGCCATTGAGAAGTCAGAGCATAGCTACAACAACGATAGCATCTCCATCTGCTGTCTACCCAGGGCCAACACTCACTGGAGTTGATAGAAAGATTCCCATCTATTTCAATAGATTTGAGGTAAGACCCTAAGATGACCACATCTCTCTTTGAAATTGCATCTTACAAAGCCCAAAACAAATCACGTGGTAACCAGAGAAAAATTGTCCTTGATCAAAGGGATTCAGCTCTAGAACAAGCTTCCAGATCTAAGGTTATATACTGTTGCCCATCCCCATAGCATCTTCAACATAAAATCAATAGCAACAGCAATGTCCCTAGAGGAATGTCTGGCATTTCTACCCTTTTCAGGATGAAAAATCTACTTGAGGTACAGTTTTTGTTTTATTTTGCTCCCACTTTTTGTTGGTAGGTGTTTAGTGGTAGAAGGGAGTTTCAGTGTTGTGAGTAAAAAGAAAGGGAGTACTAACACGGCTGTTACTCTGAAAAGTGTTGTGAGTGTCATTCTTATTATAGAAAGTCTTTTTCAAAGACGAAGGTTTTTGCAGTGTTTTGTAAAAGTGGTCAGATTCTGGATCTCTTCTGGAAGTTTGTTCCATAGTTGGATCCTCTCAGCCAAGAATGCTTCATCCCCTGGCTCTCAAATGCTTCATCCTGGGCTTTTTGATCTGCATTGTCCCACAGGAGTGCAGCTGTCACAGTGGTTCAGAGATGAGCAGTTGTCAGGCTAGTCTGAAGTCTAACCATTGCTCTCCTCTGACAAAGTTTTCCCACTATAACCAAATTGATGGGACAGCTAAGGGTTATCCCAAGCATAGCTTCTTCTACCAGGTAGGGGAGAAAAACAGAAGACTCATGAAGAACACCAGGGACATTTCCATGCAGACTAATTTACCCAGAAAGCACTCGGATGCCATGGCAATGGGCACTGTAGACAACACTAAGAGAATGAGAGGAAAGATACACACTTCCAGTTAGGGAACAGAAACAATACCACGTAACATACATGTCCAATCAAAACTAACCAACACAACTTGAATTGCAATGAACTGCATACGTACCCTCCACAAATCAAGAATCATTTGCTCAGAGTATTTGGCTACCATAAGCTGTTTGCATGCAATTCTTGAACAGGAAAAAGGTAAAATTCACCTGATAAATTTGTCATTATTCATCTCCCTCTGGCCCTGATAGGTTTATAATGTTCAGCTATTTTCAGATATATTTTCCCCCTCAATTTTTAAAATAGAGGAGGCATTGTCATATAAATAGTTTTTGTATTTCCTGCCTGGAAAAACATCTTTCTTGTCTCCTCACAGAAATGGTATTCCATTTTCCCATGATTTATTTGAGCAGAAACCACTTTCTGATTGAAATATCAGCCTCACTCTGGCTGTTTGTAAACCTTTTGATTATATTGACATGCACGAACAAATTTTAATTCAACCTCAAGAAGAGAGGCCTCTCAGACACTTACTACTAATGTCTGGTCTTAGGATCATATTCCATTCTCAGATCTTTTTATAAAGGAAAATTAGCAATTTTTCCCCTTCCAGGTTGCAAAAGCAGTCATTTAAGTCTGATAGTCTATACATTGTTTGTTTATTTCTAGGCTGAAGAGGAGAGTATAAATACAAACTAAACTAAATGGATCAGCAAGGCGGGGGGGAACTGTGCTTTTTCTGATCACATAGTGACACTGAAATCAAATTAAAACTGCAGCAGATTGAACACCACTGTTAGAATCACCAAACAGCCTTTAACTCTGCAAAGCAAGTCCTGCAGTTCTTACTCAAGCAAAACAAGCACTGAGAGGCCAAATTAACTTGAAGACTTGTCCCTTTCAAAAAACGAGTTTCAAGCGTTCTCAGTAGTACCTCCCCCGTATACCCTAAGTGAGATCAGGGGCCCACTGTGGTATGTACTGTGCAAACAGCAAGATAGCTAGGAACCATTGTCGTAGTATCAGAGCACCTCACAATACTCCTGTGAGGTAGGGAAGTGCTATTATTCCCATTGTACAGATGGGGTACTGAGGTACAGAGCGACCAAGGGCTGAATTCTCAAAAGAAGGCAGGCTCCTAACTTCTCTTTAGGCTCCTAACTTATATTAATTTCAATGACAAGGTATGTATAGGCGTATTTTTTATTGGATCAACTTCTGTTGGTGGAAGGGACAAACTTTTGTGCTTCACAGAGCTCTCCCTTAGGTCTGAAGAAGGTAACCCAAGTGTCCGAGCTACATACCAGGTGGGACAGATTGTTAAATATAAGGGTTCACACACTCTGTAGCGGACCACTTTAAAATGAAGTGAACAATTAAGGGTTAGCAGGCAGTAGGGAGTTGTAATGAGCCATAAAACCAGAGTCTGTGTTAAGTCTGTGGTTTTAGTGTCCAGCAGAGTTGTGTATTTAAGTTCCCACACTAGTCTTTTGAAAGTGCTGTGCAGGTTTCCTTTGAGAACGAGGACTGGGAGGTCGGCTATATTGTGATCACTTTGTGAAAAGTGTTCATCCACATTTGATAGGGTATTTCTGTCTTTTATAATTTTTCTGTGTGAGTTCATTCAAGATCATAGTGATTGTCTGATTTCACCCACATAGATGTTGTTGGGGCATGTGATGCAACATATGTTGTGATAGGCACGGGTGGGACTCCTAGCTCTTGAAAGATGTTGTGGAGGGTTTTGATCATTGTAGCAGCGGAGATATGTTTGCAGGTTTTAGATCTGTTCTTCTGGAAGGGACTGGTGCCACTTTGAGTTCATAGATTCATAGATATTAAGGTCAGAAGGGACCATTATGATCGTCTAGTCTGACCTCCTGCACAATGCAGGCCACAGAATCTCACCCACCCACTCCTACGATAAACCTCTCACCTATGTCTGAGCTATTGAAGTCCTCAAATCATGGTTTAAAGACTTCAAGGAGCAGAGAATCCTCCAGCAAGTGACCTGTGCCCCATGCTACAGAGGAAGGCGAAAAACCTCCAGGGCCTCTTCCAATCTGCCCTGGAGAAAAATTCCTTCCCAACCCCAAATATGGCGATCAGCTGAATCCTGAGCATATGGGCAAGATTCACCAGCCAGATATCCAGGAAAGAATTCTCTGTAGTAACTCAGATCCCACCCCATCTAACATCCCATCACAGGCCATTGGGAGTTGGCGTGTCCTGGTCTACAGGGAGCTTTCTTCCGATGATGAGCTTGGAGAGGTTGGGAGGTTGTTTGAAGGCCAAAAAGAGAGGGTTCTCGAAAGATTTATTTCAGCATGTGATCCCCAACAAGTATGGGTTGTAACTGTTTGATGATATCCAATATGGATTCTACTGTGAGGTGGTACGTGACAGCTAGGGGTTGCAGTCAGTGTGTTTTTCTTTTTTGGTACTGAAGCAGGTTATCCTGGGGTGTCCGTGTGTTCCGTCCCCTGATGTGATCTACTTCTCTGGTAGCGTGTCCTTGTTTAGTGAAAACAGTTTCAAGTTTGTTTAGATGTGTATCTGGACTTCTCTTCAGAGCAAATTCTGTGGTATCTGAGGGGCCTGATTGCAGAAAACAGATTTCCTGGTGTGTTTGGGGTGGTTATTGGATTGGTGAAGGTCGGTGTGGTGATCCATGGATTTCTTGTATATAGTTGTCTGCAGGCTTCTACTGTTGAAGCTGATCGTGGTGTCCAGGAAGTTGATGCTGGTGTGGGAGTGTTTTTGAGGGAGTTTGATGGATTGGCGGTTGTTGAAGTTGTGGTGGAAATCTATGAGGGAGTTTAGGTTGTCTGTCCAGAGGATGAAAATATCATCAATGTACCTACCTTGTCTTTCTCATATCCTGGGACTAACATGGCTACAACCATTGGTTTCAATGGCAGTTAGGAGCCAAACTGCTTTTGAGCATTCCACCCAAAGTGCCTAAGGCCACACAGAAAATCTGTGCCAGAGCAGGGGCTCAAATGCCATTCTCCCAAATCCTAGGCTAGTCCCTAACCACTAGACCATCTTTCCTCTCTTTCTGTCAAAGAGAGCTTACAAATAAGGTAGTTGCAAACACTACACCTGTTCCGAGTCCTCTTGTGATTGTAACGATAATGTTGGTGATTGTAACAATCACATTTTCCTTTAATGTTTCTCTCTGCTCTTGTGTGAAAGACCCACAAGAATTATTGGATAAGGACTGAGCCAACTCCCACTGAAGTCAGCAAGTCACCAGGCATTGTCTTCAGTTTCCTGTGGCAATTTCTGTGAAGAAGTTGGGGCTATGACAGCAACCTACAGTGGTGGGGCGGGTAGAGGAGGGAAAGCGGGCTTTTATAGGAGTTGGTAGACTGGGACGTCAGTAAAATCAAGGCAGGGGCACTAGTTTGGGAGAGATTCCTGGTGCTCTCTACATCTGCCCTGCACCAGGGGCAACACAAGGAACGCTTTGTAGCCACTTTGCACCAGTGTAAAACAGCTACAGCACTCTGGGGCATTTCCCCCAACTGTGTGATTAGAGACTCAGGAGGAAAAAGCACCATCAAAGCCAAGAAAGGGCGGGCTGCTAAGGAGGAGATAGTGATCCACAGTGTTAAGTGCAGCAAATAGGTCAAGCAAGCATAATGAGGATGGAGTAGAGGCCTTGACTTTTGGCCAGGAAATAGTCACGGGAGACTCTGGAGAGAGCAATTTCAGTGCAGAGGAGTGGGCTGAAGCCAAACTGGAATGGATCCAGCCATGAGCTGGCAGTGGGGAAGTATGTGCAGGAGTTTCAAGGCAAAGGGAAGAGGAAAGTTGGGACAGTAACTGGAGAGGCAGGTAGGGACATGAGTGAGGTACCTCTGCCCTGATGATGGCGGAGACATGAGTACATTTGTATACAGATAGAAAGGAGCCAAAAGAGAGGGAGAGGCTCAATGTAACATGGACCATCTCTCTCACTGAAACTTCCCAGAGCACGATACATCCAGACTTCCCTACAAATCCTCAGCCCACCCTCCTTCTAGTTTCAGAACCAGAATATGGTGCTATATTGCTTTGTGGGACACTAGATGGGGAGGGCTCTGTGTTACTACAGAGAATTCTTTCCCAGGTGTCTGGCTGGTGGGTCTCGCTGACATGCTCAGGGTCTACCTTCTCACCATATTCGGGTTCAGAAAGGAATTTTCCCCCAGATCTGACTGGCAGAGACCCTGGGTGGGGGTGGCATTGCCTTCCTCTGCAGCATGAGGCATGGGTCACTTACAGGTTTAGACTAGTGTAAGTGGTGGATTCTCTGTAATTTGAAGTCTTTAAATCATGATTTGAGTACTTCAGTAACTCAGCCAGAAGTGATGGGTCTATTACAGGAGTGGGTGGGTGGGTGAGGTTCTGTGGCCTGCAATGTGCAGGAGGTCAGACTAGATGATCATGATGGTCCTTTCTGACCTTAGAGTCTACATGCTGTGTTCTTCCCATACTCCAAGAAATATAGTTTAAACACTTGCAGCATGGAACACTCAATGTGCTAATTTGCCAAGTAGGAACGGTCCTTGGTTCTTGTTAGGGGACCTACTATAGGTCATCAGTAGGGTTCGAATATGGAACCTTCATCACCAAACCATTATCACGTGAGCTACAGGCATAACCCCATTAGTGGGTGGCAACAGCAGACAACTACTCTCCCTGTGGACCAGCAAGTAGACAGGAACATGACACATTTTACAAGGGCATATTTGTTTAAATGAATACATTTCCCCATTCCCTCACTCCTGTTTGTTTATAAGCAGATGCACCTTGGCCACATTGAGCTTATCACAGGCTAAAGGGGAAATGTTCTGTTGGGAGCCTGTTGGTAACTTATGCACAGCACATCACTGTCTTAGTTATATACATGCTTGAGACCACCCTAAACAATTCCTCTCCCTCCTTGGTGTTTATACTCTTCAAATACTTGTAGCACTGAGGTAATCTTTAGTGGAAGGCCCAGCTCATAAGTTGCCTTAATTTATGTGCCAGCATTTATATTAATAGTGGAACGGGATTTATTAGAGATTTGGAAACTGATCGTGTCAGGAAAGCTAATAGACAGCTAAAGCTTTGCAGCTTTCAGGAATTAAATAGTTTCCAAAAGCCCTAATTCGAGATCATTAGAAAATTTAATTTAGCCTCCTTCTGAGCGAACAAAAAAATCACGTAGACATAAAGAGAGCAGATTCCTACTGGCTCTCTGTTCATCTAACAGGACTTCCCATGTGTAGGGATTTTGAAAGTTAACAAAGTTATGAAAACAGATTTTCCAGCTCTGAAATGTCAACTCAGTGTAGGGCAAAGTGAAAATAAAATTGAATCACACTTTTTACAGCAACATGAACAGATGACAGAGAGCTATGGCCAAGTTGTATAATCTTGCTCAGAGCTTCAAAACCAGGATTTGGAAAGCAGAAGCTGCTTGGTTTTATACATAGGTAAAAAGGTTGAATACACAGGACTGAAAGAGGGACCATGCCATGGACATACCTGCCTAGTCCGAGGCTTCTGCCTTGCAATGCAGACTTTTGGCTGGGATACCAGGAGTCTCCAAATTCTCATCTACACTATAGACTTTGGTTGACACAAGTTACATTGGTGTAAAGCCACCGCAATTAGTATTTCACTTGTGTGTGTGCATACTTGGCTATTTACAGCGACACTCCACACTTACCAGGAGTGCTTGTCTATGCGCAGTGCAGTGCACCATAGATAGGTATCTTAACATGTGTTTGTCTATGCACAATGCCTTTCAGAAAATTTTGGCAATGCATAGTGGGACAGAAATGAGTCACACAGGGAGCAAGAGTTCAAGTTCCCATCATGCAGCTTTCTCCATCCCATAATTTCTACACCTTTCTAAAAAATCCTATAAACCTGCATGGCCCTTTTCAGTGTCCACCCTCTTTGAGAGAATCATGGAGCCCATGGAGCTCTACACTGTTGTCCTGAATGTTGCAGACTCAGGACAAATAATCCTCTGGTATCTGCAGAGCTGCAAGAAGAACCACAACAACAGGGGCATGGTGAGTTGCAGACGGTAGAGCACCACTTCGGGGCCCAGGAAACAAGCACTGACTGGTGGGATCTCCTCGTAATGCGGGTTTGAGACAACAAGCATTGGCTGCTCAACTTTCGGACCCAAACGGCCACATTTCTGGATCCGTATGCCGAGCTACCCCCCGCCCTCCAGCGCATGAACACCAGAATGAGAGCTGCACTGAGAGTTGAGAAGCCAGTGGCAATCTTACTCTGGAAGCTTGCAATGCCAGATTGCTACTGGTCTGTGGGCAATCATTTTGAAGTTGGAAAATCCACAATGGGAGGATATTGTCATGCAAGTGCATAGGGTAATTAGTCATCTCCTGCTCTGCAGAACTGTGTGCAGGACATAGTGCATGGATTGCAGAAATGAGGTTTCCAAGCTATGGTGGGGTGATAGATGGCATGAACCTCCCTATTTTGGCACCAGCCCTCCTTGCCCCAGAGGACAGCCACAGAAGGGTCTACTTTTCTATGGTTATGCAAGCACTGGTGGATCACCAGGGATGCATCACCGACTTCAGTGCGGGCTGGTTACAGAAGATGCATGATGCTCACATCTTTAAGAACACAGGACTGCAGCAAACAGGGACATTCTTTCCTGACTGGCAGATTACCACTGGTGACATTGAAAAGCCAGAAGTAATTCTGTGGGGAACTGCTCATGAAGCCATTCACTGGCTACCTTGACAGCACTGAGGAAAGATTCAACTACTAGCTCATCAGGTGCAGAATGACAGTTGAATGTGCTTTTGACAGATTGAAGGGATGCTGGCGGTGCTCACAAGAATGGATCTCAGTGAGAAAAATATCCCAATAGTCATATCTGCCTGTTGCATCCTGCATAACAAGTGTGAGGCACAGGAGGAAAAGTTGCTTATGGGGTAGAGGGCGGAGGTGGATCAGCTGTCTGCTACATTTGAAGAGTTCAGCATAGAGCTATGAGGCTCAGAGAGGCCTTAAAAGAGCACTTTAATGCTCAGCCCCAGCATGGGTGGATTGTTCTCTACCTGGTCCTGAAGTTGTGGGGGCCATTAGGAATTATGCAGTGCTTGCTGTACATTTATAATTATGATGGTGTTTTTCACTGAACCTATGAGCTCCATGCTCCTGTGCAATTACAAGTAATGGGTGCTAGGAGCAGCTGTAGGCATTCTGCAGTAGAGGGTGTAAAATAATAAAAATGAATTTATTTTTTGCACAGTTTTTTGGAAATAAGGTACAGTGAAAAACATATACAATAAAAACTCCTACAAGAAATGAATGGAACAGAACTTTAATTAGAAAGGTAGAAAATATCCTGTCCATTTTGCATACACATAGACCAACCATTGCTCTTGGAGGTCAGTGCATGTGGAGCTGTGATTATCCTTACTGTCCCCCTGCATAGTGTGGTAGGGATAGAAATGTGGCCCCAAATGCCACAGGGAATGTTGGGGGGGGGAGGTGATAAAATTGAGTTTTCCAGTGACTGCAAAGCGAGACAAGCCAGTGATTATTTGGCCTGTAGGTCCACAAGAGTCTGCAGCATTTGTGTTTGCTTCTTGAGAAACCCCACTATCCCTTATTGCATTTCCCACTCCTTGTCCTGCTGGGTCATCAGGGCCACTCTCCTATCTGCTCTTTCCTTCTCCATGCTGTCTGTCATATAACCCTCCAGGCCCTTTGGTCATGGTCCAGTGCAGCACTGGCTTGCAGAATCTCACTGAATATATCCTCGCTAGTCCTCTTTCTCCTCCTCATCAGGGTCAGGCATTTCCCGGGGGGTGGAGGGGGAACCCTGCAAGGCTCCAGCAGCAGCAGCTACAGCTATAATAGCCAGATGTATCATTTTATTTACAGTCACAGCAGAAAGTGAAAGATAAGTTTCAGGACTCACTTCCCTTATTCCCATAAAAGTCTTATATAAGACGTACTTGTTGACACTTTGGCTTTGGCACAGAGAGGACAGCTGCTGCTGGAGTCCCGAAGGCACCTGGGCCTGCGTGCTGCTAGCCTGTTCACTGCAATGGTGCCTGCCAAAGTTATCTTGGAGTGGTATGGGAAAGTGCCCTCCTGCAGAGGAAAAGATAAGGCTGCCACCCCTAGAAACCTACAGAGCGGATTGCAGAGTATTTCTAGGACCATTTCATTGAGATCGCTCAGAAGGATACAAGGTACAGCCCTATGGACATAAATAAACTGCTCGGCATGCCCCTCACCCACCTAACCCTGCAGGGGAATGAAAAGCAGATAACTCTCCCTTTGTTGTACCATTCCCTCTTCTCATACAAGAGAAACAATGAAAAGTTGACACCTGTGTGCTGCTAATTTGGGGATGGGCCAGGCGCCATCTTTACCTTTAAAGACTGTAAGGAAAAAATGCACACATACACACTGTCCTGAGGTTCCTTCCCCTTTATTGGGCTCATCCGTGCGCTGCTGGCAGGACTGGCTAGACTGTGGTGAAGCCTCACAAAGATCCTGGCTTGTGGCATACCTAGACTCCCCCACCACCACATGGCCTCCCTCCTCGTCCATGGCAGGGGTCTGTGTCTCAGGCTCATTGGAAGTACCCACAGTGGTCTGTGGGGTGCTGGTGGGGGTCTCCACCTAGTATGGCAGACAGCTCAGCTGTAAAAGCAGCAAGCCTGCAGCTCATCACTTAATCAATTATCGACCAGCCTGGCCTTGTCGTTTGCCTGCTGCAGTTCCTTTGCTTTCACGTGGCATTGCTGCTGATCCCTGACGTACCCCTCCACCCGCATCCCCTGTGCAATCTTTTTGTAGATGTCTGCATTTCTGTGACTGATCCCTACCTGGGCCTGCACAGATTCTTCTCCCTACAGGCCCAGGAGATCCAATACCTCCTGTCTACTGCAGGCAGGAGCATGTGCATGGAGCTGCCATGGTCAGCTGGGCAGTTGCGCACAACAAGTGAGAGATTCTAGGTGTGCTCGCCAAGCTGGGCAATCAGGAAGAGGCATTTAAAAAAATACATGAGGGTTTTGAGTGGGGGTCGGGGATTTTCCAGTCTGTGACCCCTGGGCAGTGGCGTTCAGAGTTGTGACCAGAGCAGTGACTATAGAGCATTGTGGGACAGTTGCTGGAGGACTGTTAGGGTTAACACAGGTCACTCAGTGTCAACACTTGCACTGTGTTGGCCTCAGTTGGTTGACCATGGCTCAACGCCATTCAGGGAGGTGGTGTTACTTCAGGACCATCATGGAGTGCTTATGTTGGCCAAAGACAAATGTGAGTATAGACACATGCACAACTAGGTCGATCCATCAACCTAACTTTGTAGTGTAGACCAGGCTTCAGGACTGTGAGAGCCCTGCAGCAAGAACACTAAGGGCTAGATTCATCCCTGCATAGGCAGAGTCAGAATAGGGCTGGTTTCCACCTCCACTATGCCGGTGCAGCCTGATAGCACAGGCTAGCACCCCCCACAACGTGTGTCCCACTGGAAAGGGGCTACCCACCGCCACATCCACTCCTGCCTCCAGCTTACCACCTCCTTTTCTGATTTACCCTCCCCCTGTCTAGCCTCTACAGTAGCCCTTCCTAGTGCAGAGGGCAGAACAGAGGTAGCACAGAGCTGGGGAAGCCTGCTCTGCAGCTGGTCTACAGGCCACGAGCTCCACGGGTATTCTCTAGGGATGGCTTATACCTGGCCTGTGGCTCCTTTACACATTGATGGATCAGCCCCTCAGTTCCCACTTGGGCTGTAAGCTAGCTGGAGACTGCATCCTTTGAACAGCATTCCGGACAAGAAGGTAAATTAGAGGGACAGTGAAAGCCTGGAACAAAGAAATACAGTTTGTGTTATAACTGTATGGCTGCTGACTGTGCATGTCATTTCAATGGTCCCAGAAATGACTGAATGCGAATGACCTCATCCTGCCAGCCCACACGGACTGGAATCACATGAGGATCAGCAACACAGACAGCCGCTTCAGAAAGAGAACAGGGCGAGACATTAAGGCTCATTTAGCAGACAGTGAACCACCATAACCTGCGTGTGCAAAAGGATTTACAGAATGAATACAGCATACTGGATTTTGTTGGGTTTTTTTTGTTGGTTTACACAGATCCTTTCAAGTAGAGGTGGTTGAAATATTGGAGGATGGGGAAGTGACAAAACCAGTCATGTTCATTCTCCAGGTTTTTGAAAAGAAACAATTTTCATAAAAGTTTGCATTGAAAATGTTTGGTTTTGAGATTTTTTTTCCTCCATAAGAATATAAGAATGGCCATACTGGGTCAGACCAAAGGTCCATCTAGCCCAGTATCCTGTCTTCTGACAGTGGCCAATGCCAGGTGCCCCAGAGGGAATTAACAGTATAGGTAATCATCAAGTGATCCATCCCCTGTCTCCCATTCCCAGCTTCTGGGAAACATGCCCCCTGTTACTGAAAGAAGGAGGAAAAAATGGGGGGAACAACTTTTTTGTTTTCCAGTTTCAGTGGAAACACTAGAAAAAATTTTTTTTTTAAAAACCACACACACCACCTTTGAGGGACAAGGTGGGTCAGATAATATCGTTTATTGGACCAACTTCTGACAAGCTGTTGAGCTTCACAGAGCTGGTCAGGAGAAGGTAAACAGTGTGTCCAAACTAAATATCAGGTGGGTCAGATTAAACATACAGGGTTCACACAAGCTGTAGGGAACCACTTAAAATGAAGAAGGCAATTAAGGGATAGCAGGCAGTGTTAGCACGTTACAAATTGTTGTAATGACCCATAAAACCAGTGTCTCTGTGAAGTCCATGGTTTTTAGTGTCCAGCAGAGTTATGAATTTAAGCTCCCCGGCTCATCTTTTGAAGGTGTTGTGCAGGTTTCCTTTGAGGATGAGGACTGAGAGGTCAGATATGGAACTCCATTTAAGAGAGTCCTGATGTCTCACTCTAACTTCATAACACAAAAGATGCATTGCTCACATTCACCAAGAGGACCAAGATTTTTACACCAGAGAATTCTCAGGGTCTGCCAGGGTCAGTTTTTTTTATTCTTCATCTTTGTCTATTGGGTTGTAAGTGCCTCAAGATTGGGACTGCACCCATTGTAGGAGAGAAAGGATGGACTTTGTTAAAACACAGGCTGGCAACTCACAGTTATGGGCTCAACACCCAGCTCTGCCAAAGATTTCCTGTGGGACTTGTTTAAAGTCTCAGGAAATCACAAAGCCAACATTCCTTGCTGTAGGGGAGTGTCATCTCATCTGGTATTGGACCTCACTGCTGCTGCCACTTGGGCTTCCCAAGAACTGCACCAGGCCCCTATGTCAGAAAAATAACATCCCCGCTCGGGCTCCAGTATATTGACATATAATGACAGTTTCACTCTAAACTAAAGTCTCCCACCCCTTCAGTCCATTATGCACCGCCTGGTCTCCTCATTCTCTCTCAAGGATTTTGCTCCTGCCCTGCCCCTTAGCTAGTAAGGGGAGCTTCTTTCCCCATCCTCTCCATCTCTGGATCACCTTTGTATCCCCTACAAAGCCTCTCTGCTTGTGGCTCTCCTCTTTACCTTTGTATCAGGGCATCTGCCCCCGACTTTTTTAGCTTCCCAGATCTCTGTCAGGCCACTCTAGAGAGTCCTTCCCTCGCTCCAGGTCTCCCTCCCTCAGCCTCTGCAGCCGCAGATTCCATCTTATAGAAAACCCTGCACTTGGCATAGCATCACACAATGCCTAGTCACTTGACCCAACCCCATCATTTTGGAAGGCATGTAACCAGGTACAAGTGGGAAAGAGCCAAACTCCCCTTAAAAGGCCCTCGCACCCTGTGACACTTCCCTGGCATAATCATGAACTGTATGGTAATAAATGCTAACACTTCGCTTTTTTACATGTCTACATCCCCTTTCAGGATCCATGTACCACCACTGAAATTGAAGCCACTTCTGGGGTAGATTTCTATCCCCCTCACAGGGGCACATGTCAAATCATGTCATACGGACAGCAATCTTAACATACTTGCCAATGCTAGCAACTCAGTTCTCCAGCAAGAACAGAGTCATTGATCAGAATATTTTCCTCTTTAGATTCCATTGCCTGTGCACATAGATTCGGAAGAGTAGAAAAATTCAGAGTTAAAAACAGACAGACGGGATTCCCCTCCGAACAGCGTGATTTACTTGCAACACGAGCCACAAGACCCAGACACAGCAGGATATGTACAGGATGGAACAAATTCAGATATAATGGTGACGGGTGACTTAATGAAAACCTAGATTAACAGACAGCTGGAGATACTTCCTAACACACACACACCCCGATATATGATGTAGACCATTACACTTATCTTGATTAATTATTACTCATGGGAAAGTTGGTGGTTTCACTTCTCAGGTGTTCGTGTTACCCTTTTATTTCATTTTGATTCATGTGGCTCTATATTATCCTTCCCACAAGCTTCACTGCATGCTTCAAGTTTGATCAAACCCCAGAACTTCAGCTTCTGGAAAGTTTCTAGGGAACTACATATGCATAACTGAGAGCGGAATTTGTCTTATTAGAATACCTATGATAGGCAATATCATGAATGTATAACAGCATGTAAACACCTGTTGTTTCTCTGTTGGACCTAGCAATCTCTTGTGGGATCACATGAACCTTAAGTTCAGGGGCACTGCTTTTTTGGAGAGTTAAAAGAAAAAGAACCAACAGTCAAAATTCCCCAAAATTGCTTCTGTTTCAGAGTCCCACTATTCAAATTCTTGCGCTGCTCACAAACCTGCTGAACCAAAAATATTTGATCGTTGCAAGGGGAAATTCATGAATCCGGCCTGCACAAGTCACGATCAAACTTGCAAGATAAAAAAGCACTCTGAGGTCACCAGTTTGGTTGCTTGGGTTCATTTTCTATAATCGTAAGTGTCTTTTGATACTGGAAAATAATGGAATTGAACTACACTTCGGGAAAAATGTGATGGAGTCATAGACTAAACTCAGGCACAGGGCCCTTAACACACCAGGTGATGGTCCACTGTCAAAGAGGCAAATATCTTAGGAAAGATGCAAGTGCTGATGTTATTCACTCCTTAACTGGAGGATCAGGCCTCCTAGAAGAAGTGAATTTGAAGGAAGGATTTGAATGAAGAAAATGTAGTTAACTCAGATACAAAGGTGTGGCGGGATCTCCAAGTATAGAGAATACTGTGGATCAAGGTATGAAGATAGTAGTGAGAGGAGGGTAGAAACTGGGTGGTTAGACGGGCGCATAGACACAAGAGAAGGGGCCAGCAGTGTAAATAAGGGTTGAGATGCAGGCAACGGCAGTCGAGCAATATGGCATGAAGCCTTGGGTGTGAGGAGGAAGAGCGGCTTGCAGTTGATGCAGATGGCATGGGGAAGAAGTCCCAGTTAAAGACCTCACGGAACTGACTTGGTCTGCGTGGTGGAAGAGAAAGAGATGTTTGCCAGCAGCTTTTCAGACATAGGGGATGAAGTGAGATGCTTTGAGGCCAGGGAGGAAGTTACAGTAATAAGCCTCTCTTAGTAGCGAAGAGCTGACAGTGGGCTTTACTGCTTTTGGTATGCACATAAAGCAGATTCCATAAGTAACCTTGCACAACCTAAACTCACAGCAAACACAAGATATAATTAAGTCAAGTCAGCAGATCAGCTACATTTCCCTCAGCAACCCGTGCCTGACCTGCAATTAATTATTAACTGAAGTCTCAATCAGGCGGCCATCATAACCAGTGGCAAAACTCCAGTGGTGCATGAGCAGTCCCTAAAAATGGATAAGGTACTAGAGCCACAGAAGACTCTCACTGATAACAATACCGATGCAACACTATGTTCAGTAGAGATGGACATGCGTCAGATCCCTGCATCCAAGTTTGCAGCTGGAACCTTCTATATCTCAGAATCTGAATATCCCACACTGTAGCAAAGTTCAGATTTGGTTCTTAACATCAAACCCCTATGTTCTGGGGTGTTTGAATGTGGGAGTTTGGAGAGATGGTGCCTGATTCTGATTGCACACGTATAACTTCATTGACTTCAGTTCATGCCCATCTCTTGTTTGTGGATATCATAAGGCACCCAACCAAGCATGTTCAAGCCAGTAGTGTCTCTTCAGCAGGTAAAACTCCTCTTCAGAATGAGTTATAGGCACACAGTGGAAAAACTACATAGATGGGGCGTTTCCTTTAAAAGGATAGTATGAAGTATTTGAAAAATACTTACTTTACAAAAATAAAGAATGAGAAGCAATGGTACTTCATCACCGTAGAGATATTCTTGCTTTGCTTTGTGGCCCTTACACTCTTCTCCAAGTGAGCACACAAACAGCAAAACAGATTCTTTTTAGTTTCTTGTTGCCCTTTAATTTCTGTCTTCAGACCTAATAGTGCTTCCACTGATATCAATGGCAAAAGTTCCCTATTTAGTTATATTCTTATTTATATTGCAGTAGCACCTAGAGGAACCAATCAGTGACTAGGATAAATACTATCCATACATATAAGAAAGAAAATGCCTCGTAAAGCTTACAGTTTTAATATGGTGAGACACAATAGGTAGACACAGCAAACAGAGAAAGACAAGGTAACAGTGAAATGATCATACACAGCAGCAATGGATAATAAGTAGCAGTCAGAGCAAACCAATTGCCAAGATGACACAGAAGCCAGATCAGGCCCTTTGTGAGTGATCCGCCAGGAAGTGAGAAGGTTTGATGAAAAATAGATTTTAAGATACTTCATGATGCCCCTTATGAGCATTCCTTGAGTAAATTTGTTTTGATACCCTACAGAACTTAGAGGTGAAAGGCTGACCCCACTGAAGTTCCTGGAGATTTTGCCATTAACTTCAGTGAGGCCAGGATTTCATGCTAGGACCCTGAAATACACCTCAATGGAATCATAGACATGGAATATGGTGACACAACTGGGAACATGAAGGCAATTCTCTGTGCAAACACCCTGTGGCATTTTATACATGCAGATCTTTGTTAGGGTCTTGGAAACTAGGATGCAGACCTTCCTTAGTCAAAAGCTGTTGCCTGTCCTAGCGGGGAACTTTTCTCATGAGGTCAACAAAAATAGAATAAATGTCTATGTCCAAACACATGCAAGAGTTATGGGCCTGAAGTTGTCAAATTCACCTCTGGACCTGAATTCCCTGGGGATTCAGAGGGATTTGGACGCAGGGTATAGATCCAGGTCCAGTGTTACTTTAACAGTAATACCTAGAGACCTCAATAGCAATCAGAGCTGCATGGCCCCAAGCACACATAGTAAGACGTGGTCTACCCAGTTTTTGTAATTATTTAACTATTTCGGTCATTAAAATGTTCTTAAATGTTATTAAATCCTGTTCTTAAAAAAGGTAAATTTTATTAAAAACAAAAAGAGAGAAAATACATCTGGAACTTAGGCTTTCGCCAGATTTAAAAAACCCACTTACAAAATTTAAACATCAAGAATAACCTTCTTGAGGTCCAGCTTAAAGGTTACAAGCAAAATAAAAAGCATTTGGGGTTAGCACAGAGGAGTCCATAAGCCAATAAAAAATAAAAGAAATAACCCTAACCGCATCTTCCTATATATTCCCTAATTTACTTACATTTCTGGGGTTTCAGATAAGCAATCTTTAGGTATGATCTGATGGCTTTTCATACCTGGCTTAAAGCTTCTCACAGCATAACTGCTCCCTGTTCCCTTCTTTCCTAGAGGACCACAACACACAGACAAAGGGAAGTTTTTTCCAAATTTTAAAAAGTTCTAGCCTCCCCATTGGCTCTTTTGGTCAGGTGCCCACTCCCTTCATTTTACCTGTGGGCTTGTTAACCCTTTACAGGTAAAGCAAGTAGAGAACAACCACCAAGAGGGATTCCACAGCCAACTGGCTGGCTGGGTGTCCACAAAAGGGAGCTATCCCCCCTCTCATTTATCACAGGTGCCTTATAAGGATATTGCTTATGTCAATAGCCATGCTGTGATAAGCACCTTTATACTAGTATAACGTGTCCATGCTAGCAGGGTTGTATAGCTATAACAATACCAGCATAGTTAAAGAAGTACAATTTTGTGTGTAAAAAGGTCCTAGGAGACAGCCCTTCCCCCAAAGGACTCCCAGCCAGTGAAAAAAGGGGAGTGTTTGCAAGTCTAAGGGAAAGGAGATTTGCTCTATACTTTGGAATTGCCACACGTGTGGGGGTGCAAAAGGTGAAGCAGTAATGAGTTGATGTGTTTTGCTTTCATAGGTTTTGTTTATATTCATGGATCCCCTCCCACATGTACCCAGTTCAATTTCATGGTAGCTAGAGAATGAGAACGAAGACCAAAAAAAAAAAAAAAGATGAAAGGGAAAGAGGGATGATTTATTTCAGTGGAGCAATTCACCTCTTATTTACTCCTGGAATAAGTTTTTCCTCCCTGTATCAGATTACACTCATCCCCTAAAAGACTCAGAACACTAATTGTACATTTTCACCACATTCCCCTTAGGTAAGAAGAGAGATGGTGCCAAATTCCAGTACCAGTGCAGAGACTTTGTGAGGCTATTCCTTTCTGTGCAATATTTCACACTGTATTTATATGAGGAACATGTATATTCTATGCATTCTCCCTTCAGTACCTCCCACATGGATCAGCCTACCAATGCACTTCTGAGTCGAGTATGTCAATTGAAAACATACACCCCTTATTACCTTATTATTCTTTGCTAGCTCCATAAATCAGGGGTGGTTGAGGTCCAAAATACATTAAAAACCAGAGTTGAACCAATCATTTCCAGAAGTTCAGCAGAATCCCTTCAGAATAAATCATTGAGTATTTCAACGAGTTTGCAGGTGTGTGGATGTGATACTGGTTTTGGACATTTTAAGATGCAACCGGGAAAGGTATAAAAAGAGAACTGCAACGTTCATGTTGGAATTGAACCTCAGTATTTTAAGCAAATGTTCATATTATACAAGTGTGGTCTTCTAGTTCTGAGATTTTTTTTATTATTATTAAAAAAACACAAAAAAATGTAAACCGAAAATGGAAACACTTTAGAGTTTTAGTTCACATTTTTTTCACTGAAAAACTAAAAAAGTTAATGGAAATTTAAATTCCCCATGAAGAAAAATTGTTATTTTTATCAACTCTAGTTCTGATATTCATATGATACCTTTCATCCAGATGGATCCCAAAGTGCGTTACTAACTTCACTAACTGATTGTACAAGTTATTCTAGATAAGAATTACTTTGGTCACCACTGAAGTGCAGCCATCTCTGGGGTGAAATACAGCAACAACCATACACAACAATTTATTTTAATGGGAAATGATTAAAGGAATTCTATCATGTGGAACTATTTGCTAGATAGTAGTAGAAAGCTATGCCCTGCTCAGGATGTACACTCAATGCGGAAAGAGCATGTCCCTTACTCAGTAACACATGGGCCTCCTGCCTCTTTACATACCTACCTTCAACATTCACCTGGAGAGGGCTCTGGCCATGATAGCTGGTACTGGATTGGGGGCAGGGCCAGAAGTCCAAGGTCACCCTAATGGCTGGGCTGCAGCAGCCGCTGACCAATGGCAGCCCTCTTCGTTAGGCGTGTTGCTATTGGTCAATCCAACCATTTTTCCAGAGGACATCAGGCTTGGCAGGCGGACAAGGTACCACCCACAAATGGCAGTGCTGGGGAAAGCAGGGCTCCTCCAGCTTCATCCTCCCTTCCTGTCAATTGGCTGCACTAACACAGTAGAGCAAGTTCAAAGGATGCCTCTTCCGCGGAGTGGTTACGTCTATTGCACCTTGGGTCATTGCGAATCTGTTCTCTGTATCTGCTTTCATGGCTTTTTATTTCCTGCACCTTGGCTGCAGCTGCACAAGGCACACTGCACAGGTACCTAAGGAAAGTATGGGCCAGGTGGGGTCTGTAGATTCTATGTTCGTTTCTTGTTTTTACAGGATTGCAGCTCTGGGTGGTTTGCCCTGCAGGGGTTAGAATAGACAGGAAATGGGATGAAAGAGACAGCAAAGGCCAATATTTTCAAACTGGGGTGCCCCAAATTAATCTCCTAGATGTCATAACCCTCCGGCCTCAAATGTGGGTCCACAGGAGCAGCCACATTTCAACCCTCTACTTGGCAGCCTGCTGACTCTGGTTGTGATTCTGGTTTCCAGATTGTCTCCTGCTTCTGAGCTCTTGGTATCCTGACCTAGCTGACTCTTGACTCCTGACTGTGGACTCTGGCTCTGTCCAATAGGTCTGGTTGCCCACAATCCGACCTTGATACTAGATCTATAGGTACCTATATAGAAGTGGCTTGATTTTCAGAGATGCTGAGCAGCATCTGAAAGTCGGGCTATTTCTATCTAGGCACATATATATGGAATTATGTTTCCAGCTTTATGTGCCCAATTTTGCAAGTACTGGCCAAAGTACCTGGGTTTTGTTGCTTATGTTTAGTATGCAACTCGTTATCTCCACATTTTTCAGCATTTTTCTTTATATATTTTATCTAATTGCTCAGACTTCTGGAGGGGAAGGTCAGGGTATATAAGCCTTTTGGAAGAAATGTGTTTAAAGGAGAGACTTGAGTGAAAAAAGGATGAAGCTTTCCTTGAAGCAGATGAAGCAGACTGGATAAGGGAAGAAGTCCAGACGTATGGGGCTGTGTGGAAAAAGGTATGGTGACCAGATGGCCCTAATGTAACATTTGAGATTAAATCAGCTAACCTGGATTAGAATTGGAACCCATTGTAATCACTAGATTACATAGCTTCGTCAACCACTTCCTTCTAAAATCTTGGCTAATTGCATTTTGACACAATGGCTCATCTCATCTTTGATTGTTCCCATTGCTCTAGTAGATATTATAATGTATTTATCCTACAACACCCCCATGAGGTAGGGAAATGCTACTGTCCCCATTTTATGGATAGGGAAGAGAAGGAAAAAAAGATCTAGCAATTTGCCCAAAATCAGTGGCAGAGTAAGGACTTGAAGTCACATTTTCCTAGTACTAGGTTAGTTTCCTAACAACAGGACCATCCTTCCTCTCTGAGCCAGCCTTCTAAGATCAGTGGAGCACTTCCAGTTACTGCAATTTGTGGACCAGCACTACTTGCACCTTCTGCCAATCTGCCAAGTTGTTTTGTGGCTTGTTTTTGATCAGAGTAGACCCATAGTTTGGCTAAGGTAGAAACTGTTTATGCAGGACTCATTACTCTGTAACACCAACTCTATCTTTAATATGATAAACCTTCAGTCTAGCCTATTCTGCATGCCACAGGAAGGAAGTAAAAGTGAAAGTGTATTACAGCCAGGATTGTTAGGGACACTTAGGTCATGCAGGTTACAGGAGATGTCAGTGTATTTTCAGCCCACTATTAGTTAAAGCCAAGAATAGTAATGTTTACACTCCTCACCACATAATGTGTTTAGTCTTAATGCAGTCCTGCTGGCTGACAGGAGAAGCATGTCTCCGGAATGTTATTTCTGAGAAGTCTGGCCATTTAGTTATTGCAGTAATTTCTGAAGTCAGGTCTACACTAGAAACTGTTACCAGTACAGGAAAGTTGACTTTTCTTCTTCAAGTGACATCTCTGATGGAGACGTTGTTATAGAGTTTAAGGCCACAAGGGACCGACAGATCATCTAGCTTGACCTCCTGAATGACACAAACCACCAACACCACCCAGCACCCACACACTTAACCCAACAACTGCTTTCCATCTTTTGCAGTCACAACAGAGTTGTAAGACCTCCACTCTCCTTTGGATACCAGTCTAGCTGGTGATGTTTCCAGTGTGGCTGGCTCTCTTTCTTCAACTTCCTGGTTTGTCTTCAATATTGCCTGATAGTATGAGTGCTGGATGCAAGTCGCTGTGTGATCAGCAAGCAATGCATCTGCAGAAAGATGTTATTCTTTCCCTATGCTCTCAAGTAATAAATTCATCCTTCTCATCACCATCAACACCTTTGGTTAGCCAGCGAACTTTTAGCATTCTTCTGTAACACCAAAACTCAAACACTGAGTTTTCTCTGTGTCCTTTTTAAGCATCCAGCTCTTGCGTCCATATGGGAGGGTTGACCATATATTGCACTACAGCAATCTAGTGCTGAGGGCAAAACTTAGGACTGCACGAAACAAGAGTTTTTGAAAGTTGTCGAATGTACTTTTTTGCAAACTGTGTCCTCTCTTCATTTCTTCATCGCATCTTCCATCTCATGGTATTAGGCTCCCTAAACAAAGAAACTAATCATTTGTTTCACCACTTGACCATCAAGGTATAGGTGTTGCCTACCTTGTACATTACTATGTTTACATATTATCATACTTTGTCTTCCTAACGTTGATCGTCATTCCATATTTCTTGCCGATATTGTTCACACCAATACACATGTTCTGAAATTCTTTCCTAGTCAAAGCAATGCAAACTAGGTTGTTGGCATATTTTATTCGGTTGATATATATTGTGACAAAGTTCCTGCTCTACCTTGGTGGGTCTTGAGCTTATTGGCAGATTTGCTCGCCTTGGAGCTTCATGGCAGCCCTCAGCTTGGCTGTTTTTCTGAATTCACGGTCCAGGTCGACTCCTCCTGTGTCTGACCAGGAGTTGGGAGGAACCCTCTACTCCGGGTTCCAGCCCAGGGCCCTGTGGAATGCAGCTGTCTAAAGTGCCTCCTGGAATAGCTGTACGACAGCTACAACTCCCTGGGCTACTTCCCCATGGCCTCCTCCCAACACCTTCTTTATCCTCACCATTGGATCTTCCTCCTGGTGTCTGATAATGCTTGTACACCTCAGTCCTCCAACAGTCCGCATTCTCACTCTCACCTCCTAGTACCTCTTGCTCCCAGCTCCTCACACACACACCACAAACTGAAATGAGCTCCTTTTTAAAACCCAGGTGCCCTGATTAGCCTGCCTTAATTGATTCTATCAGCTTCTTGATTATGTTCTAATCAGCCTGTCTTAATTGACTCCAGAAGGTTCCTGATTGTTCTGGAACCTTCCCTGTTACCTTACCCAGGGAAAAGGGACCTACTTAGCCTGGGGCTAATATATCTGCTTTCTATTACTCTCCTATAGCCATCTGGTCCGACCCTGTCACAATATATATATTCCATTGACCTGTTTACGATGTTTGTGTCTTCTAAACTTTCCCTCTCTCTACCTTCGACATAAATATTGAATAGTTGTGGAGATAGGATGCAACCTGGGCGTATATCTTTCCTGATGCTGCAATACGCAGCTATTTCATAGTTTGTTTGGATTGCGGCTTTCTGTCCCAATTATAGACTTTTAAATCATTGTAGATCTTGGAAGTCAAATACTACTTTCTTCAAGAATGGTTTCAGAGTAGCAGCCGTGTTAGTCTGTATTCGCAAAAAGAAAAGGAGTACTTGTGGCACCTTAAAGACTAACCAATTTATTTATTTGCATCCGATGAAGTGAGCTGTAGCTCACGAAAGCTTATGCTCAAATAAATTGGTTAGTCTCTAAGGTGCCACAAGTACTCCTTTTCTTTCTTCAAGAATATGTATCATCTTGTAATGTATGATTTTATCAAATGCCTTCTCAAAATCCACAAAGCACATATAAATTTCCCTTTACATTCCTATCACACGCTCACATAAGATTCTTCGAGCAAAAACTGTCTCCAGGGCAGGAACCAAACTGTCTTCTACTAATTCTTGTCTTGAGATGCTGATGTATCTGTGTGCCAACAAACAGTGGTTAGGGGTGTGATTTTTTCTTTTTTACAACACTTCTGTACTGGGCAAAGCCACAGTGTAGATGCAGTTAAATGGTTATAAAAGTGATTTTGCTGGTATAGTTTATTTCATTCACCAAACTAGTACAATCTATACATGCAAAAGCCATTTTTTCCTGGTATAAGCTGCATCTAACACTAGGCGAGTTTCCCTGTATAGCTATACCACCAAACCTTTTCTACTGTAGAGTTGGCTTGAGCTTCAGAGGAATCCATGGGATATTATCACAAATAAAAAGCAAATTCATTTGTTATCCATCTCTTCTCATTGCTCACAGAGATCTGTGCTAGTGGAACTTTTGCACATACACCCTATGTATTTGCTACCTCATTTGTTTAAGCAAGTATCCTGCTTTATTGATTTTTTTAAATCCAATAAACAGGTCTCATCTGTTAAGCATAAGCCACATAAAGTCTCTTATTTTACAATAGTATTTAAGGGCATTGATGAGCTATGTTTAATTCCCTGCAGTATGTTAAATATTGGCATACTTGACCTTCAGTGACTAGCATTCTTTAATAAATAGCACTTACTATGTTACACAATAGAAGATGTGCCACAAAGATAGTCCATTAAAATAATCCTTTGATCCATAGGCTGAAACATAAATAGGTGGCTGCCCAAACATGGAATATGGAAGGACTTCATTTTCAAAAACCTAATATAAGACAATAAAATTCAAGATAATACTTTGTGCTTATTTACAGATTCCTCCATCCAAGGATCCGCCTCACATTAAGTCTGACAATATACCTGTGATTAGATAATATTCCCATTTTACAGGTAGGGAAACTGAGTCACTGAAGTTAAGTCACAGTATGTCAGTGACAAAACAGGAATAGATACTAAGAATTCTGACTCTCAGTTCCCGGTTCTAATTACTAGATAACAGTGCCACCATAGTGATATGCACCCCCGTTGTGCAGCATACACCTTCAAACAATCCTTTGAAGACCACTCAGGAATTGGTCAACAAATATCAGCTTATCCACCTGCAAAATGGAGAAAGGACAGCACAGTTTCTACAGTTGTATGCAGATATGGTGTGACTGAGAGACAAAACTCTTTATAATGTCAGTGTTGCTACCAATATGGTTGTTGCTTTGTCTAGCACCCAAAATAATTCTCTTGAAAACAGCCATAAAGGGAGCCAGCCTGCATATGTGTATTTAGATCTCAGAATATGCAGCCTTCTTGCTCCATGTTTAGGAGCTGAGTAGATTTGCTGCTAACTTCAGGAAGGCCAACATGCTGAGTCTGCCTTTTGCAGTACAGATGACTCTCCGAAATGAAATAGTGAAACACTTGCAAGACAAAGAAAAATATAACAAAACAAACAGAACAAATCAATACTTCGTTATTTGACACCCCATGCTCACTCTCTCTCTCTCTCTCTTTCAACTAAGAAGCCAAAGGAACTGTTGAATATTGAGCCCTTACAGGGGCAATGGATCTCTACTATCTGAACTGCCCAGGAGAGGACTGGACAGTGCAGAACACATGTTTGGGGGTGGGGGGGGAAATAGGGACTGGGAGTGCGTTGGGGTCACCTACAAGTAGTGACCAAGGCTGTTGGAAGCCAGAGTGTGGCTGGTGGGTTGCTGACAGGCTGCTGGGGGGGTCAGAGTTGCTAGACCAGGACTGTAGCTATACACAGATACTCAAGGTACAGGCTGTTTGCTGTTTGTGAGTGGCCCAGGTTGGGAGCTATAACAGCAAAGCATTGTGAGCATAGGTGCTGACTCCTTGGGTATTCGAAGGCTGGAGCACCCAAGGGAAAAAAATGGTGGGTGCAGAGCACCCACTGGCAACCCCCCCAATCAGCACCTCCCCCTCCCACCCAGTGCCTCCTGCCCTCCAGCAGCCCCACCAATCAGCACCTACCCCTCCCTCCCAGAGCCTCCCACCCACCATGAGCAGCTGTTCCGCGGTGTGCAGGAGGCACTGCAGGGAGGGGGAGGAGCGGGACTGGGAAGAGGTGGGAGAGGGGGTGGCACAGGGGTGGGAAGAGGCAGGGTGAGGGCTTGGGGGAAGGTGTGGAGAGGGGGTGGGGCCCAGGGCAGAGCAGGGGTCGAGCACTCCCCGGGAATCAAAACATCGGTCCCTCTGATTGTGATGCACCCAAGGTTGCAGGGTAGGCAGCCCCTCACTGGTCTGGATTTTACCCCAGAATGTCACACACACACACATTCTGTGGAACCGTCCACTGAATGAGGGAGGCTTTGGGGAGATGGGGACCGTCTCGGCAGCAGGTCTGCAGCTGTAGAACCCCTTCCCAGAAAAGATGCAAACACCCAAAAATATCACCAGCGTCAGGAATAAATGCAAGATCCACCTTCACAATATTAGTCACCCTTCCGATAACTCCAGCCTACTGATGATGAGGCAGATAAGGGAGAATAAAAAACACGCACGCAAACTAACCCATGCCCAGAAGAGGATGGAGAGTAACCAAGGAAGATGCCTGAAACCTAGCCATTTGTACCTAGGATTACTTTGGTCAGCACTTAAATACCATGGTGATGTATGCAGTATTATAAACACATAGATGAACAGCACAGCAATGAGAGTGGGAGAAGGGGGGGGAAGGGGTGCTGCTGTTAGCATGAGCAGAAGAGGCAACCCAGAGCAAATAGAGATGGGAAAAGGTAGGCAGGGGGTAAGATGTGCAGGGCCTTAAAGGTGAAGAATCAGTTCTATGGCCTGTATTACACAGGAGATCAGACTGGAATCCTAGAATCTATGAAGATGAGGAGCTTGAGTTTGATCTGGAAGACAAGAAGGAGGCAGGGTGGCATTTGAAGAGAGATTGAATTCCACTCCTCTTTCAAGTTTCAGAGTAGCAGCCGTGTTAGTCTGTATCCGCAAAAAGAACAGGAGTACTTGTGGCACCTTAGAGACTAACACATTTATTAGAGGATAAGCTTTCGTGGGCTTCAGCCCACTTCATCGGATGCATAGAATAGAACATATAGTAAGAAGATATAAATATATATATATACACACGTACAGATAAGTTGGAAGTTGCCATAGAAACTGTGAGAGGCTAATCCTCTTTCAAAGAGTTCATCTACTGGAAGGTACGATACAGTACTCCAACCCCCAGATACAGTGTTACATTTGCAGCTAGCCTAGAGAAAGCACTCAGAAATGTACTGTAGGGAACAATCTTGTCCTGCCTGGGAGATGAAGGGGATGACCTCATAAGCTGTTTACTGATCTAGTGCCTCTGATTCTGTAATTCTATGATTCATTTGGAGCACTCCGTCTTTCCATTATTCATACCAATTTGCAGGACTTTGTATCGTGGCCATTTGAAATCTCATTGAGCTGAAATCTGGCACATGGTGTCACTTTGCACTTATTGTTTGGTTTCCAAAACTGGTGCAAATCAGTTAATCTGTCTTTTAGCATAAAGCCACCAGAAAAACTGGTATTATTCTTTTATATATATCTGTATAGAACAATATGTAGGCCCACACTTACAATAATGGCCTCTAATTTTTGGTGTGTCTATTTTCAGGTGCCACACTTCAGATACATTGGGCCCAATTTTCATAAGTGCTAAGTACTCACAACTCCAGCAGAGATCAATGGATGCTCAGCAACCCTGAAAAGCAGGCCCAAGTTTATTTAGGTGCCTAAATGTGGATTAAAGTGCCTACCTTTAGGCATCAAAGTTTGAAAACATTGGTCTTAATAACTTGCCTCAGATCAGAAAAAAGGTGGGGGGCTGTTTTCCTTTTCAGGCCATTGCTTATATTTTGATCTGAAATTGCAGTCAAGGAATATTTGTTTTATTTCCTCTGGGTCTGAATAATGTTTAGTGGCTTATGTAACAAATAGTTTTGTGTTACTGCAACACTCTTTTATTTAGCTTGTGTGTGTGTTTGTGTGTGTGCTTTTGTGTGTTTGTGTGTGGATGCAAGAATACATGCAGGTGTGGCAATGTATTGTACAGCTACAATAACCATCCTGTCACGATGGGAGGCCACAATGTAGTTAGACTGAGGCCACCAGTTTTGTTTACTTCAGGGCAGCAAGCTAAGGGACTGTTCCCCTTTAGTTTGCATTACATCCATTATGTAATTAAAGAGTTACAAATACGGAAACATCTAAACAGTCAGGGTGGAGGCCCACATCCTCTAAGTCTATAGTTTATATAAAGTGGCTGACACCAGAAGGCTGCTTTTCAAATCAGACCCAAGTTAAAGGACCCTGCTGCTAATTGCAGAAAGAGGGGCATAGCCGCTGCTGCACTTTACCCAACATAAACCACCATGTGCACAGTCTAATGCTTGTTGTGGGTATCAAAGCTTCATGGGGTCTGTAAGACCCAGGTGACAGCATTTAGTAGCCTGATGCTATGGCCATTGAAGTCAATGGCAGAGATTCCATTAACTTCACTGGTGCAGGGTCAGACCACAGAGCCTTTCACCTAGCCTGCTGGTTCAATGGCAGCTCATGCTGGTAGTACCAATGTGGTTATCGCATGAGGACTAATTTGCAAAATGAATTGGTGGATTGCATTTACACATCTGTTTTGAGCCACTAGTTAAGTCTTCTGTTGTGTTGCCTGGTGACTTTACGTATGGTGTCCACCTGCCAGGTGCTATAGGTCTTGAAGCCAGGGGTTGCTGAGCAAAAGCCTTACCTTCTGTGCTACTGCACTACAAGCTCAGCTGAGGGAACTTCAGCTAACACCCCACTGCCAGAGGCGACACCCACTGTCTCGGCTGGGCATAAAGCTCCCGGTTCCTGTCCCACCCCTTGTCTGAGCAACTAGTTGCTAGGCTACTGCTGATCAGACCCCTGAGACCAACTTCCTGCCTCCTGGCCTTGTTCCCACTCCTTGCTCTTGTTACCACACCTTGATCCTGCTTCCTCACCCTAATACCAGTGACTGACTCCAGCCTGACCGTTGGTGGGACTTCTGACTCTGATTCTGGCTTAATACTTGGTCTGCTACTGATCCTGGGCGTGGTTTCTGACTCTGGCTTGATCCTTGGCATGACTTCCAACTATGACCCCCAACTCCGCCCCTGGCTCAGACATCTAGGTCAGACTGCCCCTCTATTGGCCCTGACACCACCGGTATGATTAATAGTTGACAAGTTATACAAAGGCAATTGTGCAGCTGTTCAGAAAACTTCCATCCAACTGCTCCCACACTTCAATTCCCCCCTATTTTGCAACCAGCTCCAGTTGTTTGAACTCCAGGGAGCACGACAAGGTCCTGTGTTCCTCTCCCCCACCACAAATCACTAGAGACTTCTCTGAAGCAAAAACAACCGCTCTTTCTCAGAGAAGATTCGTTTATTAGTTTGAAGACCAACAAAACAAAGGAATTCTGACTCAGAATCCCCACCTCCTGTGCCTCTGGAAATAAACCAAATGGCATACAGCAAAAGGTCTTGATTCCTTGGAATACCCCGAGTAGATTTCCCCACACCCTGCTGCTCCTGGGGACATGGAGAGTAATTCCCATGTCTCTTCACTTGTTATACAGTGCAACATCCCCTTGTGAATCTGGCATCCCATAGACCAAACTCTTCTCTCTCAACTCCTCTGGTTCCGAACTCCCACTTCAAGATTAAAGCAATGTAGTACAGAAGAAAACCCTGGTTGCAGAAAGCAAAAAAAGAATCAGGATTTTGATTCTGTTTTTCTTGACTGGTATGAGAAAAGCAGGTATTATTAGAGCTACAGCACTAGAGAGAGGGAGCCTGAGAGATGCAGGTCTAATTCCCTGCTCTGCCACAGAATTCCTGCCTGACCTTGGGCAAGTCACTTGGGCTCAGCTCCTCAAAGGCATTCAGTGATTTCAATGGAAGTTAGGCACCCATATACCTTTGAGGATCTGGCCCTCAATTTCCCCTCTGTAAATAACACTCCCTTACCTCAGCTGGGGTGTGGGGAGGAGAAGTACATTAAGGTTGTGAGTCGCTCAGATACTACAGTAATGGGGGCTATATAAGATGAATGGGCTTCTCATCACGCAGACGTACTGTAGTAAGAATAGGTTTCAGAGTAACAGCCGTGTTAGTCTGTATTCGCAAAAAGAAAAGGAGTACTTGTGGCACCTTAGAGACTAACCAATTTATTTGAGCATGAGCTTTCGTGAGCTACAGCTCCGATGAAGTGAGCTGTAGCTCACGAAAGCTCATGCTCAAATAAATTGGTTAGTCTCTAAGGTGCCACAAGTACTCCTTTTCTTTTTGTAGTAAGAATGTGGAGTATTGATACCATTTACTTTATCAATGAAAAAAGTTGCAGAGTGCAAAACATCAAAGCCACAATGTGTGAGGTCACAAAGAACTCCTTCTGAGGAAAGTGTGCACCTTCTGGGCAGGGACCCATAGCATTCCTCCTTAGGTACGCATTCAGATCAGTTCCATTAGTACCATTTTCTTCTGCATTTACTCCATTGATTCTAATTTTGTCCCATCTCCCCCTGAGTGCAGCTAACAGCCTCTATTGAGAAACTGAAGAGATTATAACATTACCATCAAATCCATACTGTACTCAGGGCAATTATATGTAATGTGCAAGAAGGACATTTGGGCCAGTGATGGGTCTGGTGCTCTGAAAACGCTGAACCGTGTAGCTTTTGCAAGTTCTCTCTTCGGGGAGCCCACAAGACTTAAATTAAGCGATAATGGGATGCAGCGTTTGATTACATAGCAGCATCCCAGTCCCCTCCTACACACATTGAGAAAGAAGGAGGAACATGCTCAGAGTGACTAACATTTTGATGAACTTGTCATTAAAACTGGCCTGAGTTTTGTCTTAGTGATGAAACCCAAAACCAGGCAAGTTTCCTGTGGTCTCTAGTTTCTGAATGAGGGGTTTAGAGTGTTCTGATTACAATACCTTGCTTTCAGATGCTTTCACGTGCACCTTTCATAAAACTTTTTACAAACTCTCCTCTCTAATCCACTTAAAGTGAGGATTGTGAGACTTCCAAGAACTCTTTGAAGGTATTAGTCATTATTGGCAGGCAGGAGTTTCATTACCACCAGGAATTATTTTAGTATTGTATTAGTGACTGAGGGTTTGAAAAAAGCTCTTAGGCTTTATTGGAAAGGCTCTCTCATCACTGCCTCAAGGGGAAGCTGTCAGAGAATATTAGCTGCAAGCCATGTGATCCTGTTTTCAAAAATCTCACAATCTGTGGGAGTTGAGAAATATGCTTGTTTATCAAAAACTTGTTCCTGTTCAAAACAGAGGGAACTGTGCAATTTTGATCGAGGAATCAAGATCATATTGGGGCATTCAGGGGCATTTACCAAGGAGATCTGCCTTGAAAGATGCAAGAGAAGGAAGAATGGTGATTGGGCAAAGAATCCTCGAGCGAGAAGAGGATGGCTGTCTTCAAGCTACCTAGTGGTTTATAAACCGAGAGCAAGAGCCTCAGCTGGTGGAAACTGGTGTTGCTCCATTTATGTCACTGGTCCTATGCCGACATACACCAGCTGAGGATCTGACCCCAAGTCTTTCTGATCAGGGCTTGCTACTCTGCTTGTAGAATACATCTTATTTCAACTATGTGCAGCTCACAATAACAAGAATGTTGATGGAGATAAATGAGTTGAGGGTTGGCATGGGCGAAAAGATCCATGCAGTTCCTTTCATACACATGTGGGAGTCTGACGGAAAGATGAAGCAGCAATGAGACAATCTGGTTTCATTTAGGTCTTGTTTATGTTCAGAGTCAGGAACCTCCAGCCCACACACAACCTTCCCAGGCAGCAGCCAGATGAATAATATAGATGAAGAGGGAGAGGTGAATGGGAGAAATATTTCAATAGCTTGTTTTGGGAGGAAGGATGATCTTGTAGCTAAGGCACCAGGAATAGGAATCAAAAGTATATCCTATTCTTGGACTGTCACAGGCTTCCTCTGTGACCTTGGGCAACTCATGAAGGCCAACATTTTCCAACTTGTGTGCCAAAGGGTAGGCATCTAAATCCATATTTAGACACCAAAATAAATAGTCTAATTTTCCAAGGAGCCAAGCATCCACAAATCCCACTGAAGGGAGAGGTTAGCACTGTGCATCTCTGAAAATCAGGCCACTCATTTGGGTGCTTAATTTTAGACATTCAAGTTTGACAATGTTGTCCTTAATCTCTGGGCCAAATTCTGCTCTCCATTAAACTGGGGTAAATCCATTTTGAAGGAGTTACTCCAGACCTACACTGGTGCAACTGAGAGCAGAATTTGACCCTGGGTGTCTCAGTTTTCACATCTATGAAATGGGTGTAATATCTGTTTCATTGAGGTGATGCAACAGAACTGGCTGATAGTTGAAAAATGATTTGTGAATATATTCATGGAAGACAGCTTTCATTCAATTTGTTGCTATTCATGGACTCATACTATTCATTATTTGCTAATATTCAGCTGACTCCCGATACTCATCAAAATGTTTATAAATCCTAAATGGTTTGTGAACATGTAGCCACAGTGCATTATTCATCAGTCCACATTCATTCTTTTCCTTTTCAGAAGTGTCAGTCATCCACTCAGAGAGCAAAATCAATAATGTAACAGACCATGAATATTGAATAGTTGTAGAGAGAAGCACTTGAACAAATCATGGGCTGAAAATTATGCATCCAAATGCCAGTGAATAATCAGTGCATTCATAGAAATAGAAAAAGGTTCTCAGAGGATTTGTGAAGCAATTTAAAAAAAAAGTTTCGCGAATTCTCTAGTTGTGAAGCTTGATCCATGAATGTTTGTCAAAAATGTTGATAGCCTCAAATGGAAGGTGCTCTATCCATTAAAAAGCTATTACTAGAATGTAATTAATTTACTTCTAATTGAGGTTTTGCCTCCCTAAATAAAATTATATTCCCCTGTAATATCCTCTGTCCATTTGTCTGCTCCCCTTCACAGCCAGCGAACTCCTGGGGCTGTTCTCAAAATATGGCAGACGTTGGACTTAAGTGGTGCGTAAACCTTGTGCTGGCTCTTCTACACAGGTGTGAATTCCATCCAAACTGCAGACATAGGGACAGATCCTGCAAAGACTTATGTTGCATTTGCTTCAGTTGGACTGTTAGCACAAGAAAGGTCCAGTCACATAGGACCAGATCCTAAGGACCTGCCTTTCAGCATTCAGTGCAGTTCGGACAAGGGTTCTGGAGGTGGGTGAGGGTTCAAAGTGCCTTTTGGCAACTCTTGTTGCTTACTGATCCAGGGGCCAGTAGGCAATGGGCTGCTCTAAATTGTGTCAGCTGCCTATGGACCTTAAGGGCCATTCTAGGATCAACAACTGGGTTTCTCTGTTGGTATGCAACAGGTACTTGAGGATATCCCATCTCACCTCTTTCCCCAAGACAGATTTAGCAGTGCTGAGGATCTGGTCCTGTAATCTTTGCAGGGTTGTGTCCATTGACATCAATGCACTGTGCACATGCTTAAAGTTAAGCATGTGCATAAATCTGTAGGATTGGAGCTTTAGATTTAAAACTATAGGGACGGGCCTCTGGGACCTTTTGCAGTCATTTCCTCCTGTGCATTTCCACTGTTGTAAATGAATGGAGAATTCTGATTGGGTAGCATTTTACATCCTCTTTGCACAGGTGTAAATGGCTACCCAAAGTGGCAGGCAATGGAGAAGTGGGCCCTTATGTTGTATCCTTTCTGTAGCATGCCATCTAAACTCACTAATAGTCATAACAATTAGAGCTGGTCAAAAAAATGTCAACGGAAACAAAATATTGATCCAAAATATGGAAACTATTTCTGGAAGTTTTTCATGAAACTTCTCTTCAATAATTTATTATATTCAATAATAACTTAAAGTTGGGTTTCAGCCATCTCTCTTCATTGGCCTACCATTCAAATCAGACCTGATCCAAAGCTCAATGAAATCAGTGACTCAGTAAAGTCACTCAGTCTTTCCATTGACTTCAGGGTGCTTTGGATCAGTCTCATTGGGCCAAAGCCACTTTCTCAGTGCTAAGAGAAAAGGAGTACTTGTGGAACCTTGGAGACTAACCAGTGCTCATTCAAATAGCTAGCCTTGGTGTTGAGAAGATGCAGAGGGGAAAGAGCCCCCACGGTCACAGAATAGCCATGGAGATGACGTGTTAATGTCCTTCTAGCCTAATGGCTGAGGAAGCCTTTGTGGCACCTGGCCCAGCATTGGTGGTAGAGAAGGAAGAACACTGGATTTCAATGAGACTGCACAGGTATAACAGAAAGCAGAACTTGCCCCATCCTGCAGATCATTCGCAAGCTCTGTTCATGTAGGTTCTTGCCTGCTGGATGCTTTGAATCCCAAACAACGTGACTGGCTCGTCACTCTGGGTTATATACAAAAATGATCCAGGAGTGCGCTGAAAGAAGGTTAACTTGATTTTCCATGTTTTGTTTTATTTGGTTTTTAAAACAACAACCCTGAATTGAAAGCCTAAAGTTCAAATTTGGTGACAACAGCTCTCCCGTTGGAAAGAGTCTCTACATTTCTATTATTAATGTAGCACATTTACTGGGCGGATACCAAGATTATTGGCTCAGAACAGTGACGATTTCCCCTGATTTTTTCCATCGCAGCAAAATAGTTCAGTGTTTACTAGTGGATGAAATGGGATTTGGAAACAAAAGGTGGGTGCTTAGGTGCTGTATCTGGGGTTTTGACACCTCAGCGTGCTTAGGGGTATAGTTCTGACAGGTTTGATTTATAGCCTGCTAAAGTGGGATGAAGACCCTTAGGCCTACATACAAAATGCAATAGAATTAATTCACCATATGCCAAAATTGGAACAAAAGGGGACGCTGGATGCGGAGAATCACATTGGCATTTTATCTAGGGCGAGCAGATGTCCTGATTTTATAGGGACAGTCCCGATTTTTGGGTCTTTTTCTTATATGGGTTCTTATTACCTCCCCCCCGTTCCCGATTTTTCACATTTGCTGTCTGGTCACCCTAATTTTAATCACACTGTATTCGCTGGGCAAACTTTAAATATTAGAAATGTGGTCAACTATTTATAAGCAAATTGTTGCCACAAAATTAATTTGCACCTAAAATAGTCAAAATCAATCTCTTTTACAATTATGTTTTGATCTAATTTTTGGGAAGGATAAAATTTGTCAGATTTAAAGTTGGCTCCATATAGAGCAGGTGGAATTCACTGTTGTTTTCGCTACAAAGAATAATTGATCAAATTCTGGATTCAATTACATGCATGCAACTCCATTGTACTTCAGAATCTTTGAGTGTGTCCCGGTGGGGAGGGTCAGCTGGAAGAGCTAGTTAATTAGTTCATTATCTGCTCAAATTTGAATTTTATTCCACCATTAGTTAAAAATGGATTGAGCCTCTGTTTGAAAAGGATTATATGTTGACAGGTAGACAGAGGGTGTCTTGGTGTTGAGAGATCCTATAATATTTGTTGTGAGCTCTTTTGTTACGTGGCTATGAAATTGAAGTAGGAAAAGCATCTATATTTTTCCTGATATTCCCTTAACTCTCCGTATGAAATGTTGATGTGAGCTCATGAATTTTAAGTCACTTTGCTATATATTGATCTTTATCTTATTATAGAAGGGCATTCTTGTTTTTATGATCATGTATTTGTCTTTTAATAATATTTAGCACTTATATTGGTCTCTTAAGCCATAGATTTCAATGTATTTTACGAAGGAAGGTGGAAAATCATTGTCTCAATTTTATAGATGGGGAAACTGAGGCAAAGAGAGGTTAAGTGACTTGCCCATAGTCCCACACACAGAAAGGGAAACTGGGTCTCCTGACTTTGTCCTTTGGACCTCACTGCCTTTCTCTGTGATGCATGAATTTTGAACAAAATTATCAATTGTGCTGAAGACCAAATACATTTATTATTATAAAGCTAAAGCTTCTGAGATTTGGGGGTGGGGGCAGGCTGTTTGGTTTTGGTGATTTATTTTGCAAAATTCAAAGCCATTAAAAAAAAAATCCTACTTAAACTGCCAGGCTCTCAAGCCTCTTCATTCCAATCAGTTAGCTACCAAAAAGATTTTTCTGTTTTCCTGTGAGATGAGGAGAGTGAAGGTGTTTTGCAACCGGTGGAAAATACTTCTTGTCAACACACTGAGGGTTAAATCCTGCTCATCTTAGTCCCCCACCTACTCGCTGAAATCAATGGGACCTTTCTGTGAGTGAGTTGACTAGGATTTGGCAACAGATATATGTCCTGGCCACTATATAAAGTCAGGTCAGCAAAGAACTGGAATGTTAAGAAGCTGACAGAAGAGATGAGTGAATTAATTCAGTTAAACCTTCAAGCCTACATTGATTAATGCAGGCCAAACTGAACAGCACTTTCTGATGTTCAGGGAACTTTACACACATTCCCAGTTGAAGATCCCCAGTATGGCCTCTCTGCCCGCCATGACTCCTAACCTTCCACATTATTGCCCTGCTAGGGGAAGCCAGCAGCTTGCTACTTCGTGCTAGTAGTTCCCCTTTCGTTTCAGAGACTTATGTTCTAGAAGGTCACACACTTTATTTCTGTAGCCCAAGTTCATACCAGGGGCTCTTTCTATCCCTCCCTTCTTCCCACAAGTTCCCTCATGCCATCCTCACATCCCCCTCTATTTCAGGGGCTCCCTGAAACACTACCCCAATACCTCCCTCCCCCAGCACCAGGATTTCTCCTTTCCGCCATGCCAGGGGCTCTGTGACACACCCTTCTCCCCTATGCTCCCCATTTCCCTCCATGCCAGTGGCTCTGTGTGCCTCCCATTCCCTTCTCTGTGTATCCCCAATGTCCCTTTCCATACCATTCTCCCCACTCCCCACAATGGTAGGAACTCTGTCCCCTTCCCCATAATGTTGTCCCTCATTCTTCCCCAGCCCCATGCCAGGGGCTCTGTGTGCCACCCACGCTCTCCTTCCCTCTCACCGTTCTTATTTCTTTTCTTTCTGTCTGAAAGTTAAGTCATCCAGGGAGTCAGCATTTTAAACGGTGTGGGGACTATGGGCCGAGCTGCGATGGTGGGTATTGCTCTGTTGGAAGGTGTTAATCACCACCCTCAACCAGTTCTTTCATCTATTTGTTACAGAGGTGGCTGAAGCTCTGCTAACCAGGTGCAAGGGGCCCCACTTGTCCTCCATTTCCCTCTTCCAGTTTTCCAGATTTCACCAGAATCAGTAGGGTTCTCTGATCACTGATGTTCCCCAAAATTTTGGAATGGATTGGAAGCAGCAATCAATATGTAGCCTGTTACCAACAGAGAAATGCCACCAAACTGAGGGTAAAGCCTCGCAGGGCAGGGGGAGGGACAGCTCAGTGGTTTGAAGAATGGCCTGCTAAACCCAGGGTTTTGAGTTCAATCCTTGAGGGGGCCATTTGGGATCTGGGGCAAAAATTGGGGATTGGTCCTGCTTTGAGCAGGGGGTTGGACTAGATGACCTCCTGAGGTCCCTTCCAACCCCAGTATTCTATGATTCTAAGCTCAGCCAACAAGGCCCTGCTCAGCCTCAGGAGCTGGGGCTTCATCTGTGGGATGGCTCACTCCCTAGCTGTGGCACCAAATCCCTTCAGGGGCAGCCCACCTCGCAAGAAGGCAGCACAGCAGGTAGAGGGAGCCAGCTCTTGCTGAGGGGTCAGGGAAGTTGTATAGGCGGCTTGTAAGGGTGGAGAATCGGTTGTGTAAGGCTTAAAGAGACAGCCAGGACCTGGAGGGGGAACTTGGAGATTTGAATAAGCCACATCCTGCTGTGCCTTGGGACCACTTTTTGCTGTTATGATGGTTCAAAGGAGCATAGCAGGCTATGCGAGAATCACCCCAGCCCAGGGTACGGTAGAGTCAGTAACGTGGTTCCCCCACTACTTCCTCTTCCTGAAGCCATGGGTGGACCTGTAGACTGTGACCTCAGTACAGGCCTGCAGTACAGCACCAACAGCCCCTCTCGGGGTAGGGAGCACCGAGTGGGCTCTCTGTTAACGGTAGGGAACCTGCTTTGCCACTGCTATAGTTTGGCCAGCGATGTGTTTGTTGGCGGCGTCCCTTTGGCTGCAAAGAACCATGCTGTAAACAAAGGCAGCACCAATTGCTTCTGACAGAACAGATGTGTTTATACATAAAGAGCAGGGAAGATGGTCGCATGAGCTTCATAAAAGCACGCTGGTCTATTCCATAGCTGTGTCTGTGATGCCCACTACCTGTACTACGCCTAAACCCTTCCCTTATTTTCATAGGCTCCAAGGTCAGAAGCGCCCATCATGAGCCTCTCTCTGACTTCCTGCATAACACTGGCCACAGAACTTCCCCAAAATCATTCCTAGAGCAGATCTTTTAGATCTTGATTTAAAAGTTATCAGTAATGGAGAATCCACCGCAACCCTTGGTAAATTGTTCCAGTGGTTAATTCTCTCTCCGTTAAAAATGTACACCTTATTTCCAGTCTGAATTTGCCTAGGTTTTGGATTGTGAGGCAATTATTGCTCTATTTCGGTGCTCCAATCATCCCTCCTTTGGCCTTATGCTTTACAGAGGCAGTTGTAGTCTACAGCAGCAATGCTCAAGCTGTGGGCCTTGGAGAACTTGCTGGTCGTGTGTAGACCTAGCTGGTCACATGGTTCTGGTTCTCCTCCTGGACTGCAGCAGCTCAATTATATTATCCTTTTCCAGTAATGCTTTTCCATGTAAATGATTGCTGTCGTTGCCAAAAGGATATTCCATGAGTGTGAACAGGAGGGGAGGTGGGTCCATGCAGTCACTAATGGGAGAGGAGATGGTCTGTGTCATTGTTAGGGCCCTACCAAATTCATGGTCCATTTTGGTCAAATTTCATGGTTATGGGATTTTAAAAATAGCAAATTTCATGAGTTCAGCTATTTAAATCTGAAATTTTACAGTGTTGTAATTATAGCGGTCCTGACCCAAAAAGGAACTGGGGGGGGGAGTGTTGCAAGGTTATTGTTGTGTGGGTAGTGGTATTGCTACCCTTACTTCTGTGCTGCTGGTGGGGGAGGTGCTGCCTTCAGAGCTGGGCAGCTGGAGAGCGGCTGCTGCTAGCCGGGCGGCCAGCTCTGAGGACAGTCCCACCCCCAGCAGCAGCGCAGAAGTAAGGGTGGCAGGGTGTGGTGTTGACACCCTTACTTCTGCCCTGAGGCCTTCAGAGCTGGGCCCCTGGCCAGCAGCCACCACGCTCCGGCCGCCCAGCTCTGAAGGCAGCAGCGCAGAAGTAAGGGTGCATGGTATGGGATTGCCACCCTTACTTCTGCACTGCTCCTGGCAGGGCGCTGCCTTCAGAGCTGGGCACCCAGCCAACAGCTGCCGCTCTCCCGGCAGCCCAGCTCTGGAGTCAGTGCAGAAGTAAGGGTGGCAATACTGCAAGCCCCCCTAAATAAACTTGTGACCCCCTCCCGCAACTCCCTTTTGGGTCAGGACCCCCAATTTGAGAAACGCTGGTCTCCCCCATGAAAGCTGTCTAGGATAGGGTAAAAGCACACAAAAGACCAGATTTCACAGTCCATGACACATTTTTCATGACTGTGAATTTGGTAGGGTCCTAGTCATTGTGAATGGCCAAGGGAAGGTAACATAAGAATGTTCTTATTAAAATATAGCCCACACTATTAAAAAGTTGAGTCAAGAGACCTGGGTTCTATTCCTTACTCAGTCACTGTCTGGCCTGGTGGAAATTCACATGATCACCACTTACCAAAGCTGGGAATGATCACATCTGTTTATTATTATTTATTGTTTGATAGTGCCCATAAATGTGCTACATGCTTTATTGTTTCTCATTAAAGCAAGGAGAGATTGTATTTACAGAAGACATGGAGAAATCCGCCATAAGATGTGTACAGTCAAACTTAAGACATGACCAAGGGCCCGATCCAGAGCCTAGTGAAGTACCATTATACAAGGCACTGGTGAGACCTCACCTGGAATACTGCGTGCAGTTCTGGTCTCCCATGTTTAAGAAGGATGAATTCAAACTGGAACAGGTAGAGAGAAGGGCTACTAGGATGATCCGAGGAATGGAAAACTTGTCTTATGAAAGGAGACTCAAGGAGCTTGGCTTGTTTAGCCTAACTAAAAGAAGGTTGAGGGGAGATATGATTGCTCTCTATAAATATATCAGAGGGATAAATACCGGAGAGGGAGAGGAATTATTTAAGCTCAGTACCAATGTGGACACAAGAACAAATGGATATAAACTGGCCACCAGGAAGTTTAGACTTGAAATTAGATGAAGGTTTCTAACCATCAGAGGAGTGAAGTTTTGGAATAGCCTTCCAAGGGAAGCAGTTGGGGCAAAAGATCTATCTGGCTTTAAGATGATGTTAGATGGGGTGGGATCTGAGTTACCCAGGAAAGAATTTTCAATAGTATCTGGCTGGTGAATCTTGCCCATATGCTCAGGGTTCAGCTGATCGCCATATTTGGGGTCAGGAAGGAATTTTCCTCCAGGGCAGACTGGAAGAGGCCCTGGAGGTTTTTCGCCTTCCTCTGTAGCATGGGGCATGGGTCACTTGCTGGAGGATTCTCTGCTCCTTGAAGTCTTTAAACCACGATTTGAGGACTTCAATAGCTCAGACATAGGTGAGAGGTTTTTCGCAGGAGTGGGTGGGTGAAATTCTGTGGCCTGCATTGTTCAGGAGGTCAGATTAGATGATCATAATGGTCCCTTCTGACTTTAGTATCTATGAATCTATGAAATGGATAAACTTCAATGGGCTTTGGACAAAAATAAGTGAGGGTCACAAAGAATAGGGAGAGATCTGTGAATGAAAAGCACTGCAGAAGTGCACAGTAGTATTACGAACATTCTCCAAGCCTTCCTATAATAGCCCAGAAAAGCAATAGCTGTCGTGTTGTGTTATTTAAGTATGAGCGACCATTAGCCCTGTCTTGTTCCAATCAATACAAAATAGATGATGCTTTTGCTTTTTATGCTTTGGTTTATTAAAGAGACACTTCTTCTATCACTCCGTATATCAACATTTAGAGCACTCACCTTTGGCGCGCCGATGATTGATGGTCTGGGGATGTGAGTCTGGACTGTAATGGTATCATGTGTCCAGATGTGATCGTTATCAGGAAACACAGATGAATCTGTAGGAGTAGGTGCAGGCTGAGCAACAACATGATTACTTGAATTGCTATTTGTGCTGCTGTGTTTTTCTGAGCAGCTGCTGGCTTGGAACATCTCCTCCCCAGTGTTCTCTCCCCTGTGACTCTCACTGCCGGCTCCTTTTGCAGATGGTTGCATGCATATCATTGAGTCCGTTTCAGCCTTTTGCACCTCAGCGGCTAAGGGGTTCACGTCGGTTTGGTCGAAAGGAGTGTTTTCTCGCACACTTCCAAAACAGGTAAGCAGGGCCGAACAAGGGAACGGATGCATCTTGGATAACTGGATGTTGTCTCTGCCTAGCCTGCTTTCCATCAAAGCATAGTCAGCAGCCAGTGTTCATATCCTAAAGAGAGCCAAAAATAAAGGCAGGTAGCATAATGTCACTCCAGGCTTCCTAGAGAGAGAGTAGACCGTTCTCTGAAGTCCAAACATTTCCCTCAGTCCTCCGATCTCTAATATCCTCTGGCTGCTATCGTCTTTGGGCAGAAGAGGTGCAGGTACAGTGAAAATGTTTGAGACAGTTTCAAGCTCTTCCCCAAAGCTGTCAGCGGTTAAACAAAGCTCTCACAAAAGCACCATATCCACAGCAGGCTACGGTTACAGCACAGATGCTTCAGCATTAGACAGGGCTAAGTCAATAGGGCTGCGGCCTCAAGTTACCCGGCCAAAGCAGCAAAAAGATAATGTAGCCTGATCTTCCCAGCTATAATCATATCAACGTGTGTATCAGTGACATCACAACAATAGCATAACCGGCTCCAGTGACACAGCTCAAATATTGATTTACAAAGCAAAAATTGAAATCATTCTCCATCACTGATGAAAATCAAAAATGTACTTTCAGGCCCCAGCTGGATCATTCATTATTAAAGAGGGAGGCTGGTTTTATGCTTTCTTCAGAAGGGAGAAGATTAGGTCCTATATTAGCCCTGCATAGTCAATTATATCACGCATCTTTTCAGCCCCACTACTGCATGCGCACATAGGCGTCCAGCCCTTAGAAACTTTCCTTCCTTGTGTCATGGAAGCAATGAATAATGCACTGCTCGTTTCTTTTTATTAATTCATCCACACCTCCCCGCCCCTCTCAGGCAGCACATGCTGTTCTTACTGACCTCCAACCCCTTGCAGAAATACACAGGGGAAGAGTTTCACTTAAAGTCCAGCCAAGAACCAAGACAGTTGAAATAACGTGTAAGGGGAGCTGTTTTCTTTCTCGACATGAAGTGGCTTGATGCTGGCCGCTGAAATGACAGGGACACTTTGCTCAATGAGGAAGGAAGACTGCATGGTTACAGCACCTGAATTGGACTCACGAAATCTGAGTTCTGTTCCCTGCTCTACCCCAGACTTCCTGCGTGATCTTGAGCAAGTAATTTAGGCCCAGATCCTCAAAAGGTATTTAGGCACCTAACTCACATTGAAATCAATTATTTTGATGTGTCCATTTTGGATTGCGAGGCAATTGTTGCTCTATTTGGATGGCTCCATTCATTCTTCCTTTGGCCTTATGCTTTCAGAGGCAGATGTGGTCTACAGCTGCTCAAACTATGGGCCACTCACTGTTTGCTGGTTGTCTGTTGACATGGCTGGTCACATGGTACTGGTTCTCCTCCATGATGGCAGCAGCTACATTGCATTAGTTCCTTTCCTAATATTACATTCATAGAATCATAGAATATTAGGTTTGGAAGAGACCTCAGGAGGTCATCTAGTCCAATCCCCTGCTCAAAGCAGGACCAACACCAACTAAATCATCCCAGCCAGGGCTTTGTCAAGCCGGGCCTTAAAAACCTCTAAGGGTGGAGATTCCACCACCTCCCTAGGTAACCCAGTCCAGCACTTCACCACCCTCCTAGTGAAATAATGTTTCCTAATATCCAACCTACACCTCCCCCACCGCAACTTGAGACCATTGCTTCTTGTTCTGTCATCTGTCACCACTGAGAACAGCCGAGCTCCATTCTCTTTGGAACCCCCCTTCTGGTAATTGAAGGCTGCTATCAAATCCCCCCTCACTCTTCCTTTCTGCAGACTAAATAACCCCAGTTCCCTCAGCCTCTCCTTGTAAGTCATGTGTCCCAGCCCCCTAATAATTTTTGTTTGCCCTCCCCTAGACTCTCTCCAATTTGTCCACATCCCTTCTTTAGTGGGGGGAACAAAACTGGACGCAGTACTCCACGTGTGGCCTCACCAGTGCCGAATAGAGGGGAATAATCACTTCCCTTGATTTGCTGGCAATGTTCCTACTAACACAGCCCAATATGCCGTTGGCTTTCTTGGCAACTAGGGCATATTGCTGACTCATATCCAGCTTCTCATCCACTGTAATCCCCAGATCCTTTTCTGCAGAACTGCCGCTTAGCCAGTCGGTCCCCAGCCTGTAGCAGTGTATGGGATTCTTCTTTCCTAAGTGCAGGACTCTGCCCTTGTCCTTGCTGAACCTCATCAGATTTCTTTTGGCCCAGTCCTCCAATTTGTCTAGGTCACTCTGAACCCTATCCCTACCCTCCAGCATATCTACCTCTCCCCGCACCTTAATGTCATCTTCAAACTCGCTGAGGGTGCAATGAATCCCATCATCCAGATCATTAATAAAGATGTTGAACAAAACCGACCCCTGGGGCACTCTGCTTGATACTGGCTGCCAACTAGATATACCATGTAACAGGAGAGTAAGTGGTCTGTGTCATTGAGAATGGGAATGGAGGTGACATGAGAATGTATATTCTATTAAAATATGGTCCACACTATAAAAAAGGTTGAGTCAGGACACCTAAAACACGGGAATGCAGAGGCAAGGAGGACATCCAGAGGTGGGGTTTTCCCCCGTTTTTACATAAGTTAAGGCAAATGGTGCCCAATTCCCTTAGGTTTCTCTGAAAATTCCACCTTAAGTGTTATGATCCTCTTCTTGTGAGCCCCCTGGAAGAAGTGGCTTCAATAAAGGGATGTGTAGGAAAAGCACATGGGACTCTAGTGGTTTGTGTGAGGAAGAATGGTCTAGTAGTTTGGGTGCTAGCATGGGACTCAGGAGACCTGGGTTCAGTTCCCAATTCTGTTGCAGACTTTCTGGGCAAATCACTTAATCTCTCTGTGCCTCAGTTCCCCACCCATACAATGGGGATAATAACACTTCCCTATTTTATGGGAGTGGTGTAAGGATAAACATACTAAATATTGTGAGCGGCTCAGATACTGCAAAAAGAAAAGGAGTACTAGTGGCACCTTAGAGACTAACCGATTTATTTGAGCATAAGCTTTCATGAGCTACAGCTCACTCTGCAGTAAGGGGGTGGATATATAAGTCCCCTAGAGCAATATCCATCCCGCTTATACCAGTGAACCTCCAAAAGCTCAGAGTTCAAACAAGTACCCAACAGCCTGGGTATTTATTTGAATGATACAGATATGCTGGGTATGTGAGACTGGGCTGGGAATGTCATGAGAACAAACTTTCTCACATGATTTATGGTTCCTCTGTTTTATCCTGGCCTCAGAAGTACAAAGGGCATGGGGAAAATATTCTTAAGACATTTTCCATACATTTCAGAACCTCCAGAGAGGTTCAGTTTGATTCTAAACATGGGCAAAAGTTTGGAGGGATTCTTATTTTTTTCCAAGCCCATTTACCCTTCCCTAAAAATATCTCCTTCTACTAATCTTAGTGCATCAAGCTATTTCGGGGGAGTGGGTTTTTTTCTATTCCCTCCCAAGTTTTCTATGCACCTTCTCTCCTTAATTGTGTATCTTGTCTATGTCTTTGAGTACTTAGTATATGATTGCATATATGAGCTAGATGGGATATTGTACACTATAGCACACACTTGCTCCAGGGATCTACAATAATAACAGAGAATGGGAAGTGAAACAAATGATAGTTACAGACGTAAAGGCATCATGGTCATAGGGGGGATTGAACCTGAGACCGTCCACATCAAAAGCAAAGTCTTTCCACTGGAGCTAAAGGAGTAACTTCTTTCATAAAGGAGTAGTATGGTTTTTTAGATTAAATAATGACTTAAAAGACACCTATCCAAGGCTATAGAGCAGCGGTTCTCAAACTTGTTCAGCCGCTTGTGCAGGGAAAGCCCCTGGCGGGCCGGGCCGGTTTGTTTACCTGCCGCATCCGCAGGTTCGGCCGATCACGGCTCCCGCTGGCTGCGATTCGCTGCTCCAGGCCAATGGGAGCTGTGGGAAGCGGCGGCCAGTACGTCCCTTGGCCCGCGTCGCTTCCCGCAGCCCCCATTGGCCGGGCACGGCAAACCGCAGCCAGTGGGAGCTGCGATCGGCCGAACCTGCGGACGCACCAGGTAAACAAACCGGCCCAGCCCGGCAGGGGCTTTCCCTGCACAAGCAGCAAAACAAGTTTGGGAACCACTGCTCTAGGGGCTCTAACACGCCACTCGTACAATAAAATCCCAGAAGCATTCAAGTAAATTCAGCAGCAGCTCTGACAGCCACCTACAAAACATCCTTTCTACCCCTTCATCAGCTCAGGATGTATACCCTCAGTCCTCTCCAAAAATGCTGTGTATCTAGCAGGTTTAGGTATCTATGGGTATGTGTACACAACACAGCAGCTGGGAGAATGCTAGCTAAATACGAGCTAGCCGTACTCGAGCTAGCATGCTAAAAATAGCGGTGTGGTCACAGCACCATGGGTGGCAGCTCAGGCTAGCCACCCAAGTACATGCCCATTGGGTCAAGTGCAATTGTACTAGGGTGGCCAGCACGAGCCACTGTCCGTACTACTGTGTCCACGCTGCTAGGTTTAGTGCGCTAGCTCAAACATCACTAGTGCGTAGTGGTCTACCTGTGCTGGGAAGCACCCTCCCAGCTGCTCTGTACACGTACCCTTAGAGGGCCAGTCACTAGAGCGGGACATGATCATAGACACTAAGCCAGCCTAGTACTGTGCATGTTGGTTTGAGACAGGGCATGTTCTATAACTGATGCATAGTCCTGTCTGACCTCTGACTGGGAACTGCATTAGCTGCATGGGTCCTAGCATACACGGATCAGCATCTGTAGTTTGTGAACACTTTTAAAAAACACTTTCAATAAACAGAGGGCCAAATCCTCAGCTGGTGTAAGTCAATAGAGCTGTGATGATTTACACTAGCTAAGGATCCGGCCCTAAATTGTAAAAAGACTGAGAAACCGCCTTGACCTGTGGAACTTTCAAGACAATCTTCAGGTGACGTCTCTAAGTAGTGCTGGATCTGAGCCCCAGGGTTCTGATCTGGATCTCAGACTCCTCAAAGTCTGGGGGTAATCAGCTTTGATTTGGACCCATCTCTTTTGCTAACCTCAAAGGTGTAACTCCAGGTTTATTTCATGAGCGCCGCTTTCCTCACACAAGCCAATCAAGTATGTTAGCTACATTTCTATCTGAGACAGGGTCCTATTAGGGCAAGTGATGAGACTGGCTTATTGTTCTGTGAATTTGCTCATAAATCAATTACGAGCTCCGAGGTCCTGGCTTAATGCTTCAGTAGGTTGGACATTGAGTGTAAATGGAGAAGGCAAATTTCAGCCAAGCCACTAGCATGACCTGTCCTCTAAATCATTAGTTCAAAACTACAGTTCCTTTGACGTGGTTTTTCTTGTACTCTTCTAAGGCTCAGAAGGACATATGGGGCCAAATTCAGCCCAGGTGCCCACCTACATCTGGATTCGGCTCTTAATTGTTCTGTTAATTTTGAAAGGGCCTGTTTAAAAGCTTATCACCCTGGGTGCATAGAATCATAGGACTGGAAGGGACCTCGAGAGGTCATCTAGTCCTGTCCCCTGCACTCATGGCAGGACTAAGTATTATCTAGACCATTCCTGACAGGTGTTTGTCCAACCTGCTCTTAAAAATCTCCAGTGATGGAGATTCCACAACCTCCTTAGGCAATTTATTCCAGTGCTTAACCACCCTGACAGTTAGGAAGTTTTTCCTAATGTCCAACCTAAACCTCCCTTGCTGCAATTTAAGCCCATTGCTTCTTGTCCTATTCTCAGAAGTTAACAATTTTTCTTCCTCCTCCTTGTTGTAACAACCTCGTATGTACTTGAAAACTGTTATCATGTCCCCTCTCAGTCTTCTCTTCTCCAGACTAAACAAACCCAATTTTTTCAGTCTTCTCAATTTAACATACTGCCATTTGTTTTCTTCTGTTGCACACATATGGTACTGCTCACTTTACAAAATACTCTTCAAGGGACTGTCTGTAAGCTGAACTACACTTAAATGACAAACTAATGTATCAGACTCTTGATTCCCTGCTGTACCTCATGATAGACCTTTTTCATGTCGATCTCTAAGTGGCAAACTAATACATGTTAAGAAAAATGGCCACTGATATATTAATAAAATATACAATGGTGTATAACGAAAACAGCTTCCACTGCTACTCAAATGCATATGGAAACTCCCCATTGATGTTCAACTTTATGTGTTTATATAGCAGTGGTATCTTCCCTTACAAAGGAGGTTTGGAATGTCAGGTGATTGGTGAGACAATCTAGAATACTGAGTTCGGTTAGAGACATCTATGTATCAGAAAGGTGGAGATTGACTGGAGGGAGTCTGGAGAAGAGGAACGCATGGTGGATGGACTGGTTTATGATGGGAGGTTTAAAGAGCTTTGCCCAGCTAAGCAACAACAAAGCAAGATAACACGATATATATTTGGAAGGCATAAGCACCAAGAATGAAAAGGAATTCTCCTTCTATGCCTTATCTCTGAGTAATCTCATCCACAAACACAAATTCAATTACCAGCTCTATGCTGACAACTCACAGGTCTATGTCTCTATTCCAGACTTGTCTCCTTCTGGCCAAACTAAAAATCACTGCCTGTCTCTCTGACATCACTCAACATGATTAACACACAGGTCATTAACTGCACCCCGGAGCCTCACTGCCCCTTCTCAATCACTGTAGACCACACCACCGTCCTGCCTGTCACTCAGGCACACAACCTGAGCATCATCTTCAACTCGGACCTCTGTGCTTTCTCCCATGCTGCCCATCATGCTTGGGAGGTGCTGTTCATAAGCATCTGCAAAGCTGACTCATTATCCTCCTTCAAATCCCTCCTTCAAACTCTCCTTTTCCATGATGTCTACGGCAAACTTGACAACAGTTGGGCTGCTGGTGAGCTGATACTACTGCCTAGCATGCTGCCCAATACAGTCTCATTGTTTCCTTGTACTTCCCTGTCTGTATCTATCTGTTGTCTTATCTTATACTTAAATTGTAAGGTCCTTGGGACAGAGACTAACTTTTTGTCCTGTGTTTGTACAGCGCCTAGCATAATGGGGTCCTGGTCCATGACTAGGGCTCCTAGGTACTATGATTATGCAAATAATAATAATTAATAATAAAATAGAGAGGTCAGGTTATCCCATGTAAACTGCCAGATTTCTTGCACTTGCTTCTGAAGTGTGTGGTACTAGGCACTCTCAGAGATAGAGACTGAACTAGATGCACTGTTGGTCTGATCTGATTACGGCAATTCCTATATTCCTAATGAGGAACAATACACTGAAATTAGGAGAGGGAAAACGTAGGCCGAATATCAAGAAAAGCTGACAATGAGCTGGTTTAAAAAAAAGTAAAAAAAAAAATACCACAAATGTTTTTGGAATTTGTCACTGGTACCTGACATTTCAAAAAAAGTTGACATTTTACCTTTTGGGTGGGCAGGGGGTGGGGGGGGTATTGAATGATTGAAAAAACAACCAGCTCTGGAGCACAAATCTTCAATGAAAGCTTGTTTTGTTTTTCTCAAATATAATTTTCAATTTTAAAAAATGGTCAAAGACTTGAAATTTGGATAAATTGAAGCAGCCTGGTCAAGTAAATTGTAGAGCATATTCCATGGGTAATCCTGGAACTCTCATAGCTTTGAACAGTTAAAACCAGACTGCACTGAGGCCACCCTGGCTTAACCAGGAGATCTTCAATGATATGAGACTCAAAAAGGAATCCTACAAAAAGTGGAAACTAGGTCAAATTACGAAGTATGAATCTAAACAAATAACACAAGTATGTAGGGACACAATTAGAAAGGCCAAGGCACAAAATGAGATTAAACTAGCTAGAGACATAAAGGGTAACAAGAAAAATTCTACAAATACATTAGAAACAAGAGAAAGACCAAGGGCAGAGGACAGGGTATGTCCGTTACTGAATGCGGGGTGGGAGGGAACAATCACAGAAAAATGTGGAAATGACAGAAGTGATAAATGACTTCTTTGTTTTGGTTTTCACCAAAAGTTTAGTAGCAATTGGATATCTAGCTTCATGCATGTGAGTGAAAATGAGGTTAGCTCAGAGGTTAAAATAGGGAAAGAATAAGTTAAAAAATATTTAAACAAGTTAGATATCTTCAAGTCAGCAGGGCCTGATGAAATACATCCTAGACCTACATTGAATACTCAAGGAGCTGACTGAGGAGATATCTGAGCCATTAGCAATTATCTTCAAAAAGTCATGGAAGATGGATGAGATTCTAGAGGACTGGAAAAGGGCAAATATAGTGGCAATCTATGAAAACGGAAATACAGACAACCCAAAGAATTACACACCAGTCAGTTTAACTTCAGTACCCAGAAAGATAATGGAGGGAATAATTAAACAATCTATTTGCAGACCCCTAGAAGGTGATAAGTAACATCATGGATTTGTCATGAACAAATCATGTCAAACCTTCTTGCTTTCTTTGACTGGGTAACAAGCCTTGTGGATAGGGGGGAAAGTAGTAAATTTGGTATATCTTGACTTTAGTAAGGCTTTTGCTACTGTCTCACATGACCTTCTCAAAAACAAACTAGGGAAATATGTCCTAGATGGAGCTACTAAAAGGTGGGTGTAAAACTAGTTGGAAACTGTTCCCAGAGAGTAGTTAACAGTGGTTCACAGTCAAGCTGGAAGGGCATATCGAGTGGGGTTCTGTGGGGATCTGTTCTGGGTCCAGTTCTATTCAATATCTTCATCAATGATTTAGATAATAGTATAGAGAGTACACTTATAAAGTTTGTGGACAATACCAAATTGGGAGGGGTTGCAAGTGCTTTGGAGGATAGGATTAAAATTCAAAATGCTCTGGACAAACTGGAGATGTGGTCTGAAGTAAATAGGATGAAATTCAATAAGGACAAATGCAAAGTACTCCACTTAGGAAGGAACAATCAGTTGCACACATAGAAAATGGGAAATGACTGCCTAGGAAGGAGTACTGGAGAAAGGGATCTGGGGTCATAGTGGACCACAAGCTAAATATGAGTCAGTGTAACACTGTTGCAAAAAAAAAAAAAAGAAAAGCAAATATCATTCTAGGATGTATTAGCAGCAGTGTTGTAAGCAAGACACAAGTAGTAATTCTTCTGATCTACTCCGTGCTGATTAGGCCTCAACTGGAGTATTGTGACCAGTTCAGAACACCACATACCAGGAAAGATGTGGACAAATTGGAGAAAGTCAAGAGAAGAGCAACAAAAATGATTAAAGGTCTAGAAAACATGACCTATGAGGGTAGATTGAACAAATTGGGTTTGTTTAGTCTGGAAAAGAGAAGACTGAGAGGGGACATGATAACAGTTTTCAAGTACATAAAAGGTTGTTACAAGAAGGAGGGAGAAAACCTGTTCTCTTTAACCTCTGAGGATAAGACAAGAAGCAATGGGCTTAAATTGCAGCAAGGGCAGTTTAGGTTGTACATTAGGAAAACCTTCCTGTCAGGGTAGTTAAGCACTGGAATAAATTGCCTAGGGACCCAGACTGACAGGTGTGGCCCAGCCCCCGCCCCCATCCGACCCCCCTGTTCCCTGTCCCCTGACCGCCCCCGGACCCCCCACCCCTGACTGCCCCCCACCACTCCATCCAACTCTGCCTCTCCTTCCTGACTGCCCCCCCAGGACCTCTGACCCCATTCAACCCGCCTGTTCCCTGCCCTCTGCTGCCCCTGACCCCTATCCACACCCCTACCCCCTGACCACCACCCCGAACTCCCCTGCCCTCTATCCAACCCCCCCTGCTCCCTGGCCCTTTACCACACTGCCTGGAGCACCGATGGCTGGCGGCACTACAGCCATGCCGCCCAGAGCACCAGGACAGGCAGCTGCACCGCCCGGCTGGAGCCAGCCACCCCACCGCGCAGCACAGAGCGCCGGGTCAGGCTGCGGCTCTGCAGCTGCGCTGCCCAGCAAAAGCTCGCAGCCCCGCTGCCCAGAGCATTGTGCCAGTGGCACAGTGAGCTGAGGCTGCGAGGGAGGGGGAACAGCAGGGGAGGGGCCGGGGGCGAGCCTCCCGGGCCAGGAGCTCAGGGGCTGGGCAGGACGGTCCCACAGGCTGGATGTGGCCCGCGGGCCATAGTTTGCCCACCTCTGGGTTAGCTTCATGGAAGAAGAATGATTAAAACTTGAAGCTAGCCAGTGAGACCAAAGAGATCGTTTCTGCCCTTTATTTCTGTTCTGTCCAACAAATTATGCAGTTCTGGTATTAGTTCTGAACAAAAGCTGGCTGCTTAGAAAAGATGCATCCCTCCTCTGCTTCAGAGCAGCTGATGGCTGCATGTATAAACTCTTCTTAGTAGTGAAGTAGAGGTCCTTGTTCATATTCTCTTGTCTACCCAGGCACATAACGGTCACAGAAATCCATGCAAGGGGCATGGGACTGGGCTCCAGGAACGCCTGAGTTCTAATCTTGGTTCTGCCGGTGAAATCTGCAAAATAGAGATAACAATACTTACTTCCCTACCTTCCAGCAGTGCACTTAACATTCATTAGCTAATATTTTGAAAAAGAATATATTATGAATTTACAGGCCATGTGAAACCAAGCATAAGAGGACATAAACTTGGTTTCCCAGGCAGTGTCTCTATTGCTATTGTGGATAAAGCCACAGTTGATACACTTTTAAGAGATTCTCTTGTCTAACTTGCAAATGACTCTTTAAATAAACAGTATGCTGTTCTATAGTTTTTCCATGACCAACCTCTGGCCACACTGCAGGAAGGAATAGCCTGTGAAACATAAATGAAGTTAACCTTTGACACACTGTCAGGCCAGAAAATGTCATACAAATAAATGTTTAGAGAATGTGTGTGCATATGTAAACATCCCATACATCTAAATAGATACATTTGTCGACATTTTCCAAAGGGTTAAAGGAAATTAACAAGTGAGCAGATTCCATATGGACAAAACTATGGGCCAAACTTTGTTCTTATTTTTTTGTATATCTCCACGGCCTTCAGTGGAGTTGCATGCCAACCCCAAACACTCAAAAATCATGAGTCAGCCCTCTTCCCCCCATCCCACAACAACAAAAATGGCCTTGGCTTCTTTTTATTTGCCTTCTGGGTTTTAAACCTTTAGGTTTTGCTTTTTCTCTGCAACCATGTGTAAGCAGTGTCAGGATGAGCTCCACCCTGACATCTGGTGATGAGGTGTGGCAAGTTGTGGAAAAGAACTTCAGGGGCCAATCTCATTTGCATAGGCACACCCACCCCGCCTAGAATGAGACCATAGCTGCCCAAATGGTCACTTTGGCTGCTGTGGGATTCCCAGTGTCTCTGTTATTGGGGCAGAAAGAATAAATTGTTATTACCCTGATTATGGGAACTGTGCTTGGAACTGTATGTGGCCTTTTGTTATGATGGAGGGATTCACCATCAACTAAGTAGCACTTGCTAGGCAAGGGACATGGGTTCCAAAACTCTGTGAATGGAGAGAGGCTGGGGACAAGTATTAATACTTGGTGGCATGGGCTCCTTGGTGAGGGCCTTACATGCTAATTGCACTTCCTCCTCTCTCTCCACTGTAGAATATCAGAGCTAATTTTGATTTCATTAGAAGTCTAGTTACAGACTGCTGAGCTCACTTTGGGCTGACAGTGCACCAGCACTGGGGCTCCCCTACTACAAGCTGAATTCACCTAAGAGCTGAAATCACTGAGTGTTGTGTTAAGTAGTGGGGGAACCTGAAGATATATTGTGGAGCAGTTTGCAGGACAGTTGGAGTGCCTTGTGGACAGGCTGGTGAAGCAGTTCAACGCGGAGCAGTTTGTGGGCCGTGGAGCGGAGTGAAGGAGTTTGTGGGGCGGCTGGTGGAGCGGAGCTATGGGGCGGTCAGCTTCAGATCATGTAAGGTGCCTCTTACCCCTGTCCCATCTCCACCCAGGTTGGGAGGTAAAGCTCCGCAGATAAACTTTCGAACTCTGGGGCTGCCCTGACCAGGGACAGAGACTTTTGGGTCATTGGACTTTTGGGACTTTGGGTGATTTGGGGTTGCTGGACTCAAGAACCAAAGGGAAAAGGGCATGCCCCAATTTGCTTGGGGTGGGTTTTTTTTTTTTGCTCATGGGTTGTGTTATGAATCCTGTTGGTGGTGTTTCCCCAACAGAATGCCACATTGTTTCTCTCTGTTATTAAAAGGCTTTTTGCTACACTCAGACTATGTGCTTCCAAGAGGGGAAGTATTGCCTCTTGGAGGCACCCAGCGGGGGTGGTATATATTTGTCCCAGGTCACTGGGTGGGGGCTTGAGCCGGTTTGCATTGTGTTATTGGAATGGATCCCCTAGATATTGAACCCGGCCCTTGTTGCTGCCAACTCTCACGGCAGAAGGGTTACACTTTAGGTTTTGCTTTTTCTCTGCAACCATGAGGACCACAAAGTTTTGCTTTGTTTTGTTTAATGGAAGCTGAGATACTCATTAAATCACATAGCCCCCCAGGGCTTGGGCTTTAAGAAAGACACTAAATATTGCAATTCCTAGAGCTGGCAATACCTCTGAGCCAATAATTTTAAACTAATACCTAAATAATAATAAAATACCTAGTTCTTATATAGCACTTTTCATCAGGAGATCTCAAAGCTCTTTACAATAGAGATAAGTATCATAATACCTATTTTACAAAGATCCTTCTCCATTACCTCCCCCAAAGTTCGGCAGACGGATTCTGCAGAGCACCCCCTTCTTCACCTAAATTGAAAAGTCAGTTCTGTCCACAACATGCCCCATTCTTAACACTGAAATGTCTTTTAGGAGGGTAAGCTTTGTTCACAGCTTAAGACTTTCCCAGCACCAATTAACAAAGTAAAATGTTCCCTGCAAGTCTCTGGTCAGAAGCAGTCAGGAATAAATGAGATTTTTTTATTTAATACAACTCACCATGTAACCGCCTTCTATTTTCCTCCTTTCTTCCCAGATGTCTTCCTTGAGCTTCCTCCTTGTTCTCAAGTAAATTTTACATTGGATCACTCCTCTTCAGTCAGCCTTAGCAACAATAGTACTTGGTATTTTCCCCATCGCACTGAGATAATATGGTGATGAGTAGTATCAAAACAGATAGATTTAGGAATTTGGTGCTAAATCCAGGTTGCTTAACAGCAGTGCAAATAAAACGGCAGCTTCTAAGAACTGCACTTCCATTTAAGACAAGAACAGAATTCTGGTTGTCCATAGTTCAAGAGATTCAAGACGATACCAAAGATAAAACCCGTATATTGTTTTTAAAATATACTGAAGCAAGCTACTGACACCTTGAGTTGCTGACTTAAAATAACATTTTAATTTTATTGACTTTTCACTGATGGAGCTGGGTGGGTGTTTGTTGTTTTTTTACTTTCTGCACTTCACTCAGTGAAATAGATTTGTCAGCTTCACTTTCTGTTTATAATCAGCTTCAGTTTCTAGGTTTCAGAGTAACAGCCGTGTTAGTCTGTATTCGCAAAAAGAAAAGGAGTACTTGTGCATGCTCAAATAAATTGGTTAGTCTCTAAGGTGCCACAAGTACTCCTTTTCTTTTTTCTTCAGTTTCCAGTTATCGTCCTCTCACAAGAATCTTAGACTGAATTTGCAGCACTGCAGGGCATTCAATATGTCCAAAACAACACATTTTCATGGATTAATCATTTTAAAAGTCAGGAAATACTTTCTAGTCATATTTGAATTTGTAAAAAAAATCCTCTTCCATTATTTAAACAAAATTTAAATGTGGGGCTATTTGGTGAGATTTATAAGCCCGGTCAAAGGCAGTTTACCTTAAAGCAATGAAGGAAAGGGAATAAGTTTGTTTTGTGTGTAAACTCTTCAGGGAAAGGATCTGTCATTCGATTTGTGTAGTACACAGCTAGTGCACTTATGGGCACTATTGGCCTCATCCAGTGTCCACTGAAGTCTATGGGAGTCTGACCAGGAATTTCAGTGGGTGTTAGATCAGGACCAGTGTAAATGAATGATGATAACAGAAAATGGAAATTACAATTCCAGCAAGACTGTCTCAAGGCAGGCAGCCCCTCAGCAGCATAAGTGGGAACAATGCCAATTCAATAGACTGGCATATAAATACAGCAGATGGCTAAGACACCACACGCACGTTTGAAATGTATTTGCTAAAGGCCCATCTGGGAATACTCAGCTCTGATTTCTTTGCTTCCACATATCTATTGTCTGAAGGGATGCACTGCCCTTCCCTTATCTAGCCTTCAGCTGGGTCAACATTCAGCAACAAAAATATAGATTCCCCCTCCGTGTAAGTAGAAACGTCAATCTAATTGACTCAAGCAGAATCATACTCTGGTCTTCCTCTTTATTATTGCACGGAATGAACCAAAACAGACTTCCAGTTCCCCACCACAGATGGCTAATTAGGATCCTGGCATGAGGAAATCTGTTCAGTGGCCTTCTGCACTTGGAATGGGCCCTCTGTGATGCAGCTGATACCGAGACCCACATAGCTTTCATTGATGTAGCCTTTCCCTCACTTTCTCCCGTGCACATGTAACCAAACTGAAACAAGGTGGACTTGCAGCCTCCCCTCCAGTCCAGATTTTGTACCATTACGTATCCGTCTCTCCTGGGCAAGAGTGTACATTGTACTGCCCAAAACATGAGAGATTCACAGTCCCAGCCCTAAGGAACTCCCAGTCTGATTCAGACCCCAATGATTCTGTATGCGCTGAGCAATGGTGCAAACAACAAGAGGTGGCAATGTCTAATAAAGAGCACCGCAGAAAAGCATTACACTAGAGAAAGATGCCTTGGCAATATTCCTCCTTCCTGGAACAACATCCGAAGCCCTTCATTCAACACCATCTGTGCAGCGGTGCATTCATCTCCAGGATGTGTGTCCCTGTCTTGAGCCTTTACCCTCTTCCACCAAGATGATGGACAAGACCACCACCTGTGCTCCAAACTCCTACACTCTCATTCCCAGAGCCTGTAGTCACTGCCGATCTGCTCAGGGTCAGACCTGGCAGTATCATTAGTGCCCGCACGGAGGAGCAGCATGGGGTAGTGGTCAGAGGGACAGATGAGCCTCTGCAACCTTTCAGCGACGTCTCAGATTCAGGCTCCAAACAGGCAGCAAACACTCCGGCATAGATATTAGCACTAGGGGTGCAGGGGGTGCTGGCTTGAAGTGGTTTCCATCACGTACAGGGTTTACAGTTTGGTTCAATGGCTCTCAGCACCCCCGCTATACACATTGTTCCAGCACCTCCGCCCCCCGGGAACATCAGGTCAGGTCAGCAGGGACTCCTCTCAGAAGGGAGTCCCCGGTCACCAACACCCTGCATCTCTTGGGTGTGGTTGCCGTGGCCCTCCCAGCCTTGGGGGGCAGGGGGCTCTTCTTCCTCAGCCTTGGGAATCTGCTTCTCTCCTCCTGTTGACAGAACAGCAAACTGGTTCCTGCTGCTTATTGCACTGGGACAAATTCTTTGCAAGCGTAAACTGGCACAGCTCCATTGACTTTTACTTTGCTAATGGCTAGCTCAGTGCTCTTCACTCTTTTTGGAGTGGGCGCCACTTTGGCAAAAAGACTTCAATGTGAGAGCCACATCAGCCCGGCACAGACGGTTGAACATTCCGAGTTCTTTGTTGGTTGATATGGTAATATTACTGTTATTGGTAATATTGCTTAGGGTGCAGGAGGGGTTATGGGGGGCTGGCTCTGGGAGGGGGCTCAGGGCTGGGGCTTGGGATGCAGGAGTGGGTGAGAGGTGCAAGCTCTGGGAGGGAGTTTGGTTGCAGGAGGGGGCTTCAGGCTGGGGAAGTGTGTTTGGGTGCAGGAGGGGGTATGGGGTACAGGCTCTGGGAGGGGGCTCAAGGTGCAGGAGGGGGCATGGGGGGCTGCTTCCGGGAGACTGCAAGTTGGGTGGTGGAAGAGCTATTCAGAACCTGCCCACTGAAGGGGGCGGCACTTACTTCGGGTGGTCCCGGCCCCACGCCACGCCTGGAAGGGGCTAACACGCCCCTGTGACCCCTGTGCGGGGGCACATGGCTCTGTGCACTGCCCCTCTCTACAGGCTCTGCCCCCGCAACTCCCACTGGCCACAGTTCCCCATTCCCGGCCAATGGGAGCTGCAGGGGTGGTGCTCGCAGGCAGGAGCAGCGTGCTGAGACCTCTGCCCCCCATCCCGCCTACTTCTCCCAGGGGCGTGCTGGCAACTTCCGGGAGCAGCGTGAGGCTGGGGCAGGTAGGGAGCCTGCCTTAGCTGCAGCCCCAGTGCACCGCCCGGGATGGTGCGATCCACAGGGAGCCGCATTTAGGGTTCATGGGAGCGGCCAGTGGCTCGCAGGCCGACACTGACAGAAGGACACATAGATTTTAAGGCCAGCAGAGACAATGATGATCATCTAGTCCAGGGGTTATCAAACTGGAGGTCGGGACCCCTCAGGGGGTCATGAGGTTATTACATGGGGGATCACGAGCTGTCAGCTTCTGCCCCAAACCCCGCTTTGCCTCCAGCATTTATAATGGTGTTAAATATATAAAAAAGTGTTTTTAATTGATAAGGGGGGTCACACGCAGAGGATTGCTATGTGAAAGGGGTCACCTGTACAAAAGTTTGAGAACCACTAATCTAGTCTGACTGGCATAACACCAGCCATAGAAACTCACCCAGTAATTTCTGATATGGGAAGAGATGTTACTCAGATTGCATACCCCCTTGAAAAGACATCATCATCTAGTACTGGAATCACATATTCCATGTATATAGAAATTCCATATGCTTCTACTGAGCAACGTTTAATCTTCATCTCAATGTGTTAACAATTTGTAAGTAATAAAAATGGAACTTTTTTCTCAAAAAAAGGGAAGTATATTATGTGAACATTTAAAAAATTCACTTTTTTTCACAATTTTCCATGAAAACTTTTGGTTTTCCAACAATCAAGATGATTTTTTTTTTTAATTTTATGTTGGGGAGAAAAAACACGTTTTTCCACCAATAGTTAAAAAAGGGGGAGAGCTAAGAGTTTTTTTGATGGAATTTTTTTTCGCTAGTTTTAAATAACTCCTCCTCCCCCATGTAATGGTCTTAAGTAGGAAGATGAATAGTGACAAAAGATAGAATAATCATAGAATATCAGGGTTAGAAGGGACCTCAGGAGGTCATCTAGTCTAACCCCCTGCTCAAAGCAGGACCAATCCCCAATTTTTTGCCACAGATCCCTAAATGGCCCCCTTAAGGATTGAACTCACAACCCTGGGTTTAGCAGGCCAATGCTCAAACCACAAGATATTTGCAACCATTTTGGTTCTTTTGATTTCATTTCAGCTATGTTCACACCTCATTGTTTGCTGTTTGCAAACATTCATACTCTATGTTTGCGGAAATCAATGGTTGTGCCTGTGGCTAAAATATTTGCTTACTCAATAAACAAAATTCAATTTGTGACTAAATCAAATTCATTTCACGCAGAAGCAAAGTAAGTTACAAAGTTAAGGTCATCCATCCAATCAGCACACAGAAACAATGCCATGTGACATAGCTGACTGTGATGGGGTTTAATCCCCCTCACCTGCAAGGCAAGGGAAGAACCCCAGTTAGACATGCTCTGCACCTGGAGGGGGAGGGGTGATTAACCAATTGCCTCCTGGTCAGAGGAAGCAGAGCTAACCTGATAAGTAGACTGAGGGAGCTCAGTTGGAGAGAGACCACAGCTGAGACAGGTCTCCTTGGAGGAGCAAAGCCCTGGGACAGGGTTTAACCAGACAGATAACAACAGAGGAAGAATACTACAGGAGCAGGTTAGGCTCTACAGGGGAAGCTCTGAGGTGCAGCTCACAAAGGAACTCCACTGAAGCCTGAGAGAGGCAAATGAGCTATTACTTTGAAGGTTTGCTTGGAATGGGTTTAGACTTTTGTGACCTGGCAGGTGGGCCAAACCACAGAATGCCCAGAGGGGGAGTTGAGAGAAGAAGCTGGTCTGAGGGAGAGCACAAGAGGGGGTGCCAGAGATGAGGACTCCCTGTAATGCTGTACTCAGGCTTGAGGGGGTTCCCTACAGGTGAGGACACATGCTTAGAGTGGCCAATCCCATTGTTCTACTAGCAAACTGTCAATACGGAGGGCTGGATTATAAATCAGAACAATTTGTGGAGTGAGGTGCTATTCAGCCTGCATAAGGTCGTAGCGTCTGGCCCTGACCGACTGGTCAATATAGAGAGTTGGTGAACAATTTATAAGCTGAAATTTTTGTGTACAACACTAGCCAGGTGTCTTTGTCCCCCTCTAGTGGCTGGACCATGTAAAAATCCTTGAGTCTGCCATTGCCCCCAAGCTAATGAATCCACATTTTTGTTTAAACTCACTGGTCCCTGCAAATGACCCATCCCAAGGTGGTGTTATATTAGCGAAAACTAAATCCCTCTGACTTCAGTTTGTGTAGCCTGGTTGCCATTAGCCTCAATGTATATAGTAAAAAGGCTAGTAGCTTATACAGAGGTCCTGAAACTTTGCTAAACACTGATAGCGCCTTTGGGAGAGACCCTGAACCATTTCTTATTTTTTTTTTTTGCAAGACCATTAATAAGTGATCTCTTACAATACAGCCTCCATACAGCTTCTACGTTGTTAGTTTCACTCTCATTTGATTGAGTTCCGTTATTAAGACTTCCTTCCCTTCTCAAAACCACCCAGACAGGCGCATACACAATGTGCCAGGTGCAGGCTTCCACTTATGAGCTTTTCTCAATTGGTTTTGCTGGCTGCAGCTGGCTGCCTGATCACAGGCTTGAATTCCTGTGTCAATGCCCCAAATGCTTCTAACAGCTGTCTCGTTTTCACAGGCATTCCTGATTTCTTTTCAATGGTTATTTTCCCCCATCCCACACCCCTTCAATTGTGATTTAACAAGGTCAGACTAAACCACAATGTAGGCAATTTTACAACATCTTCAAGAGCAATTGTTTGCCTGCATCGATGAAATCAGTGGTAGTAGCTGGGTGCTCAGACCACTTAAAACGAGGCCACTTATTTAGGTGCCTCAAAAATTGACTTAAGAGCCTAACTTTAGCCAGCAGCTTTGAAATTCTTGGCCCAGCAAAATGTCTTCTCCTGAAGATAAGGGCTAGCAGGTTCCTGGGAGGAATGTCATCTAGTGTGGTGTTTCTCAACCCCAGGGGGGTCATAGGATGGGTTTAGGGGGGTGCAAGTGCAGGGCTGGCATTAGGGGGTGGCAAGCAGGGCAATTGCCTGGGGCCTATGCCGTAGGGGGCTCCGCAGAGCTAGAGTTACATGCTTCAGCCCTGCTGCCCGGGGCTGGGGCTGGAACCCAAGACCAAGCTTAAGGTAAAGGTTTGCAATTGGTTCAAGTGGGGGAGGGTCACAATTTTTGTAAAGTCCAGAGGGGGTCTCCAGCACAAAAAGGTTGAGAAACATTGGTCCAGTGACAGGAATATAATAGTAGGAGTCAAGAGTTCTGGGTTCTATCAGGGCTGGGTTAAGGCATGGGCATGTTGTTAGAGTCCTGGATCCCAGAGGCATGTGATGGTAGAGTCTCAGATTAACTTTTTAAAAGCCATATTTCTAGTGTAACCTTTCTGCTAGTCAGAGTTGGCAGCAACAAGGGCGAGGTTCAGTATCTAGCGGTTCCTTAACAACAACAACACACAGAACTGGCTCATGCCCCCACCAAGTGACCTGGGACAATTATACCTCACCCCCTGGGCGTCTATAAGAGGCAATACTTCCCCTCTCACAAGCACAGAGTCTGAGTATAGCAAAGAAACTTTTAATAAAAGGAGAAAAGTAACTCAGCATTAATTTGGGAAAACACAGCAAACAGGGTTCATAAACATAAACCATGAGCAGAAGACCCACCCCCAAGTAAATTGGGCAGTGTCCTTTTCCCTCAGGTTCTTAAGTCCAGCCACCAAAAGTCCCTTTAATGTGCCCGCCTCTTCTCTGCGCCCCATTCACAGTTGTCCTTGGTCAGTGCAGACCCAGAGTTCAGAAGCACATCTGCAAAGTTCACCTCCCACCCTGGGTGGTGGGGGGGGGGAGTAAGAAGGCACCTTACTCACTCCACTGCCCGGGCACTTGCTCGCCACTCCTCTTAGTCAGTTGCCCTGCAGACCAATCGGTGCTCCCTGCCTCTCCTCCAGGCACCCTGCTGGCTGAGTGCCACACCTCCCCACCAGCTGCCCTGCTGGCCGAGTGCCACGTCTCCCTGCAGGGCTCTGCTCCAGTTCTCTCTACTGGCCAATTGCTGATCCACCAGGATGTCTTCAGGTCCCACTGCTTAACACAACTTTCAACAATTTCAGCTGTTAGTGGGGGAGCCTCCCTGCTGGTGCACATTGGGTAGTCTCTTGCAATAGAGATAATGTTTTAAAGCAGATCTAACGCTTAGACCTACATATCAGTGATTTCAGCTCTGTGGTGTGAACAAGACTCTCAATTAAGTCTAAATTAGCTCTTTCATTACACAGTGAAGATAGGAAGAATCAAACAGTCTAAGACCCTTCAGCAGAACCCACACAGCCAGGCACAAATACCTATCCCCACCCCCTCTCAACTCCCTGGGCTTTGGAACCCATGTCCCCAGCCTAGAGAGTGCCATTTAGTTGAGCGTGAGTCCCTCAATCAGAGTATGCCAGGTACAGTTCTGCTGCCCTCAATTCACACAACAAGGATAACAACGCTTTATTACTCCCACCCCCAATAACAAGAAGACTGGGGATCCAATGCCAGTCAAAAGTGATCATTTGGACAAGCAATCCCATCATGCTGAGCACCTAGGCAGGGTGGGTCTTCCCTTACAAACGAGATCAGCTCCTGAAGTCCTCTTCCCCAGCTCATGACTAGATGTCAGGGGAGAGCTCATCCAGATTCCTCTTACACAAGCAAAGAAAAGTAAAGCTTGAAAACATGCCCAGGGCAACCAATGCACTGATATCTGCCTGATTCTGTAAACAGATTCCAGCAGGGGAAGGAAGAGCAGCCCATAGAGCCGAGGAAGGAGATTCCTGCTGCCAGGCTTACCACTGCAGCCCTTTCTCTGCGAAGGGGGCCACTGCCACCAACGCATGCTCTGAGACAGACTATGATGAGAGAGCCTACTGAGAGGGGTGAGTGCCTGGAGCCTTGGGCTACCTTAATCCAATCCTGGGTTGTGTGCCTCCCCATCTGTAAAACTGGCATATTATTAAAACAGGGATATCTATAAGCACTTAGAGGATAATAGGGATATAAAGAATAGCCAGCCATGGATTTGTCAAGAACCAGTCATGCCAAACCAACTTAATTTCCTTCTTTGACATGATTACTGGCCTAGTGGATAGGGGGGATGCTGTAGCTGTGATATACCTTGATATTTAGTAAGGCATTTGATGCAGCCCTTCTTGAAGTTCTCATAAGTAAACCAGGGAAATGTGGTCTAGCTGAAATTACTATGAAGGTGGACACACAACTGGTTGAAAGACAATACTCAGAGTAGTTATCGGTGGTTTGCTGTCAAACTGGGAAGGCATATCTAGTAAGCTCCCATAGCGGTCCCCTACTCTTTCTGTGTCCAGTACAAGTCAATATTTTCATTAATGACTTGGATAATGGAGTAGAGTATGATGATAAAATTTTCAGGTAACACCACACTAGAAAAAGTTGCAAGGACTCTGGAGGACAGGATTAGAATTCTTGGCAAATTGGAGAATTGGTCTGAATTCAACAAGATGAAATTCAATAAAGAGAATTGCAAAGTACTACACTTAGGAAGGAAAGATCAAATGCACAACTACAAAATGGAGAATAACTGGGGTAGTACCACTGAAAAGGATGTGGCAGTAGTGGATCACAAACTGAATGAGTCAACAAAGTGACGCAGTTGCAAAAAAAGCTAATGTCATTGTGGGGTGTTGTCTGTAAGACATAGGAGGTAATTTTTCTGCTTTACTTGACACTGGTGAGGCTTCAGCTGGAGTACTGTGTCCAGTTCTGGGTTCTACACATCAGGAAAGATGTGGACAAATTGCAGAGATTCCATAGAACAGCAACAAAAATGATAAAAGATTTAGGAAACGTGACCTATGAGGAAAGGTTTAAAAAACTGGGCACCTTTAGTCTTGAGAAAAGAAGACTGAGAGGGGACCTGATAACGGTCTTCAAATGTGTTAAGGGCTGTTGTAATGAGGATGGCGATCAAGTGTTCTCCGTGTCCACTGAAGGTAGAACAAGAAGTAATGGGCTTAATCTGCAGAAAGGGAAATTTAGATCAGATATTAGGGAAAACTTTCTGACTATAAAAAGAAAAGGAGTACTTGTGGCACCTTAGAGACTAACAAATTTATTCGAGCATAAGCTTTCGTGAGCTACAGCTCACTTCATCGGATACATTCAGTGGGAAAAAAAAATGCATCCAATGAAGTGAGCTGTAGCTTACGAAAGCTTATGCTCAAATAAGTTGGTTAGTCTCTAAGGTGCCACAAGTACTCCTTTTCTTTTTGCGAATACAGACTCACATGGCTGCTACTCTGAAACCTTTCTGACTATAAGGACTGTTATACTGTGTAATAGGCTTCCAAGGGAGTTTGTGGAATCCCTGTTATTGGAGGCTTTTAAAAACAAGTTGGACAAACACCTGTCAGGGATGGTCTAGGTTTATTTGCTCCTGCCTCAGTACAGGACTTGATGACCTCTTGAGGTCCCTTCCAGCCCTACAGTTCTATGATTCTATATCAACCTACTTCATAGAGTTGTTGTGAAACTGGCAGTAATTTATAATGTTTGAGATCCTTTGATGGAAGGTACAAGAGGCCAAGTATCATTATTATTTCTGAGACCAACTTGTATCTCTGAATCAGTATGATAACAAAGCCCTAACTTTACAGAAATTATTGGCTCAGATAAGCACAGTCACGCATACAGCAGAGATGTCTCTGCTGGTAACAGCCTCTCCATCTTCAGCTTACAGTAGCCCAATACAGGAGACTGAACAAGCTTGTGTCCTCTTGGCAGAATCATCCTTTATGGCTCAGTTGCCAGTAACAGTAGCTAGTGTTTCACACTTCCTTCTTCACCACCAGCTCTACTATAGGTGAACAAAGGGCTTTCTCTTCTTGTCACAGGACCCGGGGAGACACAGTTCCTCTTCTGCCAGAGTATGGGGAGTGGCATCCTCAGCAGCATGGAGGAAAAAATAGTTGGCATCAACAAATGCAGTTGTTTTTAGAGCCACACAATTCCAAGCTGGAGTATGCTAATAGCAGCTATTCCTCTATTGGCTGACAGGGTATGGCAGCCACCCTTGGTATCCAACAAATTGCACTGTTCCCATATGTTGTCAGTAATGTTTCCCTCTACCCTGGTTTAAAAACTATTGCTAAAATGTCCATGAGTATCCACCCATGTATTATTCTGATGATAAATATCAGTCAAGCTATGAGCCAGATTCTCAGCTGGTGCACACTGGCATAGCTCCATTGACATCACCTGACATAGAGATGGTGAAAATCTGGCCATAGGTGTTCCCTTGGCTCCATGGTAGTTTCATATGAAAATGTAGTCATGACTGAGTTAAAAAAACAAATTCTTGAATAGAAAGTGAAACCTGTTTATCCAACCCTTCCTTAACTGTCTCTCTGCATTATATTTACACAATAGTAAATATAGGTGTATATTGCTACAAAGCAACCTGTGGCATTTCACAAAGTTTACACTCATGTGTGGATAATTTCATGTGCTACTGAAATGCATCTGAGACAAAATGTTGCACAATTTAACACCATGCAGCAAAACTAGACTGTAGTTTTGGGTAGGAAATGCAGAATATCTTATTCAGATCAAACTGGGAGGGACATGCAGGTTGGCAGAATGTTATTAAGCAAGTTGGAGTTTGTCTAGGAACTCGGGGTTAATCACTGATGTTTTGATTAAAAAATGCTTGAAGATCTTAAACGTCCATGAGAGGTCAGAACCTCAGATTTGTTTCTTGCAGAAGACAGTACCTCCACCAGAACAGTGACATTAACACCATTCCCGGGCATTAGTTCATTACTGACTTAGAAGGAACAATGCCACCTACTGGCTCACCAGTATCACTTCCTAGGTTTTCAAGAGCCAGCCACACCTGGACAAGTTTAGCTTGTGAGATATGAAAGGATCATACAGCATTAGGTGATACTAACTTGTGTGTGGGCGGGGGGGGGGGGAATAAATCAGTCTTAAAGTATTAAAACACAAGTTAGTTACTGGAAACCAAGGGCCAAATTCTCCACTGGTGAAGTCGATGGAGTTACATAAGCAAAGAATTTGGTCTAAGGACCTGGTTTCGCTACTGTTTACAACAATGTAACTCTACTGAAGTGTGTGGAATTGAACTACTTTAAATGAGATCAAAATGTTTCTTTGAAGCAGACGTTACATTCTGTCTTTTTTCATACAAAAACAGGATGGACATTAATTTAGTGCATAGGCAAGCTAAGATTCAGCCAGCTGGTTTCTAATAAAAATAGACAACTGGTTTGTTGTAATAAGGACCAATCTGATTTTTTACCGGTAAGTCAAACTGCACTTGAACCATTTCTGAGACTCAAAAAAGATTCTACTTAATTCTCTTTAATCCAGTTTTCACACACCACTGCAGTTCCTTCCTTCAGCGAGAAGCAGAAGTACACAAATAACTCGTGAAAGGGTAATTCTGCAGCAGGAAATACTATAACATTTATGAGAAACCACATATTGCAAGGATACCAGATCACAGATGCCTGGCTATTTCACACCTCTACAGTTGGATACATATCTGAATTGTACCTCAAACCCTTTCGAGATCTGTTCATTACTAGTGTACAAGCCTGGTTCTTTCCTACTACACACACAGCAGACATCTCAGGCTTGATTCTTCTCTCACAGCAGTTTACACTGGAGTAACTCCACTGACTTCAGTGGATTTACTTTTGATTTATACCCATGTAAAGGAGACAGTCATGAAGCCTGTTCTCTAAGAAACAAAGTTGCAATGCCTTTTCAATTCAGTGGGAGTTGTCTCTGTATCAAAGAATAGAATTTTGGCCCACATAATTTAGGATGTGGGCCCACTAATTCCTGGCTCTTCAAAGGCACATAATGCCTAAATACCTTTGAGGATCTGGGCTTAAATATTTTTTGCAAACATAAAACATTAATCGTGCAAATCACCACTGGATTTCAATTAAATGCAGGGATTTATGCAATCAAGATGAAAATATCTGGCAGTGAAGTCATAGTAACCTTTATCTTCCATATTTCAAACACTTCTAAAGATAAGCACTGAAATAGCTTTCTCCAGTGTACACAAAACCTTCTTTTCTGAAATGTAAATGTTTGAGTATTAGGTCACTTTAATATTTCAAAATCAGTTGGAACTTGGTAATCATAATCAGTTAGCCCCAATCCAGAAGAACAATTAAGACCTACTTCACTTTTAGCATGTGAATAGTCCCATTGATTTCAATGGGACTTTTCACATGCTTAAAATTGAGCCTTAAGTGCCTGGCTGGTCTGGGGCCTATGTGCATACATGTAAAGTAATGACTTCAAACAAACTTGGACAAAACTTCTTGATTTAGTGGCACTCTCTGTCAACATTAGTGGTACAACTCACTAACTTCAGGGAATTCAAAGAAGGCCAAATAAAATATGTGAGAGAATGAAGAAACTGAGGAATTCTCAAAAGACTCTAAGGGAGTTAGGGGCCAAAATTCCATTGAAATCCTTTGAAAACCCCATCTTAAAAGAGCAAAATTATGCTTGTTGTGGCCAAACAGCAAGTAAGTTGGATATGCTAGCCAGCTGCAAATACTTGAAGGGTGTCAATACCTAGGAAGGAACCGAACTAGAATGGACCAAAAAGGTAGATTGGTTTGTTTGCAAGTTTCTAAAATGTTCAAACTTTAGCAACCCGAGAACCCCCATTTTGATTTACAATTTTTCCCAGACCCCCAACACTCCTAACTCAGCCCCAGGCCCTGCCCCCACTCTAGCCCTTCCTCCGTGGCCCCACATCTTCCTGCCCCCACTGCACCCCTGCCCCTCCTCTTCCCCACCTCTTTCCATGCCCCCGTGAGCATGCTCCATCTCTGCTCCTTCCCCTCCCTCCCAGCGCCTCCTGCACACAGGGGAACAGCTGTTCTGTGGCATGCAGGAGGCACTGGCCGGGGAGGAGTTATGGGAGGGAGGGTGAGGAGTTGATCAGCAGGGCTTGCAGACCTGCTGGAGTACCTCAACTGGCAGCAATATACTAAATAATCAAATAGGTCTTTTCCGCCTCTAATTTCTGTTTCCAAACTGCTTAAATAAAAATATTGCTTTTCCCTGAATATATCAAGGTGTCGACCTAGGACTGGAAATGCACAAGAGGGACAGTGGATGAGATAACAGCCTCATTCACTACAGAATGCTGGTTGTAAGGCCCCTGCCTCATTCCCTGTGGGAGTTAAAAGGTGTGTAATGAATGAGGCAGAGGCTGCAAAGAAGATTTTCTACGGAAATTTCACCAATTGAATTCAACTGGTGCAAGCCTCTGCATGGAGACTTATTGCATTGGTTTAAACATGGCTTATTTATGTACAAGTTGTGCCTACACATTACAAGCTATACCAATATAAGCCAGGTTTGAATAGACAGAAGAGCTGGTCTCCACACAGTTTGTGTATTGATTTAAACACATTGGTTTAGAAACAGATGTAGCTGAACTGATGCAACCCTCTACTGTGGATGCAGTTATACTATTATCAAATTGCTTATAATGGTATATATGATGTCATGGAAAATAATAGTATTTTGTTAATAATATGTAATGGTTTTTAAACCAATATGATCAAAGCAGTACAAGCCCTAATATTGTCTACACACAACATTACACTGGTTTAGCTAAAGGTCTGTTTTGGGTTTGTTTGGGGGAACAGGTTGGTCTCTCCTCTTCTACTTTAGAGCATAAGATCTCTGGGGCACGGATCATTTTTTTGTTATGTGTGTGTACAGTCCTAGCACAATGGGGCTGAGGACTCTATTTGCTATTGCAATACAAATACAATTTGATTCTTATATATTATGTTCCTTGGTGCAGTGACCTTGTCTTGTCTGTAAAGTACTATGCCCTTCCATGGTGCTAGATAAGCAATTATTAATAATAACTCTGTTTTTTGGCACTTGTGAGTTGTAACCAAATGAAAAGTTTTTTAGCCCAGCTATTCCATTGTCAGTCATTCTTTGTGCACAGAAAGGTGACCTACCATAGCAAGCACTGGGCTGGCACAAGTATCAATCAAAGGTCTGATTTGGGGTTTGTAAGTGTATACTTAGGTGCCAGCTCCTTAATCAAGTTCACAAAGTCTGTTTTCTCTATACATGCTCTGCACACTTCTCCCCAGTTATCCAGGATCTTCCTCAGCTCAGCCACTCTCATCTTGGACAGATCCACCGAATTTAAGTCCAGTTTCCTTTCTGCAAAAACAAAGAACATGAGACATACTTTAGAGACCAAAGGAGGGTTCATATTTGTCCTCAACTCCTCTGTGCTGCCAAAGAAAAAAATTCCAGTTCCTACAAATGTTCCAAAAGTGTCTCCTATAACTCAGGTAGTAGTTGAGTGAAGGACAAAAAGTTAAATATAAGGGGCCAGATCCTCACCTATTGTATATCTGCATAGCTCACGTGCAAAACAATGGAATTATACTGATTTATACCAGCTGAGGACCTGGCCTATAAATTCTGATTCTGATATCATTAACACACTGATGTAAAAGTGGAAACCCCATTGCCTTTAATGGAGTTATTCCTGATTCACATTGTGTGAAAACAGGGTCAGACCCAACTTTTCTTCTCAAAGTGACCACCTGTATAAGAAGTACATGGTTGAAACTATTGAAAATTGAAGTTTTCAACAAAAATCCATCTATTGGGTTTTTTCAACCAGTTACAGATTGTTCAATGTTCTTTCTATTGTTTTTTTTTCAAAATTTCAATAACATTTTTCAATGATTTTTGCAAAATTTGGAATTGTTTTTTGACCAAATCTGATTAAAAGGACAGATCTTCCTCTATCTATTGAATATCCTACCTTCTGTGGCTCAAAACAAGGTCTATATAAAAAGGATGGTGATTCGATCTTTGAAGGAGCTACGACACAGAGCCTTATGGCCCTCATTTAACAAGACATGGACTCATACAAAGAAATTTGGCAACCATTTTTCTGCCTTATTCACCTGACACATGTACCCAGCAGGACCCTTGCTACACATAGTGATGTAATTCCGATCTTAGTTTTTAAGGCAAGTAAGAACATTGGTCTGTCCCGTCATTGCTATTCCTATGGTCCATCTAGCCCAGTATTCTGTCTGACAGTGACCAGTGCCAGATGCTTCAGGGGGGATGAGCAGAAGAGGGCAATTATCCAGTGATCCATCCCCTGAAATCCAGTCCCAGCTTCTGGCAAGCAGAGACTTAAGGACACCCAGAGTTGGAGTTGCGTCCTTGACCATCTTGTCCAATAGCCTTTGATGGACCGTTCCCCCATGAACTTATCTCATTCTTTTTTGAACCCAGTTATAGTTTTGGCCTAGACAACATCCCATGGCAATGAGTTCCACAGGTTGACTGTGCATTGGGTGAAGCGGTACTTCCTTTTGTTTGTTTTAAACCTGCTGCCTATTAATGTTATTGGGTGACCCCTGGTTTGTGGGTTTTGTGAAGGGGCAAATAACACTTCCATATTCATTTTCTCCGCACTAGACATCATTTCATAGACTTCTATATATCCCCCCTTACTCATCCCTTTTCCAAGCTGACCTGTCCCAGTCGTTTTTTAATCTCACCTCATAAGGAAGCTGTTACATACCAATAATCACTTTTGTTGCCCTTCGCTGTACCTCTTCCAATTCTAATATATTTTTTTTAAGATTGGGTGACCAGAACTGCATGCAGTATTCAAGGTATAGGTATACCATGGATTTATATGGTGACAATATTATCCATCACTTTCCTAATTGTTCCTAACATTCTGTTCGCTTTTTTGATTACCACTGCACATTGAGCAGATGTTTTCAGAGAACTATCCACGATGTCTCCAAGATTTTTCTTGAACAGCAACGGTTAATTTAGACACCATTGTTTTGTATGTATAGTTGAGATTGTTTTCCAAATGTGCATTATGCACTTATCAACCTTGAACTTCATCTGACATTTTGTTGCCCAATCACCCAGTTGAGTGAGATCCCTTTGTAACGCCTTGCAATCAGTTCTATCTTGAATAACTTTCTATTGTCTGCAAATTTTGCCATCTCACTGTTCACCCCCCCCTTTCCAGATCATTTATGAGTATGTTGAACAGCACAGTATTTCACGTCTACCTGGAGAGAGACCATCGGTGAGCAGTTTGTGGGGGAAGATGAGTCATGATACATCCCTTTAAAAATAAAATCAAAACCCTTTTAAAAAAAAAAAAAAAAAAAAAGATGGGCAATCACTCTTTTAGAATTTTCAACCATTTTCAACACTTCATAATAAAAAGGAATTGTGCTTTGGAGACTATAGAACAGCTCCCACAACCGCACTGGGGAAAGAATTGGGCCTGTTAAATGTCCAGCTTCTCAACAGTAGCCCTTATTCTGCATAGAAACCTTCACAGCTGGAATTGGCAAAGCTAGACAACACTGCTCACTGATATCAACGGCAGGACTCATGCTGCTTTCAGTGGGCTTTGCATCTCGCCCTGAGGACTCTGAGCTTTAGCAACATATTGGTGTGGTGGACGTTGGGTCAAAGTAACGCTCAGGGGAGGGGGAACAGGACATTTCAGTGTCCTAAAGGCAGGATGGAAATACTGGCTGAATTGGCTACAGAGAATGGAAGAAGGTGCATTTTCATGAGTTAGCAATTTCCTTGGCCATTTCTCACCACCTCTCTGTGGCTTGGCATCCAGCAGTAGAGACTTTATTTTAAATGGCTTGTGTGAGCAGGCTGATTCCTTGTGGAACTGGCTTAGCAGAGCTCACTCCCTAAGCTTCTCAAGCCCTGACTGGCATCTGTTCCAATTCCTGCATAAAAATTGCTTGCAAATATACCCAAGAGTGCCATGTGAGTGGTTCTGCTCAGCTGGGCAACAGGATGCCTTTGCCTCTGGTATAGAGACATTAAAACACAAATGAAGGATAACAGGCATGGAGTCAGCATCCTGCCAGTTCTTCAAATTCAAAGTGACTTGCAAAGAAAAGGACAAAGGGGTTGTGCTTTGTTTCTGCTTCTTCCTGGCGTATACAGGCCTGAAAGGTTTTTTAAGACACAGATAAGTTACAAGGATTTTTTTCCTTGCTTGTTTTTTGCATTATACATTCAGTTTTACCACAGAAAACTACATGGACAAGTGGAAAGAAGTAAGTATTCAACATCAGTTACACAAAGGAAGTGCAGCCTAACTGAAGAGAGAGAAGAGATTTTTTAATTCACCATGTTTAAAATGATTTGTTTTTTGTTAATAGCTACTTAACACAAACACATGCAAAAAAGCTCTCTCTTTAAAGAGTTCCACATAACTGCCCCTTCACATAAGGGCTGAGAGAGTGCCCACCCACATACTTAAGCCAGCCAAAGAATCCTCCAGCAAAAATAGTGAAGACAAGACTTAATGCTCCTGATATTTCTAACTGGGGGAGGGCATTTCTCTCCTAATTTCTGAGAAGCAAAAAGAGTACAAACCTATTTATTTTCCTCTCTACAACCCATTTGACAATGAATATGGTATGTAGGCAGGAGCCAATGGGGATTCATGGGGATAATAAGTAGGTACAGAATGCAGCTAGATCTCTAGGCCCACCAGTTTACTCCAGACTGTGGCCCTACCATATTTGAGCTCACAGATCTGAATGTCGTTCTTCTTCAGTTTCTCGCATATCTTCGACACAGGCACATGAGCACTCATTGGGCGGCTGACCTCGCTGATGATCTTCGTGGCTGCATCACTTGTTGCCCCAATGTAATAGCACTGAAACAAGCAGGACACATCATCAGCACTAAGAGAAAACCGGGAGTGGCTCCTGCCAACCGCTGAGGGGTTCACGTGAAGTACTGTATACCTCCAACTCCCATTGAAGTTGATGGGATTTGAAGATGCTTAGCACTCTGAAGGATTGTACCCTAAAACTCAGACTCCTACCACTTCCTCTTTTGACAGAAAGACCTTCCCCGTAGTGGTGTGTTAAATGGATGCTTTGTTATGCTTGGTGGAATGCTGGGATATTGCAGGTCTGGCACATCTCACAGGAGACGAGGTGTGTTTGTGTTTGATGTACCTTATATATGAGGCAGCTTGGAAGCTGTTATTGTGCAAATAACAGATTTGTGCAAATAACAGATTCCTCTGACTCTGATTACTACTTTGTACAAAGTATTGTTATTAAATAAGCCACTGACAATATGAAATACTGTCTCCAGGACATGAATTATATCACCCTGTTAACACAATCAATCATAATTTGTTACCAATGGGACATTTCCATCTCATCATAACACCTTCTAGAATGGGGTGCATCTGATGGAAAACAATGGCCCATTTTTGTTACGTCTTTCAATAGGCAGAGAGCAAATAGATACTTTCAATCAGAAGGACCTTTGTTTTGTATGAGGGGTCAGATTTTGCCACCCTTATTCATGTTGAATAGTCTCAGTGAGGAAAACGGAACTACTTGGCATATGGGGTACTATTCAGCATGAGAATGGTTAGGCGGTTGGTGTGCTGAGGCCATGGCCCATCATGCTGACCAAGACAGTTTTCTTGCTTCCTTGTGCTCCCCCATCTGTCTGTCTGTATCCACCTGTTGTCTCTTGTCTTACATTTAGACCGCAGTCTCTTTGGGGCAGGGACAGTCTTTTTGTTCTGGGTTTGTACGGTACCTAGCACAATGGGGTCCTGGTCCATGACATGCTCCTACGCAGTGTAGGTACTACAGTAATACAAATAATAACAAAACCTGGCTCTAGGAGGCTAACGAAACAAGAGAGGACACAGTGACACCATTGTGTGACCATGCAGTGTGGGTGTGTCGTTTAACAGTCTTCAGTGAACTGAAAACGAAATGGCTGCCAGTCTTTGCAAACAGCGGTCCTTAAAGATTTAAAGTGGCAGAATACGGACCACCCGTGCATAACAAAGCTAAAAACACCACAGCTCTCATCGGGACTGTCACTAGCCTAAAGCCAGGCTGGTGAGGTGCTGAATAGCACTGCAGCATTGTGCCCTGCCCAGAAGCTCTTCCCTATGGGGCTCAGTGATTCCTCTACCACTCCTTATCATCACTTGGCTGCTTAGCAGAGCAGAAAGAAGAATGAAGGGCATTTTTTTCTCCCCAGCGAACACTGGGAAACAGCTGAAAAGCCTCTGAATTGTGAGGGACTCAGCATTAAGGCATGGCAGGAGAACTTGGCTTTAAAAACTAACATAACATAAAAGTTAGATACTGCAGTAGGCTTCCGCCAGCCCCAGTCTCTTCTGCAGTCCAGAGGCCCCCACTTCCAAAATGGAGGGTGCCTAGTGGCCTTTGGTCTCTGCAGCCTTAGCCCACATCCTTGCACAATGACAGCTCTTCTACTTACTCAGTGCTGTGCAGGACACAGCACAGTAATACTGAGAAGCACCTGCCACAGGCTTGAAATATGTGGTGTCCCCATCGAACTGTAGGGTGTAGGCCTGTGATTAGTGCTACCCCTGAGCCCAGGAAACAGAAATCATCTGTTTATCCACAGAACAGGTATATCATGGGTGGCAGCAGGGCAAACCTCTCCCACATGGTCCCACCAGCTTTGATCTGGAGGGATCACTTCTAGGAACGAAAGGGCAGCTCAGTCCCCCGCCTTGCCCTCTTAGCTAAACTGCCCAAAAGGATGCTAACTAATGCCGATTGTGGTGGTGCATTTGGGGTCCCATCCAATGCCCAATGAATGAAGGGAAAGATTCCCATTAATTTCAAAGAGTGTTGGATCAGGGTCTTAATAATGTGGACACTTATACACCTGAAATTAAACGAAAACCTTCAAACTTATTTTACCTAAGCTAGCAGTTGGTAATAATTTTCAGCCACTGTTGACGTAGCTGGATTTGAACCAGTGCCCTACAGCTCAATACTAAATGACAGTGCAGATTAACCAATATTATCTCATCTAATCAGTATTTTTTTTCAAAGCATCATGAACTTAAAGACAAAAGAGATGAGTACCAAGCGGTGTTCTTTTCCTTTTGTATCCATGCAGCTGTTAACCAGTTCTCTCTCTATGGTGGCCACAGTGAAGTCAGAATGTTTTTCTTTTAATGAGTTGTAAAATCTGTCCAAAAATCCTTTACACACTGTAAAAAGAAAATAAAATATATAAGCCACCCAGTAGGGTCTAGCAAAGCCTCAGGAATTTTAATAACTTGGCTAAAAACAGGGATCCATTAGCACATCATAAAAACAGAAAATGACAGATTTTAACAAATGAAGAATTTAAAAAAACAAACAAAAGGTTTATTTCAGCATTTTAGCTCCCAGTATCGCCAACAACAGGAATGGAAGGAATATGTAGGAATGGAATTCGTCCTGTCAGCTCTGGATGTTTCTCACGCCTTAAGTCTTTTATTATAACAGGAGATCAGAATACATCAGCATTTTGATCTTGGTTCGATTAAGTTAATCTCAACTAGAAAATTTAATTGTATTTAATCACCATGAAAAAAAAATCAGTTTAGGTGAGACGATACTGCCCAGGACTGGCCAGGAAAGACAAGGAAAGGCTGTTGTGTTCTGTCCCTTTTAAGTACGCATCCTGCCCCCATTACCATAGTATCTGATTGCCTCAGTCTTTAATGCAGGCTCAGGTGAAGGATTTTTGCCTAGAATTGGCTAGTTGGCTATAAGTGCAGAAAGCACAGATCCATGAATTACAGACACATTCCCAGGCATTGCTGGAGGAGATGACTTCACAGCGTGAACAAAGCAGGTAGAGGAAAGTTTATTATTCTGTGCTGGCCAATGAAGTTAAGACACTTCTACTTGGCAAAGAAAACGTTTTGGACAGGTGAGGACAAGTAACCCTCCCCCCCACCACCCCCAGTATGAATGGTGGCTCAGGAAGGCCGAGCCAGGTGGACAGCAAGTTTCTCACACCTGTGGATACTGGGGGGCTGTCCACAGAGAGCACAAGAGTTCTTACAAGAAGAGTGGTGCCGGACATGGAGTCTCAAGACCCAGGTGGAGGCAGAGAAAGACTACTTCAAAGAGCAGATGTGTGAAGGAGCCAGACTGAACAGAGGCCTTGAGAAGGCAATTGCTCATCTAGAAAACAGACAGAAGGAGGTGGAACATCTGCTACTTTTGGAGAAGAACTGCTACTCTCACTACAAGAAATGGGGAAAGGCAGTAGCTGAAGCTCAGGACACAGAGAGGCTCATGCTTGTCCTGGAGCAGCAGATGACTGAGCTGAAACAGGAGGAACTTAAAATGGGAGAGTGAGAAAAAGGAAAAGATGCTGCTAAAGGAGCAACTGAAAAGTCTGCAGGTAATAGAGCAGGCTGAGATCTCCTAGCTCCAAGAAGAGCTAGTCACGCTCACTGAAGAGTTAAAAAGGAAGCAAGAGTTTCTCACAACTATACATATAGAAGGAAGCTCTTCATAGTGACAGCAAGGCCGAGATTGTGGTGATCCAGAAGAGGACAGATGAGCGGAAATCTCCGCAATTTTGGAACCTGAAATTACAATAGACTCTACAGACAGCTATGTGGAATGTCTCTGAGGTGCAGGGCCAGCTACAGAGGTAGCCTAATGAACATGCGGAGGCTCTGCAAACACTTCAGACCCAGATTCAGATGTTGGAGACCCAGCCAATGAGTTTGCAAGTCTGAAACGCAGTGCTCAGATGGGAGCTACAGCAACAATGGAGCAAGAAGGAGATGGTCACAGGACAGCAGGATGACCTCAACATCCAAGCCAACAACCACCTCCTGGAACAAATGAAGGAAATGAGAAGACTGAGGTTGATGGTCCAGAAGAGAGCAGAGAGGTGTGATAAGCACACAAGCATGGTGACCGCTGACCAGAAAGCTTGTATTCCCACAAGCAAATGGAGTAAGGATTCAAGCAGCTGGGAAGATGGTATACGTGTGTGGATTCACCACACAGTGACAGATATAATATCAACAGCCACCAATACAGAGATTGTGTAGACTATAGCCTTTACAGCACTCAACAAACCCAACCCCTACTGGAATGGAGAAAAGTAGAAGACAGGTTCAAAGAGGAAATCATGGCTCAATTCAATATCCTACAGGCCCAAAGCGTTGAGCACTTGCAAGAACTCGAAGGGATCCTCACGAGACAGGATGTGAGCTCAAGCTATACAATGGGAACAGGACCTGGCCAGAATTGAAAAAAGAGATTGGAGAACAAGTGTTTGATGATGCAAAGGAGCAGACTAAGCTCCAGAACTTAAGGTCCAACTTGCTTCAGGTCCAGCACGGATAAAGGTAAAGAGCTGGAGAGCCTGAAGGAGCCATTCTTATGTAACACTGACGGACTCTGGTTGTCATCGGGCGGGATTGAACCTGGAATCTCTGGAGCTTAATGCATAAGCCTCTACTGCATGAGCTAAAAGCCACATGGCTCTTAGCTAAGGCTGTAGCAGACTCATTAAGCTCTAAGTGGTCCGGGTGCCACTAGAAGGGACAGAGCACCACACCCAGGAGTTGTGTGGGTTACACTTAGAAAAGAGTTGTAGTGGTTGCACCCTGAACGATAGCTTGAGCCACGAGGGACCTCAAACCGTTGAAATTAGGAGCTGCCCCGCCCTGGCTCAGATGACACAGGGACACGACGAGGCCGTAAGGCAAGGCCACAGCCAGACCCCAACTAAAAAGAGCTTTCCCCAGAGGACAAAGGAAGACTAAAAATGATCCGAACATACTGAATGACATCCATGCAACAGTGTGGGTACAGAAAGAACAAAAGCGGGTGTTGCTAAGCCAGATACTAACAGCTGTGGGCAAAACAGTACAGAAACCTGCTGAACCTGAACCTTAAGATATCCTTAACCAGCCACTGGCAAAGTGACCTAAGCCCTGAGAAGAAGACAAGGCTCGTTTAGAAGCCCAAGCAAAGGACTGAATTTAAAGGCCCTAGAGCTGCAGCTGAAGACCCCTGGCAAGGGCAGACAGTTTGGGCTTTTTGCTACCCCAGAAGGGGTTCCTTTTTGACTGTGTGACCCGACCATAGGGCCAAGGCACTGAAGACCCACCAAGAAAGGTCAGCAACGTACAGGGGGCTCCAGCTGCAGAAAAAGGCCTGCAGTACTGCATGCAGCAACAGGAGGCGCTTGAGGAGTGTCCCATTACCATTTCCCATAACCTATCTCACATCTTGGAGTTATGTCATTAACACAATACTTTTGCATTTATACGGTTCCTTCCAGCCCAGGGTTTCAAAATGCTTCATAAACATTAATTAATTAAGCCTCACAACACTGCTGTGACATGTTGTTAGCACCATTTAATAGGTGGGGAACCTGGGGCCCAGAGAGGTGAAAGGCTAACATTTTCAAACCTTGGCATCTGCTCCTGGGCACCTAAATCCAGATTTTAATACTGCATGCAGACAACATCAACTGAACATAAACTTAAAGGGGCCGATTTTCCCTCCTCATTTCATGAGTTAAAAATATTTGAACTTGCAGAAAGAAAAGGAGTACTTGTGGCACCTTAGAGACTAACCAATTTATTTATAAATTGGTTAGTCTCTAAGGTGCCACAAGTAATCCTTTTCTTTTTGCGAATACAGACTAACACGGCTGTCACTCTGAAACCTGAACTTGCAGAGTAAGTCCTGGCATCGCCAGTTACTACTACCAGTTGAAAATGTTCAGTTGGTTCCTACTAGTTCCAGTTGTTAACTAGGGATCCAATTCAGCAAAGCACCCCTATTCAGTAAAGTACTTGCTTAAAGTTCTGTGTATGCTTAAGTGCTTTGCTGAGTTAGGGTATAGGTTTGGAATAGAGTCTTTTAGTTCCTGGGGCAGTTGATCCTCCAGTAAGAACTACCAGAGGCCAGCAGTGACTACCTGAATGATTTTAATGGAGTCTATCGAAAGTTTCCAGTAGGGTAATCTGGGGAACATGCTGCTTATTTGTTCTTTTATTAATGTGAAGTGCAGGTGTAACTTTCTTTGCAGCATTCCGGTGCCTACCCCTGAGGATAATCCAATGTCCGCATGAATATGATGATTTGCTACGAACATTTTTTTTAAATGGTAACTTGTCTCAAGTCTAGCTATCAAGTATGGAGACATGGAAGATAACTTGGTGGCCTTGTGTAATTAGCCATGTGTACCCTTTCCAAAGGGAAGAATTAGGCAGGGAGCTGCTGACCGAATAGAAGGGATTTAGCAAGTCATTGATTATTTTATTCAGTTCAGTGCTGTTTACAAGCAAACAAAATCAGTTGGTCTCACTGGTCAATTATCCCAGGATTATTTGGTGCAGGAAAGCAGCTTTGTCTAGGACAGTAATTTAATGACTCCTGTTACAGGTCTGGATTTTGGTTGTTTCAGGCTATCAGACAATAGAATTTTTCTATCTCAGTGACTAAAACTTGTGACTCAGTATATTATAAAGGAGGGGTGGTTACCACTTACCAGGCTAGCCATGTCCTTTCAAGGAAAAAGAAGAAAAGCAACAACTCAACTCTTGGACGACAGCAAAGGGAATTTTATAGTTTGTTTTGTAATAACCTAACAAAAAGCCCAGTGATGTTGGTTAATAAACCCTTTGGCACCAAGCTTTCCCAATGCTTAAAACTCTACTGCAAAATCCCCTGTCAAACAGTCTCCAAGCTGCAAAAGACTTATCAGGTGGTAATTGTATGATATGTTCATGCCACCTACAGGAAAAAACACATCCCTTCAAGAGATGTTGCTTGTAAAGCTTTGCATTAATACTTTTTTTTTTTTAAATGGCTGTTGTGCGAGATTGATTATCTAGTATCACTGGACACCCTGCTCATAAAAAAAATCCTATTCAAGTTATCATTAATTAACCAAAACATTTAATGCATCTAATTCACTAATGGCAGGTTTTATAAAGTATTTAATAGTCACTTTCCCCTGTCTGTGTCCCAGTTACCTCAATTGTGAAATGGGGATAATGATAATGACTTCCTTTGTAACGCGCTTCGAGATCTATTGATGAACAACTCTATGTAATATTGTTATTATACTTTACAAGTATATCACAAAAGTGCTCTGAGAATTGTCACTTCACACTCCACTGAAATCCATCCAACTCTGGGGAGCAGCAGGTTAACAGACACACCACACAGCAGTTTGGGACAGGAAATGAAGAGTACCCGTGTCCATCTGAAACTGAAGAAAGTATTCTGACGTGGGCAGAATGTAGTTATGCTGTGTGGAATTTAACCCCACCCCCAGGGGGGCTAATTGCCCTAATTTTACAAAAACTTCCATGAGAACTTTCATGATCACAAGTGATCAGTACCTCAGTTTTACACCCCTTTAAAAAGCCAGCACCTCCAGTAGCACGATGCTCCTAATACCACAGTGAGGAACTTGGTTCTGTACAAACTCAGAGAGGAAAGTGCCACCTACCGGTTCACCAACACCACTTCCTGCAGCATCTGGGTTTACCCTGGGGGTTTCCTAAGTATTGACTCAGTCTGCCCCTGCTTACCTCCTGGGATATGATAAAAGCATAGACAGTGATGATACAGCTGTCATCCACAGCCTCCTACAAGCTTAATTTTCAAGGAATTAAGGCAGCACATGCAAAAGATAATTAAAAGGGGTTCTTTTACCCCCCAGGGACATTTTAGAGCACATATTATTTACTGAGCACCAGCAGTGGGCTGGGCAGTAGTGCAGTCAAGGGTAAATTCAGGTAAATTGAGTTTACCTGCCTCTCATTTGGGGAACATGGAGTTTAGGTTAGATTAGTTCACCCACTTCTTTTTTTTTTTTACCACTACAGCACTGATGCTGGGCACTGCATACATGTCTTTGCTTCCCAGCTAAATATCTAACAGATGTTTCTGCTTGTTTTTATCACTGTGATTTTACTACAGGTACAGGCTAAAATCCAAGGGGGAGCTCTTTGAATCTCAGCGTTTCAGGCTGACCCTGGGCTTTCAGTGCAGTAGTAGCTTGGATTCCTACAGCAGAGGGGCTCACAATGTGCTAACAGCGCATCTCGCTGGCAGGTCCGGCCTTTGAATTTGTGGAGCGCCAATGTGCCAGATGGGAAGAATCATGCCATGAGCTGCCTCCCACTCCTGGGAGGGGGCCTGGAGATTATGCAGGCCTGTGGCAACTTGTGTTCTCCCACACAGGTCTAGCTACTAAGGAAGGAAATAGGTCTGCAAGCTGCAGACTGGGAAGTGTTTGCTTTGCTGAAAGCCTGCCATCAGTAGTTTATACTGAGGCTGGTGCTGATAGTTGGCCATCTGAGTTGAACTAACATATTTCAACAGAACTCTTGGCTAAAACTCTACCTCCCTGCAATTCAGTGTGAGAGCTCTCTATGGAGACTTAAAGGAAATTGAATCTCTTTGTTCAGAGACACATGTGACTCCTTCATCGTAGTATCTGAACATCTCCCAAGTATTTATGGATTTTAGCTCACAAACCCCTATGACATAAAGAAGTACTACGGTGTCCATTTTACAGAGGGGAAACTGAATCTTACGGTCTGACTATGCTGCACTGGGGAGGTCTGATTGCAGCAGGGGTAGACGTACCTGAACCTGCTTTGATTGAACCACAAGAGCAGTGAAGCCGCTGCAGCACAGGATGTACGAGCCCACCCGGGACCCTGGGGACTCTAGCAGCTAGTCCACACTGCTGCAGCTTCACTGCTTGGTATCCAAGCCAGCTTGAGTAACAACAGCAGTGAAGCCATGGCAGCATGGCCTAGCGCCACACACCTAGAACCCCTGGTACATACGTGAGCAGCTGCTGCGCTTGCTGCCACAGTTCCACTTCTGTTGCCACTCGACCTAGCTTTGATCTAGCTGGCTTGGGCCTGCCTACATATGCTGCAATCACACCTCCAGTTGCAGTGTAGACATACCCATGGAGAGTGACTTGCCATATGCATGTAGGAATTCTGTAGCAGACCCAGGAATTTAACCTAGCTGTTAGAGTCCCAATCCAATGCTCTCCTGACCATCCCTCCTCCCCATGCAGAAGAGTGGACACCATTAAGCCTTTAATACACTTACAATACATTGCTATTGCAAACTGGGCATCTCTTCCATTTTCCTTATTTAAGTGTAACTCCTTGGTAGCTGCCCCGTGTGCCAGGCAAGTCCTAGGATCAGGACAGCTCCAGAGCTGCCCACGCACCTTCTGAAGTACTAACTTGCCAATGGAATGGCAGCACTGAGAAGTCTGTCACTGCAGTAGCCCAGAAATTAAAGTGATGGTGCTTTGTTGAAAGTAAAATGTTTAAAGGATTTTTTTGCCTGTGCTACTGTTACCATCTCAGATGGTTAAAGACAAAAGAATTCTTAAAATTTCATTTACTTTCCCCCAGTTATGGTACTTGTAGCCTTTTAGTCAGCTTGGATCAGGAGTGGGCAAACTTTTTGGCCCGAGGGCCACATCTGGGTGGGGAAATTGCATGTAGGGCCATGAATGTAGGGCTGGGGCAGGGGGTTAGGTTGCGGGAGGGAGTGCTGGGTGTGAGAAGGGGTGCAGTGTGCAGGAAGGGGTTGGGGTGTGGGATGTACAAGGGGGCTCAGGGCAGGGGGTTGGGGGGCAGGAGGGGTGTGGCAGGGAGATCAGGGCAGGGGTTCAGGTGCTTACTTGGAGCGGCTCTGATGTGGCAGCGGCACACAGGGAGGCTAAGGCAGGCTCCCTGCCTGCCCTGGCCCCGCGCCGCTCCCGGAAGCGGCCGACACCACGTCCATGTGGCCTCTGGGGAAGGGGGAGCAGAGGGCTCTGCGCGCTGCCCTTGCATGTGGGTACCTCCCCTGAAGCTCCCATTGGCCGCGGTTCCCCGTTCCCAGCCAATGGGAGCTGCGGGGGGTGGTGCCTGCAGGCGAGGGCAATACACGGAGCCCTCTGCCCCCACCCCCTTCCCCAGAGGCCGCAGGGACGTGGTACCGGCCGCTTCCGGGAGCGGTGCGGGGCCTGCGGTGCCATGGGGGTGGCAATCATGCAGGCCAGATCCAAAGCCCTGATGGGCCAGATCCGGCCCGCGGGCCGTAGTTTGCCCACCCGTGGTTTGGATTGTGAAATTAGATTGCTCAATTTCACTTTCTGGTTGGCATGCACTAGCACCATGCTGTTATTACACTGCAGTGTAACACTTAAGATCTTGATCCTGAAACCTGCTCCACATGGGCAGACCCCTGGGCCTCTGTGGAACCACATTGGCTTTGGCCGTTGCATGGGAATGGTTTGCAGGATCAGGGCCTCAATTCTCATGCACTAATACAATGCTGCATTGAGGTTTTCATTTTTAAAGTGTTTAGAGCATAAAACATTTTAATTCATTTTACAATTTGGATTTTGTTTAAAAAAGATTCAAACGGGCCTAAAATTTTTAGTTGACACATTCCATTTAAATCAAGCGTGTTCTAAAACATCACACACACATATAGGCTCTGGGGAACTATGTTTGTTTTCTGTTGCCTAACAGTACTGGTGTGTCCCCATGTCCCTCTTACTGCAAGAAGAAAAGCTGATAGAGAAAGCTTTTGCGTGCCTCACATCAACATTCATCTACTGTTTATGTACTAAGAAAAGGAGTACTTGTGGCACCTTAGAGACTAACCAATTTATTTGAGTATAAGCTTTCGTGAGCTACAGCTCACTTCATCAGATGCATCCGATGAAGTGAGCTGTAGCTCACGAAATCTTATGCTCAAATAAATTGGTTAGTCTCTAAGGTGCCACAAGTACTCCTTTTCTTTTTGCGAATACAGACTAACATGGCTGTCACTCTGAAACCTGTTTATGTACTGATTGTGTGTATATTTAGCATACAGGACCTAAAGAAAACAAGGGGCTGTACAGTGAGAGATAAGAGCTTTTAAAGAAAATTCATGACAGCACACAGATGGTAGGTTAGAAAATTTTATTTACACATTTTACTTAGCACATATTATTGTACACCTATGGCCGAGATGAGCCACAGTTTCATAAGCTACAAGCAAGGAGAGACATGATGGCAAAATGGTATGACTTGAGTCGAATTTTTGCCATTGTTGCACAAAGAGTCTGACTTAACTGGGCATAGGGGTTATTTTTACGACTGTCAATGACACAGGTATCATCCCTCCTTGCGCCCCAATTCCAACTTTTGCAACCCTGTGCACATGCCAGGTTTGACACCCTTGTCCTCTTTTCCCACACTACCTCTTTATGCTCAAAATGTTCTTTGTCAACCCCTCCTTAAGACTCCCTTCTACAAGCCATTAACTAACGTAATGGGGAGGGAGGAGGCATGAAGAAAACTTTCACTGTGTTTTATCCCTCTGCCCTACCCTTCACCTGTTGCTTGATTGCTAGATTGTGAGTTCTTAGAAGCAGAGACTATGTCTTGTATATTTGCACAGTGGTTAGCATATTTACGGTGCTAATGTTACAAATATTATTTATAATGCAGTATTTTCTACAGGTTTTCATGTTGACCCCATTAAATCAAGCAGATACACAACCTGGTGTAACGGACAGAGCCACATGGATCCAGGCAGAGATTCCTAAAAGGTGGCCAAGATTTTGTTTTATTTACTCTATTTCTCCATCAATGGCCAGGTATAACAGGCCAGAGCAACCAGTGCTTACAAAAAAGCCCTCTAATAAATGGAGGCCTGGCTCCATGGAACCGTGGCCTTAATTTTGACAACTGAATTCCAACCTTGATTTCTACCTGTGACGCATGACCAGAAAGGGTTAAGTGTCCTGCAGGATGAATGACTCAAATTCAACCCTTAAAAATATGTGGGGAGATAATGTTTGTGTTTTTGTGTATTTACATATATATTGGTAGAGGTCAACAATGTAATCAAACAGTCCCTGTCTATGCTGTATTCTGTTAATTCAGAGATCAAAAGAACATTTTAGCATTTAAATGAACTGTAAACACAGGCTATCCCTGTATTTATCTCTTTGAAGTGTATAGCCTGTCATCTGCGAATGGTGGAAAAACAGGCGATTGCCTTATATTAATTTGTGTAGCTAAGTACTGGTGAAAGACCTTCTTCGAAGTTGCCCTGATTGCCTATTGTAAGCCAAGGGACTTTGACCTTTCAAAGAAGGCCTGAAATTGTATAAAAGATCCTTGGGTCCTGATCCTCTCATCTCAGATCTGCTTAAGCTTCATCGGGGGAAGTTTGAGTTGCAAGACTGAGATCCCAGTTAAACCAGAACACACTGAATAGGATATTGGACTATAATCTATGGACTAAATTCTAAAAGAACTCCTTGCAACTACAAAGCTCACCATCTCTGCTATGAATCTGAACCTCAAGAATTGAACTCATGCCTATATGTATATTGATCTTTTAACCATACTCTCTCCCTTTTCTTTTTAAATAAATTTTAGTTAATAAGAATGGCTGTAAGAAAGCATGTATTTGGATAAAATCTGGAATATTCATTAACCTGGGAGGTAATGTGTCTGATTCCTTGGGATTGGTAGGAACTTTTTTATATGATGAAATGAGATTTTTCAGAAATCATCATACCTGACTTGGGTGTGTAGGCGGAGGCCTGAGGCTGGGTTACTTTAAGGGGACTATGTTGTTGATTTCTGAGTAACCAGTGAGTATAACAGAAGCTGCTTTGTGCTGGCTTGGTAAGTCTAAGTATTGGAATATCTACTAGCTTGGGGGATTGCCTGCCCCACTCTTTGCAGTTCACCCTGAGTGACCTCAGCTGGCTCCCCTGGGATGCCGGTGACCACCATCTGTCAGTGACACAGAAGCATCATTAACTATGCATGCAAGCAGCATTCAAAATCACTGCTCTAGAGCAACAGGAGCGACGACACGAGGCCTCTGTGTATGACTCCAGCCTGCCTGCCATGTCTGACCTGATTTCCAAAGTTGCTGAGCGAGCACAGGTAGCTCCCACTTGCTTTCATGGGATCTTTGACTAAGCACTTCCGAAAATCAAAGCGAGTAGGCGCCAGGCAGCGGAGGCAAATCTGCCCCAGGGGAGCTGGGAGGAACCCCGAAGAGACTCTCTCGGTGACGCTGCGGGGGCCGGGGCCATGCATGGGGGGGCTTCACTTCCCACGGTGGATTAACCAGTCCTGGGGTAGGGGGGCGGCTCTCCCTCTCCCTCCCCCCCGGATGAGGACGATCGCACTGTTAAGAAACCGCCGTGAGGCACAGGGCGCACGCCGCAGCGAGCAGCCGGGGTCATGCAGCTACTGCTAGCACCGGGCAGCGGCACACGGTGCAGTCAGGCCAGCGGGCCCCAGTCCCTCTGCCCCGCTCACCTTCGCACTGCGCTGCCTGTCCCCACGGGGCGCGGGCGGCGGCGGCCCAGGGGCCCGCGCACAGCAGCGCGAGGGCCAGAGCTGCGCAGGGGCCGCGCGCGGGGGGCTGCGCCATGGTGCTGGCAGCGCCGCCGGGCTCGAGACGAGACCCCGCCCACTGACCCCGCCCCCTTCTCCCCTCCCGGCCGCCGCCAGGAGGAAGAAAAGTGCTTGGGTTGCTGGGCTCGGTGACGACGAACCCCAGCTCGATCTTTCATTGGCGGTTCGCCGCCTCAGTCTGTACCCGGAAGTGCGAGTGAGAAACCTGAGCCTGTCTCTGGGATTGGCCCGAGCGAAAGCTTCGTCGGGAGGCCGATGCGGAATTTGATTGGCGCGGGAGGCGTCGCGGTGCATTGTGGGGGGGGGGGGGAAGCGGCGGCGGCGGCGTGGAGTAAGGGGATCATGGCGGCCATAGGCGTCCATTTGGGTTCCACCTGCGCCTGTGTGGCCGTCTATAAGGTAGGCCGCGCTGGGGGTGTGGTGAGGGGTAGCCGGGGGTTGGGAGCCCTCCCACCGGGCCCGCCGCTTGGGGGTGGGGCCCTCTCTGGTGCCGCTGTGGGGGCCGGCTCGGGGTGGGGTGCCAGGGCCACCGTTTACAGAGTCATAGAATATCGGGGTTAGAAGGGACCTCAGGAGATCATTTAGTCCAACCCCCTGCTCAGAGCAGGCCCGATCCCCAATTTTTGCCCCAGATCCCAAATGGACCCTTCAAGGATTGAACTCACAACCCTGGGTTTAGCAGGCCAATGCTCGAACCACTGAGCTATCCCTCCCCCTGTGAGCAGGGTGTGTGTGTACCACAGTCAGGGCCACAGGCTGTTAAGGGCTGGGATGGCTAAGCCCTGGACAGCCCGCCAAGGGACGTGAGAGATTCTCCCTCCCTTGGTGTCCTCAGGACGATGCTTTTCTGAAAGATGCTTTTGTGGCACACAAGTTATGTAGGGGTCCCTGGGTGCAGTTCTCTGGACTGGACAGGTCACGCTGGCCTCACAATGTGCGAAAAAGCCGTTCTAGTGTCTGTCCGTTGCTGTTAGCAGCAGAGCTGTTCAGTGGGGGCATTTAGCTGTTACCACTCAATAGAGAGATCTTGGAGTCATTGCGGATAGTTCTCTGAAATCCTCGACTCCATGTGCAGTGGGAGTCAAAAAAATGCAAACAGAATGTTGGGAATCCATTAAGAGAGAGATAGATAATACAGAAAATATCATGTTGCCTCTATATAAATCAATGGTATGCCCACCTCTTGAATACTGCGTGCAGATGTGCTCGCCCCATCTCAAAAAAGATATATTGGAATTCGAAAAGGTTCAGAAAAGGCAACAAGAATTATTAGGGGCGTGGAATGGTTGCCATATGAGGAGAGATTAATAAAACTGGGAGTTTTCAGCTTGGAAAAGAGATGACTAAGGGGGATATGATAGAGGTCTATAAAATCATGACTGGAGCGTAGAAAGTAAATAAGGAAGTGTTATTTACTCCTTCTCATAACTCAAGAACTAGGGGTCACCAAATGAAATTAATAGGCAGCAGGCTTAAAACAAACAAAAGGAAATATTTTTTCACGCAACGTATGGTCAGTCTGTGGAACTTTTTGCCAGAGGATGTTGTGAAGGCCAAGACTATAACAGGGTTAAAAAAAGAACTAGATAAGTCCATGGAGGATAGGTCCATCAATGGCTTTTAGCCAGGATGGGCAGGGATAGCGACTCTAGCATCTGTTTGCCAAAAGCTGGAAATGGGTGACGGCATGGATCTCTTGATGATTACCTGTTCTGTTCATTCCCTCTGGGGCACCTGGCATTTGCCACTGTCGGAAGATAGGATACTGGGCTAGATGGACCTTTGATCTGACCCAGTATGGCCGTTCTTATGTTCCCAATAGAGGATCTCGCTCTGCAGGATGGAATGATGAAATGCTAAACTCACTCATAGAGCGCAAGTTTTTAATTGGCACCACTGGCTGTGTTTGGTAATAAATGTTGATGCTGCATATTTCATTGCTAAGGTAGGAAGGTATGTTAATATTTCACTGAATGACTTCTCTCTGCCTTTGGGTGGTGTATTTTGTTTTTAGGATGGCCGTGCAGATGTGGTTGCCAATGATGCAGGTGATAGAGTCACACCAGCTGTTGTTGCTTACTCAAAAAACGAAGAGGTAATTTTTTTATCGCTGTAGCAGTTTTCTGCGGAGAGGAATGTCCATTTTTCATTTCATAATTTCTTTTCCATTTTGCAGGTGGTTGGTTTGGCAGCAAAACAAAGTAGAGTAAGAAATATTGCAAATACAGTAGTGAAAGTAAAGCAGATTCTTGGGAGAAGGTAAGTGAATAGATATGAACGAAAATATACACACACTCCTCAAATGAAATATTACAAATTGGGGATGAAAATAGCAAATGCTTATTTAACGCATATTTGTACACAAGTCTTCTCACTAAAGCTGGTCTGTTAATGAGATATATATAATTTGAGGTCTAAAGTTTAATCAGTTTAATAGTTTGGCTTTGATAAGAGAGGTCATTAGATCCCAAAAATTGTCTTTGGTAGTTTTTCCGTTCTTTAATGAACTGTGGAATAAGAAGTTAGAGACTTTAGAGTATTCTTTGCCTGCATTTGTTTGCAGAATCAAACTGGAATAAGAATTTGCCAATAGGTAATCCTCACACTTCATAACTTGTCCAAAATAATGCTGGGTTTGGCCTACTTATCAACTGTAGTGTGGACTCTTACTACCAAGATTTCTTTATTTGTATGCAGAAAACGTTACAAAGGTTAAAATATGCTGCTGTACATTTACTGAATTATTACCTTGAATTTAAAGTAAACTACAAGTAAATCCACAAATTAACAAAGACCATCTTGTGAACTACAGTGAACACAAGAATCATAGATTCATAGATATTAAGGTCAGAAGGGACCATGATGATCATCTAGTCTGACCTCCTGCACAATGCAGGCCACAGAATCTCATCCACCCATTCCTGCGATAAACTTCTCACCTATGTCTGAGCTACGTAAGTCCTCAGATTATGGTTTAAAGACTTCAAGGAGCAGAGAATCCTCCAGCAAGTGACCCTTGCCCCATGCTACAGAGGAAGGCGAAAAACCTCCAGGGCCTCTTCCAATCTGCCCTAGAGGAAAATTCCCTCCCGACCCCAAATATGGCGATCAGCTGAACCCTGAGCATATGGGCAAGATTCACCAGCCAGATCCCACCACTCAGTGCTCGTGTCCTGAGTCCAAAAGCGGTATTCCACTCTGGTCAGCACCTCCATGAATGCCACAAGCAATCTCGTGTCGTTCATTCATCATTGCAAATTAGCAAGGTTCTACTTTATTTGGTTTTTAGTCCTGCCTAATAAAATGCTCAACTTTATAATCAGAGGGGTGACAAATCAACAAGAAAGGTTTGTAACAGATTAAAATCAAATTAAAATTCTTTAAATGGCAGGCCGAGGGAGAGAATCTACCTGTGTATAGTCTGATTTTTATTTTATTTTCCTTCTGGTGTAGAATTTTAACAGTTAAACTTTTACTCATCTTTTAGAATAAGTTAATCAGCTTGTAACTGCTGTGATTATTTACAACTGATATAACGAAAATGATATTGACATATGGTCCTGAAATAAAAATCACGTTGAATGCAGAAGATACTGTTAATTGTTCAGATTTTATTTTTTATCCGTGAGGGTAGTAAATCAGAAGTGATTGATATTTTTCCAGGGTGCGCTTTGTTTTCTTTCTTCAAAATGTAACTTTGGCTTTATCTACGCTACGCACCTTTTAGCGACACAGCTGTGCCACTACAGCCAGGCCGCTAAAAGGTGCACAGTGTAGCTGCTCAAAGCGCTCCTGCTGACAGAGCACTGTTCACACCGATGCTTTTTGTCGGTAAAACTTTTTTGTCGTTCGAGGGTGTTTTGTTTTTTTTTAACACCCCTGAATGACAAAAGTTTTGCCGACAAAATTCCCGAGTAGACAAAGCCTTAGAAAAATTGTCCCTTTCTCTTGAGTTTTTCCATGACAGGGGTGGGGCCCCAGACTTGCTGTTTATTAATAGTAATTGCAACAGGAGTTTTGACTAAAATAAATAAAATACAAGTGGATCTTCGTAGACGGAGTGTCATAAGCTGAAAAAATGAACAACTAGGTAGGTGGAACCACACATCCAATGCCACCTGCAAAACATCACTCTTAATTTGTTTTGACAGCTCTGGTGACCCACAAGCTGAGAAATATATTGCAGAAAGCAAATGTCCAGTAAGTATGATCCAGTTTTTTTCTTGTCCCTAGAGTTGAAAAAATTGGCATTGGTTCCATCATTTATTTTAGTATCACAAACACCTCATTACAGTGTCTTTGTGCCATATGGGTCTGATCACTATCTGAAGCTCTACAAGACGCCATGTGTGATAGAAGCTTCTTTTTTAATGAGAGGTTTTGCTATATTCTGCTTTAAACCCTCTATTTGTCTCTCTTGTGGAGTTAGAGCCATCCATTATATGTGGGTTCTCCCTTGGGTAATATGCCTGAAGGAGAACTTCGGAGACGGTGATTCTTTAATGCAGTCAAAGAGAATAGTAACTAGCTTTTATTAACATTATAAATAAATGCAGAAAACGCTGAGCATAGGAAGCATGAAATTAAAATGTTTATTACACAAGCAACCACATTATTGAATCTTAAGACAACATTATCCTTGCTACTGGAAAGCTTTGTTTCAAAGAAAGATTTTAAAAAAAACTTTATTAACTCAAGATACTGACCTGATCTCTATCTCAGGAGCTCACAGGCATGGGGGAGTCTGGGTAACAGATCAATGATCCCCTGTATCCAGCCCTTGCCTCACCTCCTTCCTCCCAGAGGAGTGACAGCCAGGCTGTGTTAATCGTTGACCACCCATCTCGATAAATTCATGTAAATTGGCGCAAAAGCTAGATAATATAAGGGTCTGAAAGTCCTCCCTGTGTGCCTGGGAGAAATTGTGTCTTAGACAAATCTTCCCCAACATTTCCATAATATTTGAGGTCCAAATCCTTAGGGGGTTTTTCCCTTGTGTTTGAATGTTATATACCATGGGCTTGGCTTCATGATTCAGGCCTGGATATGACCCCCCCTCCTTGGTCAAATCTGTTGTGGAGTCTTCATACCATTTGGGCCAAACACAAACATGAAAATATTTCCCTGATCTAGTTTTCTTTTCTGGGAATGGAAACCAAATTAGACATAAACATTAATTTTCATTACAAACAAACTGAGACCTACCATGTCACATGCACATATGTTGGCTTTATTCCTAGGTCACTGAGAAGAATGGAAAACTCCAGTATGAAATAGATAACAAACTTGTTTGCCCTGAAGAAGTTGCAAAACTCATATTCAGTAAAATGAAAGGTAAATAGGGAGTAAAACTTTAAAAGTTATCAACACCTTGGCTATATTAAGGCGTCTTTTAAAAATAGTAATATTTTAATCCACATGTTCTGCCTCTGTTTGTAAACAGAAACTGCTCAGTCTGCTTTGGGTTCCGATGTCAGTGATGTGGTTATTACTGTGCCATTTGAGTTTGGAGAGAACCAGAAAAATGCCCTTGGGTAAGAAGAATGACTTCTCTTTTCATTTAGATGCAGGGGGACAGAATGGCTCAAGGGATTACTGATGGTAGGGCCCTACCAAATTCATGGTCCATTTTGGTCAATGTTATGGTCCTAGGATTTTAAAAATTATAAATGTCATGCTTTCAGCTATTTAAATCTGAAATTTCACAGTGTTGTATTTGTAGGGATTGACCCAAAAAGGAGTTGGGGGAGGAGGGGTGTCATAAGGTTCACACACACAAGGGTCACATTGGGTCAGGACCCCCAATTTGAAAAATGCTTGTCTCCCCCGTGAAATATGTATAGCGTAGGGGAAAAGCACACAAAAGACCAGATTTTACAGTCCTTGATGCGTCTTTCATGGCCGCGAATTTGGTAGGGCCCTACTGATGGGATATGGAGACTTCCATATTTGGACCTAAATCCTGTAACTGATAGTGCATGGGGCAGGTTGCTGTGCGTCTATAGAGCCTTCACAGGTGTAGCAATCTGAACATCCACTAACAGTTACAAGATTCAGAGTAGCAGCCGTGTTAGTCTGTATTTGCAAAAAGAAAAGGAGTACTTGTGGCACCTTAGAGACTAACCAACTGATTAGTCTCTGAGGTGCCACAGGTACTCCTTTTATAGTTACAAGATTGGAACCCTAGTTTGCTGGTTCAAATTTGGACCACCCTGGTAATAATCAGGAGTAGAATCCTGGCCCAGTTGAAGACAGTGGGAGTTTTGCTACTGACTTCAATAGAAAAGACTTCACCCCAGAGGTTTTATCACCTGGTGACTGTTGTGTTCCACTTGAAATGTGTCAAAGTTTGACTCAGACTCCCAATTTATCAGACCACTCTGTTTTATTAGCAAAGCTGCTCTGCTAATACATTTAGAAGTGAGCCCCCCGAGTGGGGCTTGTGTCTCTTAATTTATACAGTTTTTTGGAGAACAAGTTACAGAGAAGTTACAGACAAAAGAAGAAAAATATTTTAGTCACCACCCTTCGAGATCCCAGAGACCAGTCATGTATCTTCAATTACGTGCCACCCTTAACAATCTCCTTTAACAGCTTCCAGTTAACTTAACTAATTGCCCTTCACACCTTCCATCCTGATGCCTGCTTCTTAGACGTGCTGGCTCTATCTTAATTGCTTCTCCATTCAAAAGCTAACTGTCCCTACGTGTGCTCCCTCAGATACTTTGTAACATGTTTTGGCGTGCCCTCTCATATACAATGTATCCAGCATGTCCCCTTATACAACGTTATACTTATACAATGTTATACTTCCACAATCCCCCCTTTTGGTCAAGGCTACGCCCATGACCAATGACTTACTGGATTCCATACATCTATCGTTCTTTTTCATTACTTTCACTGATGACATTTAACAACATTAGATTAGCACTCTGGTTAGGGGTAACCTGATGGATGGTGTGTCTTGTGCAGTTTTGGATACAGGAAGAAATCAACTGAAAACACACAAAGATTATTAGAATTCCAAATAGGATAGTCAGGATTCCTTGAAACAACCAGTTTCGCAGACTAGAGAAATTGAATAAGTTACTTATCCATTTCTACAAGGAACTTGGTTCTTCGTGGGGAAGGTATGCAATTTGCTCCAGATGGTTAGCACGATTTATTACCTCATTAGTATTATCAGGTATGTATACACAGCATTCTGTTCCAATTAGAGCACAGGTCCCTCCTTTGGCTGCCAGTATTATATCTAATGCCCGACGGTTTTGGAGGGCCACTTGTCGGACCGCTCCTGCTTCTTTGGCTAGAGCTTTTAAGCTCTCTCCTGTTTCATTGGCCATGATCTCAACCACCGCTTGTAACCTTAAAAGCCTTTTTTGCATGGTGGATTACCCCCCCTACTGGGACTAAAGAAATGCCAACAGCTTCTTCCGAAGTTAGGGGGCTTATGTTATCCACATACCATTTAGCATCTTGCAAGTCCCTCCTTTTTCGCCTGAAATTACGGAGGCGATTTCGTGGGAGGGATTGAAGCACCCGGAATTGTGGGAAAAGCTGAGCAGGATAACAGATACCTGACCAATTTGCTGGTAACACAGTGTAAGCATTTTCCCCACAAACCCAATGATGTCCCATTAAAGCTGGGAAGGGTTGACTGCAACCCTTTGACATGTAAGAATTTACGAAGGAGGAATAGTATCCCCCAAAGGGCACAGGATGATTTTCACTGGGAGAAGAGGTGGCGTTCACATGACATTTGTAGATGGTGCTGTTTTTCTCAGGGAGGCTATAGGGAGAGCAAGAGATTGAATCTTTGGTTTGGTCTCAGGTTGAGAGGAAGTTTTATCTTTCCATACCCGGTTCGCCATTCTCCAACCTTGTTTGAATAGTCCCATACACCATGGGACACGATGTATTGGAGACAGCTGCTCCTCCCTAGATTCAGCCCTGTCCCAGCACAAGTGGCCCTTTCCTTTCACCACACTTATAAGTTTAGGAACATATGTTTTTCCCAGCCCCAAGTGTCATTTTCTTTCCATGTCCTTTTAAGTGGATAGGGTTCTCCAGCAAGCTCTGAGGAATTCAAAGGGATTGCCATGGTGGGGATACTAGCTTGTGAGTGAGTTGGGATGTGGCTCAACAGCAATTAGACCCAGCAATTAGAAATATTCAGGATCTGGGCTATCTGCACCTGTTGTTGGATGAAAGAATTGTCACTGTCACTCTGGATTCCCCAGACCCTCAGGACACAGTAGCTGAGGATTAGGCTTCTCAAAGGACACATGTTGGAAGCAGGACCCTTTCTGGTTCCGACAACCCCTTTCGAGGGAACCGCAGTCACGGTTTTACGTCCACCAGGCAGCAGGCGCTAGGCTCACTACTGCTTCTTGTTTGTTGGGTCCTGCTGTCTGCTTACCCTCTGCTTCTGGCAACCCTTACGAGAGCGCAGATTGTAAGGTATTGCAGGCTGTTCCTCTTTGTCTTCTGGGGTTGAAGCTGGTTCTGCGTGGTCTTGCAGAGGTGCTTGGTCCCCTTGAGGTGGCGCTGGCTTACACTGTGAGGCGTGGATCCATGCAGTGATGCCGGATAATTTCACTGCTGTCTGGGTGGGAGCAGTACCTGGTATGGACCCTTCCACCGGGGTTCCTAGGCGTGCTTCCGAAGGTGGTGCCGCAGGTAGACCCAATCACCAGGCTCAAGAGTGTGACAGGCAGCAGAGGTGGGTTCCGTCGGCCAAGCTGCTCGCACCTGCGAATGGAAGGAGCTCACAGCTTGCATTAACCCTTTGCAGTACTGGAGGAGCGTGCTGTGAGTTAGGTTTAGGTCTGGGGCTGGGGTAATAGTAGCCATTGTTCGTATAGGGCGTCCCAAGATGATTTCAAATGGACTCAATTTGTGTCTCTGGGATGGGGATGACCGAATTTCCATAAGGGCCAGTGGTAAAGCAGCTGGCCAGTTTAACCCTGTGGAACTACAGATTTTTGCCAGCTTATTTTTAAGCACACCATTTCGCCTTTCAACTGCCCCTGCACTCTGTGGATGGTAAGGGCAGTGCAACAGGTGGGTGACATGTAATACCTGGTTTAGATGTTGAACAATTTTTCCAGTAAAATGTGTTCCCCGGTCACTAGACAAAGCGGCAGGAATTCCCTTGGTAGGGATAATGTGGTTTAACAGACATTTTGCAACGGACAATGAATCAGTTTTGCGACAGGGAAAGGCTTCAATCCAACCCGAGAACAGACATATTATAACTAAAATGAATTCATATTTCTGACACTTTGGCATTTGTACAAAATCAAGTTGCCAGTGTAGGAAAGGTGCTTGAGGCAAACCCCGGAACCCTTGTGTTACTTTTACAGATTTGCCTACATTGTGGCTTTGACAAGTAACACAAGCGGCACAGTGGCGGGTTGCAAAGGAGCTGAAATGGGGAGCCCACCACCCCGCCTTACTCATAGGAGAGACCATCCCCTCCTTGCCAACATGCGAAACACCATGTAGCAGGGCGGCTAGAGACGGGTAGAGCGAGAGGGGGGCTACAAAGGTACCGGTGGGCGATCGCCAAAGGGAATCAGAATGCAAAGAGCAACCCAAAGCACTCCAGGAGTCTTTCTCTGTTTCTGGGGCAGAATCCTGGAGCTGAGCGAGATGAGACACGGATGGTGGCGTGACAGAGAGGGGACCAAGAAACGCTTCTGGTGAAGGTTTTATAGTGGCGGCATGTTTTGCAGCAGCATCAGCAAGTGCATTTTACCTTTTGCCACCTCGGTGTCTGCTGCTGAGTGGTCAGTACACTTAACAATTGCCAAGGCAGACGGTAGTAAAACTGCATACAGGAGGGCGGCAATGTAGGGGCCATTCTTGATTGGGGTACCAGTAGAGGTAAGAAAACCTCGAGCCTGCCAGAGGGTGCCAAAGTCATGCACAACCCCAAAGGCATACCGAGAATCAGTAAAAATAGTGGCAGAGAGCCCCTCGGCTAGAAAGCAGGCACGGGTTAGAGCAATCAGTTCAGCCACCTGGGCAGAGGTCACAGAGGGTAAGGGCGCAGCTTCTATGGTCTCAGAGAGAGAGACCACAGCGTACCCTGCAAGAAGGTGGCCTTGGTCATTTCTATAACAGGACCCATCAGTGAATCATACCAGGTCAGAGTTAGGGAGAGGTACATCTGAAAGGTCGGGGCGCGGGACAGTGATAGCAGAGACAGTTGCAAGGCAGTCATGGGGTTCACCATCACTAGGTAAAGGAAGGAGGGTAGCAGGGTTTAACCGGGAGCAGCGATTAATAGTGATATGTGAGGCTGAAAGCAGCAAAAGTTCATACCTAGTGAGGCGAGCAGAGGAGAGGTGAGCAGTGTTGCGTTGCAGAAGGAGAGTTTCCACAGAATGGGGAACCATGAGAGTGAGAGGAGAGCGGAGGACAAGGGACTCAGACATCTCGACCAGGCGCGCTGCAGCAGCTACAGCGCGTAGGCAAGGGGGTAAACCCTGGGCTACAGGGTCCAAGGTTGCAGAAAAATAAGCCACTGGGCGATTTCTGTCACCGTGCTCCTGAGTAAGAACCCCGAGGGCACAAGCAGATTGTTCATGACAGAAAAGGGTAAAAGGCTTGTCATAGTTAGGTAACCCTAAGGCAGGGGCAGAGGCTAAATTCTGCTTAAGGGAGATGAAAGCAGCATTTGCTTCAAGTGGCCATGGCATGGGGTTAGGTACAGAGGATCGAGTGGGTTCTTGGAGTGGTTTAGCCAGAGAAGCATATTGGGGAATCCATTGCCTACAGAACCCTGTCATGCCTAAGAATTTTCTGACCTGGCGTGGAGAGCAAGGCTGGGGAAAGCTAAGGATGGCTTGTACCCGGGCTGGATAGAGTGTACGGGAGCCCTGGGAGAGAAGGAAGCCTAGGTATGTGACAGAGGTTTGGCAGAGCTGCAATTTTGTGCGAGAAGCCTTATGACCCTTGTTCACTAAAGCTGTGAGAAGTGTTAGTGAATCAGTTTCTGAGGCAGACAGAGAGGGGGAGCACAGGAGTAAATCGTCCACATATTAGATCAGCGTGGATCCTGATGGGAAAACCAGATCAGCGAGATCCCTGGCTAGGGCTTGAGAAAAATAGGATGGACTCTCTGTTTACCCCTGGGGAAGGGTAGTCCATGTATATTGCTGACCCTTGTAGGAGAAGGCAAAGAGATACTGGGATTCAGAGTGAACTGGGACAGAGAAGAAAGCGGAGCACAAATCTACAACAGTAAAGTGGGTTGCATTTGGAGGAATAGACGCTAGTATTGTAGCAGGGTTAGGAACCACTGGAAAAGAAGGTATGACAATACGGTTAATAGCTCGAAGGTCTTGAACAAATCGCCACGATTTGCCATCAGCCTTTTGAACTGGGAGGATAGGGGTGTTACCGGGGCTGGAACAAGGGACAATAATTCCTTGTTCTTTTAATGCAGATATAACTGGAGCAATCCCAGCCTCTGCCTCAGGATTCAAAGGATACTGAGACAGGCGAGGCAGAGGTTTGGAATTGTCTACAGTAATCCAAACTGGGTCAGTATTTAATTGGCCCACTTCAGATGGGTGAGATGGCCATAGGGAGGAAGGAACCTGAGAGATTAGGTGCTCTAGGGACGGAGATAAGGGACAGCAAGGGACTGGAGTGGAGAGGGAAGTTTCAGACAGCAGGGAGGCTACAGAATCACATAAGGAAGACTGAGGGATTTGCAGATAGACACCATCTGGGGAGCAGTAAATAGAACAGCCAAGTTTGCATAGCAAGTCCTGTCCCAGAAGGTTTGCAGGGGTGGAATCAGAGAGGAGGAATGCATGCTCCTCAGAGAGGGGACCGACCTGAAAAGACAAAGGTTTTGAGAGGGGAAAAGAGGTAGGGATCCCTGTAATGCCAATAGCAGACACAGATTTTCCAGATCGGGGAACCTCAGGCAAGTCAGTGGTGCGGATTGTAGAAAGAGAAGCTCCAGTATAAACAAGGAAAGGGAGAGAGAGATCATTTACAGTCAGGACACATTCTCCAGTAGGGGACAGAGGTAATAAGGGAGCTAAAACTTTGTGAGGTTCCCCAGCATCCCGTCATTGTTGGGGTGAAAAATAGGTTTGGGGATCAGCTGGAGGAACCAGCGGGGGGTTCACTTGATTTCCCATACAATTATTAGGTCGTCTTGGACACAGCGTCCAGGCTGTTTACAGTAGTTACAAACCCCAGTTAATCCAGCCCCCCGCCCCCTTCCGCAACCCCATCCCTGTCCGCGGTGTGGTCTGCTTAGTCCTGAATAATGCTGTATCTGCAGAGCCATTAACTTTTGGGAGGACTGTTCCTCCTTTCCTTTTAAAGTGCGGTGGCAATGCTCTGCTACTGCCAGCAATTTGTCCATGGTTTCAGTTTCCCATCCCACACTTATTCGTTTTAACATGCTGCCTGTGGCAGGGAGAAGACCATCAACAAATGCATGTCAGCAAGTTAAGGAAGTATGGGCTGGATGAATGCACTATAAGGTGGGTAGAAAGCTGGCTAGATTGTCGGGCTCAACGGGTAGTGATCAATGGCTCCATGTCTAGTTGGCAGCCGGTGTCAAGTGGAGTGCCCCAGGGGTCGGTCCTGGGGCCGGTTTTGTTCAATATCTTCATAAATGATCTGGAGGATGATGTAGATTGCACTCTCAGCAAATTTGCAGATGATACTAAACTGGGAGGAGTGGTAGATACGCTGGAGGGGAAGGATAGGATACAGAAGGACCTAGACAAATTGGAGGATTGGGCCAAAAGAGATCTGATGAGGTTCAATAAGGATAAGTGCAGGGTCCTGCACTTAGGACGGAAGAATCCAATGCACCGCTACAGACTAGGGGCCGAATGGCTAGGCAGCAGTTCTGCGGAAAAGGACCTAGGGGTGACAGTGGATGAGAAGCTGGATATGAGTCAGCAGTGTGCCCTTGTTGCCAAGAAGGCCAATGGCATTTTGGAATGTATAAGTAGGGGCATAGCGAGCAGATCGAGGGACGTGATCGTTCCCCTCTATTCGACACTGGTGAGGCCTCATCTGGAGTACTGTGTCCCGTTTTGGGCCCCACACTACAAGAAGGATGTGGATAAATTGGAGAGAGTCCAGCGAAGAGCAACAAAAATGATTAGGGGTCTAGAACACATGACTTATGAGGAGAGGCTGAGGGAGCTGGGATTGTTTAGTCTGCAGAAGAGAAGAATGAGGGGGGATTTGATAGCTGCTTTCAACTACCTGAAAGGGGGTTCCAAAGAGGATGGCTCTAGACTGTTCTCAATGGTAGCAGATGACAGAACGAGGAGTAATGGTCTCAAGTTGCAGTGGGGGAGGTTTAGATTGGATATTAGGAAAAACTTTTTCACTATGAGGGTGGTGAAACACTGGAATGCGTTACCTAGGGAGGTGGTAGAATCTCCTTCCTTAGAGGTTTTTAAGGTCAGGCTTGACAAAGCCCTGGCTGGGATGATTTAACTGGGGATTGGTCCTGCTTCGAGCAGGGGGTTGGACTAGATGACCTTCTGGGGTCCCTTCCAACCCTGATATTCTATGATTCTATGTGCCAAGGCCCCCTGCCCATTTACATCGGGCTCTTGTATTCCTGAATGTTGTAGGAAAATATCAGTTAGCCGGGACCTATAGTCGCCTGGGCTTTCTCCTTGCCCTTGCTTACAGCAACGTATTGCTGTCCAGTTTGTTTTAGGAGACCACACTTTGGGAATGGCTTGATGCAGGCGCTTCCAAAGAGCCATACACCGGTCTCTGTATGCCGAATCTGGGCCAGTACTTTTTATGGTTGAGTGGCGTGCCTCAGCTGGCCAGTCTGCGGCAGCCAACCATTTTTCATAATAACTGGCAGGAGCTAACAATTTACACAGTTGGAGGAGATCTGTCTCATAGGTTTCACAGATTAACAGAAACTCCTCAGCAAATTTGACAGAGTTTTCCTGTGGTTTGGGAAAACTTTTAACTATAGATAAAAGTTCCGTACGAGTCCAGGGCTTATAATCCCATATGGATTCACTTTCTCCCATCTTAAGGACTCGTAAGGGTGCCACAACAGTTTGATCAGAGTCTCTCATTAACCTCCCATCAGGTTCTCTTTTCCAAGAAGAGATGTCAAGAGAATCTTTGCAGTCTGCTTTGGATTTCTTCTTCATAATATTTTGCAGAGCTGCGAGGCCAATGAGGGTATCTTCTTCACTTTCATTATCTGTAGTCACTGAAGATTTTTCCTTTTCTGATTTCTTATTTGCGCAGGAGTATGGTGGGGGTCGGGTTTGATCCGGATCATTGCACAGGACTAGGCAAAGGGGAGCGCTTGGACTAGTGGTGGGAGAGACTGCATCCGATTGAACTGTTAGTTTTTTGATAGAATTTTTAAGAGAGGTGAGTTTTGACTCAGTCCATCTACGATTTGCCTCTTCCCACCACTGCATGAAGCAGTCTACTTCTCCTCTCTCCAATTTGGTTTTTGGGAGGACGAGTTTGCTTTTTAAAGCGTCCACTCGATCCTTGTCCCAAGAACCTAACAGTGGCCACTGTAATTTGGGGTTCTCTAGAGCTAATTTGGACCATTTTTCAGGAAACCTACAAGAGTCCGGACCCCTCCTAAAATACATAAAATAAGCTGGAGTTCCCTTAGGGAACTGTTCTACCTTAGATTTCTGATTACCCATCCAGGAGGACTTCACACAGCACTCACACAAGAAGGAAATTTGGGCTCAGCAGAGCGGTACCCGGTGCAACACACAGAAAGGAGCCCACAGGCTACTGCCTCAACTGCCCTTGCTTTCACACCAGGGGTTATACCCAAGACGTGGTGCGGCTGCAGCTGTGCAGATTCCACTTATTCAGACCGTGGGGACGGGGACCCCTTGGTCAGCCAGTCTCCGGACAGAGATGGCTCCCGGATTCACACACACACCACGGGGAAGACGGATAGACACAAAGACAAGACAGTCCTCAAACCGGTTAAAGCACAAAAATAATAATTACCTGAGACGTCTGATTCCAGAAGCTGGATCCAAAGACCCCTACCCGAACAGAGTGGGAACCAACAAGTTCAATGGCGTAGACTGCGCTGCTGCTGTGTACCTTTCTGTCTTGTGGAGGATCGCTTGGACTAAGCGTCCAGGCGCCGGCTGCCACGATCGTCCTGCAAGGCAGTCAGGGATCACACAGCCTCAGTGAAGCCGCTTGCCATCTCGGTGGAACCTCCAAATTGTCAAAGTTTGACTCAGACTCACAATTTATCAGACCGCTCTGTTTTATTAGCAAAGCTGCTCTGCTAAAACATTTAGAAGTGAGCCCCCCGAGTGGGGCTTGTGTCTCTTAATTTATACAGTTTTTTGGAGAACAAGTTACAGAGAAGTTACAGACAAAAGGAGAAAAAGATTTTAGTCATCACCCTTCGAGATCCCTGAGACCAGTCACGTATCTTCAATTACCTGCCACCCTTAACAATCTCCTTTAACAGCTTCCAGTTACCTTAACTAATTGCCCTTCACACCTTCCATTCTGATGCCTGCTTCTTAGACGTGCTGGCTCTATCTTAATTGCTTCTCCATTCAAAAGCTAACTGTCCCTAGGTGTGCTCCCTCAGATATTTTGTAACATGTTTTGGCGTGCCCTCTCATATACAATGTATCCAGCATGTCCCCTTATACAACGTTATACTTATACAATGTTATACTTCCACAAATGCAAATGAGTTCAGTGCTGTTCCTCCTTAGGTTTTTACATCACAAATCTGAGCATCAAAATTGGTACCAAATAGCACCTTTATGGGCGATCGTACCAGGGAGGTTAGATGCTGTATGAGCATGGAGACTGAACTCTTATCCCGGCATGCTAGGTTTGAGACGCCCTGGTAGGACAACACAGGACCACTTTCTGTACCACTATTTATTCTTGTAGGGGTTCTCTCTCCAGGGCTGTCAGTCCTTTTTATATTACACAAGCCTAAGTCATTTTAAAAAAAAAAAAAGTATTTTACTATTATAAATCGAAATGCTCCAACTTTTAGATTTTAAAAAAAATCAGATGCCAGATGTCTATTAAAAATCCATTTGGAAATAAGCATTGTGAGTGTCAAAGTCAGATTCAGGACTCACATAATTTGTCAGACCACTCTGTTTATTAGCAAAGCGCTTTGCCAATTCACCCAGATATGTGAGTCCCTCTTTGAGGCTCACACTAACTTATTTATACAAATAAGCCAAAGCCAATTTAACATAAGAGACAAAAGGAAGCAGAAACTGACAAATATACATACATATCTTATTTGCATACTAACTTTTACCAATCTCCTAGCTCAGTAGGAGCTCTAAGTTAATTAGTTTGAGGACCCATTGTCTCTCACTCCTTAATGTTTCTCTTTCTGACAACTATATTTCAACAAACCCTTCAAATAGCATTTCTTTAATGAATTATAATTTCAGTATAATTCATTCTACTTTCACATGAGTCTTAAACCAGCAAATGGTATTTGAGAGTCATTGAGCAAAGCACTTACGAGGTTTTTGTGTTACTGAGGACATTTCATACTTGCCAGTTAATCTGAGAAATGCTAAATTAGTTACATGGCTATTACAAGATGCATATTGGAGTGTGTCACAATGGCTTAGTACTTCTGTTTCAAGCGTAAAGGCAATAGACTTTTATCTGGAAGAAATTTTATTGTAGGCAGTTCAGAGACATTGAATTTTCCAGAGATATTTTTTTTTTTTTTTTTGGACGCAATCAAGGTGATTTGGATCAGATATAAAACCAAACTTTCCTGCTATCAGTGCTGAGAACAATTTATGGGGATTTTTTCTGGAATGTTATCAGTTAGATTTTGTTCTTAAAGTTAAAACTTCTGCTGCCAAATAAAACACAGCCAATTTCACTTTGTTATATTTTGTGTCAGAGACTCTCATGCATTTCAATACATTTTTCCTTGACACTTCATATATACAATTAAGGCAGGGGACCCAGTAACAATTTGCATTATAGACAGGACTTTTAATAGTGTTCCTTGACTAGGCCAAAACCTTGGAAATATCATTTTATATCTGGGTAACATGGCTCTGTGGTGTATGTACATTGAAGAGGCCTCAGTAATATGTACCACTACAGTAAGTGAAATGCAGATCTTTAGCTGTGGTGTGTCTTATCACAGGCAAGCGGCTGGGGCAGCTGGATTTAATGTTCTGAGATTAATTCATGAGCCATCTGCAGCTCTCTTGGCGTATGGAATTGGACAAGATTCACCCACTGGGAAAAGGTAAAATGCTTTTATCTCATTTTTGTGTGTGCTTTTTAAAATAGATTCAACTGTGGTTGCTTGAAAACTGGAGGTTTTGATGAACAATAGTGGTGTGTAATTAAGGCTTTATTGTGACTACAAAAATCGGGAGACGTCATTGTATTGTCATAACAATAAATGCAAAAATCATAACTTTGCTAGGAAATGCCCAGGGAACACAATATTATAGTTAACATTAAAGTTTGTCATTGGAAATTTGAAAAGTTTTTTTATAGCCTTCATTTTCAATACAGATTTGTTTTCAATTACTTAAATGACTTTGAACGGATAACCATAATTTAAAAACCCATACTGTGCTACGCTGAATATGGAAAAAAATATGTAAAAAAGTTGTCTTGCTCGGTAGTGAGCTGACTGGATTGACAAAAGACCATGACTACTTAACTTGAAAATAAAAACTAAAATGTAATTCAATTTGTTAAGGAAGTTATGACAATAGTAAACATAGTACTGTTCTATCCAAGTTTTAAGTTAAAATATGTCACTTCTATTACCTGAGTATTCAAGTGCTGTACAAAATTAAAAAGTTGAGATCTGCCCAGGTGTCAGTTTTCTATCCTGCTGTAAGTATAACTAGGGCTCATAACATCAAGTAAATGTTAGTTCCCAGTTACGCTCCGTTTAGTCATAGGCTGTTTGCTACTTGTAAGCATGCTATCAACTATTGTTCTGTTTCTTGGAGGAATACTGTAAAATAATAGCCATAGATATGATAGATGTATGTATTTCAGTACTTCCAATCAAATGTTATTGACAAACAATTTAAAAAACTTAATTTACATTGTGTGTATATGTTTAGTTAGAAACAATGAGTATGAGGAAATGTATATATTTTACTGATCTAGTTTTCAGGTTTTTGTTTTATTTTGTTTTAACCTGGCAGCAATGTGTTGGTTTTTAAGCTTGGAGGAACATCGCTCTCTGTGACAGTTATAGAAGTAAATAGTGGAATATATCGTGTTCTTGCCACAAACACAGATGATAGTATAGGTGGTGTCTGTTTCACAGAAGCCTTAGCACAACATTTAGCTTCTGAATTTCAGAGGTAAGTGCTGAATATTTTACAGCTACAGAAAAACATACATTGCTATTAATGTTGGGACTACCTTTTTTAAAATTGTCTCTGGAGGCAAAGTGGGGTTTGGGGTGGAGGCTCACAGCTCACAACCCCCCGCCCCCCCGCAATGACCTTGTGACCCCCCGTTTGAGAACCCCCGTTCTAGGTGTTACCACCATATGAATATTGAATAATAATTCCATGCATTTAGCAAAAGTTGGCTTGGGTGAATTCACTGATCCTACATAAAACCACCCTGTAAGTTTCAGATGGATAACATTCTTTTTCTGACTCAAACTGTTGTGCAGTGTTGCTGTAAGCTGCTTTTTTTTTTTTTTTTTAAAGCAGTCTCATTCCAACTCTGGGGTGTTTTGTTTTTGTTTTTAAATAACGGCAGCTTTTATTAAGAAGTTGTTGAAGCAATTGCTATATATTCCTAATCACTTAGTCAAGTTTATAGAATGCTTTGAGATCTTTTGGATGAGGTTGTTACAACTTCTGTTTAATGTTGTTTTGTTTCTTGAAACAACTCTGATGATTGAACTTTAAATTGATTAGCTTCAGGCATCTTCTTCCCATATTGCATTCATTTAGGAGATTGTTCTGAGGAGAGACTGATGAAATCTCTACTTGTTAAAACACTAATTCCTGGCTTTCCCCAAATAGCACTGAAGAATGTGTCCTTTGCTTGAATTTGAAGCAGACATTTTTCTTTATTCTTGTAAGGCCATTCAAAATGTACAGTTTACTGAAGAATGGGAAAAGGAGCCACTTTAATACTAACTTCTTGAAAGCATATCTAATGCATTATGTCTAAAACAGTTTCTCAGTCATCGTAAAGACTTCTTTTTAATACAGATCTTACAAACATGATGTAAGAGGAAATTCCAGAGCTATGATGAAGCTAATGAACAGCGCTGATGTTGCAAAGCACTCTTTGTCAACCTTGGGAAGTTCAAACTGTTTCGTAGACTCATTATATGATGGTCTGGATTTTGATTGTAATGTGTCCAGGTAAGGGTGATCCTTTTGAAATTACTTTTTATATTTTTTTAGGATTGTTTTCTAGGATTGTGTGTGTGTGTAAAATTGAATTTTGGGGTGGAGGGGTACTGAAGATGAAAACTGGGTTTTTGATCTCTCATTCCTGCAATATCTAGAAGTCTCTGCTAATGTGAATAGCTCCGTTGGCTTTAGTGACAGATGAGTAAAGGCTGCAAGAATTGGGCTCTGAGTACTAACGAAGGCTTCTAGCATTGCACTGCAGGTTCTGACTGTTGACTTTTGAAAGGTCCCCCAGAATTTTGTCTTTATTTCATATGCACTATTTTCCAGACTTTTACTTGAAGGATGAATAGCCCTAATCCAGCATAATGACATAGCATCTGACTTTATTGAAGACGGGGCTTGAAAACCTTACCAGAGACCTACTGGCCAGAGCTAGATATCAAAGAAAAGTGGATAGAGAGCCCTGATAAGTGAGAGGTGTAGGGAGCTGGGATTTGTACCAGGTGTTCTGTTCCAAGACCCTGCACAGAGTAAGTTCTATCCCTTTTGCTGAGAGGGGCAGAAACTTTCTCTCCCTTCCACCCCTCCTCAGTTCTCTGGTGTGAGAGTGGACTGTTTATACTACTCTTACCTCTCCCTGGAGGCTTGCTTTTTTTTTTTTTTTTCCCCGTTTGGAGGAGGATTGTCTTCCCCTGTCAATTCTGCTACTGCTCATTGCTTTCCCAGTTGGCAGTAGAAGCAGAATAAAATAGGATGCTTGGCAGTTTTCTTAACAGAATAGCAGCAGTTCCATTTTGCTGCTGCTGCAGCCTGGTATAAAAACAAATTAAAAACAACAAAACCCACCACAGTAGCAGAGACAAAGGAGCAGTCTATCTGCAGACTTACATAAAAACTGTTTGGATTGCTCTAGTTCAGTTTTATGGACTAATATTTTGTTTTAATTAAAGTGATTCATTGTATACCTTCCAACCACGTAAAGCTTCCCCAGTCTCCTTTGGTGAGTAGTATTCTCAAGCTCTGATTAAAGGTAGTAAAACATACTGGGGTCCTCAGACTACTTGCTTGTGAACATAAAGCAAGAGGTTGACCGTTAATTCTTAAGAACTCTTCTTACTTTGTTTTACCTCTGCAGATAAATTTGTTTTTAGTGTTTAATGCATCTTCAGATTAAAAATCAAAATTAGATTCAGTTTTTCCACTTTGTCTCACCACCTTGTTGTACCCCCACAACTTGCATATGGAGATGGTTTTCTGTGGACCATCTGGAGTATGTCTATACAGGAGGAAAAACTGGCCTTGTGATTCTCTACTGGTGTACTGCTGCTGATGGAGTTATAGTGCAGGGAGCATGCAGGCACTTTTTCCACCACATTATCTCAGCAGGGTTAATAATGTGTATTGGTGAAACTTTGGGTGGAACAACACCCAATTTTTTGCATGTCTAAACTGCTGCATTTTTTCAGCTGTTCTTCACAAAAACAAAATCAAAGTTGAATCCACAGCTTTCTTGGTGTATTTATGAAGCCATAATATTTCTGAGACTCTTTCACACCAGTACATTGCTCCTGCTGTTACTTAATCCTGCCACTTCATGGCTATGGAAACAGAGTATGCTGTGGAAAATATCTTTCTCTTCCATTTTAACTGCTAATTCTTCCAACAGCTGAGAGATTGTATTTGCTGTTTACTTAGCATTTTCTCTGTTTGTTAAACAGGGCCAGATTTGAACTGATTTGTTCTCCACTTTTTAATAAATGTGTAGAAGCAATTAAAAAAGTCTTGCAACAAGTTGGATTTACAGCAGATGACATTAACAAGGTAACAATTAATCTTTATTCTCAGGATGTTTATGAACTCATTTGGAAGAACACCTGGGGAATATATTAACAAATAATTAGCCATTAGCTGTTAATTTCTGGGGCTCAAAGTATACCATTGTATGTGAAGCATTTTCTGGCTGCTAAATGTCATGCTAGTTAAAGGTACAATTTACCCTCTGCATGTGTGTAGCTCTTATTACTGCTGAGGGGTGTTGTGTTCACATTAAGGGAAGAATGTATCGCACACAAGACTTTGGGTTTATAAAAGAACTAAAGGGTGACTAAAGCCTTATGGTTTAAAACTGTCCTTTTCATCTCTGTAGCACATTGATGATAAATCCTTGATCAATTCAAGGAAACTAAAATCAGTTATATGATTGATTTATTTTTAATATTTTATATGCCTAGGCTGGGATGGGTGCTGTACTTACCTTATCTAAAATGTTGTCTAAAAGATTTTTGATATACTTGGAGATTTATTATAATTTCATAGGTTTATTTTAGGTTTTTAAACATTCTTAAAACTTAAACCATGTACATCATATAACTGAGGGCTAAGGGACTGTTCCAACACCCACTGAAGTCTGTGGAATTTGTCTTCATCGGGAATTGGATTGTGCTCTAAGTGTGTGAGAGGGGCTTTTTCGCATGTCTTTAAAGGAACTCCTGAGTTCTAGTTCATGTCTGAGTAAATCACTTAACCCAATTTAATGGGCCAGTGAGGCAGAGGTTAATATTTACCCAAACCACAGAAGTATGAGTTGTTTAGCTAGAGTTAAAAGTACCTTAAAGATGGAGAGGTATGTAAAGTACAAAGTAACTACGTAGTAGTAGTAAATTCTTTTTTTTTTTTTAATTTTTAGATTTGCACAGTACTTCTGATTGCAGAACCCAAGATCAATTACACTAATATTGCAGAATAGTAGAGGCCAATAAGTCTTTCAGTTATTCAGCACAAAGGATAATACTACATGCCACTGGGATTTCCATAGTCAATGTTGCACATGTAACGTCTGTTTAGTTTCAGTGATAGGGTAGAGAAGGGATGGCATCTAAGATATAAAGTTCTGCAATAACTAACAGATGCTCTTAGCACAGTGAGAACTGATCCTTGAATGGGAACTTCAGGCAAAAGAGCACATCAAGGTATCCTGTAGGGGTTTGAAAGCTGTGAAAAGCTAACTTAAAAATAGTGCCTACAAGTTTGAACTGAGCGTAGTGTGTTTTAAAAAAAATTTCTAACAAAAGGAAATGGTGAGTAGAGGAGTCAACACAAAACAAAGTGAAAATTGTAACATTAAATTTTTAAAAAGGAAACTAAATTCAGTGAATAAAAGTGGAATGTTAAGTGAAGTATTTTTTAAAAGTGAACATTTTTGATAAATCCCTGAGCGCTGTTTTATGTAAATAGTTGGCTGTCATGAATTTTTGCTTCATTTCCAGGTCAGGTTGGCCTCCGCTAAGACACTGTTGTTGTTTGGGGGGGGAGTTAATTGGTTCTTTCTTTATGGAATGCTATTTTTTAGCTAGCTCACTGATACAATAGGAGGCCTGCTCCAGAAATGATTTCATGCTTGCAAGCTGCCTTTCTTTTGAGACAAACGCTAAGGGTCCAGAGGTCAAGCAAAAATAATGTATTTATATTTTTTTATTGTAGTATTTCTGGTTTTTTTACGCAATGGGTCATAGAGCATTAAACATTACAGAGCAATTTAACCTTCCACAATGTAGCTGTATGTTCACTTATGTTCTGTAAAGTTCTGAAGTCACTAAGGAATAATATTTTCTAGGTAGTTCTATGTGGTGGGTCTGCTCGAATTCCAAAGCTACAACAGCTGATTAAAGACCTTTTCCCAGCTGTGGAGCTGCTGAATTCTATCACACCAGATGAGGTCATTCCCATTGGGGCAGCCACAGAAGCAGGGATCCTAGTAGGGAAAGAGAACCTCTCGTTAGAGGAGGAGGCACTATCTATTGAGTGTTCTGCCAAAGATATTCTAGTTAAGGTAAGTCTCATAGTTTAATGTTGAAACTTTTTTACTCCACTAATTCAAAAATGGATCAATATTGGTGGTGACTCACTTGGAAATGTTATGTTCATTGATTTACAGTGGTGGTAGTCTCCAATAACAATTGCAATTACAATTAGCAATTACATTGCAACTTCCTACTAAATAAATCAATATGTAGGGCCTGATCCATAGCCTATCAAAATCAATAGACATACTCCTGTTGATTTCATTGGGCTTTGGATCAAATCCTTGCTATGCTATAATAGCTGAATTTACCATTCCGTGTGCAGTATTTTCTATAGCTGCAATAGGAAATGCTTCAAATACTACCATGCTGCAGCATTTGCCTTTATTGTGAGTATTAATGCTGAATTATATTTTTAAGCAGAGACCACTGTATGTAGCTATCATCTGATAATTAAAAATCAGTTTTTGCTAGCTTAACTCACATTGAGTAGAGCCGAATAAAACTCTAGACTCAAACGTCTTTAAATGTGAACTCCTTCTGTAAAGTTCAGAGATTAGATATGTCATGCAACTTTTCTTGTTTGTTAGGGTGTAGATGAATCGGGGACTGACAAATTCACAGTGCTGTTTCCATCAGGAACTCCCTTGCCAGCACGAAGGCAGCACACACTACTTGCCCCAGGAAATAATTCCTCTGTATGTCTTGAACTATATGAGTCTCTAGGGAAAAGTCCTGCAAAAGAGGAAGACAAATTTGCACAGGTGAGCACATACAAGAAGTTAATATAAAATTCTTGCTGTGAATTATTTGGAAATTCAGTGGATGTACAAGAACAGACTTTTTGTTGGGAGGAGTGGAAGTCCCTACACTAGTCTCTCTAGATATTGCCTTTAAATCATTCCCATAAACAGATCATACTGACTTTCCAAACAAAGTATTTTTTAAAAAAGGAATTCTACCTTTACCTAGCACCTTTATCAAGCTGAAGAATCCTGCAAGTGCTTTGCAGGCTGCTCATATATAGAGCGCTGCTGAAATGCAGCAAGCAACCAGCCCAGCAACGTACTTCACAATGGTAAGAGAACTTTTTGGCCTGGAATGGTGGGGTAAATAACACACACAGTGCTACAGGATCTATTCAAGTCCACCTAGATTGAATAGGATCTTAGTTTCAAATACTGCTTTGGAAAAAAACACAAAGTACGTTACATGGTACTCAACTTCTCTAAATCAGAAGTATTAAAAATCAGTCAGGTACATCTAATACTCCCTGGATGAGTAGTGGCAAGGATTCAATGTTAGCCTAGTGGATAGAGCACTTGACTGCAAATCAACAGAATCCTTGAAGAAATACCTCCTACAAAAAGCACACTTAGTTGGTCTGCATTCTGCATGGTGCTGATCACCTCTAGCTGGAGGTACTTTCATACCACTTAGTAGCCAAAGACAAAGGTTTGCCATAACTTGAGCTTTTTAGGAAGGGAATGGGAGTGTTCTGAAGTTCACATAGTGAGTATTTTAGGACTTGATCAAAAGAGGTGATGAGCATGCTCAACTGATACTGAAATTAATGGGAGTTGAAGGTGCGCTGCCCCTTTCAGGATCAGACCTTGTATAGCCTTTTCCATTTCAAGGAGCTACCTTTACGTGAAGTGACCTCAACAGAAGGATTGAGCCCTTCCTGTATGGATCTCTCTTGCACGTACACATGGACTTACTGTTTTGCAACCTACTTTGTATCTTAAATTTCCAGTAATAAATTCTGAACAGAATAAATAACATTCGGCATGTACAATTTTGATTATTTTGGGAAAATGCAGTACTTGTGATTTTGTCGCCTCCATTTGGGAGAGTTAGGATCACAGAAATGTAGGATTAGAAGGGACCACAATAGGTCATCTAGTCCAGTCCCTTGCACTTAGGCAGGAGTAGTATAATCTAGACTGTGTCTGACAGGTGTTTATCTAACCTGTTCATAAAACCTCCAGTGACAGAGATTCTACAACCTCCCTAGATAATGTGTTCCAGTGCTTAACTGCCCTTACTTAGAAAGTTTTTCCCTACTATGCAAGATCAATTTCCCTTGCTGCAAATTAAGCCCATTACTACTTCTCTTTATCCAGAGGACAGTACTCCTTCCTAGGCAGTCATTTCCCATTTTGTATTTGGATAATTGATTATTCCTTCCTAAGTGTAGTATTTTGCATTTGTCTTTACTGAATTTCATCAGACTGTTTTCCAATTTGTCGGCTGAGTTTAGGTTCTTGTTTTAAAATCCTAGACTTGAGAGACAGCATCAGCAGAATAGGCAAGTGGGCAGTGGCCTAGAACGTTAGAGCAAGGGATATCATTCCTAACGACGAATGTATTTCTGGAATTTGGACACTAGATCTGTTCATGTGCTTAGCTTACTTTGTATCAGTGCATATAATCAATTTTAGCCTTTTATTATTATTTTTTTTAAACAGATTGTCCTCCAGGATTTAGATAAAAAGGAAGGAGGTCTTCATGACATATTAACTATTCTTACTATGAAAAGGTACCAGAAATCCAAATATTTCCTTGTCTGTGCATTAACTCACTGAGTGCCTATGAAAAGTACATTTGAGAGAAATAGACTTTTTCTGCTGCTGAACTTCATCTGAGAATTGATTATATTTTCTCTCTAAGAAAGAGCAGCAGTTAATTATTTGTGGGACTCTTGCAACCTGGGTATGAATTTGTGGGGAATCTGTGGTTTATCTTTTTCTGCCTTTCCCAAAAGCCATGTTAATGTTGATTCTTGATGTCCCTAAATAAAATTTTTCATACATGCTATGTTAAGATCTATTTTCAAGACTTCTGGTGTACAATATGTAAATATTTATTTCTCTCTTGCTTAGGGATGGATCCTTACATGTTACCTGCACAGATCAAGATACAGGAAAATGTGAAGTCATCACTGTTGAAGTGGCATCATAGTTTCATTTGAAAGGAGACTCTTTTTGTTGGCTTGTTTCCCGTACGTACATACGTGTGTGTGTGTGTGTGTGTGTGAGAGAGAGAGAGGGAGAGAAAAAAATACTTTTAATGAGCCATTGCAGACTGGAATAAATTAGATAACAGCATTTCAGCACCAAATCTTTTTTTTTTTTAAGTTACAAATGAAAATATAATGCAAAAGGTCACCCCAAACTTTCAGATAATAGAGAGAGTAATGCAAATCCCCATCTATCTATCGATATTTAAGTTTCCAAAAGTGACACATCCAAATGTTTTTATTATTCAGTAACGGGTTTATTACAGAATGAAGACTTTTCAAATCATATGATTTAAGTTAGGGGTTCCTGCTTCCTATCTCATTAACCTAATAGAGACATAGACCCTTTTGGAACTGTTGATACATCAGTCATAAACAGCCAACCAGTGAACAAGCAAAAATCAGTCACCTGTTTGTAGTTGGGTCCTTAAAGTTTGTACCAAGTTGTATCAAAACTTGAGTAACGAAACTGCTTCTCAAGACTGCAAGGTGTGATCCCTTTTGGAGTTGAGAGTCCTGTGTGCAGATTTTGCTGTTCAAGCTAATGTCAAATGGCTTTGTGATCACTACATGGAAAACCTGTATGAGGGAAGACATTCGTGTGTATTTGTTTACTTATGGAATAGCAATAAAATGGTTTTATATACATGTTGATGCACACTATACTTAATGGCAGGGATGCAGACAGCTTTTTCAAACCTAGTACGGTAAATTCAGAGCACTACTACCAATTTATGGTGGATAGAAACTTTAGTGTGTTTTGCTGCTTACAGAGTACACTAGGTATAATAATTGAGTTAACCAGACAAGTGCAATTTTTACAGTACTTGGGATCCAAGTTGAGAGGCTTAGCACCAGCAATTTTCAAAGATATCAGTTCACATTGATTTCAGATCAGTACCAATTCAATTCAAGTGGGAGAAATGTTAAATGGTTAAAGTTATAACCCTGATCGATGCAGTAGTACTTCACCTTGACATTTAAAGGGCCACAAATATAAGGATTGGAGAGAGAGGCTGATCTAGTGCTTAAGGTGCTAGGATAAGACTTGAGACCCACACCCAATTCCCTGCTTTGTCACAGACTTCCCATCTGTCCATAGATATGTCACTAAAACTCACTGATACGTTCCCATCTGTAAAACAGGGATAACAGTGTCACGGAAACACAGGATCGGTGCTATCTCCACAGCTTTGGAAGAGTCTCTAGGAGGAACCCTGCAATGTGCTAGACCCCCAAGGGATCTTACTCTTCCTCCAGGGTAGGTCATGCCACAGAACTGCCTCCTTGACTGAACCTCTGGGTATCTTGCATACCTCAAAACCTTTTCCTATAAACCTCAGGTGTCAGTTCAACCATAAGCAGTAGAGCCTTTTTTGATCTGTTTAGAGTCCCCAGTATCAATTTATCAATCTGGCTGTATGCCTCTAAAGCTTGGGCATTGAGGGGGTGAGACAGCAGAACTAGTCCACAGGGTCAACCATGTACAAATTGCAAGTCTTTTCAAAGCCTGTGACGTTGGCATCTCTATCCACCCCTTCCTTGAACTGAGGCAACAATTTGGTATCTAGGCTCCCTGTGGGAATTAGCATCACGGGGTCTTTCTCCTCTTACCCCTCAATAGGTTCTGTTTCCCCTCTGCTACTCCATATTCAGTTCATGCTTTCTCTGCTTCCCCTGGTGCTTTTGCTGATTCCCATGGTCAGGTCGTTCCTTCTCAGTCAGCTAGCTCCTTTGCTCTCAGCTCCAACTCCCACCACTTCAAATCTGTCAGTGGGAAACCTGGTCATAAGGACACACTGCTGGAAGGGGAAGTGAGTCTTGAGGATGCTACGTGGCTGCCTGTGTCCCTCAGACCCTCTTGGAACGAGGCCTCCGGGGCTGACAGTGTACTTGTGGCACAAGGGGTGGGTTTGGTGGCTTCCAAGCCAGGCTATTCCATTGGGGGAAGTGTGAAGGTCAGGCCGCTGGTCTCAACTCTCATGCCCCAGTGTATCCAATTCACAGGGTATACGCAGAGCAGACCCTGAAGCATAATCACTTTATCATGCCCGTAGGAGGTGGCTGGGAAAAGGGTCTGGGGTACCAGGACACAGATGCTGGCAAGGCCCAATGTGGTGGACCCAGATCAGTTTGTGCCCAGTGAATAATCCTGAGGGGGAGCTTGGACCCTCAGTTAAGGTGCCTATAGCGAGAATGTGCGTGAAATGGGGTGCCCAGGAAGGGTGCACAAAGGCTGGAGTCAAGGACCTGCAAAGGTGCTCATGGGAAATTATCTGGATGACTGGCCAGATGGTGCCCAGAATGGCTTGATCCTTACCAGGAGCCAGAACCACAGAGTACCACCCTGTCCGGACCCATAATCACACACTACCAAGCTTGGGGCTAGCGAGCTTCTGACTGAAGAGTGTGCTCCCTGGGACAGGGCTGCATTGGGTTAAGACAGAGAGGGGGAAACCAAGGCACAGCCAAGAGGATTGTGACTTCCGTCCCTGCCAGCAAGGAGGGACAGGTCATACTCCCTGCCCTAGCAGCTGAATTTCAGACAGGACTGCAGGAGGATATTCCCCTATCCCCCCCCTTAGACAAACCGAGGGCCATGGCAGGCTGCAGTGCTGCAAACTTTCTTAAGGCTGACTGCAGGGTAAGATTCCTGTGGGAGAACGGATTCCTGTATAGGGAATGGGTTCCTCCCCAGCACTGAGGCTTGGGTCATCAGGAGACAGTTTGTGGTTCCTTAGAGGTACTGCCAGAGGCTATTGTAGCTGGCCCATGATGTCCCCCTCTCAGGACATCAGAGGATCCAGTGCACCAGGCAAAAGCTGCTGCAGAACATACTGTTCTAGACCTTTGATGCAGTCAAGCAGTACTGCAAGTTCTGTGATCCCTGTCAGAGGGTAGGAGTAAGTGTAAAGCAGCCCTGAGACAACTGCCCATCATAGAGGGAATCCTTCCAGAAGGTGGCGATGGACATTGTGGAGCCCCTTATCAAGGCAACCCGGTCAGGGAAGAAATACATTATGGTGGTGGTAGACCTAGTGAGTGGCAAACTCAAGGCAGTGGCTCTGTCTTCTTGCAAGACAGACGCACTGCTGACCATTGTCAGTAGAGTAGGGCTCCCCAGCGAGGTCCTTACAGAGCAGGGGAATAATTTCATGTCAGCCCTTCTGTGGCGCTTATGGGAGAAATGTGGGGTCTGGTACACCTGTGTCTCTGCACATCACCCTCAGAAAAATGGTATGACCACCCTGTGCATACCTGCTCATCTGGCACAAAGACCAAATGATAGTTCTCATCCATTTGTGATGGGCCTTCTAAGTTATCAAACCATTCAATTAAGTGAACTATGTGGTGGAACTGTCTGCCCCGGCTCACAGCCACCAAGTTGATCACGTCAATATGATGAAACCATACTTTGACAGGGAGAAAGTGGTGCTGGCAGTGGGAGAAGAACAAGGAATATCCCCTGGTAGATTTTATGCCTGAGATGGGAGCCAGGCCTCTTCTAGAATCAATTCCAGCAGGCCTGGGCTCACTAACCTAGCTGCCTAGCAGGTGTAGACAGGAGCCCAATCTCCCATCAGATGTTCCCCATTCAGAGTCACTGGTTCAAGTGACCCAGCTCAGAATGGTCTCGAAGAGGGAAGAGATGAGACATTGGGAATTTTCTGTAATTTTTATGAAGCCTATGTGTGCATCAGTTTCCCCTATATTTTGAAAGGCTTCTCAGTGGAGGAAAAAGAAAAAAATACTTTCTCTGGGGAAAGTATGCATCCGATGAAGTGAGCTGTAGCTCATGAAAGCTTATGCTCAAATAAATTGGTTAGTCTCTAAGGTGCCACAAGTACTCCTTTTCTTTTTGCGAATACAGACTAACACGGCTGTTACTCTGAAATCAGTGGAGGAAAAAAGACTGTTTGGGAGATACAGGTATGAATGTTGCCTAGCTGTCTGAATGGGTCATTAAAAAGGACTGGCGGAGCCAACCCCATATCAATGGAAAATCCAAAAAGACAATTGAAAAGCCAATCACCAGGCACTGACACCTAGCAATTAATGACCCAGAGGGAGATAGATTTCCCTGCTTCTTAGCAGGGAAGCTGAGCAAAGATCCCAGCTCAAGAACAAAGGATTGGGAAAGTGTGTATAGGAGGGGGCAGGGAGGGGAGACGAGGTTGCTTCTGGAGTGAGGTAGGAGGCTCTCACCTGGGAACTGACCAAGGAGGTCAGACTGAGAGAGACAGAGCCTGAACATGGGAGTTCACTACAGCTTGGTTAGGCTCTGGGCTAACCAGGATGATCTATGCCAGGGGTGGGCAAAGTTTTTGGCCCAAGGGCCACATCTGAGTATGGAAATTGTATGGTGGACCATGAATGCTCACAAAATTGGGAGTTGGGGTATAGGAGGGGGTGAGAGCTCTGGCTGGAGGTGCAGGCTCTGGGGTGGGGCCAGAAATGAGTTTAGGGTGTGTGTGGGGGGGGCTCTGGGCTGGTGCAGGGGATTGGGGTGCAGGGGGATGAGGGCTCCAGCTGGGGGCACTGGGGATGAGGGGTTTGGGGTGCAGGAGGGTGCTCAGCGCTGGGACCAAGGGATTCAGAGGGCAGGAGGGGGAACAGAGCTGGGGCAGGGGGTTGGGGCGTGGGAGGAGGTCAGGGGTGCGGGGTCTCAGCAGCGCTTACCTCAAGCAGCTCCCAGAAGCAGTGGCATGTCCCCCCTCCGGCTCCTACGCTGAGCCGTGGCACCGGCCAGGCGTCTCTGCACTGCTCCGTCTGCAGGTGCTGCCCCTGCAGCTCCCATTGGCAGTGGTTCTCAGCCAATGGGAGCTGCGGGGGTGGGGCTTGGGGCAGAGGCAGCGTGTGGAGCCCCCTGGCTGGCCCTACGCATAAGAGTCGGAGTGGGGACATGCTGCTTCTGGCAGCCGCATGGAGCCATGGCACAGGTGGAGCTGGGCAAGCCCCCAAACCCACTCCCTGGCAGGAGCTTGAGGGCTGGATCCAAACGTCTGACAGGCCAGACGTGGCCCACCCCGGTCTATGCTTTAACTTTCAGTTCTCTGTGCTAACCCCCAAGGGCTTCCTATGTTGTGTTCCAGCTGACTTAATAAATGCTACTGTTTTAACACCACCATTTGAGCGCCACTGCAAATGCTTGGTACAAGTCTTTGCCAGCAGCCTTGGTCAGTTGGACTCACTGAACAAAGCTCACAGTGTGAATCAGGAGAGCTAAAACCCCACAGGTCTCAAGGAGACTGTGAGGTAGCATGGCCTACCCTGGAGGAAGAGTGAGAACCCTTGGGGATCCGGCACACTGAAAGGATTCCTCCTAGAGCCTGTTACAAAGCTGGGGGCATAGCACCAATCCTGTGGATCTGTGACAACTAGTACTCTATTTCAGAGTAGCAGCCGTGTTAGTCTGTATCCGCAAAAAGAAAAGGAGTACTTGTGGCACCTTAGAGACTAACATTTATTTGAGCATAAGCTTTCGTGAGCTACAGCTCACTTCATTGGATGCAAGGTACTCAGATAGTACAATCTAAAACTTTTATTCAGTGGCGAAATAAATGCACTTGATCAGTGTTCCCAATAATTCTTCCTACCTTCCTAACAAGAAATGGACTACAATGGTTTAGCAATCTAAACACTGGGTTTGAAGTTACTAGACTCAGTGGAATGAATTGCAGGTGAAATCCTGGCAAATTTGTCTTGATCCTTTGAGGGCTCCATTTGTGGTATACAAAATTTTAGGATAAGACCTTAAAAGCTCGATCTCCCAGAGGCTACTGAAGCCAATCTGGGAGATTTTAGGCTGCTAAAAGTCCGGTCAACAGTGCAACAGGGGTAAGGCAGGCTCCCTACCTGCCCTGGCTCCATGCTGCTCCCAGAAGCGGCCGACATGTCCAGCAGCGGCTCCTAGGCAGAGATGTGGCCAGGGGGTCTCCGTGCACTGCCCCAGGCATGGACTCCATGGGCTGGGAACAGGGAACCACAGCCAATGGGAGCTGCAGGGGCGGTGCCTGCAGGCAGGGGCAGCGCACACAGCCACCTGGCCGCCCGTGAGCCTAGGAGCTCCTGCCAAACATGCTGCTGCTTCTGGGCACCGCCCAGCCAGAACCTGCACCCCAAACCCCCTCCCACACCCCAACCTCTTGCCCCAACCCCCTCCCAGAGCCCTCACCCCCTCCTGTACCCCAATTCCCTGCCCCAGCCCTGAACCCCTCCCACACCCAAACTCCCTCCTGGAGCCTGCACCCCAATCCCCTGCACTAGGCTCAGCCCAGAGCCCCCTCCCACACTCCGAACCCCACCCCTCAGCCCAGAGCCTGTGCCCCCACCCCTGCCCCAGCCCTGTGAAAGTGAGTGAGGGAAGGGGAACACAAGCAATTGGGGGGAGAGGCTGGAGTGAGTGGGGGCAGGGCCTTGGGGAAGGGGGTGGGGCAAGGGTGTTTGGGTTTGTGCGATTAGACAACTGGCAACCAGATCCCAGGGTAAGATAATGAATTGCCCTGGGCACCTCTCCACCACTGCAGTGTGCTGGCTGTGCACCTACTCTAGAGGTGGCTGTGTGATTCCTGAATGTATTTAGCTTTGCAACAGACAAAGAAAACAGAACTGATTATTTTAGTTTAAGCTAATAGCAATGAGACTTACTGTATTGTAGGCACACCAACTGTTAATACGCTCCTATTGTTTGTCAGGGTATCTAGCTAAATGGAAATAGATCCTCTTCTGAAGGGTATTCAAATATAATGGAATTGTTACTGGTCTGGAAATTCTGGTGGGAAAATTCATGCCATTGACCAGCAGGGCTTTAACAATGTGGGTAACATACAGACGTCCTGCAAAATCCAACAAAATCTTGGTTCTTTTTCCTGTAACAGCTTCAGCATTCCAGCTTTGGCTAAGCACAGTGAATAAACTAATTTAGATACGTTCTTTCACAAACAATCTTTCTAAATCCTCTGAGACTGTCTCCTTTAGCAAACACAGAAGGTTTTTTAGAAGCAACAGATTGCCTACTTTTTATCCCTTTTCTTTCCTGTTCAATGGCAGCTGAACTTATTGGTAAAAATCTTTATACATGTGTAGAGCAGTGTACAAAGACTTCTGCCCTGGTTTAGTCCTCTGTCATCCCTTGACCCCCCCCAAAAAATGAACAAGCAAACTGGAGGTCAGTGCTCTGTTACTAGAATAAGAATTTGAAATTAACCTGAGTCCCCAGAATGATACCAGGATCTGTCCAGCAGGAAGGTCATGAATTGGAAGCCCCTTTTAAATTTTTTTTTTTTGGGTGAACAATTGGTACTGTCAAAGTCAGATTCAAGACTCACAAAATTTGTCAGACCACTGTGTTTATTAGCAAAGCGCTTTGCCAATGCACCCAAATATGTGAGCCTCCTGCAAAAGCTCAAGCTAACTTATTTAAACAGATAAGGGAAAGCCAATTTAACATGAGACAAAAGGAAGCAGAAACTGACAAATATACATACATATCTTATTTGCACACTAACGTTTACCAATCTCCTAGCTCAGTAGAAGCTCTAAGTTAATTAGTTTGAGGACCCATTGTCTCACACTCCTTAATGTTTCTCTTCCTGACAACTATATTTCAACAAACCCTTCAAGCAGCATTTCTTTAATGAATTGTAATTTCAATATAATTCATTCTACTTTCACAATACCTATCCACTGACTGCCCAGGTCTAAGACTTTATAATAGGGCAAAAATGCTTTTCTGGGTGTGGAAAGAGCCCAGTGGCAAATAAAGTGCAGAAAGACAGAGGCAGAAAGGAGTGGGAGAACCCAGGAAGGAGACAAAGAAGAAAAAAGGACTGGACAGGAGACGAATTTGTGGTAATGAGAAAAGAAGAAACAATCAGTTGTGGAGCAAAGTGCCTTTCATAAACTAATAGTTTCAAATAATGTTAACTTTCTAGTGCCTTTTCAATGCACTATATTACATGCTGAATGTCTCAGAGAAGCTAAAACCTTCATTCCTGGCACCTACCCGCAGCCCAAGCAGCAACACTGTCCCACAAGGATACCCCAACCTTATACATTTTCAGAGTAAGAGATAATTAATTGTCAGACCTAGTCCATCCTGCTGTCAGTGCAAGTTTGTTTTTTATTGTATATTTACTAATACATTCAGCTAGTTTACATGTTCCAAGTGTTGAGACTTCTACCACTTCCGTAGAAATTTATTTTACAGGCTAGTAGATCCTAAAAGTGACTACCTTTTTCTTTACAGTTTTTTTAATTCTAAAACAACTCTTCTCTGTCCCCAGACATGCAACTTCCTACTAAAAAAAACAAAAACAAAACAAAACAAACATTTTTTGATGGTAAGAATGAGAGTTGTGGCATATAAATGTCCCCGTTGAACTGTGCAGTAGAAAGCAAACTTTTCAGCCACCATTTATTGCTGAAGTATGTGTGCGTTGAATGCAGAAGGCTCTGTTATTTATTTAAAATAGTACCTATGGGATATGCATCTAATTTCTGAGAGACGCTGTTGTTACTGAACTGCCAGCTTTCACTGTTTTGGATTAATTTGAAGGCTGGTTCAAAAGCAAGCCCTTCTTGCAAGGAAGGATATTGTAATGCAATGTCAGAATAAGATATTTAAAATTTCACTCAGAACTGACTATTAAATGAATCCTGTGACAAATCCAGAAGGCACTGATCAGAATATCCCTATTTTAAACCTCCCCCCCACCCCAAGCTTGGTAACTGGGCAAAAGCATTGGTGCAACCAAATATCAGGAGCCTTGGAGCAAACTCAGTGGTTTGATCATTGGCCTGCTAAACCCAGGGTTGTGAGTTCAATCTTTGAGGGGGCCATTTAGGGATCTGGGGCAAAAATTGGGGATTGGTCCTGCTTTGAGCAGGGGGTTGGACTAGATGACCTCCTGAGGTCCCTTCCAACCCTGATATTCTATGATTCTATGAAATGTATCATATAGGGTTGCCGATTTTGGTTGGACATATTCCTAGAGGTTTCATCACAGGACGATCTTTAATTAAAGATCAATCTTTAATTCCTGGGGACAAGGAAAAGAGACAGATTTTTAAAGGTATATAGCTCCCTAGCTGTGTCTTTAGGTGCATAAATACCTTTAAAAATCTGGCTCAATGCTCATGCCTATCATTGTTTCAACAAGAAAATGAAGGTGTTATATAGTCTCCAAAAATGAGGGGATCTGGAACTATTTTTATTAACAAACAGCCAAGCCACAAGTCAATCATGCAAACCAGTGAATAAAGCAAACTCTCTGTGAAATGAAAACAATCTTATGATTATTCCCACCCTCAGCTCTCTCAGGTGGTTAAGGTTATCCCTGCTGGTCCTCCACCTTGCTAGGGGGAGGAGTACAAGAGTGAATAGCACCAAGGCACATGGTGTCAACGCTCACCAGGCTGCAAGGGGAAGAAGTGCTGCATTTGAGTCCAACAGAACAGCAGCACTTCTTCCACCTGCTGATGTGGGTTGCGGTCAAGATGAACTGGAACAGGGGTGGCCAACCTGAGCCTGAGAAGGAGACAGAATTTACCAATGTATATTGCCAAAGAGCCACAGTAATAAGTCATCAGCCCCCCATCAGCTCCCACATCCTGCTTTCAGCACCTCCAACCAACTGGCAGCCCCCATGGATCAGTGCCTCCCCCTCCCTCCCTGCATCTCCCAATCAGCTTTCTTGTGGCATGCAGAAGGCTCTGAGGGGGGGAGGAAAAGGAGTCAGGGCATGGCAGGCTCAGGGAGAGCACGGGAAGGGGTGGAGTGGGGGCAGGATAGGTGCCAACTCTGTGGGTGCTCCAGGGCTGGAGCACCCACAGGGAAAAATTAGAGAGCACCCACTGACAGCCAAGCTCCCCTCTTCCCCCACACCCAAGTGCACCGCGTCCCCACTCCTCTGCCTACCTCCCAGCGCTTCCCGCCGCCAAACAGCTGTTTGGCAGCACTTAGGACTTTCCAGGAGGGATGGGGGAGGAGCAGGGACGCAGTGCTCTCAGGGGAGGAGGCGGAGAAGAGGCGGGGCAGGGACTTGGGGGAAGGGGGGTGGAATGGGGGCAGGAAGGGGGTAGGGACTTTGGGGAAGGGGTAGAATGGGGGCAGGGCGAGGGCGATGTTGAGCACCCACCAGGTACAGCAGGGGTCAGCGGCTGGGGCAGAGCCAGGAGTTGAGCAGTGAGCACCCCCTCGCCCACTGGAAACTTGGCACCTGTAGCTCCAGCCCCGAAGGAGTCGGTGCCTATACAAGGAGCCGCATATTAACTTCTGAAGAGCCGCATGTGGCTCGGGAGCCAGAGGCTGGCCACCCCAGACTAGATCAGTGAATCGGGGAGTCACAGACTATCAGGGTTGGAAGGGCCCTCAGGAGGCCATCTAGTCCAACCCCCTGCTCAGAGCCGCACCAACCCCAACCTGCTCACGGGGGAGGGAGGTGTCGGGGCTCAGGCGGGCCAATCCAGAAGAGAAGCCCCCTTCTCCCCAAGCCTCCGGAGAGCGGGTCTGCAGCACGGACACAGCCCGCGGCCCCGCAGAGCGTTTCCAGGGGCGAGGCGGTCCGCCAGGGCCGCTGGAGGAAAGACAACAGGCCGGGTCTGACTGGCGACGGGCTGGGGCCGCAGCAGGCCGTTGCTAGACCGTGCACACGCCGGTTTACAGGCAGGCGCAGCGGCGGCGGCTGCGGAGGAGGAGGAGCTGCTGGGCTGGGTGGCAGCGTTGTTTCCATGCGGTCAAGCGGGGCGGGGGCCGAGCACCCTCCGTTCCCGCCAAAGCTGCTCAGCCCCGCCCAGGGACACGGCCTGCCCGCGGGCAGTCCCAGAGACACGGGGGGGAGGGGCGCTCGTTGGTGAAGCGGGGCTGGACTCGAGACCGAAGGGCCCCCACGGGAGGCAAATGACCCTACTCCCCCAGAGCACGTTTCAGCGCTAGTCCCGCTTAGCTGAGGGGGGAGGGGCGAGACTCTAGTCAGCGTTTGGCGGGTTCCCCCCCCCATCTTAAAGAGCCCCTCCCCGGAGCGGGGTGCTCACCGCTGAAGGGGAGGGTGCGCGTGGGAGCGACGCCAACCGCTCGGGAGCGCGCGCGGAGGGTGAGGGGGTCTCCCGCCGCGCCGGGTGGCCTGGGGGGCGGTCGCGAGGCGCCTCCCTCCCCCCGCGCCCTGGGGGTTCTCTGCCCACGCGCGCGGGGCGGGGCCGCGCCGCCGGTGCAGCATTGGGGCCCCGCGGAGGGGCGGGGCCATCGGGCGTGGGCGGAGCCTGCAGCTGGCGCCCTCCCCGGCGGCCCAAGTTCCGCAGGGTTTGAATGCAGGCCCCTGCAAGATGGCGGGCAGGCGAGGAGGTGAGGGGCCGGCCAGGGGTGCTCGCTTCCTGGGTCAGCGGGGATGGGGGTGAGGAGCTGCCCCCCACAGCGCACCTCAGGGCCTGTGCGGCCTCCGCCCCCGCACACCCCGAGACCTACGGCAGGGCCCCGGTGGCCGCGGAACCTGCGGGGGGACAGTGTGGGGTGCCCGGGGGGGCGGCAGCGGCGTGCAGTGCCTGGGGGAGGGGCGGGGGTACAGTGTGCGGTGCCCGGGGGGGCGGGGGTGCAGTGTGAGGTGTCGGGGGGGCGGCGGCGTGCAGTGTCGGGGGAGGGACGGGGGTACAGTGCAGGGTGCCCGGGGGGGGGCCGGCGGTGTGCAGTTTCGGGGAAGGGGCGGGGGTACAATGTGGGGTGCCCGGGGGGGCGGCAGCGCCGTGCAGTGCCGGGGGGGCGGTGAGGGTACAGTGTGGGGTGTCCTAGGGGGCGGCAGCGGCATGCAGTGCCTGGGGGAGGGGCGGGGGACAGTGTGGGGTGCCTGGGGGAGGGGTGTGGGGATAGTGTAGGGTGCCCGGGGGGCGTCGGTGTACCTTGACGGGGGGAGGGGCGGGAGGACAGAGTGTGGGGCCTGGGGGAGAGAGGGACTCTGTCCGCTGCTAGGGGAAGCAGGGGGTGGCATCACTGTTCCATGCCTGCGGGAGGCTTTTGGCGGGAGAGGTTGCTGCATGAAGTTAGAAATAGCCAAGGCCTCCCCCAGCCTGGGTAACCTCCAGTGTCTCTCCCGCTCCTCTCCTTTCCAGTGGCTATGTGCTAATTGCAGTCCTGGTTGTGACACAAGTGAACAATCCCCTGCTCACGCAGAGGAAGGAATTCAGCTGTTGTCAAATACACCCTGACTCTTACTAAAACACGGGGGGAAACTGTTGCTTTGGGCTCCAGACTTGTGACTTGCTATAAACTTTGGACTATCCCTCCTAACAGAGTTCTGAACTGTTGCAATTTATTGTTCCATAGTCGGCACCCTTACAACTTTACAATAGTTACATTGTAAATTGTAACCCTCCTAAATTTGGCCCAATTGACAAGAAATCGGAGATCTTTCTGGAAGAGGGATTTGCCTCTGTCTCATCCCAATCACCATGGTTGCATAGCAAGTACAAGAGTGTTGATTCCACTTGGCTAACTGCAGATACTTCTCGGTCTTGTAAAAAAAAAAAAAAGTGAAGGGCTTCTACATAACTGCAGTCAAAAGCATGAGTACCTTCAGGTCAGGGTAATTATTTATTTCTGTTTTGTTTCAAAACTGGTAACTATACTGAGAATCTTTTCCTATGAAGAATTAGTATGTCCTAGGTCAGTGCTACTCAAAGTGGTGGTCCGCAGACCGGCGCTGGTCCGCAAGCCATTGGCTGCTGGTCTGTGCACACATTGGGGGAAAAATTGCCGGTCCCCCACATCAGCTTGAGAAGCACTGTCCTAGGTAGTTTTTTTTTTTTTTTTTTAATCATTGCATGAATACACATAGTATGGAGTGGTGGGTGAAATTCTCTGGCCTACGTTGTGCAGGAGGTCAGACTAGATGATCATAATGGTCCTTTCTGATCTAAATATCTATGAATCATATGCAGAGCTGAGGTTCAGGCAGAGAACTATTACAGGCTTACTTTATACTTAACTGGAGTAGCATTGGTTCTGTCTGCCTGCGTGCTACATTTGTAGTTCTACAAATATATTGTGGATAATTCTTACAAATTACAATCTGGGGGCTCGGGAGCAAACTAAAAATCAAGTGCTTAATTTTTTTCAACTAAGCTGAGACATTAAATTAGTAAAGAATCCTATTTTCTTATTGTAGCTTGGTATGTGCCTTGTCTAGCTTCACTTGAGACCATCCAGGAATTATGTAGGAAGGAAAATCTCACATGTAAATCCCTTGGAATCACCAACAGGAATCTAAAGAGTTATGAGGTGGAATATTTATGTGACTACAAGGTAGAAGAGGTAAGATAAATGTCTAGTCTTACAGAACAATTTGATCAATATTTCTGTTTGAAAGTGAGAGGCAGTAGTTTTCCTTAAGGTTTAAAGTGTGAGGCTAGCTGAGGGCTCTTGTTATGCTGCTGTTGACATTGAACAAAATATTTCAGAATGTTGAAGCCTACATAAAGTGTTCTTTAGCTCTGATTCTGTAAGGAAGGAAGGTTCTGCTGAAATAATGGAAATGTTAATAACAGAGCACAAAATGTCTGACCTTGTTTATCAGTGCTAAAGCAAATCTTACTGTGCTTAGACAACAGCACAGTATGTATTATTATGCTTCTCTTCTCCCTTGTTAGTACTGCAGTCTGTTCCTTGAACAGTTAAGGCCACATGCTACAACTGGGTCCATTGCCAGATCCCAGTTAGGCACCATGTGTGTGCAGAAACCTACCAGTGCGTGTCTGGTTTAAGGATTTGGCCTTATTGCTCTATTCACTTTGAAAACAAACCTCCCTTTGAAATAATTACATTTTACAATACATCATCTTCTTCTTAGTAGTAAATATAGTATTAAGAATTGTTTTTACTGTATTATTCCTCTAGGATGGCTTGTGTAACTATTACAAATAGTACTGTTAGAGGTTTTTTGGTAAGTTTAGATTTTTTTTTGTTTGTTTGTTTTGTTCTGTGTAGGGTGTTACTTTATTCTCTTTCCTTATAAAAGTTAGTATATATGACCTTAACTGTGGCTGTGCTAACAAACTAACCCATGCTGGTATAATTTTATTATTTTGGGTTATTCTATCCAGCTGTGTGGTTATCCATGTCCTTACAAGTGGTGCACAAAGTACATACCCAGTTACCTTGCATTTGAAATGCTTGATCCTCTACTGTTCGGACCAGATGGCTGTGAATTTAACTATGTGGTGTTATGCCTCAATCATAAGGAGGGTGTTACGGATGTTAGTTTGACTGCTCCTCAGTTTATGCATTTTTGCCATCTCCTTAATGATAATCACTCCTCTGTTTAATTTTATTTACTATGGATGTGATACCAAAGCAGTTGTATCATTGAACAACCACACTTTATTTTCAAGATATTTTTGATTAACTGTTGGAAATGCTATGGCTAAATCTGTATCTATTTCTCTATTTCAAGGGCACAGAGCACTTCCTTGTGAAATGGAAAGGATGGCCAGAATCCTCAAATACCTGGGTAGCTTTGAAAAATCTTAAATGCCCATTGCTCCTTCAGTACTTCCATAGCGACAAGAATGAATATTTATCTCGGCTAAAGCGAGGCAAAGCGGTAATATTGAAAAACCATATGAAAGCTTTGAACCCTGTAGTAGCACAGTACATAGTAAAGAAGGCTAAACAAAGAATAGCTCTACAGAGATGGAAGGAAGAACTCAACCGGAAAAAGAACCATAAAGGAATGATTCTTGTAGAAAACACTGTGGATCTTGAGGGCCCTCCTTTAGACTTTTACTACATTAATGAATATAAACCTGCTCCAGGAATAAATGTAATGAATGGAATCACAACCGGCTGTGAATGCTCTGATTGCCCTGCTGAGAAGTGTTGTCCAGAAGAGGCTGGATTTTTCTTGGCTTACAATAAACAAAAGCAGTTAAAAATCCAACCAGGCTTGCCTATCTATGAATGCAACTCATATTGTAGATGTGGTCCTGAATGCCCTAACAGGATAGTACAGAAAGGCACACCGTATTCTCTTTGCATCTTCAGAACTAACAATGGACGTGGCTGGGGAGTAAAAACCCTCCAGAAAATTAAAACAAAGAGATTTGTGATGGAGTATGTTGGAGAGGTATGTATTTATCTCAGAGATAAATTATTTTATAAGTATATAATAAAAGATTTGTGTTCTCCTAACACTTTTATAAAATATTCTTTCCTTTTTCAACACTTTTGGATTCTGTTACATAACAGATAAATATGCCTTTGCTGTTAATGAAGTACATTGAAGACCTCTCATTTGAAAGTCAAATTACCTTTATATTGTATGACCCAGGGTGTTTTCTGCACCAAAGCAATGCTAAGGGGCTGAAGTGCAAAAAAGATCCTTGGCATTGATTTGTTATATCTTAACTTTTAGAACCAAGTCTTGTCTCTTCTTTCACAATTTTTTTTTTTCTTTTTAAATCAGACCCTTCTTTACCTCTTGTCAATCAAATTCCTTGTCAGTATCCTGATCGTCTTCTCATCTTGACTACTATGGCCTTCTCTTCTAAGGTTCTCTTAGTACTGATCTCATCCCAGGCCAAATTACTGCAAAAATTATTTTTATCACTTGTCATGCTGATCACTTCAGCCCTTGTATTTCACCATGTGTAAACTTGGAAAATAGGTTGTGCTTTAAAATGTATTGGTCAATACCAGTTCACACGTTGCTTGCCCTGTCTACACTAGGTGCAAAGACCTGTTTAAAATAGTTAGTTAAAATGTGTTAGATAACATGTCTTAAAATAGTGAATTTTCCTAGTCTAGAAATGGCCCTTGAGTCACACAGTGCGACCATGAACCAGTGAAGTATCAGGTTAAACTTGTCCTTCCTTTCAGGGCTCTACATGATCCAGTTTCTGCTTACATCTCTCCCCAACAATCTGTGGTACACCACTGATGCCAGCATCAGTATTGTATTTGTCCCCTTGCACAGCTATTTCTTTCTTCTGTGTGCTACTTCTATGCTTACCCTCCCCAAGCTATCCAATTCACATTCAGGTCCTTCCTAAAAACTCACTTAGAATGTACAAAAAGAAAAGGAGGACTTGTGGCACCTTAGAGACTAACCAATTTATTTGAGCATGAGCTTTCACGAAAGCTCATGCTCAGATAAATTGGTTAGTCTCTAAGGTGCCACAAGTCCTCCTTTTCTTTTTGCGAATACAGACTAACACGGCTGTTACTCTGAAACTTAGAATGTACAGGAGATCAGTTTCTCAAAATAGAATTAATCCTGTGTGATGTTATAAGGATACTTTTTTTGGAGGGTGGGGGAAGAGAGAGAGGCAGGACTTCAAGTGAAGGTGGTAATTAGTTGTTTGTTTGTCCTTCCCTTGTGGCCGCCTCCTCCTCCCCTCCCCTACCCCCCCCCCGCACGGCTGTATGTGATTATACTTTGTTACTCAGAAGGTATAACTGAGTGGTAAGCTCCCAAATCTTCAAGGGATTGTTAAAATGTTCACTGTTTTTCTTTGCTGGTAGAGTTAGCACAACAAAATCTTTTTCTGGTAATAACAAAAGTAAAGTATATATTTAAAGTAGAAGACTGGGGATAAAATTGCATAGTCTGCAGCCTGAAGCAGGAGCCCTCTTTCAGACAGCTTCTGCATATCTCCATTCTGCTAATGTGTGCTGGCCATCTCTGACTAATGATAAGCTATACCAGTAAATGTGCAGTTTTGCTTGTATAATTGTGTCTACACTAGGGGCTTCTGCCAGCACCGCTGTCAGTCAGGGATCACAACTCTTCACACCTTTGACCAACATAATTGTGCTGGCAAAAGTCTGTAGTGTAGATATAGCTATAAGCCCAGTACTGTAAAGCGATCCATTTGCAAAAAAGTCACATTGAAATCAGTGGTACTTTATCTGGGCATTAGGGTCTGCATAGGTAAATTATATTACAGATTTTGTACCATACGTAGTAACTCAGCAGGGAGTGGGGAGAAGTTTTGAGAGTAGCTAAAGTTACAAGTATAACCTGATATATTGATTCTCTCATACACTGAGGGAACTGGGGGGAACATGACTGGTTCCACCTTCCCTGAACCTTTTTGTGGTTCTGCTTGAAGTGAACTATTTTGTACAGGTGGAAAAGTAATATGGAGGTTTAAGTAGTAAATATAAACTCTTTAGGAGAAATGACAAGGCCCTGTAGATAGGGTAGATTGTAATTGTCTATTGACCACATCCTCCTTTAGGGAGTCAATGATTTAAAGTTCTCTAAAATGTAGTTATAAAGATTACTTATAGAGGAGTTCAGAAAAGTTGGGGGGCAAAGATAAATTATTTTATAGCAGGTCTTTTTATATTCAAGTTTTTATTCTACATTGTATAGAAAGCAATGGGAACATCACTTATCTGTAAATACATATCCAGGGAAACTGTCCAATATTATATTGCCTGAAGAGAAAATACCATCACTATCTATAAATGCTACTAATTTTTTTCCCCCACTGTTACTACACCTTCTTCTTAACTATTTGAAATGGGCCATCCTGATTATCACTACAAAAGGTTTTTTTTCTCCTGCTGATAATAGCCCACCTTAATTAGTTGGTCTCCTTACAGTTGTATGGCAACACCCATTTTTCATGTTCTGTGTGTGTATATATCTATGTATATCTTCCTACTGTATTTTCCACTGCATGCATCTGATGAAGCAAGTTTTAGCTCACAAAAGCTTATGCCCAAATAAATTTGTTAGTCTTTAAAGTGCCACAAGTACTCCTCTGTTTCTACAGAAACAAACCATCAGTAATTAGTCAATTTAAATAGCTATGTTCAAGTGTTCCTTATTCCTTACAGATACACAGCAACCTTCTTACTTCCTTTTAAAGACAAGTCTCCCTACTTCTGTTCAAGAAAATGTAAAAGTTTTTTCTAACTTTTGGGGTTTTGTTTCAGTTCAGTAACAGTTAATAATATGATGCAGGTTTCTTTTTTTAGGTGATCACAAGTGAAGAAGCAGAGAGACGAGGTCAACTGTATGACAACCAAGGAAATACATACTTGTTTGACCTGGACTATGACTCGGATGAATATACGGTGGATGCAGCTCAATATGGAAATGTGTCCCATTTTGTGAATCACAGTGTAAGGGCTTTTTTTTGTATTCGAGAACTGTCCAGGTTGCACCAAGAATGCCTTCTCCTTTTGTAAATATCTTGATATCAAACACACAACTTTCATGGAATGACTTGTTTCATACCAACCTCTTTTTCCCCTTCCGAAGAAAATGACTTGAGAGTGGATTAATGCTGTTACAGCAGCACAGTCATGTGAACTTGAAATCTTTGAGGAAAAATTGAAGTCACTTTGTCTCATGTTTTTAAAAGTCTAAATTAAAATTTTTATGAAACAATGAATGTGAGGGATCCTAAAATGGACAGAAGTACCATCCGATGAAGTGAGCTGTAGCTCACGAAAGCTTATGCTCAAATAAATTTGTTAGTGTCTAAAGTGCCACAAGTACTCCTTTTCTTTTTGTGGATACAGACTAACACGGCTGCTACTCCGAAACCTGTCAAAATGGACAGAGTGCATGAAAATGAAAGGGGCCTCAAATATTCCCACAAACCCCACAATCCTAACTTTTATTAATGCTTTTTTCTTGGATGCTGCAAGAAAGGCATCTTTCTAAACATACAACATAACCGAATGATCAGTTAAATAGGATGGAAGAAATACTGATACATACCTTATTTGGAGCGAAATTAAATATGAAAGAATATAAAGTAGCTTAGATTTAAGACAATGTTTGAAACAACAATTATTCTTTAGTTTTCACAAACATTGGGAGTGCAAGGTTGGTTTTTATTAACAGGATCACTCCACAAGACAGCACGTTAAATAGCAATTTTATTTTACCTGTTGAAGTAAAAATAAAAAGAGAGTTTTCACTGTTCCTTATTCTTTCAGGCTCAGAATTACCTAAGAGGAAGGTATCAGCAGTTTCTGAATTAGGGATTTTCATTAAAATGTAAAATAACATGATCAGTGGTCCTGATCCTGAAATATGATCTATGTGGATGGATCTCTGAGCTCAAGCAGAGACCCACTGACCTCATTGGAACTCAGCCTAGGGATAAGGGTTTGCCTAAGTAGATCAGATAGCAGAGTTGGAATCATAATCTGTATTTCCAGCATATTCAGTACCTGTTTCCAGACACCCAAAACAAATTTTTCTCTTCAGATAATTGAATACCAACAGTATAGGAAATAACTGCATAATTTAACCCCTGGCTGTTGATTAAAATTATATGAACTATTAACGTCTGAAATACAAGAAGAGGAAGAGAGTGTTTGAATGTATTTTTGTTGTAAGTAATGGAGAGAAGGAATTTTCCTGCCTTTTCCATAGCATATCTCTCCCCTGCAGTTTTCCTCCTTTCCTCAGCACCATTTGTAAACTTGCTGGGGAACTTGAAATTGAAATCCCACCTTTTCATCCTTTAGTAATTCTTGTTTAAGTCTGAACTTACTTTAGATTGCCTTTTATGAAATTGTTTTGATTCACCCACTCCACTCTACTCAGTTGCAATCACTTTCAAGCTTTAACTTTTTTTACTAGGTTGTTATAGTTTTAGTGTGCTATACCTGAAGAAGAGCTCTGTGTAGCTCAAAAGCTTGTCTCTTCACAAACAGAAGTTGGTTCAATAAAAGATATTATCTCACTCACCTTCTCTGTGTACTATACCCACACAGCCATGGTGTCAATACTGTTGCTTAACAGGGTCCTGCTTTCATTTAATAGTGATGTTTCAACAGCTGTAATTCTGTTGACTTACAATGGCAAAAATCACAAGTAACTCCACTGAACCTGAGAGGAGACTCAGCCCCTAAATTGTTATAGTGTCACTTTCTTCTCGCTAGTAGCGCACAATATGTTTTAATTGCCATTCCCTACACTGTGTCTACCAGTTCTGTTTTGTTAGCAAATGTACACCTGAATTACAAAACTATAACTTTGCTTTGCAGTGTGATCCAAATCTTCAGGTCTTCAATGTTTTCATTGATAACCTTGATCTACGTCTTCCTCGGATAGCGCTGTTTTCTACGAGAACCATCAAGGCTGGAGAAGAGCTCACCTTTGATTATCAGATGAAAGGTATGTACAGTGTAAATCTCTGTGTGCAGGATAGATGGTACTAGCTGGTTTTGTTGCAGCCTGATCAATTTTCTGCATGGGTTTGCTGAAATCAAAGTGTTTAACTTCCTCTTTTTGGACACACCACTCTCTTCTCTGTTTTTACCCACTTTGTTCTGCCAACACCTCCTTCCAGCTCCTACTTAATCCAGTCAATAATCTGTGCAGGGCAGGTTTAAAGAATGATGCACGGCACCCCTATGCACATGAAAGTATATTAAATGAAAATTAGAGCCCTGCATGGGACTATTTTTAATCCAAACAAAAAAAGATTGGTTTACGTATTGAGAGCTGGGTGGCTGGAGAGTGCTGGCTGGCAGCCCAGGTCCAAAGGCAGAGCTGTCTCCAGCAGCAGCGCAGAAGTAAGGATGGCATAGTGTGGTATTGCCACCCTTACTTCTGTGCTGCTGCCTTCAGAGCTGGGCCCTCGGCCAGCGGCCACCACTCTCCTACCACCCAGCTCTGAAGGCAGCAGCGCAGAAGTAAGGGTTGCAGGGTATGGTATTTCCACTCTTACTTCTATGCTGCTGCTGGTGGGATGCTGCCTCAGAACTGGGCACCTGGCCAGCAGCTGCTGCTCTCTGGCCACCCAGCTCTGAAGGCAGCACAGAAGGATGGCAATACTGCGACCCCTCTCCTACAGTAAATTTGCAACTCCTCCTCCCCCACTACCTTCTTCTGGTCAGGACCCCCAGTTTGAAAAACGCTGGTCTTCCCCGTGAAATCTGGTCTTTTGTGTACTTTTACCCTGTACTATACAGATTTCACGGGGGGAGACCAGGTTTCACAGTCCGTGATATGTTTTTCACGGCCATGAATTTGGTAGGGCCCTAGTTATGCATTTGGTATGCTGAGACCATTGCCTATTGCCCTGACTAATATTCTCTCATTACTTCCTTTTGCTTCCTTATCTGTCTGTCTAGATCCACTTGTTGTCTTTTTGTACTTCAGATTTCAAGCTCTTTGAGCAGGGACCACCACCTTAGTCTGTGTTTATACAGCATCTAGCATATACAGCATCATCCATGATGAGCTCGGAGCCAATCCACAATAATCTGTACAATAAGATTCCAGGATTGTTACTTTGAAGCCTAAAATGTCTGTGGAGTCAGTGTGAAGCAGTGAAAACATATACAAGCATGACTGAGAACTCTTTATTTAGAACGTCACCAGGTTCAATCATCAGTAGGATTCATGGTCTGTTACTGTTCAACCCTTAAATTCTCAGCCATTTAGACTTCATGAATTTCACCCATGCAACAGCATGAGCTTTCAGCTACTAGTAAATAATAATTTTAGGTAACAATTCTTTAAAGATTTATACTAATGCTTAACTTTGCGCGCACACAAGTAGTCCCATATAATTTAGTGGAACTTACTCACATGTGTGAAGCTAGATACATGCACAGGTCTTTTGAATTGGGTCAAAAATTGTAAGCTTTTTGGGGCAGAGACTACCTTTTTTTCTTGCACAATAGCAATGCCTAATAAATAATATCCTTTTCCAACCACCATCAATTCTGTTTTTGTATATTCTTATGTATTTAGGTTCTCTCGATGTGACTTCAGACTCTGATGCTGTCAGCCCAACGAGAAAGAGGATCAGAACTGTGTGCAAGTGTGGAGCTGTGTGTTGCAGAGGGTATCTCAACTGAATTCTCAATAGCCAAAGTTGCAAATAAATTATTTCATTTTGTGTCTTTTTTTTTAAATGTATTTTAAGAAGACTGCTGTTCTAGTTCACTTATACTTACAAACTGGAGTATTTTTACATATGAGTGAATCAATATAATGAAAACAAAGCATTAAATTTGTATTTGAAAATGTCATTAGCCAAAGAAAGAGATATTACAACTGCTCTTAAGTATGAAAACTGGCTATGTGGATTAAAAACTAGATCTCCTTGGAATTATTTGCACACTGTGGTTTAAGAGCTGATGGAGGTGCATGTTAATGTGAAGTCAAAGTTGAATATTCAAGTGTGTGTATGACTCCAATCCTGTGAAGAGCTGATTTCAATATGAGGTTGTTCCACATCTTGTGCTTTATGAAATGGAAATCTAATACCATTGATATACTAGAAATCATAGTTGACTTACCATTTTTCTTAAAAGGTTTCAAGAAGTAGCAGTAAAATTTGGGGCCCTGATCCTCCATTGGGATCTACTACCATTAAATTCTGCATAGGTATGAAAGTTCATAGAGTACACTTAAGAAATAGTTTGTTTGGCTTTTGTTTTTTTGAAGTGTCCATGGAACTTCACACAAGCACACTGATCAATGTTAGCAGATGCTGGACACAAGATTGGGTAGTCATCATTGGTGAAATTATTGGTGAAAGTTTGGAAAGCGATAGACAGGAATTGAGTAAATAAAATTAGCCAATATTTCTTTCATGAACCTAGTGCATTGATATCCAGTTATATGGCATAGACATAAAAGTATCCCAGCAATGTAATTGTATCAACAGCTGTCTTATGTTACAAACTTTTACATATTACGAATTTTTTCTACCTCGTGGTAGACTTTAAACACATTATGCCTGTTTTTTTTCCTGTTGTAATAACATAACTTCAGTGAAGTTACAGAAAGGGTGAATTTGCCCATTTACTGTAGACAATAGTAGGACATTCTTTGAATCTTGAATGTAAAAGGCTGAAAAACTTACTGTTATTCAGCTTATTGAATATTTGTTTTTTCTCTTAATCTTCAAAAATATCAGATGTTTATTGAAAATGTGATGATGAATGCTAAATTGTTCTTGACTTCAGAGAAGCACCCAACAGCAATTAAGTTAGTTGTAGACCATGGGTGGAACCACAAAGTAATTGTACTCCAGGGACAAAAGTTCAAGTCTTATTTTTCTCATTGATTGATTGATTGTAAACATTGCATATTTCTTGGAAGTGATGTACAGAATCTTTAAGGGATCAGGCATAACTGTTTCTCATCAAATAGACATTTGATGTATATCATGAAGACAGCTACTTACTGTTATAAGGTACAGTGCTGTTGGCTCAGGTGGTTGAGGTCAGGTGTTCAGCCTATGATTATCTAGTTGGTTTGTTAAAAATATGCCTTAAATTTCATGTTTGTTATTGGCACTGCACCAAGAGTCTTTGAAGGACAATATGAGCATTTGTTAATGTTAAAAGCACAAATGTACTTGAACTGCAGAACTGGCTCTCTGTAGGATAGTGAAATTTTGTACACCAAGGCTTATCCAATTTGTGATTGGGCATACACATTTGGGACTATTAGCAATGTACAAAGCTATGTATCTGCTTGTAAACTGAAGTTTATAATTTTGAAGTAGATGATTTATATTGTTTAATGAATGGCATACTAATTGCTTAGGTTTAAACACATCTAACATTGCTATGCTACCTGGAGTCCATACTTGAATGAAACTGCTGCATCTAGTTATTTTTAAAGGTATTATTGTTAGTAGATAGAATTAGTCATGTGTCTCCCCCATAAGTATTTTATAAATCTTAAGGGAATCTTAAATGCCCTTTTTTTAAAAAAAAAAAAAAAAAAAAAAAATTGTTTGAGCCAACTTCATTCCTTTTCCATTTACATACTGCCCCAATAAATGGGGTTGTGTGTACCCATGTAATCCTTCATTTCATTTCCTTGCCCCTGTCCATGCTACAAGACACATGAAAGGCCTCAGACACCTTGGTTGGCTGCTTCGCTCCTTCCTCTTTGGCCCTGCTCATGGGTATCCTTAACCAAACTACAGGGATAGGCAATTACAGCTATCTACATTTTAAATAGATAAAGGTCTTACAGCTGTCAAAATCTGAATTTAGGTCCTGTTTTTTTACAAGTCAGTGTGTATAGCACCAGGTGCTCTTCTCTAGGGGCTGTGTGTTACCTCTCCTGAATTCAAATCTTGGGAAGTAACAGGAAATTATTAGATATAAAGTCTACCGCTGTATCCTGTTACTTATTTAGGACCTCAAAGCTTGTTTTGTGTTTACCAATTTACAGTGCATTTCAATTTGCCTTCTGTTAATTGGACATTAAGTTGTTTTTTTTTTAAAGTGACATTGAAAAAGCTGTTTTCAGTTTCTTAGCAAGCCCAGACCAACCTTGCTTTGGCCTTTGCTTTTTTGTGGGCATTACCATGGTTACCACTGTAGCTGTGTGAATAGCACTTGGGTACTGGTAACCTATTAACTGGCTTCTGGCTGGTTTTGAGGTAGCAAAACTAAAAATGCTGCAGCATCCTCACCAAGCAAAAGCTACTGTGTATTTAAGTTCTCAGTTCTACCAGCTCTGTTTGGTTATTTCCATTATGGGTTGGGGCTGTGTATTTGTTTATAACCTCAGGAACATTACTTTTGCATAAAATGTGACATCTTTCTTTGTAATAGCAGTTAGTTTCCTATAGTTCTTTTGGTAAAATAAATTAAATTTAGTTTTTTCTTTTGTTGGCGGTGTATAATAACTACCATCCCTTCTGTAGGTCTTAAATTTTGTTCATGTACTCTCATACAACATTAGCTAGCAGCTCAGAAAAAGTCCTGATGAATTACTTTTGCATGTCTGAGTGACCTCATTTTACCAGCATTTCTGTGAATGTATTCATAGCCCTATAGTGTGATAGAATAGTAAATTCACTCTCTTCCCTCTCCAGCCCCTTGTCAGTTGCCTCTAATTAAATAAGTAATAACCCTTCTGTAAGTTTAGAGAATGTAGTAGTCTTAGTGAGCTGATCATCTATAATAGCCCAACTACTTTGATGCTGTACACTAGTAACCCACAACTTCAGACAAAGTCCAGCTCTGGTGGGGGGTGTTTGCTAGTTACAGATTTATTTGAGCTCCCTCTCTTGAAAGGGACACCAGACTGGTATGAGAGGATCTAAATGCTGAATCCATAAGGTGCTTTAAGTCTCCAGAGTCTGAATGGAGTCCAGGCCCTGTACCTGGATTGAGGTCTCTGGCATGCTGAGAACATACATAATCATCAGTCTAGCACCACCCAGGAGAGATGAGACCCCCCCGTCCCAGAACAACCCAGCTGGGTGAAGACTCTGAGTTTACAACTTACCTCTTCAGGGACACCATAGGTGTAACAGCACAGAAATGTGCACAGGATTCTAAAACACCCTTGCTCTTTACTTAAAAGCATGAGAAACAGGTCAGAAAAATAAAGGGTTTATTTCCCTTCCTTACCCCTGTAACATTCTTTGGGGCTCATAGGGTAACCAGAATTCTTCTACAGCAAGATGGGTCAGTCTCTTTCTCCAGGGCTGCATACTTTGAGCTCAATTGATCCCATAGCTAAACCAGGGCCCCCCTAAAAATTATGCTTATCTTCTCCTGTCCACAACTTCATATCCCAAGAGTGCTTTTTACTCTCCAGCTGTCCCTCACTTGCTCAAACTGCTTTCCTAACACGTGTCCACTGAGGCATTTGAAAATACAGCATTTTGCAACAGCTTTAGAATGATACCCCACACACACAGAGTGAGTCCCTCACAGCCAACAGGTATAAGATTTAAGAGGGACTACCTCTGATTGAACTCTTATAGTGAAACCTTGTTTACAAGCCTACCTTCCCTGAAGCTCAGTGCTATTTGGTTTATCTGAGAGCAGCACCAAGTAGGGAACTAGAATTTTAGCAAGGCTTTCAAACATTTGCCTGCCCTGAGCCTTTCCAACAGCTTATTGTGTACAGCAGAAGGGATATGGCACCCTAGAATAGATAAGTTTGCAGGTGCTCCTAAATTAGGCTTAGTCAACTTTTTTGAAATTTTAAATTTTTTTTCAGTGAGTTGTAAGTTATTTCTTAGGCACAAGAACATGGATTTTATCTGTTTCCCCATCTGTGGATTAGTCAGTCCTACTTCATATTCAAAGTCTCATGGATTCCATTTCTCTCCTCACTCAAAACATGAACACCTCATAGATTCCAAAGCCTGAATGACTCCTGTCCCTTTCAGAACAACTTTGCTTGAGGTAGCACACATTAAAAAAAAAAAAAAGAAAAAAAAGGCCAAAACTTCTCTATGTGAAAGTCTAAAACCAATATTCATAGATATTTAGGTCAGAAGGGACCATTATGATCATCTAGTCTGACCTCCTGCACAATTCAGGCCACAGAATTTCACCCACCACTCCTGCAAAAAACCTCACACCTATATCTGTGCTATTGAAGTCCTCAAAGAGTAGTTTAAAGACTTCAAGGAGCAGAGAATCCTCCAGCAAGTGACCCGTGCCCCATGCTACAGAGGAAGGCGAAAAACCTCCAGGGCCTCTTCCAATCTGCCCTGGAGGAAAATTCCCTCCCGACCCCAAATATGGCAATCAGCTAAACCCTGAGCCTATGGGCAAGATTCATCAGCCAGATACTACAGAAAATTCTTTCCTGCGTAACTTGGATCCCACCCCATCTAATATCCCATCACAGGCTATTGGGCCTATTTACCATGAATATTTAATTACCAAAACCATGTTATCCCATCAGACTATCTCCTCCATAAACTTATTGAGTTTAATCTTAAAGCCAGATAGATCTTTTGCCCCCACTGCTTCCCTTGGAAGGCTATTCCAAAACTTCACTCCTCTGATGGTTAGAAACCTTTGTCTAATTTCTAGTCTAAATTTCCTGATGGCCAGTTTATATCTATTTGTTCTTGTGTCCACATTGGTACTGAGCTTAAATAATTTCTCTCCCTCTCCGGTATTTATCCCTCTGATATATTTATAGAGAGCAATCATATCTCCCCTCAACCTTCTTTTAGTTAGGCTAAACAAGCCAAGCTCCTTAAGTCTCCTTTCATAAGACAAGTTTTCCATTCCTTGGATCATCCTAGTAGCCCTTCTCTGTACCTGTTCCAGTTTGAATTCATCCTTCTTAAACATGGGAGACCAGAACTGCACACAGTATTCCAGGTGAGGTCTCACCAGTGCCTTGTATAACGGTACTAAAACCTCCTTATCCCTACTGGAAATACCTCTCCTGATGCATCGCAAGACTGCATTAGCTTTTTTCACAGCCATATCACATTGGTGGCTCATAGTCATTCTATGATCAACCAATACTCCAAGGTCCTTTTCCTCCTCCGTTACTTAGAATCATAGAATATCAGGGTTGGAAGGGACCTCAGGAGGTCATCTAGTCCAACCCCCTGCTCAAAAGCAGGACCAATCCCCAACTAAATCATCCCAGCCAGGGCTTTGTCAAGCCTGACCTTAAAAACGTCTAAGGAAGGATATTCCACCACCTTCCTAGGCAACGCATTCCAGTGTTTCACCACCCTCCTAGTGAAAAAGTTTTTCCTAATATCCAACCTGAACCTCCCCCACTGCAACTTGAGACCATTACTCCTTGTCCTGTCCTCTTCCACCACTGAGAATAGTCTAGAACCATCCTCTCTGGAACCACCTCTCAGGTAGTTGAAAGCAGCTATCAAATCCCCCCTCATTCTTCTTTTCTGCAGACTAAACAATCCCAGTTCCCTCAGCCTCTCCTCATAACTCAAGTGTTCCAGACCCCTAATCATTTTTGTTGCCCTTCGCTGGACTCTCTCCAATTTCTCCACATTCTTCTTGAAGTGTGGGGCCCAAAACTGGACACAGTACTCCAGATGAGGCCTCACCAATGTCGAACAGAGGGGGACGATCACATCCCTCGATCTGCTCGCTATGCCCCTACTTATACATCCCAAAATGCCATTGGCCTTCTTGGCAACAAGGGCACACTGCTGGCTCATATCCAGCTTCTCGTCCACTGTCACCCCTAGGTCCTTTTCCGCAGAACTGCTGCCTAGCCATTTGGTCCCTAGTCTGTAGCTGTGCATTGGGTTCTTCCGTCCTAAGTGCAGGACCCTGCACTTATCCTTATTGAACCTCATCAGATTTCTTTTGGCCCAATCCTCCAATTTGTCTAGGTCCCTCTGTATCCTATCCCTGCCCTCCAGTGTATCTACCACTCCTCCCAGTTTAGTATCATCCGCAAATTTGCTGAGAGTGCAATCCACACCATCCTCCAGATCATTTATGAAGATATTGAACAAAACCGGCCCCAGGACCGACCCCTGGGGCACTCCACTTGACACCGGCTGCCAACTAGACATGGAGCCATTGATCACTACCCGTTGAGCCCGACAATCTAGCCAACTTTCTACCCACCTTATGGTGCATTCATTCAGCCCATACTTCTTTAATTTGCTGACAAGAATACTGTGGGAGACTGTGTCAAAAGCTTTGCTAAAGTCAAGATACAATACATCCACTGCTTTCCCTTCATCCACAGAACCAGTAATCTCATCATAGAAGGCGATTAGATTAGTCAGGCATGACCTTCCCTTGGTGAATCCATGCTGACTGTTCCTGATCACTTTCCTCTCATGTAAGTGCTTCAGGATTGATTCTTTGAGGACCTGCTCTATGATTTTTCCGGGGACTGAAGTGAGGCTGACTGGCCTGTAGTTCCCAGGATCATCCTCCTTCCCTTTTTTAAAGATTGGCACTACATTAGCCTTTTTCCAGTCATCCGGGACTTCCCCCGTTCGCCACGAGTTTTCAAAGATAATGGCCAATGGCTCTGCAATCACAGCCACCAGTTCCTTTAGCACTCGGATGCAACTCATCTGGCCCCATGGACTTGTGCACGTCCAGTTTTTCTAAATAGTCCCTAACCACCTCTTTCTCCACAGAGGGCTGGCCATCTATGCCCCATGTTGTGATGCCCAGCACAGCAGTCTGGGAGCTGACCTTGTTCGTGAAGACAGAGGCAAAAAAATCATTGAGTACATTAGCTTTTTCCACATCCTCCATCACTAGGTTGCCTCCCTTATTCATTAAGGGGCCCACACATTCCTTGGCTTTCTTCTTGTTGCAAACATACCTGAAGAAACCCTTCTTGTTACTCTTAACATCTCTCGCTAGCTGCAGCTCCAGGTGTGATTTGGCCCTCCTAATTTCATTCCTACATGCCCGAGCAATATTTTTACTCTTCCCTGGTCATATGTCCAACCTTCCACTTCTTGTAAGCTTCTTTTTTATGCTTAAGATCCGCTAGGATTTCACCGTTAAGCCAAGCTGGTCGCCTGCCATATTTACTATTCTTTCGACTCATCGGGATGGTTTGTCCCTGTAACCTCAACAGGGATTCCTTGAAATACAGCCAGCTCTCCTGGACTCCTTTCCCCTTCATGTTAGTCCCCCAGGGGATCCTACCCATCCGTTCCCTGAGGGAGTCGAAGTCTGCTTTCCTGAAGTCCAGGGTCCGTATCCTGCTGCTTACCTTTCTTCCCTATGTCAGGATCCTGAACTCAACCAACTCATGGTCACTGCCTCCCAAATTCCCATCCACTTTTGCTTCCCCTACTAATTCTTCCTGGTTTCTGAGCAGCAGGTCAAGAAAAGCTCCCCCCCAGTTGGCTCCTCTAGCACTTGCACCAGGAAATTGTCCCCTACGCTTTCCAAAAACTTCCTGGATTGTCTATGCACCGCTGTACTGCTCTCCCAGCAGATATCAGGAAAATTAAAGTCACCCATGAGAACCAGGGCATGCGATCTAGTAGCTTCTGCGAGCTGCCGGAAGAAAGCCTCATCCACCTTGTCAAGGTTCCTCCCCCACTCTGAACTCTAGGGTACAGATGTGGGGACCTGCATGAAAAACCTCCTAAGCTTATCTTTACCAGCTTAGGTCAAAACTTCCCCAAGGTACAAAATATTCCACCCGTTGTCCTTGGACTGGCCGCTACCACCACCAAACTAATACTGGTTACTGGGGAAGAGCTGTTTGGACGTGTCCTTCCCCCCAAAATACTTCCCAAAACCTTGCACCCCACTTCCTGGACAAGGTTTGGTAAAAAGCCTCACCAATTTGCCTAGGTGACTACAGACCCAGACCCTTGGATCTTAAGAACAATGAACAATCCTCCCAACACTTGCACCCCCCCTTTCCTGGGAAATGTTGGATAAAAAGCCTCACCAATTTGCATAGGTGACCACAGACCCAAACCCTTGGATCTGAGAACAATGAAAAAGCATTCAGTTTTTACAAGAAGACTTTTAATAAAAAATAGAAGTAAATAGAAATAAAGAAATCCCCCCTGTAAAATCAGGATGGTAGATATCTTACAGGGTAATTAGATTCAAAAACATAGAGAACCCCTCTAGGCAAAACCTTAAATTACAAAAAAGATACACAGACAGTAATAGTTATTCTATTCAGCACAATTCTTTTCTCAGCCATTTAAAGAAATCATAATCTAACACATACCTACTAGATTACTTACTAAAAGTTCTAAGACTCCATTCCTGGTCTATCCCCGGCAAAGACCCAGCATACAGACAGACACAGACCCTTTGTTTCTCTCCCTCCTCCCAGCTTTTGAAAGTATCTTGTCTCCTCATTGGTCATTTTGGTCAGGTGCCAGCGAGGTTACCTTTAGCTTCCTAACCCTTTACAGGTGAGAGGAGCTTTCCCCTGGCCAGGAGGGATTTCAAAGGGGTTTACCCTTCCCTTTATATTTATGACACACCCCCCAAATCTCAGCTAGGGTGAAACACTGGCTGGGATTTCTTCCTGGAGCTCTAGGAAAAACAGAGTTAATAAGACACATGCATCTCTAAATATACTACCAAGTACATAAAGACTAACAATATTTTCCACATCTCAAGGACGATTTTAACCAGTTGATTCTGGGAAACTTTCACGGGAGAGTGCATCAGCCACTTTGTTAGAAGCTCCTGAGATGTGTTGGATGTCGAAATCAAAATCTTGGAGAGCTAAACTCCACCGAAGAAGTTTTTTGTTAGTTTCCTTGATGGTGTGAAGCCACTTCAGTGCAGCATGGTCGGTTTGCAGGTGGAAACGCCGTCCCCAAACATATGGGCGTAGCTTTTCCAGAGCATAGACAATGGCGTAACATTCTTTTTCAGTGACTGACCAGTTGCTTTCCCCCTCAGACAGTTTTTTGCTGAGAAACACTACAGGGTGGAATTCTTGATCAGGTCCTTTCTGCATTAAAACTGCTCCCACACCACGCTCGGACGCATCTGTGGTTACTAGGAACGGTTTGTCAAAGTCTGGGGCCCTTAGTACAGGGTCAGACATGAGTGTCGCTTTAAGCTTGTTAAAGGCCTTCTGACACTTTTCGGTCCACTGAACAGCATTTGGCTGTTTCTTTTTGGTTAGGTCTGTCAGTGGGGCAGCGATTTGGCTGTAGTGCGGTACAAATAGTCTGTAATAACTGGCCAAGCCTAAGAAGGATTGAACCTGTTTCTTTGACTTTGGGACAGGCCACTTTTGGATAGCATCCACTTTGGCCTGTAGGGGGCTGATAGTTCCTTGACCCACCTGGTGTCCAAGATAAGTCACTCTGTTTAGGCCTATTTGACACTTCTTAGCCTTAACAGTTAGTCCTGCCTCCCTTATGCGCTCAAGGACTTTTTGTAGATGTTCCAGGTGGTCTGCCCAGGAATCTGAAAATATGGCCACATCGTCAAGGAAGGCGACTGCATATTCTCCTAATCCCGCTAGGAGACCATCTACAAGTCTTTGGAAAGTGGCGGGTGCATTTCGCAGCCCGAAAGGGTGTACATTAAATTCATACAGCCCGAGATGTGTGGTGAAGGCTAACCTTTCCTTGGCAGATTCATCTAGCGGTACCTGCCAGTACCCCTTGGTTAAGTCCAAGGTAGAGATGAACTGGGCCCGTCCCAGTTTCTCTAATAGTTCATCTGTGCGTGGCATTGGATAGTTGTCTGGGCGAGTTACAGCATTTAGCTTACGGTAGTCCACGCAAAAACGTATTTCCCCATCTGGTTTGGGAACTAGAACCACTGGAGATGCCCATGCACCTTCAGAGGGGCGGATTACACCCATCTGTAACATATCCTGGATCTCCCGTTCTATAGCAGTTTTAGCTTGAGGAGACACCCGGTAAGGTTGGACCCTAATTGGGTGAGCATTACCTGTGTCAATGGAGTGGTATGCCTGTTCAGTCAGTCCTGGGGTGGCTGAGAACGTTGGCGCGTAGCTAGTGCACAGCTCCTGGATCTGCTGTCGCTGCATACGCCCAAGGGTCATGGAGAGGTTCACCTCTTCCACACCACCAGCACATTTCCCTTCGTAGTAGACACCTTCAGGCCACTCAGCGTCGTCTCCTCCCTGGGCTGTAAACTGACAAACCTTTAATTCTCTGGAATAAAAGGGCTTTAGAGAATTAATATGGTACACCTTAGGCTTTCGGTTGTAGGTGGGGAATGCTATGAGATAATTAACAGCTCCCAGGCGCTCCTGGACCATGAATGGCCCTTCCCACGATGCTTCCATTTTATGGGCCTGGAGCGCCTTTAAGACCATGACCTGGTCTCCTACTTTGAAGGAACGCTCTCTGGCATGTTTATCATACCAGGCTTTTTGCTCTTTTTGAGCATCCTGTAAGTTTTCTCTAGCAAGGGCTAAAGAGGTTCTGAGGGTGTTTTGTAGGTTGGTTACAAAGTCCAGAATGTTAGTTCCTGGAGAAGGTGTAAATCCCTTCCATTGCTGCTTCACCAACTGCAATGGCCCCTTAACCTCACGGCCATATACAAGTTCAAATGGGGAAAACCCTAAACTGGGATGTGGTACAGCTCTGTAGGCAAAGAGCAACTGCTGCAATACTAGGTCCCAATCATTGGAGTGCTCATTTACGAATTTACGTATCATGGCCCCCAAAGTTCCATTAAACTTCTCCACCATGCCATTTGTTTGATGGTGGTAAGGAGTGGCAACCAAGTGATTTACCCCATGAGCTTCCCAAAGGTTTTCCATAGTTCCTGCCAGGAAATTAGTCCTTGCATCTGTGAGGATGTCGGAGGGCCAACCTACCCTGGCAAAAATGTCTGCTAGTGCCTGGCACACACTTTTAGCCCTGGTGTTGCTTAGAGCTACTGCTTCCGGCCATCGGGTGGCAAAATCCATGAAAGTCAGTATGTACTGCTTTCCTCTGGGTGTCTTTTCCGGAAAAGGACCCAGAATATCCACAGCTACTCACTGAAATGGAACTTCAATGATGGGGAGTGGTTGTAGAGGGGCTTTGACCTGGTCTTGGGGTTTTCCCACTCTTTGGCACACCTCACAAGACTGGACATAGGTAGAAACATCCTTGCCCATTCCCTCCCAGTGGAATGACCCCCCCAAACGGTCTTTGGTCCTGTTCACCCCAGCATGGCCACTAGGGTGATCGTGGGCTAAGCTCAAGAGCTTGGCCCGGTATTTAGTTGGAACTACCAACTGTCTCTGAGGATGCCAGTCTTCCTGGTGTCCCCCAGAAAGAGTTTCCTTGTATAAAAGTCCTCTTTCTACAACAAACCTGGATCGATTAGAAGAGCTGAGAGGCGGTGGGTTGCTCCGTGCCGCCGTCCAAGCTCTCTGGAGGCTTTCATCTGCTTCCTGTTCGGTCTGGAACTGTTCCCTTGATGCTGGAGACATCAGTTCCTCATGGGATTGTGGACCTAGCCTTGGTCCCTCTGGAAGCGATATAGGGGATGGAGCTGTTTCTGTTGACTGTGAACCGCTCTCCGCTGGTGCACTATGTTGGGATTCAGGCTCCGGCTGAGCCTCTTGTGTAGGGTTATCGGCTGCTGCCAGTTCAGGTTCGGTGGGGCCCTCTGGTGTTGAGGTTGCAAGTACTGGATTCAGTGCTGACACGGGGTCTGGTGTTGGTTGTTCGGCTGGTTCCGGTTCTGGGACTGGTTCCGTCTGGGTCTCTGGGACTGGATCCACTACTGCTGTTGCAGACATTGGCCTGGGGTCCAGGTCCATCACCTCTGACCGGGTCCTGATAGAAGTTTCCGGAACAGAGCTAGGCCTCACGGCTTGTTTAGCCTGGCTGCGGGTGACCGTTCCCACCCTCTTGGCCTGCTTCACATGCTTGGCCAAGTCTTCGCCCAACAGCATGGGGATGGGATAATCATCATAGACTGCAAAAGTCCACATTCCTGACCAGCCCTTGTACTGGACAGGCAACTTGGCTGTAGGCAAATTGAAAGAGTTGGACTTGAAGGGTTGAATCGTCACTTGGATCTCTGGGTTGATTAAATTGAGGTCCACTAAGGAAGCATGGATAGCTGACACTTGTGCTCCGGTGTCCCTCCACGCGGTGACCTTCTTCCCGCCCACACTCACAGTTTCCCTCCGCTCCCAGGGTATCTGGGAGGTATCTGGGCCTGTGGACCTCTGGTGTGATTCCGGTGCAATGAACTGTAATCTGTTGGGGTTCTTGGGGCAGTTGGCCTTTACATGCCCCAGCTCGTTACATTTAAAACATCATCCAGCTGACGGGTCACTGGGGCGAGGAGGGTTGCTGGAGAACGGGGTGGTGGGACGATAAGGGGTCTGGAGGGTTCTTTGGGAGGTAGGTGGGGCTTTGGGTGGCCCCCGGTAATAGGGTGTGGTCTGGGGTGGTCCCTTCTGGTCTCCGCTCCAACTGCGACCAGTTTTCTTCTTCTCTGCCACCTCCACCCATCTGGCTCCAATCTCTCCTGCCTCGATTACAGTTTTGGGTTTCCCATCTAGGATGTATCTTTCTATTTCCTCAGGAACACCCTCTAAGAATTGTTCCATTTGCATTAGGAAGGGCAAATTTACTGGAGAGTCAACACTTGTTCTTGATATCCAGGCATCCCAATGTTTCACAATGTGGTAGGCATGTCGGGTAAATGACATGTCTGGTTTCCACCTTAGGGCTCTGAACCTCCGACGAGACTGCTCGGGTGTTATCCCCATTCTGACTCTCGCCTTGGATTTAAACAGTTCATACTTGTTCATGTGTTCTTTAGGCATTTCAGCTGCCACCTCAGCTAAGGGTCCACTGAGCTGCGGCCTCAGCTCTACCATGTATTGGTCAGTAGAGATGTTGTACCCAAGGCAGGCCCTTTCGAAGTTTTCTAAGAAGGCCTCAGTATCATCACCTGCCTTGTAGGTGGGGAACTTTCTGGGATGGGAAGTGGTACTTGGAGAAGGATTGCTAGGGTTTGTTGGGATATTCCGCTGAGCCTTTATCTTCTCCACCTCCTCCACATGCTTCCTCTCTTTTTCCTTCTCCTCCAGTTCTTTGGCCCTTGCTTCCATTTCTTTGTCCCTTGCTTCCATTTTCAGCCGCATGAGTTCTATCTGTCTTTCATGTTCCCTTTGTTTTTCCGCAGCCTGAAATCTGGCTAATTCCAGCTTTTGTCGAGCTGTGGATTTTGTCATTCTAACCTCTCTGTTTTTAACTAACTTTACACCCAAGGTTTAGAAATAAACAAACAAAACTTGGCTGTAAAATTTTGCTGTGCTGGAATAGAATACCTATTCTCTGATAGTGATTGTCAGCCTACAGAAAAAGACAATTCCCTTGTCTCTGCTCTGGGCCCAAATCAAAGCAAAAAACCTCCAACTACTTGGAAACCTGCTTACCAGCAGCCCAAAGGAAAAAAAAAATTCCTTTTCAAACCTGTGCTCCTTGTAAAACAAAAAAATCAAAATCCTAAAAAAAAAAACCCTGCCACTTTTGTCTCCAGGCAAATGGGTAGAACACACACCCCCTATTTACTTTTAGGAAGAAAAGAAAAAAAACCCTCTGGGTTGGAAGACTGTGAATTTCCCTGCAGGAGTTAAGTACCCTGCCTCCAGGCAAAGAAAACCTGCAATTCACAAAGATAATCCCCTTTTGTCTCTGCTTGGCCACAAAGCAGAGAAAAACCAAGCTGCTTTCAGTTTCAGCTGCTTTCTGGACTTCCTTTCCAAAGGAAAAAAAAATTTCCTTTTTAAAATCTGTATTTCTAGTTCAAAAAATCTCAACTGGATCTCAAAATGATTTCAGGTTAATCCCACCACTATGCCACCATGTCAAGGTTCCTCCCCCACTCTGAACTCTAGGGTACAGATGTGGGGACCTGCATGAAAAACCTCCTAAGCTTATCTTTACCAGCTTAGGTCAAAACTTCCCCAAGGTACAAAATATTCCACCCGTTGTCCTTGGACTGGCCGCTACCACCACCAAACTAATACTGGTTACTGGGGAAGAGCTGTTTGGACGTGTCCTTCCCCCCAAAATACTTCCCAAAACCTTGCACCCCACTTCCTGGACAAGGTTTGGTAAAAAGCCTCACCAATTTGCCTAGGTGACTACAGACCCAGACCCTTGGATCTTAAGAACAATGAACAATCCTCCCAACACTTGCACCCCCCCTTTCCTGGGAAATGTTGGATAAAAAGCCTCACCAATTTGCATAGGTGACCACAGACCCAAACCCTTGGATCTGAGAACAATGAAAAAGCATTCAGTTTTTACAAGAAGACTTTTAATAAAAAAATAGAAGTAAATAGAAATAAAGAAATCCCCCCTGTAAAATCAGGATGGTAGATATCTTACAGGGTAATTAGATTCAAAAACATAGAGAACCCCTCTAGGCAAAACCTTAAGTTACAAAAAAGATACACAGACAGAAATAGTTATTCTATTCAGCACAATTCTTTTCTCAGCCATTTAAAGAAATCATAATCTAACACATACCTAGCTAGATTACTTACTAAAAGTTCTAAGACTCCATTCCTGGTCTATCCCCGGCAAAGACCCAGCATACAGACAGACACAGACCCTTTGTTTCTCTCCCTCCTCCCAGCTTTTGAAAGTATCTTGTCTCCTCATTGGTCATTTTGGTCAGGTGCCAGCGAGGTTACCTTTAGCTTCCTAACCCTTTACAGGAGAGAGGAGCTTTCCCCTGGCCAGGAGGGATTTCAAAGGGGTTTACCCTTCCCTTTATATTTATGACACACCTCATCCCCCTGGTCCGGTGGTCTAGAGCAGACTCCCACCACTACATCACTCCTGTTGCTCACACTTCTAAACTTAATCCAGAGACACTCAGGTTTTTCTGCAGTATCGTACCGGAGCTCTGAGCAGTCATACTGCTCCCTTACATACAGTGCTACTCCCCCACCTTTTCTGCCCTGCCTGTCCTTCCTGAACAGTTTATAACCATCCATGACAGTACTCCAGTCATGTGAGTTATCCCACCAAGTCTCTGTTATTCCAATCACGTCATAATTCCTTGACATCACCAGGACCTCCAGTTCTCCCTGCTTGTTTCCAAGGCTTTGTGCATTCGTATATAAGCACTTGAGATAATCTGCTGATCGCCCCTCATTCTCAGTATGAGGCAGGAGCCCTCCCCTCACAGACATTCCTGCCTGTGCTTCCTCCCGGTATCCCGCTTTCCCACTTACCTCAGGGCTTTGGTCTCCTTCCCCCGGTGAACCTAGTTTAAAGCCCTCCTCACTAGGTTAGCTAGCCTGCTCGCAAAGATGCTCTTCCCTCTCTTCGTAAGGTGGAGCCCGTCTCTGCCCAGCACTCCTCCTTCATGGAACATCATCCCATGGTCAAAGAATCCAAAGCCTTCTCTCCGACACCACCTGCGTAGCCATTCGTTGACTTCCACTATTCGGCGGTCCCTACCCAGGCCTTTTCCTTCCACGGGGAGGATGGACGAGAACACCACCTGCGCCTCAAACTCCTTTATCCTTCTTCCCAGAGCCACGTAGTCTGCAGTGATCCGCTCAAGGTCATTCTTGGCAGTATCATTGGTGCCCACGTGGAGAAGCAGGAAGGGGTAGCGATCAGAGGGCTTGATGAGTCTCTAATAAGACTTCTAATTGATGCGTCCCTAGCTTATAACTAAAATTCTTGTTATTAATCCCTAAATGCATGACCTTACACTTCTCACTATTAAATTTCATCCTATTACTATTACTCCAGTTTACAAGGTCATCCAGATCCTCCTGTAGGATATCCCTGTCCTTTTGTAAATTGGCAATACTTCCCAGCTTTGTATCATCCGCTAAACACTGAGGATGGAGTGGAGGTCAAGGATAATCTAGGCATCTATAATCTAGGCATGTATTTGTATCATCCGCAAACTTTATTAGCACACTCCCACTTTTTGTGCCAAGGTCAGTAATAAAAAGATTAAATAAGATTGATCCCAAAACCAATCCTTGAGGAACTCCACTGGTAACCTCCCTCCAGCCTGACAGTTCACCTTTCAGTAGGACCCGTTGTAGTCTCCCCTTTAACCAATTCCTTATCCACCTTTCAATTTTCCTATTGATCCCCATCTTATCCAATTTAACTAATAATTCCCCATGTGGCACGGTATCAAATGCCTTATTAAAATCTAGGTAAATTAGATCCACTGCGTTTCCTTTGTCTAAAAATCTGTTACTTTCTCAAAGAAGGAGATCAGGTTGGTTTGGCATGATCTACCTTTTGTAAAACTATGTTGTATTTTGTCCCATTTACCATTGACTTCAATGTCCTTAACTACCTTCTCCTTCAAAAATTTTTCCAAGACCTTGCATACTACAGAGGTCAAACAGGTCTATAGTTACCCGGATCACTTTTTTTCCCTTTCTTAAAAATAGGAACTATGTTAGCAATTCTCCAATCATGCGGTACAACCTCTGAGTTTACAGATTCATTAAAAATTCTTGCTAATGGGCTTGCAATTTCATGTGCCAATTCCTTTAAGATTCTTGGATGAAGATTATCTGGGCCCCCCAATTTAGTCCCATTAAACTGTTTGAGTTTCGCTTCTACCTCAAATATGGTAATGTCTACCTCCATATCCTCATTCCCATTTGTCATGCTACCATTATCCCTAAGACCCTCTTTATAAAGACTGAGGCAAAGTATTTGTTTAGATATTGGGCCATGCCTAGATTATCCTTGACCTCCACTCCATCCTCAGTGTTTAGCGGTCCCACTTCTTCTTTCTTTGTCTTATTTATATGACTATAGAACCTTTTACTATTGGTTTTAATTCCCGTTGCAAGGTCCAACTCTACTTGACTTTTAGCCTGTCTCACTTTATCCCTACATGTTCTGACCTCAATAAGGTAGCTTTCCTTGCTGATCCCTCCCTTCTTCCACTCCCTGTATGCTTTCTGCTTTTTCTTAATCACCTCTCTGAGATGCTTGCTCACCCAGCTTGGTCTACAACTCCTATGAATTTTTTCCCCTTTCTTGGGATGCAGGCTTCCTATAGCTTCTGCAGCTTTGATTTAAAATAATCCCAGGCCTCCCCTACCTTTAGATCTATAAATTCTTCAATCCAATCCACTTCCCTAACTAATTTCCTTAATTTTTGAAAGTCAGCCCTTTTGAAATCAAAAACCCTAGTTGCAGATTTATTTTTGTTAATCCTTCCGTTCAGTTTTGAACTGAATTAGCTCATGATCACTTGAGCCAAGACTATCCCCTACAACCATTTCTTCTATGAGGTCCTCTTTACTCACCAAAACCAAATCTAAAATGGCATCCCCACTAGTCGGTTCAGCAACTACTTGCTGAAGGACTCCATCAGCTATTGCATCTAGGAAAATCTGAGCCCTATTATTATTATTTAGTAGAATCAAAAAAGGGCTACAGCAGCTCCCTAGCTGAGAGCAGAGGGTACGTGTTTAGGAGCTAGCGTAATCTGTTTTAAGAGTAAAAAAAAAAAGTAGGGGTCATTTCAGGTGTTCGTGACATACCCACTTAAGGTCTACAGTGAAGGTCTGTCAGACCTTTGTTATTTAGAGCATTCCCTGAAGAGAGCTCCAGATTACAAAAAACCCACAACCCAACACTTCAGAAGACTGCTAGTGTGTGAGTATTGAAAGACAAGTAGCGTAACACCAGTATATTCAGGCCTGTTAGCTTGACATGAATCCAGGGCAAACTAGAAAAGCTGATTCAGGATTCATTTGCTAAAGAATTAAAAGGACAGGAATACAGTTGCCACCCTTTTATGGAAAACAGATTTTGTCAAACAAACCTAAAAACTGGAGATGGGGCGGAAAAGAGCCACACATTATTTGAAGGCTGGAGAAAATGTGTTACAGGGAGAGAATTAGAGTCCAATCAGTTTAGCTTATCAAAAACAATGAGACGACTATTAAATTTTAAGGTACTGCACAGGGAGAAAATACCAGGTACTAAAGAGCTCTTAAATCTACCAGAAAAAGGCATAAGAAGAACCAATGGCTGGAAGCCAAAGTCAGATTTAAATTAGACAACTTTTTAAATAGTGTAAAGGTCATTAACCACTGGAAGACTACCAAAGAGAGGATTCTCTGTCTCTTGGAATCTTCAGCTCAGGACTGGATGCCTTTCTGGAAGATATGCTTTAGCCATACACAAATTATTAGGCTCCATACAGAGGTAACTCTGTGAAGTTTACTGACTTGTGACATACAGGAGGTTAAAATAGATGATCTATTAATTGTCCCTTCTAGTCTAACTCTAGGGGGGGGTGACAATTCACAGGAATTGGTTACGTCAAGACTTGATCCCAGCACTACGATGATTATACATTGAAATTCACTTAGGGACAGCTTCAAGTTTACCTTTTCCAAACCACACACGCAAGCAGACCAGGAACCAAATGGAAGAATAAGAAAAACAGCTTGTGTGAAAACAGAAGTTTAAATATTAGGAAATATTTTTCAGCAAGTAATGTTTTAATCACTAGACAAATAGTTTGGAACTTTTCTTGAAAGCTGAGCTGTGGAGGACTAATGACAAGAGAGAGTGGGTAGGAGGTGATGTTTACGGTTGATTTGCAACATCTCACTTAAATTATTCTTTACAGCCAGGTTTCAGAGTAACAGCCGTGTTAGTCTGTATTCGCAAAAAGAAAAGGAGTACTTGTGGCACCTTAGAGACTAACCAATTTATTTGAGCATGAGCTTTCGTGAGCTACAGCTCACTTCATCGGATGCATACTGTGGAAAGTGTAGAAGATCTTTTTATATACACACAAAGCATGAAACAATACCTCCTCCCATCCCACTCTCCTGCTGGTAATAGCTTATCTAAAGTGATCACTCTCCTTACAATGTGTATGATAATCAAGTTGGGCCATTTCCAACACAAATCCAGGGTTTAACACGAACGTCTGAGGGGGTGGGGGGAGGAAAAAAACAAGGGGAAATAGGTTACCTTGCATAATGACTTAGCCACTCCCAGTCTCTATTCAAGCCTAAGTTAATTGTACCCAATTTGCAAATGAATTCCAATTCAACAGTTTCTCGCTGGAGTCTGGATTTGAAGGTTTTTTGTTTTAATATTGCAACCTTTAGGTCTGAGATCGAGTGACCAGAGAGATTGAAGTGTTCTCCGACTGGTTTATAAATGTTATAATTCTTGACATCTGATTTGTCGCAACATTAAAACAAAAAACTATTTCCCCTTGTTTTTTCCTACCCCCCCCACCCCCGACGTTCGTGTTAAACCCTGGATTTGTGCTGGAAATGGCCCACCTTGATTATCATACACATTGTAAGGAGAGTGATCACTTTAGATAAGCTATTACCAGCAGGAGAGTGGGGTGGGAGAAGGTATTTTTTCATGCTTTGTGTGTATATAAAAAGATCTTCTACACTTTCCACAGTATGCATCCGATGAAGTGAGCTGTAGCTCACAAAAGCTTATGCTCAAATAAATCGGTTAGTCTCTAAGGTGCCACAAGTACTCCTTTTCTCTTTACAGCCAAAAATCTACCTTTTGACCTTAACAACAGTTCCTGGGTAGGCCCAAACCATTTGCAAGGTCTGTTGAAAAGTAAGCAAAATCCAGTATATTTCTAAGACTACAGTCTTTCCTAGTCTGTTGACTGGGAAGTAGCAAGTGTACTTTGTTCTCTGAAAGAATCACTCTTCTATGTTAAATATATGCAGAGTTAAGAGTTTTATAAAAAGTTTATTAAAAATAGCTTTATAAAGATTGCCTTCGATATAGACATATTTACAAATTCAAAGATCTGGTTAGCTATCTGCCGACTCTTAAAGACAGCTTGATATCACTCAAATAAACTTCACTTAGTGCTCCTTTCACTTTCTTTGGTTTATTTCTCCTTCCCTTCTCTACTGCACAGCTACATGTCTCACCAACCTAAGATGCACTGTCCACTTTCTTCTTGTTGTTAAAGAACTTTTTCAGTTTGTCAGCTTAGTGTTTTCCTCCTACCAAGTACAGCGTTTTCATTTCTCTTACAGGAATATCTTCCTTTTCAGGAGTTCACTGAGGAGGAAAAATGTACAGCACCATCCTAGTGTCTCAACAATCAGTAATGAGAGATTTCTAAGGAAATGTAGTAAGTCTGCCCCAAACAGAGCAGTGGGGATAAGTACAATTTTTATATACCTCTGAATACAGCTTCGGTTGACTCGTACGTGTGTCTGTGTCTATATTTTAAAGAAAAGTTCCTAAATTCAGAAGAGATTCCCTTCAGTCAGTATATCGTTTCACCTGCTGCTAGTTTCTTGTACAGACAATGCAGCTTATCTGGTCTAGGTAACTCAGCTTCGGGGGTTGAAGGGATTTCAAAGTCAGAGGAGCTCTCAGAGTCTCTTTCCAATTCTGAGTTAGGAGTCTTCAATTTCTCATTATTTACTTCAATTAGTGTGTTTTGTGTCTCAGCAGCACCAGCTTCTGCATTCATCTCTTGGTTTTTCCCTTTCAAATCAGAGTCAATATTATCTGGGCAAGGTGTATTTTGGTCCAAAGGCTTCCACCTATGGGATTCAGTTTGATTATCCATGGCCATGAAATGTGACACAGAAACTGTTACCCTGCTCCCACCTTTGTTCAAAAAGCTGAAATCCGCACCATGTGCCTGTTGGGAGGTGATAAGCACTGTGTCTGCTTGGCTGTCCACGCCCTGGCTCCCCTGCTCCGATATGTGGGTTGACTGAGAAGAATTTTGTGAGGAGATATGGGTAGAATCACTTAAACTATCTGAATCACTGAACAAGTTTGGTGACTGGGACCTACCAGCATCTATGGAAGATGGGGGATGGTCCTCATTTTCAGAGCTATCATCTGTCGTTTTAATATCTCGCTTAAAGAAAACATCCCACTGTGGCATATCTGCATTAGACTCCTGCTGGCCACTAGTCAATGCACAGGTCAAGTCTGAATGGGCTTCTTCATTTGGATTTCCCAGTATCGAAGTGGAGTCTAGATTGTGAGCTACAACTTGAGCCCAAACTGTATTTTTTTCAGATTCTTCATCATCATCATCTTCACCATTTGATTCCTCACAGTCTATGAAGTGTACCTGCGAACACATAGGCATAGTGGTTGCTTTGTAACTTCCCATGTTCTCACTATGGTTTCCTTCAGAATTTTCAGATGAAGCTTTTGTCTCAGGCAACGTTGTCTCTACTTGATGTTTTGGAATCTTATGCCTTACAGGAGTCAATTCTGTATCGAAGAGATCATCACTGCCCTCATCTGTCAAGACAAGCAAAAAGGATTGTAATGAGCAGTCTTAGAGAATTTAGCAAAGGGATTTATAGGGACGACACAAACTCGGTCAAATATTTATACACAAATTCCATTACTTAAAACAGAGTTCTATCTCTAGACAGACACCAAATCAATTGATCATGCATGGGGATGACTGTGCAGATCTGTATTAACATGTAGTAAATGAACACTTATCACAGCCATCATCATAGACTCGTTGGCCAATGGGCACAACTGGTTCCTTGTGCTGAGTTGTAGCATTTTAACGGATAAGACTCTACCCTCATTTCAGTGGGATTGCCCCAGGTATTGTTATTTGTCATAAGTATTTGCAGGCTCAGCCCTGTTGTGGGTACAGAACAAGCAATCTCCGTCTCAGAAAGTAGTTTCAAGAGAACAGGTGTGCCACTCACTAGCTACAAGTTTATTTTGCTTGAGCGAGCACAGGAGGGAAAGAAAAGTTGCTTCCCCGAACTGCCCCTTAACATATCTAGAACGACGGCGTGTCTTGTAACGAGCAACACAGATTTGTGTGCAGAGTCCTTTAGTCATAGATAGCATTGAGATCTATTTGGAAAAGTCATACAATTGGGGAGTCTGATAAATTAAAAGCTTTTAATTTAGAAAACTGCTCATGTATTTCAACTGTGAACTATCTTTTAACAAGCTGCAGTACCGAGTACAAGCTATGAAAGCAGGGGCAGCCCTTGAATACAGCCTTGGAAACACTATGGTGTGGATCAGATACAGTATTTGTCTTTAAAAGCTGCTGCTGTTCCTGACTAACTCCCATTTCACAAGTACCAGGATAACAATTATGGGTGAGAGAGCTGCATTCATGCTAAACTGAGAGAGTGGTTTTGTAACTGGGAGCACAAATAATGTTGGAATTCTTTTTAATACATCAAGAGAAAAGTTACCTCACCTGGCCAGACACTTTAGAACCTGCAGCAGTAGTTGAGTGCATTGTCAGGTTTAACCTCAATCACTGGTATCCTGTTTCATAAAGATTCAGACCTCTGTTGACCTGACATTACCTGAAGCCCAACTTCATTTGAATCTATGTTTTCCCCTCTCCACGGGCATTTATGAAGCACCTATCAGGAGTAGCTACATGCTAAAGAGTCAACAAAACAGTGTTTCATATCTGTTTGTCAGTGCTTGTTTGCTACCCTGTGCTTGATCAGATGGAGGTGGCCAGAAATATCACTTTCAACTGACATTGGGACTATAGTAACAGGTCCATGCATGCGTCACTGACCCAAACCTGTCTCCTTTGCTATAATCATCCATCCCTGCAGGATCCTCTTTCCGTACCTGTGTCTGTTAAGTCCATTGTTCTGGATCTCTTCAGAGTTCCAAGTGGTTTATATTTGGGCTCGCTCTTTATACTGTATGACTTGCATAGTGGCTTTAAGCTGATAAGAACAAGGAAAACAGATCTTTAGAACTCTTCAGACATGGAAAAATATTATGCAAGAAGTTCAGGAGCAAAAGTAAATTGGTTAACTCTTTCAACACCACTGCTTTCATGCTAGCTACTAAAATAAAGGTGCTAATGTTACTGATGACTTCAGGAGCAGAGGTTAAAATGTATAGCTTCCTTGATAGGTTACATGCAGTTCAACAGGATCACAGGGCAGCACTCCTGATGCTATCAAGTTAAATGCATAAAAAGCGTGCACCAGCCACAAAGGTAGGGCAGGAGGAAAGGAAGATGGGAATTCAAGCCAGACTTTGGAGAAACTCAATACTGCTGAGTAAAAGCACTTCTTTGTAAAAGGGCCTCTGTAACAGAGATCAAGATCCTCACTCTGGCCCTTTCCCCTCCAGCACTAGCTTTCTGGGCTAGTATTGCAAAGCTCTTCTGACCCCTGCATTTGCTCAGCTGGAGGGGCAGGATTAGAGACACTGGTGATAGTGGGAACACTGGAACTTTGTACAGAGAAGGTAGGAGTTCAAGTCCCTGTGGAGATTTTATTTTAATTTTTAAAAGGAAGTGTCCAACTGAGTTTCTCTAAAGTAGCATTACTAAAACGGGTGAGAGACGGTATGAGTTACGTTCAGCGGACAGGGATGTCCCTAATACAGCTAGCATAAGAGCATCAATGGAGATGCCTAAAAATGAATATACATAATTCAAATATGTAAGAAGTGGGTGAGAATTACACACACCACATTTAAGAATAGTAACAGAGCAGAATGTAGACATGACAGCTCCTTGAAAACCAAACAGGATGAGGGTGTTGAGTACAGGAGACTAAAGGAGAGTATGAACAGATGGGAGGAAGAGGAAAAGGAAAATCATGCTGGCTATGGAAGATTTGGAGGATTTCCTGCTTGAGGCACAGTGCAGGTTGCCGTCATCTGCTTTACAGCAGTCAAACCAAAGCACCACCCTACACCAACCAGCCAAACCACACTTACATTTTTACAACTTCATCTGCCGTTGAACCCACTGGAATTACGTTGGGATACACATTCACAGGGCAGATATAACCCAAGAAATCCTTAATCTAAATAAGGGGGAAAGTAGCTTATTACTTTCATTGAAATACATATATTCGTAAGACTGCCCCATGGCAGTGCATATCACAGCACATACACCAAAGGAGCCTCAAAGCTGACCAATCAGCACAGCTCACATTTTGGAACCATGTCAAAGTGGACAAATAAACTATAATTTAAATAAGAGACAGAATATTTTGATTAGGGTTGGTTTTTTTTTTAATTAAAAGTTTCCATGCCCTTTCCCTTGCAGTATTAAAATCATCTCACTCGTATTTTAAAACTGAAATCTACTTCCCTAGGGAAGTGAGTTGTCCTCCATTGCATATGTATTGGTTCATGATTAGATGGTTATTTGTCAACATTAACTTGATTTTTTTTTTAAATGGTGGAAGAAACATTTGTATTGTCCTTTTAAATTAAGCCTCATGATCCTGTACAAAGTGCTATGATAACACAGAGGTAGGAATTCTCTATGGCACAATTTAGATCAACAGTGACAGCCAGGATACGGAAAAGTTGTATGCTCTGTTCTCTCCCCAGAGCAACAGAAAAGAACAAACAAGCCAAATGCAATACCTAGATGTTTCCCATTAGAAATGCAACAGTTTTGTCTTGTATTCTGTAACATTTAAAAAAAACCAGCCATGCTTAATTATAGTAGTAGCCCAATCAAAAAAGATTGGAATTGGAAAGGGTTCAGAAAAGGGCAACAAAAGTGATCAGGGGTACGGAACAGCTTCCGTATGAGGAGCAATTAATAAGACTGGGACTTTTCAGCTTGGAAAAGAGACGACTGAGAGGGGATATGATAGAAGTCTATAAAATCATGACAGGTACGGAGAAAGTAATAAGGAAGTGTTATTTACTCCTTCTCATAACACAAGAACTAGGGGTCACCAAATGAAATTAATAGGCAGCAGGTTTAAAAACAAACAAAAGGAAGTATTTTTTCACACAACACACAGTCAACCTGTGGAACTCCTTGCCAGAGGATGTTGTGAAGGCCAAGACTATAACAGGGTTAAAAAAAGAACTAGATAAGTTCCTGGAGGATAGGTCCATCAATGGCTATGAGCCAGGATGGGCAGGGATGGTGTCCCTAGCCTCTGTTTGCCAGAAGCTGCGAATGGATGACTGGGCATGGATGACTTGATGACAACCTGTTCTGTTCATTCCCTCTGGTGCACCTGGCATTGGCCACTGTCAGAAGGCAAGATACTGAGCGAGATGAACCTTTGGTCTGACCCAGTATGGCCTTTTAATGATCTTAATCATACATAACTGCTACAGAAATGATGTTAGCCCTGGTACTGGGCAGGATTACAACATGGGTTTGCCACAACTATGTTGGAGCATGGTTGTTTTTACAGTGCTTTGCTCCTTATCTTTTCAACATACTGTCCTTCTCATCACCAGGCAACTTGTACCAAAACTTGACAAGTCAGAATGCAACAACCCCTACTCTAAAGTGAACAAAAATTACTTCTAACATTCATTCCTGAAGCAAACACCATTGTACGTACCTCACTGTAAGAGGAGTGAAAAGAGAAGCAAGCTCTGTATGAACTCTCCCCAGTCCTATAAACAGACATGGCAAAATAAATACTACTTTTCCAGTTAGCAGTTGCAAGTTTCCTATCAGTAAGTGATCACTATCAAATTAAAAGGGAAACAAGCGTGCTCTGAGGAAATCCATTTTAAGGCACAGCAAAGTGGATACTGAATATGCACCCTCAACTGCACTTCTTTGAGCACTCACCAGTTAACTGCTATGTAAGCACATTCTACTATAATAAGCAAACTCAGAATTGCCAAACTTATTTCAGCTGCAGTTTAAGTAGACTTTTGGAATTATTTCAAATTCTAGAGATGACTAAATAGCTGTGAACAACTCAGACAAATCATTAGTGAGCACCCAAAGAATGGTTTGATTCGTAACCCAAATGCCTTGATAATACTCTGCTCACCTTACTACTATATTGGTTTTTCTTGTCCTCTCTCCAAACCACATTGTGGAAGGTTTGACACTAATTATACATAAAGGGGTTCCATTTCGGGAAGTCATTCCACAAGGCAACCTATTCCCTCGAAGATAGTCATCATCCTATCAGATAAGAGTGTCAAATGAAAAACAGAGGCAATGCAATCATGCCCTTTCAATCCCTATGTCATTTAACTAGGTCTTAACGTACAATTTGAATGGGAACATGAGCAATACCATACCTGAGCAGACCAACCTTCCAACGAACCTCCTCCACCTCTATTGGAATGAGAATCTTGAAAGACTATGTCCTCTCCATTCCATCTGGGTTCCTTCCCATTATCAGATTGGCTTCCTCAGATGTGGTATTGGGCCCTGCCTGCAATGACCCTGTAGGCTGTCTAATTCCATCTATCCTCCTCCAGTTCAGACCTTCAGCTTCAAGATGCTGTACTTGGCTCTGAGGGTCATGAGCTTTTTGAACAAGTGCACTCATACACCACTTGGCCACAGAGCAGGTAATCATATATTCTGCTTTATGTGCGTTGGCTTACAATAGTTTAGTCTCCTGTGGTATACTTTGGTCCAATTTCCATTGTTGGGTTTAGCGTGTGGGTACTAGGTGGTGTCGGTGGCCTGATATACAGGGTCAGACTAGATGATCTGATGGTCTCTTCTGGCCTTAAACTATAAATAGTTTAACCTCCCCACCACCACCACACACACCCTGTTTAATCTGAATTTGGTCTTCCTCCTCCAGAAGGAAACTGGGGTTTTTACTCTAGATACTAGTGACACCTGGGATTTGTTGAGGTGTATAGGGGGTGCAGAAGGTTTTACAGGGATCCCCTGGGTCAGATATATGCATATTAGTTCACCAAAGGGTGGCATGTAAGGTCTCAACTGAGAGCCAGTAGCCTACTGGTCATAATCATTGCAAAAGGTATATACAGATAATATTTAAGAAATCTATACAGAAAATTATGTTAAGGTCTTGGGATTAAGGCAGGTGACCAGAAGGTGACATACCTCAGCAATCTGCCTTTCAAGCAGATGGTAACAGATGCTTATCTCCCTGTCAGGTCATATGTGTTTTGTCCCACCTCACCACATATGTCTATTTGTATACTGAGCCTGAGGCTAAGCAAAAGATTGCAAAATCAGCAAGGAAAGCCAAGCCACAGGAAGAAACAATCAGCAAGGGGTGTCCTGTTTAGGAATAAGGACAAAGGATTGTTCTGATAAGTCTGAGTATCAAGAGACACCCTGAATCCTTCACCAAAGAGACAAGCTAACTGCTTGTTTGTCTTATGAAAGGAAGGTCAAAGCCAGCCTGGCTGTATAACGCTGAAAGGACTTTGGGCGAGCATTACGCTACAAGACATGACAGCATCTAGTTAATTAAGTCTGTGTTCTAAAATGCATGTTATGTTTTTATTTTATATGCAACCATTTGTTTCCAATTACTTCTACCTGCTATTACTTGAATCTCTGTGGCTTGTGAAATAATCTTCTACTTGATTTCACTATGAGCACATGTAAGTGTTGGGTGGTAAGCAGAGTGGTGATTGAGTGGAACTGGTTAGCTGGGGTGTACTGTTTTTTGGAAGCCACACATCCAGGAATACTATGAAGGTTCAGGGGCTGGATCCTCCAGGAAGATACTTGGAGGATTTGATGGTTGGAGTGGACCTATTGCTAACGTGTAGAGAGAGCGAGCGCAACCTGTGCAGGCTAAAAGGGAAGTACTTGTGTTACCCATGACCGGTGGAGCTGGGGAGCTTACCACCAGCAGGCACAAACAAGTCTTCCTCACGCTAAGGGCAGGTGGTTTCTGAGGTGCCTCACAGCCCTGGGTATCCCCTGGAAGTATCACAACTAGGTTTTAAGTACGAAACTAAGGTTTTTTTTGTTGTTTGACTAACGGTTCCTTTACTTTAGTCCATTAACTACTGGCTCAACTTCTTACTCCCCTCAGTACTGTACTGCCACTCTGAGTTTCCTCGGGGAACTCTCTGCTTGAGAAGGTTAATATTGTAAACATTAGTGTCTGCAATCACTCATTTTAAAAAGGAAGTTCACAGTTGATTTACAAAATGATACGCACCCGTGGATGTCGACATGCATGAATCTGAGTGTGCCGATCCGTGGTAACATGGTAGAGGATTTCCGGCATGTTATTGAACATATCCAGTTTGTTCACATGGACCTAAAGAAAATATACTGAGTCTTGTAAGTAGCTTCATGCATTTAACAATCTGGACTTGGACTAGATCAATAACCACTCATCAGGAGTAAATCTGATACCAGAAATACTGGCAGAGACCAAGAAAAGGAGAATGAGCAATTACTCAGACATTATCAGCAAGGGAAGTAGAGCTAAGAATTTGGCAAATCGTTGGCTAACATCTACAACAGGTAGACATATTCTAGGAAGGACAGGGACTCCCTGAACATGCTCAGTGACATTCACTGCCCATCAATATTAGGATCTTACTTCTCACACGTAGCCTAGGGAACTCCCCACCATAGACTTCCTTACAGGGCATCCCATGGCTGCCATAGGGTAAACAGCAGAATGTGTCTTTTGGAGAATCAGGATTAACTTCTGACTGTAGAACCCAGAAGTCTGAGTAGATAGCAGCCACTAAGTGGTTTAGTAGGCATTGTTACTATGCACCACAAAAGCTCATTTACCAGGTTACCATTAGTATAGTGAATGAAAGTGTGCAAACCTTTCAGATACTGCAGAAGTCCTCTGAATGGTCATTTTCCAGGTCAGTATACTGCTCACAATCAGCACTGAGGTTCTGTTTATAAAGCAGTTATTATTAAAGTGTTACCTTGACTCCAAGTTCTTCACTGAGGTTTGTGAATAAATATTCATATCCATAGGCAGCTTTGCAATTTAGCCATACAACATGATGGCGACTCAGAGTGATCCAGCTTCGCACTAACTCTAATATCCCATTTAAACATTCCTCCTAAAAAGGTTAGAAAAGTTTGTGTGTTTAACTTTGTAGATGTATCCAAGTTACTGGACTTCAGAAATGTTTTAGATCAGTGTTTCTTAACCTGGGAGTCATGACCCCCGAAGGGGTCACAGGGAGTGTTCAGGGGTCACAAACAGAGCAGTAGCCTTGGGTCTCATGCCACAAGAGACCGCACAAAACTAATTTACATGTTTCAGCCCAGAGCCCTGAGTTTAAGGTATGGCATCATTATTCTGAGGGGCAGGGAGAGGGGCTGGAGGGGGTGTCACAGTTTTTTAATTTTCATTTTTTTAAATCCAAAGGGGGTCACCAGCACAAAAAGGTTGAGAAACACTGTTTTAGATAATGTGTTTAAAAAAAACTGTTGCCTTTCAGGATTATACAAAGACAAAACACTGATTAATTACATCAATGGCTTTATGTGCCTCCAGCTAAAGCTTGATTGGACTTACTCTGCTTGGTATCTGATAAAATCTGGGATCACAGAAAGTGGTGTCTAAATATACACTCTGAATGTCTTTCACTCTGAAAGAGAGAATTGAGATATTGTCATGTCAAATACTGCATCGCGATACCCAGGCGTGCCCCATCGACTGACTGATCTAGTCAGAAATTTCTGTCTATTTCAAAATGGAAACAAGAATTCCATTATGGAAAATGGTGAGTCAAGACACCAGATACCAAACTCTGATTTTAGTAACACAAGTTAACTGCCCACAGATTGGGCAAGAGTACAAGCAATTCTTCAATACTGTAGTCCAAACACCATATAAAATAGGTATTAGAATACCAATTCAACACATAGATCTTATATTGTACTATTACTTATGGTGATATTTATATCATTGGGGAAACTGCTAATCTCAGCTCATAAGTGCAGTATGAACACACAGACTGTAAATATAGAAACAAGCTATTGGTGATTTTAAAGATACAGATTTCAGAGTGGTAGCCATGTTAGTCTGTATCAGCAAAAACAACGAGGAGTCCTTGTGGTACCACAAGGACTCCTCGTTTTTTTTTTTTTTAAAGATACAGTGATTTGGGAAATACAGGGGCTTCCTATGTTTTCTTTAACACATGCAAGACTGTCATTAACATTGCTGTTATCACAATCACAGATTCAGAGGTTCTATACATTACGGTTATTGAAGAAATTTTAAATAAGCCATAACTCAAATTGGAATACCTGTAACTGTATTAGTACATTTTACAGCACAGTAAAGTTAGATTTGTGTCTTATTTCAGATTCGTCTTACAGTACTAACATAGTGATCTTTTTAAACTAGCTTCTGTGGCAGCAGTTTTCAGGTCTGTGAAAGCCACCTCATTATCAAGAGGAACGTGGAGTCATTAGAAATGATTTCTGAGTCAATTATCATAGAAACACCTTGCTAAGGACTACATTTTTAAAACCACAAATTACGTGGGAGTTGAAGGAATAAGATGTCGTAAGTCTTAAATGTCCATGACCAGAGTGTCTCTAAGTCTTTCTAAATTTCACACCCAGATGAACTCTCACCAGAAAAAAATAATTTAAGATTGTTATGAATTTTTGTACCTGGTCCCCGAATGCAAGAGCTCCATTCTAGCTGCTTCTCCTTTTGCTAGTCTGAAATCTCCAGTATAAAGTACAGTGCCATTTTGGCCTTGAAACAAAAACCTAGAAATAAAAGCACTAGTTAATTACAGCAACACAAAGTACTGCAATTGTTGAGCTCTATGATAATTTTATTTGGAGAAATCTGTGCAAATGCAGAGTTTCAGAGAAAGCCCATGATGCACAAAAGATAATGGGCCAGATTTATCCTTGCAGTAATTTCACAGAAACTGAACTACAGAAATACTAAATTTGGCCCAGTGAATCAAAGTCTGCTTTCACACATGTCCAACCTCACTGCAGACTACGGGGTTCGCACGGGTATTAGCAAGGGTAGAATTTGGGCCCTTTTGTAGCCACCAGTCCCAGAAATTTACCATTGAAGCTAAACTTGAACTTGTTGTTTAATTTTAATATCACACTGCAGCAGAGGATGCTTTATTTTACTAAGTTCTTGCATTGCTTTTTTAACTACTGCTGCAGTCCTGAAAGGTACTTATTTGTTGGAGTGGAAAAAAGTGTGTTCTGCCTCACTGGGACAAATGAAAAATCTTGTAACAAGGAAAAACTAGAGAACACACACACACACGCACAAACCAAACAACAGGTAAAAGTATCATTTCTTTCTTTTAGTAGCAGTCAGAATTTCCCATCCTTATCCAAGCAAACACCCCTGATGTCAACTGTGCTTTGCAGTACGATTTAAGAAGCTTAATATAGGATCAGAGTCTAGAAGTACCTAACTAGGGAGAATATATCTGACGCTAGACAAATATTTCATCCAGCAGACCCCGCCACTGAACCTAGTTATGTAAACTGAAAATAAGACAGATTTTTAACAATGACGGTAATTAACTACTGGAACAATTCATCAAGTAACATGGTAGCTTCTGCATCATTTGACCTCTTTAAAAATCAAGATTGGATGCCTTTCTGAAAGAAATGGTCCAGGCCAACTAGTTACTGGGCCTGATGCAGAACTACTGAGTGGAATTCTGTGGACTGTGTTATGCAGGAGTCAGACTAGATAAGCAGACTAGATAAGAAAATTGTTCCTTCTGGCCTTAAAAATCTAGAAAGATCTTGGCCTCAATTGAAGATGTGCTGAATTCCCCAACTCTCATTGAAACCACAGGGAGCTCAAATGCTCGGCACCTCTCAGGGCTGGGTTCTTTGGACCCAGTTCTGCTCCCATCAAAGTCAATGGCAGAATACCCACTGCCCTCAACAGTAGCAGGAGTTGGCTGTTTGCAGGGAACCCTCCTACAACTCAAGCCATGTCAAACTGATATATTATGATTCCTAATTTTGCATGGTTTTCCCACCCCTCCACACAGAACAAATTATTGTTCTGCCACTTGCCTCCAGACCAACCTGACCGAGAGGCTATGACTTCATGCTATTGTTCAAAGTCAGACTTAATCATTAGGGCCCTACCAAATTCATGGTCCATTTTGATAAATTTCAGTCATAGGATATTAAAAATCATAAATTTTGTGATTTCAGCTATTTAAATCTGAAATTTCAGTGTTGTAAGTGTAGGGGGTCCTGCCCAAAAAGGAGTTTTGGTGGGGGGTGGGGTCGCAAGGTTATTGTAGGGAGGGTTGCGGTACTGCTACCCTTACTTCTACGCTGCTGGTGACAGTGCTGCCTTCAGAGCTGGGCATCTGGAGAGTGGCGGCTGCTGGCCGGGATCCCAGCTCTGAAGGCAGAGCCCTGCCAGCAGCACAGAAGTAAGGATGGCATGGTATGATATTGCCACCCTTACTTCTGCATTGCTGCTGGCAGGGCGCTGCCTTCAGAGCTGGTTGTGCGGTCAACAGCCACTGTTCTCTGGCCGCCCAGTTCTGAAGGTAGCGCAGAAGTAAAGGTGGCAATACCGCGACCCCCCTAAAAGAACTTTGCGACCCCCCTGCAATTCCCTTTTGGGTCAGGACCCCCAATTTGAGAAATGCTGGTCTGGCCCCATGAAATCTGTACACTAGAGGGTAAAAGCACACAAAAGACCAGATTTCACGGTCCGTTTTTCATGGCTGTGAACTCGGTAGGACCCTATTAACAATGTTTACGGAAGCAGTTAACAAAGGGGCTTTCTGAGAGGAGAGAAGGAAAGGGCAGGGGCAGCATGCAGAAACTGCTTCCACGGTTTTATCTAGCACAATATGAAATTTTAAATAAAAACTAGGTAATTGAAACCAACTGATCCAAGTTCCCAACTGATTTCCTAAGGGCCATATTTTCCAAACCAAAGCCCTAAAGTGCATCTGCTAAAAGACAAAAACGCACACAGAAAAAAAATCTGTTACTTAAAAAAAGGTTCCAGAACATAGCAACTGCAAAGTAACATGCTCCTAGGAATATACCTATCATACAACCACTAGAAAAAGCAAGGTTCTTTATGTTTGTAGATCTCATACAGCATGATGCTGCTCCAATCCTGAAGGGGGGGGTTGGGTGCAACCATAATATTATTAATAATAAATGTAAGTACTAGCAATTAATCTTCACTAATTTATTTTAGCTAGAAAAATGGAATCTATTTCTACAAAGAACTGTTCTGTACATTTAAAAATATGCAGAATCTACTGAAAGCACATACATGACTGATCCTGGGCAGTGACCAGCCGGTAGAAGCGTCACCACTATTTCTTCTTTCTAGAAATCAAGAGACATTTTAACCGTTTAGTGTTAGTTTCAGTCTGTGGGGCAATACTGGTGACACTGGACGTGACAGTGATCAAAGTGTACTAATTTATGTAGCCACTTCAAGTGCTCTTGGAAAAGTGAGGGTGTCTTCTCCCCGCACCCTGGTCTCAGGCCCTGTATGGCAGTGATTTTCCGGGCAACTCCAAGCAGCCGAGTAAAGCTCCCACAGGACAAATCATAATCCCCTTCTCCTTTGTACCCTCAGAACTTGTTTACAATCTCAAAACACACTGTTTTGCCCCGGACGGGATGTTCAGGACAAAGTGTTGCGTGCATGCGCATATGTTTCAACCAGCCTTGAAACGAGCTATGAAAAAATCATGAGAAAAGAAAGAATAGGTTGGAGACCTCAGATACAGCAGAGAGAAAGGCAGAACAACACTAAGCAGATGGGGAGAATAAGTGATCCAGACATGGGGCACAGGGGGGAAACGGTCTCTAAGTAGCGAAACATGGGTTGGAGCATGGGGAATCTCATTTCTATCCAGTTAAAGGGAGCAAAAAAGTGACATTGAACTTAAAATTCTTTAAAACTTTAAATTGGTGGTTAAAAATACTTGTTTTTAAAAGGTTACCTCACCAGACGCTTCATCAAGTAAAGAAATCTGAGTTGGAGTTTCAACTTCAAGGGTAACCTACAACAAACAGAAAAAATGCATCATAAAATGTAGTACACATGGTGTTTGATGTATGATTACGTCTAGCTGTTGGCTGACATGCCACAGACATCTTAAATGTCTACATGCCTACGGCAGACAATCCAAGCCTGCAGAAAAAGGAAAACAAATTAAACTTCCCCAAAAACTCACGTACTTTCAATTTCAATAAAAAATATACATTCTGACAACTGTAAATACGTAATGGATGGAAGCTAACTAAGCTGAGCACACCTGGATCAAGAGACACTGTTACACCTGACATTCCAACATTTTAAAGAAGCTGTGTTCACTTTCTCAGTATTATAAGGCTTATTTTTGGTGGAGAAAGCAATGACGCCAGCCTCAAGTGTTTAAAAAAAAAAACCCCGCAAAAATAAGCAACCATGAATCAGACTCCCCCTTATCCCCCGCCCCCAAAAAATCATGAGATAAGCTTGGGACTTTTTTTTTTAAAATGGCTCAGTTCTTCATCTCTTGTGGGTTTTGAACTTGTACAACACATTGAAGACATGTTTTCAAGCTTCAATCCTGCAGATTAGAAGCATATTTGACAATAAAAGTTATGCATCTCACAAAGTAATATGACTCCAGGTGCTGGGGCTTCAACATAAACTACCACAATTTGATCACAAGTCTCACAAGAGCTGGAAACAGAGAGTGGCTTATTGTTTTTCTGCATTAAGGGCTATATCATTCCCTACACGAAAAATCCAGGAGGCACCAATGAGTTACTCTGAGAACTTTTGGGGGGAGGGATAGCTCTGTGGTTTGAGCATTGGCCTGCTAAACCAAGGCTTGTGAGCTCAATCTTTGAGAGGGCCATTTAGGGATCTGGGGCAAAAATTGGGGATTGGTCCTGCTTCGAGCAAGGGGGTTGGACTAGATGACCTCCTGAGGTCCCTTCCAACCCTGATATTCTATGAACTCCATGGGGTTTTGAGGCTGTGGGGTTCCCAAAGCACCATCATGTCATTGGGTGTGGTGGGTATGTCTTCCTGTGGAGAAGACAGGGAGTGCAGCTCTCCCAGCCCAGTGATTTCAAAATTCCCCAGATCCTGAGCCTTTCCCGGGGAGATGTCTCTCTGCATCATGACCACCACATCAACACAGCTTCCTTTAGCTTCCCATTGATTCCTGGACTCTATCCCCTCACCCCTGAAGAAAGGAGCCACAAAGCAGCTTTTCAGAAATCAGCAAGCTGTTGGAATTTCTGCATATTTACATGCAGATGCCATGGAGAGGAGTTATCCCCCCATTCTGCCCCATCCCCCTTCCAAATACCCTTGGAACCTCAAACTAACATACCATATAGAAGCCCCTCTGAACTACTGATGGGGAGAAAGATACTGCTAATCAGGCTCCTCTCCTATTCTCAAATTTTCTGTTCAGTTCTGGTCAGTATTTCCAAGCATTTCACCTTCTCCTGCCAAAAAGCAGAGATGATCATTTGGCCTCTACAGGTTAAAAACCCAACACTGGGGGAAAACTGGAAGAGTGGGGGCCATCATGCCTCCAAGCAAGAGCTGCAACACTTGATATCCCAGTTTCTTAGCTAAGCAACTAGCCTACACATCGCTCTAGGTTTTTTATGATAAATAGATTCAAAGATTCCAGGACCAGAAGGGACCCGTCTGACTTCCTGAATTACATAGTCATAGATCTTCCCCAAAATAATTCCCAGAGTATAGCTTTTAGTAAAACATCCAATCTTGATTTAAAAATTTTCAGTGATGAAGAATCTACCATGACCCTTGGTAAACAGTTCCAGTGGTTAATTATTCTCACCATTAAAAATGTATGCCTTATTTCCATTCTGAATTTGTCTAACTTTAACTTCCAGCCATTGGATTGTATTATACCTTCTCTGCTAGATTGAAGAGCCCATTATTAAATATTTGTTATTTATGGACTGTAATCAAGTCACCCCTCTGCCTTCTCTTTGTTAAGCTAAACAGATAGTGAGTGAGCTCTGAGTCTATAAGCCATAGATATCTTACAGTTTAATATTTAATGGTTTGTGCACATCAGTAGTATGGACTATGATGAGACAATCTCAGAGCTGTGGTGTTGGATTTCCCAGCTAGCTAGCCAAAATTTAAACAAAATACATAGAAGTATATCAAACTTGTACATTACCTAGCCACAAAATATAGCTACACATGCCAAAAATGCGAGGAGCTGATACGTAAGGAACAATAGCTGTGTGTCACTTTTGTAGTATTAACACCACAAATACTGAAATTCATAACACCTTGGACTATCAAAAGATTTTAAAACTATAATTAATACTGATACACTTTCTACACTTCATTCAGCTTGGACAATTAAAACAGGTTGATGATCAGTTTCACTTTGCTACTCTCATGACTTAGCACAACGCTGCAGTGTTGGGGTTTCAAACATTGGTTAGGAATATTTCACTCCAGAGATAAACCTATTTCCCACTGGAATTATCAGAAATCTAAGTTTTGCGTCTAAATTTCCCGAAAAATGGTTTTACGATCGGCAGAAGAAAATTTGCTTTCATAGGCACAAGTAAAGGATAGATTTCTGGCCATATTCCTGGCAATTTTAATTTTAAGCTCTCAATAGATCAAAAGATGCTTTCTAGATATCTTATTCACACTCTCAGACTTCTCGTCAAGCTCAGATCGCAAATCATAAACAATTATTTAGACAGAAGCTGATATTTTGAACAGCTCTCCTATTCTAATGAATATCAACCCAGTTTTAATCAACTTTACACTGTAATGCACAGTGATGCAAAGAGAAAGCTTATCATTTGTTATGAGACAAAGTTTGTGAACAAGACACCCACTCAACTACTTTCTGATTTAGTGGCTGTACACAGAGCCTTGCAAATCTGCAGATATCTGTTTCATATCGGATATCCATAGACCATTTTTGCAGATTGCGGATCAGATGCAGGGCTCTAGCTGTACAGTTCACTATAACACTGTAAGTCATTACAGGGCGCAACATCGGCAACTCCTCTGCTTTTTAAATTTGTGTACTCAGGCATGCAAATCTAGAAGGTGCAACTATAAAACTCTTATTACAAGGATGTTTTAAAATCAGAAGATCAGGATAATACGTAGCACTACAGGAAACTTCCATGTATAATCTTAAATACTACACAGAAATACAGCAATCTGCAAAAAACCTAAAATTTTCAAATCACCTACTGTAACCTTCCCTCAGAAATAAGAACCTAGTACAGTATACTTTGAAAACCCACAATGCTAGGTAGATTGTAGAATAAAATAAATAAATAAAAACCCTATACTTCAACCATCATATTAGTATGTCACCAAGTTCCTTTGTTTGTAGATTACTAAAGATACACAAAGTCAAAGTAATAGAAACAAAACTTTCTATAAAAGTGTTACAGAAAGCTAATGGAACTTGATGTTCATGCAATGCTGTGAAATATGTAAAATACCATATTAAGTACTTATAATGCTTTAGTATAAAGAACAATACAGTAGGTTTTACAGCTCTTTATAAAAGGTAGCATTTGCCAAATAAGAACAGGACCCCTGTCTGAGGAGCTTTCAAAATACAGGTTCATACGAGTACAAAGAAAGACTAGTACCATCTAGACAGTGTGATGAGTGTTCATTGTAGCTAAATGCCATGTTGAAAAGACAAACTGCAAGTAGGTCACATTTATACAATCCAACACTTGCCCAATGCATAGTGTTTATATTCACTCTGTTTACAGCTAAAATTCATGGAGACAAATAGGCTCTGGGGTGATTTTGTATCATGATATGAAGTTTTTGAGGCTGGAAGACAGACATTATAAAGCAGGAGGGAAACAGCACTCCTTCAAAAGATTCCTCCCCCCTCCACACATAAAAAAGGAGACTTTAAACCAAGAGAAAGAGAGAAGTAAAAGAAGGGACACAAATAAATCAGGGCAGGCAGAGAGTGTTGCAGACATAAGGGAAGGTAGGACAACATCATGTTTAGAGGAGAGTAAGAGAAACTAAAAGAAAAATCAAGAGAATTGCTAGGTTTGTGGAAAGAAAGATAGGACTACTGGCTGAATAGAAATAAACATGCGGTTCCAAAGAGCATACAACGGACACTGAGGCTATGTCTACACCAGTGGTTCTCAAAGCCGGTCCGTCTCTTATTCAGGGAAAGCCCCTGGCGGGCCAGGCCAGTTTGTTTACCTGCCGCGTCCGCAGGTTCGGCCTATCGCAGCTCCCACTGGCCGCAGTTCGCTGTTCCGGGCCAATGGGGGTTGCAGGAACGGCAGCCAACACATCCCTCGGCCCATGCTGCTTCCTGCAGCCCCCATTGGCCTTGAGCGGCGAACTGCAGCCAGTGGGAGCAAACAAACTGGCCCAGCCCACCGGGGCTTTCCCTGAACAAGCGGCAGACCGGCTTTGAGAACCACTGATCTACACTACATCATTTACAGCGGTGCAGCTGCACGAGTGCATCAGCAACTCTAACGCACCAATGCAGCTGCACTGCTGTAGCGCTTCTGGTGAAGACACTCTAAGCCGATGGGAGAGAGCTCTGCCGTTGGCTTAATAACTCCTGCATTCATGAGAGGAGGCAGGTATGTCAGCAGGAGAAGCTCTCCCGCTGACACAGTGTTGTCTACACCAGTGCTTAGGGTCAGTGTAATTTACATCGCTCAAGGGGAGGGAAGAGGCTTATTCACACCCCTGAGCGATATAAGTCATACCAAAGTAATTTGTACTGCAGACATAACCTGAAAGGGAAGGGGATGACATGGCGTGGGGTGAAAATTAAACCCACAGATCATTGTAGAACTGGACACCAGCATCACTACTTAAAGACTGTTGCTTTGGACAATTTGGAGTAGATTGTATTTTTCAACATGGTGGATTTGGGGAGGAACAATGTCTGATATGATTAACAATTAATTATGTTGGATCATATTAAAGAAGTTCTGTATTAAAATCACAAATGAGTTTGATTCCCCATAGTTTAAATTCCAGGGTATTACTAATTAAGAGGTCTCTTGGTTTTTGGTACTGTTTCTCTCCCTCTCTGTGTGAAACTTGCAAGCTGCTAATTGTGTTAGTACATTCTAAGACAGAGTCTGTTCTCAAAGCAATTCTTTGTAAACAACAACTACTCACACAGAGAGAGACTCAAAGCAATACTCTGTAACAGAAACAGCACCCAGAGACTCCCCGCCCTTTTGCTGTATTTATCTCGCTTTGTTAACAATTGTGATTAAAATAGAGATAGAGGATGTATGTGGATGGATGCTCGGTGTGGATAATAACTGAATGATCAGGGAGGTGCCAGCCTAAGAATCCAGTGTCCATCGACTGAAGAAGGCGTCAAGTGGAAATAACCAGAGGATCCCCGGAGGGCAGACTGGAATCCACCCAACAGCCTCAAGAATGGGAGAATCAAAGAACAAGATAACATCTGGCAGCATGGAGCCATCAGGAATGTGCCATCTGCTGATTGATTCAGCAACAGCATGATGAAGCAATTCCCATAGACTGGCATAGGAAGAAATTCCTATAAAAATGGACTCTAGAAAGTGAGAACTTTGAGGGGTCTGATTCTGCAAACCAACTTCCAGGAGCATCAGATGAGCATGTGACAAGGCCCTGCTCCCTCCTCATATCCAGGCTACCTGGCCAGTGGCTTGACATGAGCAACTCTAAGGCTGGTAACTATGATATCAACCTTACAGAACCTGTGTGTCTGTGTATGAATGAATGTGTGAATAAATATGAGATTGAATGGAATGTTATAGCTATAACTAATTGCTTACTATGATTCTTTCTGTATTCACAATAAATGTGGTATTTTGCCTTTTCCCCTTTAATAAGATCCTGCTGGTTTTTCTTGTATTGGTATAACAATGACACCTGCTTTCATGTTAAAAAGTTAACTTACAATGCGATTCTCCCAAAACTTGTATTTCGGGCTAGTCAGCAGCAACTCCTTGGTTACCGGTGAACAGTACAAGTGAACTTTCAAGCTGCACAGAGAGAAGAAAACAGATCAATAAGGCTTTCAAAATACAGAACAGGGAACAATCAAGTGTCATGTGCCACTCCGCATATCCTCTGGACCTTTCCCCTAGTTAGAAGGGGAGTAACAGAACCGTAGAAGCAGTAGAGTTCATGAAGTTGTCCTACCACAGGCTGGAGGCAGACCACAGGTCAAACAGAGTCACTCCACCAGGTGTGTGGGTCTTCCTAAGACACGTATCTAAACTTATAAATACTTGCTTTAAAAAAAAAAAATCCTTTCCTCCTTTGCTTACCTATCAAGATCTGAGTTTAAAGGTCCCCATACTTTCCTGGAATAGTTGATAACTATCACAAACACCTAATTCGAGCATTGGAATGTAGTTTCTTACACCATTCCAGGCTTTAGAGAAAACCATAAGATCTCTAACTCCTTTCTTGAGCTTCTCAGTTCGCTTTTAAGAAGGGATCAAGTAAGCTACCAACTTGTAAACCCAATTTGGGTTCTAGGGAACAACAGAGTTTAGCAGTGGACTACCAAATGGCTATGAGACATTCGCCTATTTAAAATACATCACTGCAAGGGTAGGAAATGGCAAAACACTAGACATTATTTATTTGCACTCCAGGAAAGTATCTGTTGCTATTCCACTCACACCTAGGGGATGTCTACTGTATAAACTTAAGTCAATCTAGTCCACACTGCCCTTCTTCTGTTGGTGGTGCGCGTCCTCACCAAGAGCGCTTCCACCAACTTAAGAGGGGCAGTGTGGGAGGCTGAGTCAGGACTCTCAGCTCTACATGCAGCTCCCCACTGGGAATGGGGCAACCTCACTGGGCTTCTTAAATCCCCGCCGGGAACAGCGCAGCCAACCCTGCTACCTCCGGGCTTTCCACCAGGAACAAGGCAGCAACCAGACTCCAGGCACAGAGCTCCCTGCTGGGGGAAGTTGGGCTCCTGGCAGAAAACCGAGAAGCCTGGTGGGTCTGCCCCTTTCCTGGTGGGGAGCTGAGAGTCCAGGTAGCAGCCTGCATCAGAGCAGGGAGCTAGGGCAGCAGCCCAGATGAGAGTGGGGAGCCAGGAGGGCAGAAGGGCTCCCCATGGGGAGCCCAGGCAGTAGCCGGGCTTGAAGTGGAGACCAGGAGCAGCCTGGCTGGGGAGCCAGGAGCCAGCTTTTTTGTCAATTTCACAAGTCCAGAAGAGACGTGAAATTGACAAGAATTACAGCCAATAGATGCAAGTAAGGCAATGTCTACAAGGACACTGCATTCCCGAATTACACCAACATAAGCCCTACATCACTCATGGTGGTGGAGTTATGTCAGTGTAGTAGGGCACTTACATCGGTGGAAGCAAGGCTGCAGTGTGTACACTGACAATTAGGTTGACGTAAGCTGCCTTACGTCCACCTAACGCTGTAGTGTAGACCTGGCCTTAGTATGGAAGAAGAAACAGTGACAGAGTGGGAAGGGCCAAAATTTGCTCTGTTGCCTTGGTAACAGGGAACAGAGGACATTATTGGAGACAATAGTAAGCACGTATCTGAACCCAAATGGTCTGGAGTTAGATCAGAGATCCCAGCTCACTCCTCTCTCCTTAATGGGCCAAATCCAAACACATCAACCTAGATCTGGATTTTGAACTGCTGAGTTTGAGAGAGTTTAGAATCCAAAGTTTAGCTCTGTCATTTTAGAAATACAAAGGTTATATCTGGAGCTTGGATCCTGGCCCACATCTAGTTGATAGTAAAAAAGGTTATGAGCAGGTAACTGCAGTGGTCAGGCAAAATTTGTAGACGATTGTCTTGAAGATATAATTTAATAAGCGGTTACATTTGCTGTGGCTCCCCACATTTTGGTGAGGGGGCAACAAATAAATTCAAAAGATTCTGAACAAAGGACTGAAGGATGAGGAACCTGCTCCTGGGTAAAACTACACCCAACCCAAGCAGGCTCCAGATTTCTAGCACCAGAGAGCAGCAATAGTGGGGTAGATACAGCCCAGGCCACTTGAACATAGGGGTGTCTGCTCAGACATCCCACTGGTACAAAGCTGCATGTACTCCTTCCCCCGAGCCAAGCAGGCTGGCAAAATAGCGATGTTCCATGGGAAGAAGTCCAGATTCCCAGCAGGAAGAGGCAACAGATATTCACAGCCTTTGGACCCTGGTAACATCGCCACATCATCCATATTTACTAACTTTGTATACCGTTGTCTAGTCTGACCTCCTCCCAACCCTCCCTAACTCCTACACTTCCTCTGCAGCAGCAGCACCAGCAGGAGCCAAAAGGTGCACCTCAATCCCAGTCCCCTTCCCATCCCGGACCACCTTCATAGACTATAATGTCATCTAGACTCCCATCAGAACTCTGCACTGACATACTCTAAACTAGTACGATGAGGAACCAGATTTGCCATGTACAGAGTCCACGTGGAAAAGGTGAATTAGAATTAGTTTAAGTAGATTCCATCCTGGTCCAGCAAGAGCTTTTTTATTCACAATTTTAAAGTCTGTTATCTAACAACCCTGCAGGGCTAGAAACTTTATATCGCTGGTACAGGTAGATTCCAAATGGGATCCAGCACTCACTTTTACCTAACCCTAGAAGTCATTACATGTTTAGGTATAAAAAAAGTATTTAGGTCATTTTAAGAATTACTTCCCTCTCTGAATATGATACTGTGGGGCTTACGGTAGCAAACACACCTACCTTTATATGGAAAGAGATACAAAATACAAACCATCAGATTGTTTTAAAGCTCAAATAAAAGTATTCTAGAAATTGTACAATGTGCCATATATGGAATGTATGATGTGATAAGATTTTAATCAGTACTCAGATGGGTTGATTTGTGTGGAAGCCAATCCGTACTCAGGTTGGTATACTGCATTTTTTTCACAGATCTTATAAAAAAAAAAAATCTTCAAAAACACCAAGTTGAGCAGGTAAGTAGTCTATGTAACCACCTATATCCCTGTTACCATCATCGTACTCCTTCAGATTGTTATACCTACTTGTGTTTTGTTTTAAATTAGATTGTATACTCTGTGTGTTTGCACAGCACATGACACAATGGGACCTCCAATCCTGACTAGAGCTTCTGGACACTACTGTAATATGTAATACACTTTTCTACCCAATTATAACACAGTATGTGTAGTATTTGAACTTTTGCCCACTTTGATCAGAGAAGTAGGAACACAGCTATTTGAGGTAATGCAGGGTTGGGGTAGGCTTTGTTAAGGAAAAGTTAGCATATGTTAGCATAGCACTTTGGTTTGGGGCCCACCATTATCTAAAAGCAAGCACATCGTGCACCAGGAGGAGCGTTCCTTAGATACTGCATTCCTGTGAAAACCCTCCCCCTTGTTTCCAGCCTGTCTCAACTCCCGGTTTCTGTTCTTTGTCTGTTCCTAACTCCCTGCCTCCTGGCCTTGATGTGAGCCTCCCATCCTGATAAGAAAGGCTACTGGTGCATTGCTTTAAGACCATGTTGTGTAGTTGAAGTAATGGTCTAGCATGGGGAACGTACCTAGCAGGGATAGGTGGTATATAAGGGAAGGGTTTGTCTATTGGCTAAGGTTTCCGATGCATGAGGGCAACGTGCTTTGCTAAAAGGTATATAATCTCTGTATAACCTTCATTCGGGGTCCCCTCCTGACTAGCAGGGGGGCATCACGCTCGAGCGTAATAAACTTAGTGTCTCTGGAAACTCTGCAGTTGTGGACTTTGTTTGTGTGCCTCAGCCTAGACTCAAACTGTGAGTGACCTATCAGGTATAATTCGCAGCAGTTCTTGTGCGTGACCTATCAGGTATAATTCGTAACAGCTTTGGCAGAGAAACAAAGGGAAAGTGTCATATTGCAAGAGCAAGTGCTGGCGTGGGGGGGAGGGGGGGGGAACCACAGCAGTGGGGTTGTCTCCAGGTCCCAGTGATCTTTCAAGAAAAGTTTACTGAGAAAAATGAAGTGTGTAGACCTGAATTTCCCCAGCACTTAAGGGACAAGTTCCAATGATATTACTTTAGTGAAAGCCATTACCTGCACTCCAGTCTTCTTTTCAAGGAAGGCGCTCTCAGCCCTTTCATGTGATCTAACAGTAAGACATAAAGTTCATAACAACTTTATTTTTTTTAAAGTTACCATACATCACAGCTTTTATATTTAAGAGTAATAGAAAAAAATCACAGATAGGTTTATTATTTATAGCATAGTGCTATACAGTAAAATAAGACTATGATTCCTGCCCTGTGAAGAGCTAACAATCTCAGGCCCTGATCCTACAATGAGCTCCATGAAGGCAACCCCCGTGCCAGCTGCGAGCTCATTGCATGATTCTACAAATGCTTATTCTCCCCAACAGTCCCACTTAAGTTTGCATGATGAAGCCCCAAATAAACATGACACAGACAAAAACAATGATAAGGGGGATGGATTTATACAAAGAAGTCTGGTTTTGTAGTTACTCCTGGGGGAATTCTGCACCACTGTGCATGCGCAGAATTCATGTCCCCCACAGATTTCTTTGCTTACCCACAGAAAAATGACTTTCTGACGGGGAAGCAAAAGGAAACTGCAAGAGGAATCACGCACCGCTCTCTAGAGGCACAGGTACATCATTTCAGCACCTAGAGCAGCTGGCAGAGAGTAAGTCACCATGGGGCTGGAGACACCCCAGCCAGTGGCTCCTACCTTGAGCCAGGATCAGCTGCTAGTCCCGGCTGGGCTGGAGAAAAGACAGGACTTCCTCTTCCCCTGCAAGGAGTGGCTGAGGCTGTCAGACATACCCCTAGAAACCTCTCCCAGGTGCAGGAAGCTCAGCATCCATCCCTACTTTCTGCTCCCATCGCTCCTCAGCTGTGGGGGGAGGGGTCACTGTACGGGGAGCTGCTCCCCCATCCACCCAACCTGCATGCATCTGGACCTCCTACATCCAGACACCGCTGCCAAGCCTCACCCAGTACATCCAGAACCCCCCTAGCTCTCCATACCCAAACCCCACTGAACCTCAACCCCTACATCTGGACACCCCCTTTCACCCAGACCATCTGCCTCCGGACCCCCACCCCTGCACTCAGACCACCCACCACTGAGCTCCCTGCACTCAAATCCCCACCCTGATGCCCCAACCCCTACACCACCCTGAGCCCCTACATCCAGACCCCCACGCCACTGATCCCCAACCAGCTGCACCCAGACCTGCACCCCACCAAGCTCTACTCCCCTAGCCCTCCCGCTTAAAGCCACACACCCAGACCCCTCTGCTGAGCCCCAACCACCTTCACCTGGAAGCCCCTGCAGAATTCCATTGCCCCTGCACCTGGAAACCCCCCCCCCCAACACACACACACACACACACACAAGCCTCTGTACATCCAGATCCCTCCACACCTATACCCTGCCCCCCACTGAGTTGCCTGCACCCAGATTGTCCCACACAGAATCCTCTCACCCCATACCTGGATCACCCCACATTGAGCCCCTCTACACTTGGATCCTGCCTGGTTGACTCTGCCTACCCCACACCTGGTGTGCCTGGCGCAGAGAGGCAGCACCCCAGGGTGTTTCTGGGGCAGGCCCAGGCCTTGTGCTGTGTCACAGTTGGGTGCAGCCTCACCGCTGAGTCCATGTCCCAGTGGCAGGGAGGCTGCAGGGTGATCTCCCATCTGCGTGCAGCCAGTGCTCCCCACTGCCATGCTGAAGCCTCTGCATTTACTTATTGACAAATGAAATGGGAATTTTGCGGAATTTTAAAATATTGTGTGCAGAATTTTTATTTGTTTTTTGGCACAGAATGCCCTCAGGTGTATGTAGTGTACATCATTACAGAAGTTTGTTCTGCACAAAGGAAGGAGAGAAATTCCTGCCCCCTTGAAGATAAAAATAAAAAAAAAAGTGACTCCCCAATCAGGTGCAGAAAAATCTATGGTCATGATACAGCATTCAGTCTGAACGTCCTCTTAGATACAATGACATGTTACTCTTGTGCATGGCATGAAAAAAAAGTATGATTGTTTCTTTAAAAAAATAAAACCTTAGAATGCAGCAGGATATAATGCTAAAGGGAAACTGATTTTCAATTTTCCATTCCTGATACACCCGGTTACATTTTACCTCTACTTTCGCATTAGCTGTATTACTTGATTATCAATAACACACCCTTCAAATTAGTCTCACTAGGGTGGTGGGCAGGGTAACATGCCCAGAAAGGATATGATGGGAACGGGGGGGGGGGGCTCCAGCACAGTTCTGGGGTAGGGGAACTTGGGGCAAACTTTGGAGCAAGGTGGTACAGCCCCACACAGAGAGGGGAAGTGGAGAAGCAGGGCGGGGATCAATAGCCCCACACATAGAAGCCACAGGAAGTGGAGGAGCGGGTCGGGAACCAGGGCAAATGCAGCATACGTGGCTGTGCAGTGCACCCAAAAATTTGGGACACCATTCCCCTCACTGGCTGCAGCTGGACTCCTCCCACTCATGGTCTCTCACACTTCCCTAACACACACACACACACACAGTCTCTCTCACACAGACTCACACAAAGGTGGCAATTTTGCAAAAGAAAAGCTTCAAAAACAGACTCCAACAAGAAACTGCTGAGCTTGAATTAATATGCAAACTAGATACCATTAACTTGGGTTTGAACAAAGACTGGGAGTGGCTGGGTCATTGCACATCTTGAATCTATTTGCCCATGTTAAGTATCCTCACACCTTCTTGTCAACTATCTAAATGGGCCATCTTGATTGTCACTGCAAAAAAAAAAAAATTTCTCCCGCTGATAATAGCTCATCTTAATTAATTAGCCTCTTACGGTGGGTAAGGCTACTTCCACCTTTTCATGTTCTCTGTATATCTATCTATCTTCTTAAAAAGAAGAGGAGTACTTATGGCACCTTAGAGACTAACAAATTTATCTGAGCATAAGCTTTCGTGACCTACAGCTCATTTCATTGGATGCTCACGAACGCTTGTGCTCAGATAAATTGGTTAGTCTCTAAGGTGCCACAAGTCCTCCTTTTCTTTTTGCGGATACAGACTAACACGGCTGCGACTCTGAAACCTGTTTATCTTCTTACTCTATGTTCCATTCCATGCATCCGATGAAGTGAGCTGCAGCCCACAAAAGGCTCATGCTCTAATAAATCTGCTAGTCTCTAAGGTGCCACAAGTCCTCCGGTTCTTTTCACGCAGACTGGCTCTCACACCCACATACACTCTGCCTCTCACGGGTCACAGTCCCCCAGTCTCTCTCACACACACACGTATTATTGTTGCTATTACCGCTTGGTACTTCCTGTCAACAGGCTCTGGGTGAGGCAGGCGTGGCGCGGGGCTGCAGGAGGGCCCTGGGCTCCGGCAAGATGCGACCCCCACGTGACAGCGCGAAGCCTGCCTCGAGCCACTGCCTGCATAGGAAGCTCCAAGGGTGTCAGCAATGGGGGGGGGGTTCTGGGGGGGTCCACAGGCGGGGGGTGGTGGCCGGGCCCCCTTGACACACCGGGGCCGGCTGGGGACTGCCTTCAGTGGAACACAGGGCACCAGTTTAATAATACTGCCAGGGGCCCCGTAAACCCTACGGACGCTGAGGAGGGATTCTGAGGTGCGGTTAAACAGCTCCGAACGGAAGTGGGGCGGGGTGAGGAACGATTCCGGGATGGGACGGGGAGCGGAAGGGAGAAGCTGAAGCTCAGAGCCGGGGGAGGGGAGGATGACAGGGTCTTCGGGAGGGCAGCCGCCGCCACGCAGGACACCCCCGGGAGGGCGGCGGCGGGGGCGCCAGCCGTGTGGGGCGGGGGAGGGTCTCCCCGGGGGCGGCGCCAGGCGCGCGCGGAGGGAAGGGCACGCGCAGCACGAGCGAAGCGGCGGGCGCGCGCGGAGCCGGCGGGACCTCTCGCGCCCTCACCCTTGTGGCAGTGGGACAGGAAGTAGGCCCGCGCCCGCAGGTTCTCCCGGTCGAAGCGGTCTATGGACAGCCAGGGGTACTCCCGCATCCTGCCTCCGAAGCTGCTCATGGCGCAGCCCTGCTCCTCCGACTCCGTCCGACCACCATCCCTACCTCTCCCATTGGCTGCAGCCCAAACCAATCACAGAGCCGCCTTTGCAACCCGTTCGCCTACGAGGAAAAGGCCGGGGCGGGGCCTTTTCTTAAAGGGCCAGTAAAAGAAATGACTCAAGTTTTTCTACGCCGGATCTTGCCGTGAGGTTTGGACCTGCTGCTCTGTCCGTGTGAATATGGGGACAGAAGGGTCTCGCCGCCCGGCAGGATGGGGAGAAGGGTATGCCTGTGTACTCCAGGCCCGCTCACTCTTGAGTGCAGTGATTTATCAATAAGGAATTTAGGTAATTAATAACTGATACCCTTAGCATCAACATCATTAATAATGACTCTTGGTAACTGAATAATATTGAGTATGGATAATTACTGCATTAGGAATTCATTTCCTGCCTTAGACATTTACAAAGCAACAAACACTGCACTATCATGAATAATTATAATTAATCCATTAGTAATTGGTTGTGAGTAGTTCTAACTAATTCAGTAATTGTGAATTATAAGTAAGTTATATCAGTAATTGTTTTGCTCCAACACTGTCCAGTAGTATTTGTCATTATGACATTCGTTTATTTTGTGGGTGAGGGGCAAACTATTGAATTCTCAAGAACTGCTGTGCACTGTTTTTAGTACTTTGGCCCAGACCAACTCCTGTGAGTTAGGCTCCTAAATATCTTTGAGGATCTGGGCTTTTGTCTCTGTTCACAGCATGTTCAGTGCCCTGTTCAAAGTGAGAAAAAAAATGTAATTATTGTCAAGCACTAATCTTTTAGCTATTTATGCTGCTGTCATCACCATGGTGGTATATCAAATTTTATATCTGTTAGGGAGGGATTAATGCGGGGGACACGAAGTCAGACAACATGCATTCTTTTCCCAACGGTGCCTTTGGCTCATTGTATAACCTTGGTCAAGTCACTTACTCCCATTTTCAAAAGTGACCAATAAGTGTGGCCGCACAATTTTGCCTGCCCAATTCAAGACCTAAATGTCCACAACACCAACACCTCAAAACGGAGCTGGCCCTTTTGAAAATGTTGGTTATAATCTCTCTCTTCCTCCAGCTGCGCTGCTGAAAAGGCAGGTAACACTTCCCTCCTTTACAGGGGTATATTTCCTACCTAAAAAGAAAAGGAGGACTTGTGGCACCTTAGAGACTAACAAATTTATTTGAGCATAAGCTTTCATGAGCTGAAGTGAAGAAATAGATTGACAGAGCCAGAAGAGTACCCAGAATTTACCTACTATAGGACAGGCCCAACAAAGAAAATAACAGAACGCCACTAGCCATCACCTTCAGCCCCCAATTAAAACCTCTCCAATGCTTCATCAAGGATCTACAACCTATCCTGAAGGACGACCCATCACTCTCACAGATCTTGGGAGACAGGCCAGTCCTTGCTTACAGACAGCCCCGCAACCTGAAGCAAATACTCACCAGCAACCACACACCACACAACAGAACCACAACCCAGGAACCTAACCTTGCAACAAAACATGTTGCCAGCTGTATCCACATACCTATTCAGGGGACACCATCATAGGGCCTAATCACATCAGCTACACTATCAGAGGCTCGTCCCCCTGCACATCTACCAATGTGATATATGCCATCATGTGCCAGCAATGCCCCTCTGTCATGTACATTGGTCAAACTGGACAGTCTCTACGTAAAAGAATAAATGGACTCAAATCAGACGTCAAGAATTATAACATTCAAAAACCAGTCGGAGAACACTTCAATCTCTTTGGTCACTTGATTACAGACCTAAAAGTTGCAATTCTTCAACAAAAAAGCTTCAAAAACAGACTCCAACGAGAGACTGTTGAATTGGAATTAATTTGCAAAACTAGATACGATTAATTTAGGCTTGAATAAAGACTGGGAGTGGATGGGTCATTACATAAAGTAAAACTATTTCCCCATGTTTATTTTCCCCTCCCCCCCCCCCCATGTTCTTGTCAACTGCTGGAAATGGCCCACCTTGATTATTACTACAAAAGGTTCCCCCGCCTCCCTGCTCTCCTGCTGGTAATAGCTCACCTTAAGTGATCACTCTGGTTAACGTGTGTATGGTAACACCCATTGTTTCATGTTCTCTCTCTATATATAAATCTCCCCACTGTATTTTCCATTGCATGCATCCAATGAAGTGAGCTGTAGCTCACGAAAGCTTATGCTCCAATAAATTTGTTAGTCTCTAAGGTGCCACAAGTCCTCCTTTTCTTTTTGTGGATACAGACTAACATGGCTGCTACTCTGAAACGTTTCCTACCTAGTGCTTTGGGATGCAGGGTGCAAGCTCTATGCAGAAGCCTGATCTTCCAGTTTCAGCTCATGGCAAAGCTCCGGCTGACTGCAGTGAGAGCACGGTGGGGATGGTCCCCAGCCGCCCGAGCTGTGTGAGGCATAACACACGGGTCTCTTACAGCACACACCCATCTGCACCCCTTACAGTCCTTATTCCTTTGCCAAAGTACTGCGCTGCCCCGCCCCGCGTGCGCAGCTCGTGGCACTGGCCCCGCTCCCGGGGTTCGCTGCCGGTCGGCCCCCGCTCCGCCAGAGCCGCCGGGGAGGCTTCTCTCGGCCTGGCTCGAGCGCCGGAGGTTGCTAGGCAACCGCACAAGCGCCGCCGTCAGACCCGAAGAGGCGGCGCCCGCCCCGAGGGAGGGAACGACCCGGCAAGACCGTTGGTGAGTGGCGCGCGGCGTCCCTTGTCCCGACCCTCACCGCAGGTGGAGCCCGCCCAGCCCCGGAGCCCTGAGGGGAGCGGGTGCTGCTGAACGCCCCCTCCCTCCCCGGCTCAGGGGAGCAGCCTGGCCTTGGGGTTCCTTTAAAAAGCCCCGGCTCCTGGAATCCTGGGACTGGGGGAGGGGATTTTCTTTAAAGGCACAGTTCCTGGAGAGTTGGGGTTAAGGGGGGATTTTTCCTTAAAGCTTCATCTCCTGTGGTTATGGGTTTAGGGGAGATTCTCCTCTTTCATTTAAAAAAAATACAAATTTTGTGACTGGTGGTTTCCAAGAAAAGCTTAAAAACCGGACCCAAATGTCCCTCCTAGCAGCTCAGAAGGCAAATGATAAGAAAACAGTTACAGTTCTTTAAAATCTGATGCTTTTTAAAGCAACTCTCATGATTTTGGTGGGGCCTGACTCATGGATTTTGCATGTTTGGAGTTGGCAAAGCTGCAAGAGTTGGCGGGGACAGGGGTTATGCAGAGGGGGACCGAGAAAGAATTGCACTGTACTTTTGATGCCTTGTATTTTTGTTGTTTGTCTATATCTGTTTGTCCATCTTGTCTTTTAGACTGTAAGCTCTTCAGGGCAGGACTCATAAGAAATGCCTTAGTGGATCAGACCAATAGCCCATCTATCCCACTATCCTGTCTCTGACAGTGGCCTGTAGGAGAGCTTCAGGGGGAGTGTACTGAACAGGGCAGTTTTGGAGAGATCCACCCCTGTCTTCCCCTCCTGACTTCTGGCAGCCACAGGTAGACGGTCACCCTGAGCATGGGGTTGTATGTCTGACCATCTTCTGTGTGTGTACAGTGACCAGTACAATAGGGCTTCAACCCTATTCGGGATCTTTAGGCACTACCAGAATACATATAATTAATAACAGGGAGTCAAACACAATGTGGGGTCCTATCCGGGCAGATTCTATCTTGTCTCTCTCATCCCTTGGCAACTCCTTTGCCAGTAGAGCCTCACTGAATTGAAATGGTCTGACCTGGCTGCTGGTGCATCTACTCATCACTACCTGACTCCTACTTTGGGTATTGGTGCCATAAATATGTTCAAACATAAGACGAACTTACAAGGTTCAGAGGATAGATAGGCTGGTTTCCAAACGGTGCTGACCTCAATGCACAGATTTGTGTCACGGTAGACTTGTCCTTTCCTTTTCCTTTCTGAAATAGGGGGAGAGATGTGGTTACATAACAGACTTGGTGAAAGTGGGAACCAGCAGAACACTTTTAAAACACAGGCAATCAGAAGTAGTAATCTGCTTCATGGTGCGCATGCATCTATTCTAGGATGTTTGTTTTTGACTACTATACATAACCCAAGAAGATGCAGAATTCCACCACTTACAGAATTATTCATTGATGTACAGTGATTGCCATTACAGAGAAAGTATTTCCCAGTACCACACACTGGGATGTGAAATTGCACAATTTTCCGCTAAATTAGAAGAGTAATAAGAATGGTAACCCTGTGGTGTCGGTTGGCAAATTGAGCTTTTTGACACATCACTCTGGGCTGTCTCAACTGCACGTCAGTATAAGTGATTTATCTATTAAACTTAAATAAAAGGTTTGACATACCAGCTTGAAAATGGTGATGTTTGTTTTTTACTTGCATGCACTGACTTGGCACTTTGGCCCAGAGCCTCAAAGGTATTTAGGCTCCGAGCTTCTATTGTCTGCGCCCTTATATGTATGTTTTGCCTGTGTTTTCACAGGAGCTTTTATGGAAAGTCTGCTTGAATTAGTGGATAGTCAGTATGTGCCATGTATATCCAGTTGCACTGGACAAGTGCATTTGCTAGATGAGCCTGATATATCATTTAGCAGAGAAATGGTTAATCCTAGTGACATATAAGTGGCCATAATAGACCTTTAGTGTTAATACCTCATTAAGATCCAATCATATACATCATTTGCTAGCATTGCTTTGTCTGTCTCTCTGCAGGCTCAGTTGGTCAGCAGTATAACAGTTCTATATTATAGCTTACAATTTATACATCTTTCTTCCAGAAGGGTTCCAAAGTGCTTATTAATTCACACTGGGTCATGTTTCCCTTTGTAGTAAAAAAGTGCAAACAGGAGAAATATCTCCAAGACTCAGCTACCAATACGTGCCAAGTAGGTTAATTTGTATTGTGGCGTCCCATAGTGCGAGGAGAAAAACTCTTTGTAATTATTGACAATTGGCATTTAAAGAATCATAGAATATCAAGGTTGGAAGGGACCTCAGGAGGTCATCTAGTCCAACCCCTGCTCAAAGCAGGACCAATCCCCAATTTTTGCCCCAGATCCCTAAATGGCCCCCTCAAGGATTGAACTCACAACCCTGGGTTTAGCAGGCCAATGCTCAAACCACTGAGCTATCCCTCCCCCCAACAAGAAACTGCAAGAGAGATAATAATTGTAGAGGCTGAACTACCCCAAGAGAGATAATAATTATAGAGGGCTGAACTACCCCACATATATGGCAGCATATTTAGAAAAGGGCCATAGTATCTTTATACTTATGTACAGATCTTCACTCAACCCCATGCAAACTGAAATTATGCCCCTTTTCCTTGGTTGCTGATGGTCTTTCTGTGCAAAGAATCCACTGTAAATTATTATGTCAGATACAAATGCAGATTTCAACCACTCCCAAATAACTGCTGCCATGCAAGCAATAACTCCTATTTTCTCTTCCGTAGTGGTTTGAGGGGACTGATTTCTGAATTGAACCACATACTAAATAAAGGGTTTCAGTTGTGTGTAGGATTTTGAGGCAGGTTTTGTAGTCAATTGCTACTCTTTTTCAGTCTATGAGCCATGGGAGCACATGACCCAACAGGATTTTTATCTTCATCAGCATCAAATCTAGAAACTTTCTTAAATGAAGGCCTAGAGTCTTGGAAATACATCAAACTCTTCCTAATTATGCAGCTGCAGCATGGTGACACTAAGTAATTGTGAGAAGAATTTGGCCCATTGACCAACGAAATCCATCAGATGTTGTAGCATTTGACGTATTTTTCTTCCTGCGTAAATGAAAAGTGCTCTCTATTAGCAGAATAAGATTGTGACCATTGGTGCCTGGAATGGCCACACTGAGATTATTCAATCAGGGCAAACTGCAAAGAATGGGGCAGACGATAAGCAAAACTGATGGTTATTCTAATCATTAGACTCACCAAGCCAGCAACAAAACATCTTCTACAATACCTTACTGGTTTCAGAGTAACAGCCGTGTTAGTCTGTATTCGCAAAAAGAAAAGGAGTACTTGTGGCACCTTAGAGACTAACCAGTTTTTTGCGAATACCTTACTGATTACCCAGAAGCCAAAAATATAGTTCCCTTAAAGCAATCCAGACTTGGGCTCCCACCCAGACAGCCAAGTCAAATATGAGGAAGATTACTGAAAATCTTGTTCAATATATATAAAGTTCTGCTAATCCCAACGGATCGGACACATTACCCGTCAGGTCAGTGAATATTTCAGATCTTACCCAAATACATGTTTACAGACAGTTCTTATTAACTAAAAGATTTATTTAAAAAAGAAAAGAGAGTATTGTGGTCAAAAGATCATTATACATACAGATATGAATAAAGTTCTTAGATCAGTTTCATAGTAAAGATAGTGAGCTGCTGAGTTGCAAAAAGTTCTTTCCAAAATAAGTTCATCTGGTTCTAGTCCAAACAGCAGTTCATGTATAGAGTTTGTTCAGATTCTTCCATGAGAATTAGCAGGGTAATCCATACTAGAGCTGGAGACCTCAGTCTTGCGACTCAGGCTTCCCCAGACCAAATTTAAGCAGATCTGGTTCTGATGTAAAAATTCCTGTTTCCTATGTATACACACGTAATTAGTTATTTTCATCAGCATAAGGTAATTATCCTTTAAGCAGGGCCGGCTCTAGGTTTTTTGCTGCCCCAAGCAAAAAATTTGCCGACCCAAGCTCCGAGTGCGCAACTGCGCAAACAAAAAAAAAAAAAAATGGCCGGAATGCCGCCTCTGGAATTGTGCCGCCCCAAGTACGTGCTTTCTTTGCTGGTGCCTCGAGCTGGTCCTGCCATTAAGACATGCAGTTTACTACAAACTTCAAAGAGAAATATTGACAATGACATTTTTACACCCAAGTTTCATCTAAATGTTATATTCCCTCTGAATTATTGATCTCTGAATCAATAAAATATAGTAATGGACAGGAATTTTCTGGTTACATTGTTAACATCTAACAGCTATTGGTAAACAGACAAATATGAACAGTATCTTCTTCTAATTCTCTAACAATACAAGTCTACATTTCAAAGATCTATCTAACATGGCTTTGTTAGCTATTTATAAGGAATGGCCTTAGTTACCATTTATATACTTTTCTAATATGTCTTTAAAGGTTGAATTTGGGTCATTTAGCCTGCTAGTCACTTAACCCTTTCTAGCTCAGTGTCACAAAGATATACTCAAAAAATTAATACAATGACATTAAGAGGTGAACTAGAAGACAAAACTGGTTCCTGTTACATATTGAAATTGGTCTAGATTTGGAAACTTAGGTCAAATTCATCACGTGAGCAGCTCTGATGACTTCAATGGAGTTAGCCCTGGGATCCCTTCAGCCATGTGAATTCCAAAGAGCACTGTCATCAGTAATTTGAGCATACCTTGAAAAATGGCGTTATAATAGTTTACATATCTGGAAACTGAAATACAGGCAATATGGATTTACTCCAGAAAACAGCATGTATTTAATGTGATTCTGGACATTTTTAACATACTAGTTTTTACGTTGGGGTTTTGAGGTGGGGTGGGTTTGTTTTTGTTTTTGTTTTTTTGACTGACTATAACTTTGTTTACTATGTTTGCCAATTTTGTTCTACCCATTTTTATGTAGAACTTCAACAATATGGCTTGCTCCAGTTTTTATATGTATCATTTTTAAAACCTAGTTTCAGCAAAATATCTGGTGGAGTTCCTGGAGCCATGGCTAGCGCTGACATCAAACCAAAATCTATAAGTCGTGCCAAAAAATGGTCAGATGAGATAGAGAATCTATACAGATTTCAGCAAGCTGGATACAGGGATGAAATTGAATATAAACAAGTGAAGCAAGTTGATATGGTAAGATTTGTAACTGTGCAGGGGCTATGTATTTTAATTCTCTATTCCCTATTAAATAGTGAAATAAAAATGGAGGCACACAGTATATTTCCTTTCATTTGCTTTTGTTTTTAATCAAATTCAATTTTAGTTCTTTAGGTAGTTTTAGAAGTGCAGAATAACTGATTTTCAAATACATTTATTTTACTTGACACTGCAACTCTAGCAAGCCTGCAATGTGCTGCCTCTTCATCAGTTACATACTTAAACATGTCAGAGCTTTTATTACATAATGGAGATTTTTTTCATTTAAAAAAAAAAGAATTTAATGCTGGTGAAAGGTATGGCATGGGCAGCTCATGGCCAGCTTCCACACACTACTCTGCCAATGGGTACACCCCCTGATGTGGTATACCCCCTTTTTAAGGATGAGAAGATTGTTCAATATCCATGGGCTCCATCCAGCATCCCTGAAATTAGTGGAAGGTTTACCATTGAATTGTATGGGAGTTGGTTCAGACTCCTTGTATATGCAGTACTTGGCCTCTCTCTTGAAAATGTCAACAGTAGAGAAAGTTGATGCCGGGTGTGGTGGAGGTGGTTGTAATGCAGATACTTCTCTACTGAGAACATCAAGAACTCTATCTTGTACCTTGAAAACTTCATTGCATATGACCTAAGCTACTGGTTAGTCGCCAGATGCCAGACAGCTACAAATCTACTCTGGATTCAAACTAACAAACCTATAGGTGATAGGCTCTATATTCCATTATTTACCTCCTAAATCATGCAGTTCCTCAAAATCCCTTTTAAAAATCTATTCAGACCTACTATGTCATTATTTTGAAATATAGAGTTTGCATTAAAGAACACCTTTGGTACTACTGATGTCTTGTTGCCACCTTCCACTATTTAAAAATCAACAGTTTGAAGTATTTTCAAAATACCAGAAACAAATTAAACTATATTGGTGTCCAATCTCTCACCAAGTTTCATGTTTTAAATCAGTATGAAAGGCACACTCAAGCCTTTAAAATTGATGAGCTACTGCTTCTTTTACCTACATATATTATTGTAACCATGCAAAGTGGTCTTTGAAAAGTTACCACTGAACTAAATTTTTTAAAAATGCATGGCTGAATTATTACCTACTGAAAATAGAGGTGTAAAGGAAGATGCAATGAGGAGTCCGGTGGCACTTTAAAGACTAACAGATTTATTGGGGCATAAGCTTTCGTGGGTAAAAAAACCCACTTCTTCATATGTATGGAGTGAAAATTACAGATGCAGACATAAATATTCTGATGCATGAAGAGAAGGGAGAACCAGTGTTAACAAGGCTAATTCAGTCAGCGTGGTTGTGGTTCACTCCCAGTAATTGATGAGGTGTCAATACCAAGAGAGGGAAAATTGCTTTTGTAGTGAGCCAGACACTCCCAGTCCCTATTCAAGCCCAAATTAATGGTGTTAAATTTGCAAATGAATTCTAGCTCTGCAGTTTCTCTTTGAAGTCTATTTTTGAAGTTTTCTTGTTGAAGGATGGCTACTTTTAAATCTGTTATTGAATGTTCAGGGAGATTGAAGTGTTCTCCTACTGGCTTTTGTATGTTACCATTCCTGATATCTGATTTGTGTCCCTTTATTCTTTTACATAGAGACTATCCAGTTTGGCCGATGTACATGGCAGAGGGGCATTGCTGGCACATGATGGCATATTATCACATTAGTAGATGTGCAGGTGAAAGAGCCCCTGATGGTATGGCTTATGTGGTTGGGTCCTCTGATGATGTCGCTAGAGTAGATATGGGGACAGAGTAGGAAACGGGGCTTGTTACAGGGATTGGTTCCTGGGTTAGTGTTTCTGTGGTGTGGTGTGGTGTGTGGTTGCTGGTGAGTATTTGCTTCAGGTTGCGGGGCTGTCTGTAACCGAGGACGGACCTGCCTCCCCAGGTCTGTGAAAGTGAGGGATCATTTTCCAGGATAAGTTGTAAATCGTTAATGATGTGCTGGAGAGGTTTTAGCTGGGGGCTGTACGTGATGCCAGTGGTGTTCTGTTATTTTCCTTTTTGGGCCTGTTCTGTAGTAGGTGACTTCTGGGTACCTGTCTCGCTCTGTCAATCTGTTTCCTCACTTCCCCAGGTAAGTATTGTAGTTTTAAGAATGCTTGATAAAGATCTTGTAGGTGTTTGTCTCTGTCTGAGGGATTGGAGCAAATGCAGTTGTATCTTAGGGCTTGGCTGTAGACAATGGATCGTGTGATGTGTCCTGGATGGAAGCTGGAGGCATGTAGGTAAGTATAGCGGTCAGTAGGTTTCCGGTATAGGGTGGTGTTTATGTGAACATCACTTATTTGCACTGTAGTGTCCAGGAAGTGGATCTCTTGTGTGGACTGGGCTGGCTCACTACAAAAGCAATTTCCCCTCCCTTGGTATTGACACCTCCTCATCAATTATTGGGAGTGGACCATATCCACCCTGACTGAATTGGCCTTGTTAACACTGTTTCTCCACTAGTAACGTAACTCCCTTCTCTTCATGTGTCAGTATATGTATGCCTGCATCTGTAATTTCACTCCACACATATGAAGCAGTGGGTTTTTTTTACCCACGAAAGCTTATGCCCAAATGAATCTGTTAGTCTTTAAGGTGCCACCGGACTCCTCGTTGTTTTTGTGGATACAGACTAACACGCCTACCCCTCTGATACAGGGAAGATGCAGTTCGTTCTTTTGTATTGGGCTCAAATTCTGTGGTGAAGAGTATAGTATAAATGCTTACACAGAAGTCTAGGTAGATCTTTTAATGAGAATGGTAGGATCCCTCTAGTTAATAAATTGTATAAGATAAAAGTCAAGACTGCTACAGGGTACAAGCCACAAAACAAACTATGATCCCATTGGCAGAGGGACACTCCCAACAAAATAATTTCCAACTTAAAAACCATGTGGAGCTCTGTTTATATCAAACTTCGGTGGAATTAGCATCAGTTATATTGTAACTGATCACATTTTGAAATACGGCTCATTTTTGCTGTCATAGAAGGTACAAGATCTAAGAGTGGAGATACAAGGAATATTATATGGTACTTACATTTAGAAAAATAACCCAAACAGCCAGCAGATCTGTACATTTAAATACTAGGCTGAGTAATAAAATTACCATTTATGAGATATAATTCAAATGCAATCTGGTTTGATATCCCTAATGACATCTATACCTGCTGATCAGAAGTGAGAAATTAATATTTAGGATTCAAGACAATAGGAAATACTACAGCTGTTCATGCTGCAGGTGCTTACCTAATGCCATAGAAACTTCCAAAAGCTTTTTAATTAAAAGGATTGAATGTCTGCACTTTTTACAATGTAATAAATATCTTGTGAAGTACTGAATTGAAGGCTATGGGTGATGATGCTCAGCACCTTGCAGGTTTGGGTCCATTGACACTAACTTTCCTGATTTGACATATGGCTCATTTGTTTGTTTGTAAATGATGAAACTAATGATGTGTCTTATTTTTCATGCTTAGAAAGGTGCCGAAGAACCTTTTACTTGCACATAATCCTTCCATAAGAAGTGGAATCTTTCAGCCACTTGAATTTTTGAATGACTAACTCTTGTTTATACAGTAAAAGGAAGGCATCCATTGGGTAATCAAGGGGAGTCATAGACATTAGAGAGGAAAAGACCTGTTCAGTCTAATAACCTCTGTTGCACCAGACAATGGTGGTTCCTGTTCTCTACACCATATTTTCTAACAGCTTTGTCCAGTCCAGTTTTAGATTACTCAAGTGCTACGGTTTCCATCACATCCCCTTTGGATCATTCATGCTCTCTTCCGACGTAGTGAAGTGTTGCTGATTTTTTGTTTGTGTGTTTTTATACCATGCAGAACTTTGACTAGAAACTAGTTTCTGATGTTTTATGTTTTTTAATCTTTATTAGAGTTAAGCAATTTAATCATAAAGCACCAATCAGCTACAAACCAATTTATTCACCAAAATACAATCCATATAAAGATATCTCGTCTTCTGTGATGTGTTCTGCATGGATGGTTTCTCTCAGTGGCAGCATGTTCAGAAGATGAATGTATATTCTTTTCATTCTGTTTACAGGTGGATCGTTGGCCAGAAACAGGATTTGTGAAGAAACTTCAAAGAAGGGACAATACTTTCTATTATTACAACAAGCAAAGAGAATGTGAAGACAAAGAAGTCCATAAAGTGAAAGTTTATGCTTATTAATTTTGTTAATCCCAACTACAGTGGTTTTGTTTTTGTTTGTTGTAAGTATGTTGCTTTAATCTATTTGATGTTTATAAAATGTAAGGAATTAAACAAGGTTTCTGAACTAATTTGTGCTGTTTTTAAATACAGCTGAACATTTTTGGGGGGAGGAGTAATAATGTTTGTTCAGCACTGGATTTTCACAGAGCTTTTGATGAGGTCCATATAATTAGAAGTGCTAATCATTATTTAGTGCATTACATCTTCAATGTATTTTACTGACAGTAGCTAACTAATTCTAACCACAACCGTGGGAGATAGGTAAATAGGTAAACTTATTATCATCAGTTTACAGATGGGAAAACTGAAGTGGAAAAGTTAAGTGACATCCACAAGATCACGAGGGAGTCGATGTCAGACCCAGGATTAGTGTTTGTTAAAGGAAATTGAATGACCTGGGAGTAGGGGCCAAAACCATGCTATGGATTAAAAGATGGTTAAGTGATGAGAAACAGTCATCATAAATATCTTTCTCTCTTAGCAAAGAGGGGTAAATAGTGAAGTATCCCACAGCTCTGTGGGGTTTTTTTATTAATATAAGTATTCATGACTTAAAGGAGAAAGTATTTAGTGAATTGGTAAAATTCACTAGCCAACGATACAGGATGTTGGACAGCAAAAACTAAAGAGGATTATGAGGAGTTAAACACATGGTGGGATGAAGGGAATATTGGGCAGCAAGGTGTCAGGTGAAATCTAATATCTTTTTGGAAGTACATCAATTATAATTCTGGTTTTAGTGACAGAAAGAGATGGGGTTATACTGCTAGCAGCTAAAGAGTAAATGGATTAATATTTTTCCAGACCTAAACACCACAATTTTGAATAAAAGAAAGAGATTTGTGTCTCTGTGGTGTGTTATTAGAAGTAGAGAAGTAGAAGTGTCTGTCCTTTACCCTGAAAATTTAAGGGCAATGTACTGTGGGATTAAAAAAAAAAAATCACATTTTTGACAATGCTGTATCCTTTTGAAGATCACATAAATGAATGAAACTACAGATTCCAGTGTTGCTCAACTTGCTGGTGAGGATGCTCAGACCTCAGAATTCTAACAGCAGTGGTTTATCATATAGTCCATTTTATCTTTTTGCAGCTGTCCTTGCTTGGTTTGGTGTCCGTGCAATGAAAGCTATTAAACTCTGGCACATGTGGGTTACATGAACTGATGTAAATTAAATAACACTCCAATCTTTACTTCTGTTTACTGTAGCTCCTTATCTTCCGTTAATCCTTTTGATATAATCCTCTGGATTCTACATGCAAAAATAGCTGTCAAAATGGCATTGTGACGTCCATCTCAAATTTAGTCCATATCAGATGTACTCAGTTTATAATGCAAAAGCTGGACTCCCAAACCCACATGGACTGCAAGCTCAACCTGGGATCTGGCAATCAGTCTGGGTTCTTTCTGGTTCCCACATTATCATCTAACTCAAATGAGTTATGTTACAGGTAAAGGTGTTATCCATTAGATTGAGCATAGAGCTGGGACTCAAGAATCTTGGAGTGAAATCCTGGTGCCATTTAAGTTAAAATGTGTTTTGCTATTGTCTTAATTGATCTAGGATTTCACCCATGGCTTCTGTTCCCTGCTCTGCCATAGACTCAGTGTGGTCAAGTCACTTAACTTCCCTGTGCCTCAGTTTCTTTATCTGCATGACAGATAAGCATTATAATTTATTACATCTCTAGTCACCAAAAAGTAAAGATTCTATAATTATTGCCCAATTAAGAACTCTGGTGATGTGAGAGCCAGAACAGAATCCAGCTCCCACACCTAGAACTGTATTGGCTCTGCAGTACTACCAACAGTAGAAAGGAGTAAAAACTTATTTTGGGAGCATATAATGTCATCAGTTTTTAATCAGAGCTCCCCACTGAAAACACAGCATGTCTTGTCAGAGAAGTAAGAATATTGGATTTGGAATACATATAGAGAATGCATCTGTTGAATAAGAAAATGCTGCTTTTATGCAGTCCCTTTTTTGACTATACCTAAACATCAAGCCTATATTATATGAATTGTGAATGCTAATGGATTTTAATGTGTGTTTTTCCCCCTCCTTTTTTAATGCATTATATGTATGTTCCTATTCTCTATTTTGTCTTTTATATATAACGAACAGTATTAGTTTTGTTTGTGAAAACTAAAGACTCTTAATAAACAAAGGTGGGGATTTATGACTTTATAGTTTTACATGTACAATTTGTTCCTATTTAGTGTATTCTTCATTTTCTGTAATGATGTGTTCATAAATCATAGGGGCCAAATTCTGGTCTCATTTGCATCAGTGTATCTAGTGATTTCACTGTAGTTCTGCTGGAGTTATACTGGTGTAAATGAGATTAGAACTGCGCCCATGGAGTCTTAAATTTACTGTTAACCCTTTTGGAAAAAAGAAATGGTGTTGGATAGAAATCCCTAATCATAGCTGATGAGTAGTATGGGAAAATAACGTACTGTTGGCTTCCATTAATTTTGTTCTGGTGAATTTTGAGAGGCTAGCACCACTGCTGAGCTATGGTTTAAGCCAGTGGTTCTCAACCCATTTATCATTATGGGCCGCAGGTTGAGAACCACAGCGTGCCCCCCCAAAAAGATTCCCCACAGTCCCCTATGCCCAGCAACCTCCGCCCAGAGACCCCTCCATAGAGTGGGGCCAGGAGCAGAGCCCTGAGTGCGGGGCCAGACACTGGACCCCGCTGTGTGGGGCCGGGCAGCCTAAAACCTAGGGGTGCTGCAGCACCCCCACAAACCCCTAGTTCCCAGCGCTCCCCATCCCCTCACTGCTCAGAGCACCCTTCTCCCGCACAAAACTGCCCAGAGACCCATTCACCCGCACCCTGCTGGCAAGAGTATTCCAGCAGGCTGCCAGAAACTGTCTCTCCACAACCAGCCCCGCTCCCTTTCAGACCAGAGAAGCAAATTTTGAATTTTTTTTTAGCACAGCTGGGCCACAGCTGTGTGCTAATTGGGCCACATGCGGCCCACAGATCCCAGGCTGAAAATCGCTGCTTTAAGCAGTTGAATGAGAATGTGACATTAGAAGGAAATAATTCAAGCTGGGAGAGAGAAGTAAATTATGCCATTGACCATTTTCTGATTACAATTAATGCTGTAGTTAAGAATATTAAAATGGTCATACTGAGTCAGACCAGCGATCCATCTAGCCCAGTATGCTGTCGTCTGACAGTGGCTGGTGCCAGACGCTTCAGAATGAGTGAACAAACAGAACAGGGCAATTTGTCACATGATCCATCCCCCTCGTCCAGTACCAGGTGATTAGGGACACACAGAGCATGAGGTTGCGTTCCCGATTATCTTGGCTAATAGCCAGTGGTGAGCTGGAGCTGGTTCGCGCAAACCGGTTGTTAAACTTAGACGCAGTTTTAGAACTGGTTGTGACGGCTCCCTGAGCTCCCGGCTGGGGAGGCTCCTCCGGCCCCTCCCCCGCCTTCCCCCCTCTCGCAGAGCCTCAGCATGCGGCGGGGCCGGCGCTCTGGAGCGCTCCTGGGCAGCTCTGCAGCGCCTGCCGCTTTGAGCAGCATGGTAAGGGGGTGGGGCTGCGAGCTCCAGCGGCATCCATACATGCTGCCCTTAGCCAGGGCCGGGAGGTGGGGTTAGATAAGGGCAAGGAGTGGTTGGAGGGGGCGGAGCTTCTGGGGGGGGGCAGTCAGGGGACGGGGCGTGGGGGTGGGGGTTGGGTAGGCAGTCGCCGCCGCAGAAAGTCCCAGCCAGGCTAGGGCTTGGCTGGGGCAGCCCCCCAGGCCAAGGGGGCCTCAGCTCACGGCACGAGGGAGGGTGCATGGTGTAGGGCTCAGTGTTATAGAAGGGTGCTGTTGGAGACAGGGCTGGCTCTAGGCACCAGCCAAACAAGCAGGTGCTCGGGGCGGCACATTTCTAGGGGCGGCATTCCGCCGCCAGCCATGCCGCCCCTAAAAATGTGCCCCAGCTCGCCTCCGCTCCGCCTCCACCTGCTCCCCTGAGCGCGCCACCGCCACTCTGCTTCTCCCCCCTCCCGCCCAGGCTTGCCGCGAGTGAAACAACTGTTTGGCGCGGCAAGCCTGGGAGGGAGGGAGGAGAAGCCAAGCGGCGGCGTGCTGGGGGGAGGCAGCGGTGGTGGAGCAGAGGCGAGCTGGGGCGGGGAGCGGTTCCTTTACCCCTCCTGTTACTTCCTGCGCTTCGCCCCCCACCCTCGCTCACCTCCGCTCCGCCTGCTCCCCTGAATCCGCTGCCTCTCCCTCGCCTGAGAGTTCAGGGGAGCAGGCGGAGCGGAGGTGAGCTTGGGCGGGGAGTTGCAGGGGGAGCAGCAGGAAGCAATGGGAGGGGGAATATGGCACGCCCGGGGGAGGAGGCGGGGCTGGAGATTTGGGGAAGGGGTTGGGAAGGGGCGGAACCGGGGGGGGCACAAAGAAAAGCGGGGACGGCCAAAAATTTTTTTGCTTGGGGCGGCAAAAATCCTAGAGCCGGCCCTGGTTGGAGAAGGGGCTTGGTGCTAGACGGGGGTCGATGGAGCAGCACCGTGTGGGGGGCGCAGGGCTATGGAAGGACTGTGGGGCCCCGCGTCCTGTCTCGGGGCAGGGGCCGCGCTGCGGCTGGTACCTGCGCTGTGCAGCCATCCAGACAGCTGCACCAGGGCCCCATGCGCAGAGGCCGATCCGATGCCACCTCGCTGAGCAGCTGCAGCGAAGCTCCAAGCTGCTTCCTGCCCAGCCCAGGAAGCGCGAGCGGCTCCGCTGGGCAGGGAGATTGGGCACCATGTGACTGGGTGCTGTGTAGGGCCGGGGAGCCAGGCCCCTGGCAGCAGCAGCCTCCTCTGCCCAAGGAGCCGGGCAGGGCTGGCTGGTGCCAGGGCTGGGGGCTGCCTTGGACGTGCTGGGGCGAGCCCCCCTAGTCTCTCCTGCTCCTACACTGTGGGGCTGTCTGGCCTCCGCCACTCGGGGGCGCTCACATCCCGTGGTGAGGAGTCGGGCAGATGGCAGCCTTTGCCTGCAGGGAGCCGTTGCCCCAGATGCCGGGAGCGACTCCACTGATGCAAGGGCTGCAGGACTCCTGCGCCATCAGCAGGCACCTGGGATGGAGAACGGGCCTGGGGAGGGCAGGACAGAACCTGGGGGGCAGGATGGAGCCTGGGGTGGGGTGGGAGGGGGCAGGACAGAGGCACATCCCTTAAATCAGAACTTTTTATAGGGAACCAGTTCTTAGGATTTTGGCAGCTCATCACTGGTAATAGCCACTGATGGGCCTATCCTCCATGAACTTACCTGGTTCTTTTGTGAACCATTTATACTTTTGGCCTTTACCGCATCCCCTGACAACGAGTTCTTCAGGTTGACCATCTGTTGTGCGAAGAAGTACTTCCTTATGTTAGTTTTAAACCTGCTGCCTATTAATTTCATTGAGTGACCCCTGGTTCATCTGTTTTGTCAAAGGGGAAATAACTCTTCCCAATTCATTGGTTTGAGCATTGGCCTGCTAAACCTAGGGTTCTGAGTTCAATCCTTGAGGGGGCCATGTAGGGATCTGGGGCAAAAATTGGGGATTGGTCCTGCTTTGAGCAGGGGGTTGGACTAGATGACCTCCTGAGGTCCCTTCCAACCCTGATATTCTATGATTTTCTCCACACCATTCATGATTTTATAGACCTCTGTCATGTCCTCCCTACAGGGCCGTCCTTAGGCATATGCAGAATACGCAGCAGTGTAGGGCACCATGTAATTTGGGTTACCAGATTTTATGGTGCCCTAGGCAGCTGCATGCAGCATATGTGGCACAGGCTCCAGCGGCCAGCCACATCCCCCAGGCAGCTCCCCTGCTCCACCCCCACCCTGCCCCCATTCCATACCCTTCCCCCAAACCTCCACCCCCACCCTGCCCCCATTCCACCCCTTCCCCCAAGCTCCCTCCCTCGAGTGACGCGGCCTGCGGGATTAGCAGGGGTACTGGAGCCGGCAGAAGGGGTTGGGCCCACCCCCACACTCACCAGCGGTGGTGGCGGGAAGCAGAGCGACCTGGCCCCAGCCCGCTCCGCCAGTTCCCAGCCGCGTTGCTCTGCTTCCCGCTACCACCACCACTGGTGAGTGCGGGGGCGGGCCTGACCCCTTCCTCCCAACCCCCTCCCACAAGCGACAGGGCTGGGAGCTGGGGGAGTGGAGCGAGCTGGGGCCAGGTCGCGCTGCTTCCCACTGCCACCAGTGAGTGCAGTGGGGGCGGGCCCGACTCTTGCTGCCAGTGTCAGGCCCCCTGCTAATCCCCCATGCTGCCCTGGGCCTCCCTACCCTGCTGCTGCCCCCCACAGCTCCTGCCCCCACGGCCCTGCAGCCCTTCAGCGCAGCTTCCCCCCACCCCCTGCGGAGGGGCCAGCCCCCCAGCAGAGTGGCTGCTCCCCCCACAGGGCACCACCACAGGTAGGGGCGGCCCTGCCTCCCTGGTTGTCTCTTTTCCCAGATGAACAGTCCCATTCTTTTCAATCTCTCTTTGTGGAGGTTGTTCTATACCCCTAATAATTTTTGTTGCCCTTCTCTGTACTTTTTCCACTTCTAATATATCTCTTTTGAGATGGAGTGACCAGAACTGCACACGCTATTCAAGGTGCGGGTGTACCATAGATTTATATTGTGACATTATGATATTTTCTGTGTTATTATCTATCCCTTTCTTAATGGTTCTTAACATTCTATTAGCTTTTTTGACTGCCACTGCACATTGAGCAAATGTTTTCAGAGAACTATCCACAGTGACTCCAAGATCTTTCTTGAGTGGTAACAGCTAACTTAGACCCCATTATTTTGTATGTATAGTTGGGATTATATTTTCCAGTGTGCATTACATTGCATTTATCAGCATTGAATTTCATCTGCCATTTTGTTGCCCAGTCACACAGTTTTGTGAGATGCCTTTGTAACCCTTCACAGTCAACTTTGGGCTTAACTGCCCTGAGTAATTTTGTATCATCTGCAAGCTTTGCCACCTCACTGTTTAACCCTTTTTCCAGTTCATTTATGAATACATTGATCAGAACTGGTCCCAGGACAGATCCTTGGGGGGGCTGCTATTTTCCTCTCTTCACTGTGAAAACTGTTTATTGCTACCCTTTGTTTCCTATCTTTTAACCAGTTATTGGTCCATTAGAGGACTTTTTGTCTCATCCCGTGGCTCCTTACTTTGCTTGAGAGCCTTTGGTAAGGAACCTTGTCAAAGGCTTTCTGAAAGTCCAGTCCAAGTACACTATATCCACTGGATCACACTTGTCCACATGTGTCTTGACTCCCTCAAAGAATTCAAATAGATTAGTGAGGCATGATTTCCCAAAGCCATGTTAACTCTTCCTCAACACGTTTTCATCAATGTGCCTGGTAATTCTGTTCTTACTATAGTTTCAACCAATTTGCCTGGTATTGAAGGTAGGTTCACCGGCCTGTAATTGCCAAGATTGCCTCTGGAGCCTTTTTAAAAAATCAGACAGCTATCCCCCAGTCATTTGGTACAGAGGCTGTTTTAAGCAGTAGGTTACACACCACAGTTAGTAGTTCTGCAATTTCATATTTGAGTTCCTTCAGAACTTTTGGGTGAATACCATCTGGTACTGGTGACTTATTACTGTTAAATTTATCAATTTGTTCTAAAACCACCTCTACTGATAACTCAATCTGGGACAGTTCCTCAAATTTATCAGCTAAAAAGAATGGCTCAGGTGTGGGAATCTCCCTCCCACTTCTGCAGTGAAGACTGGTGCAAAGAATTCATTTAGCTTGTCTGCAACAGCCTTGTTTTCCTTGAGTGCTCCTTTGGCACCTCAATCGTCCAGTGGCCCCAGTGATTGTTTGGCATGCTCCCTGCTTCTGATGGACTTACAAAAATTAACAGCAGTTTTTTTTTTTTTATTTTGGCAGTTGCTTTTTGAATTCTTTTTTGGCCTGCCTAATTATACTTTTACACTTGATTTGCCAGAGTTTATGATCCTTTCTATTTTCCTCTGTAGGATTTAACTCCCATTTTTAAAGCATAACTTTTTGTCTCTAGCCACTTCTTTTTACTCTGTTGTTTAGGCCTGGTGGCATTTTTTCTAGTCCTCTTACTCTTTATTTTTTTTAATTTGGGGTATACATATAATTTGTGCCTCTACTGTGGTGTTTTTAATAAAGCTTCCATGCGCCTTGCAGGCATTTCACTCTTCTGACTGTTCCTTTTAATTTCCGTTTAACTAGCTTCATCATTTTTGTGTAGTTCCCCTTTTTGCAGTTAAATGCTACTGTGGTGGGTTTCTTTGGTATTTTCCCCCTTACAAGGATGTTACATTTAATTACAGTATGGTTGCTATTACTAGTTTAGGACTTAATCAGACTGTTTATTATTATCATTATTATTTAGCATTTATATTACAGTAGCCCCCAAAAGGCCTCAGTCAGGAATGGAGCTCTGTTGTGTTTGTACAAAAGCTAACACCTATAAAAACACACTTCCTGCTCTGAGGGAGTTTACAATCCAGCTCCTCAGCAATGGAATTACTCCCTGTTTCTCTGCTCCCTGTCCACCACCTCCCACATGACATGGACCTATTTCTCGAATATATGACTGCGTACCCAGCAGCTGCCATTGCAATCAGCACTTCTGAAAATAGGACCTAAATATAAATTTAGGTGCCTAAATATAAATTATGAGGCCTACCTTTAGGCATCCATTTTTGAAAAGCTTCATGTTATCCTCTGTCTGATACTGCACAGTGGAAACAAAGAGAGAAGCAATTTTTCATGTGGTACATTTGTATGTAATCCCTGCAGGGTAATAGCTTTCCTACTGTAAATAAGATTTTAATGAGCAGAAAAAATCTGCTTTTAACTTACTGATATTTGTCATAACAGCAATATATTTGAAACTAAATGCATAATAGCATTTAACCACCAGAGGGAATGGTGAGTGCTTGTAGGCTGTCTGAGCCAGGGAAGGGGAAGAGACAGGAGTTAGGAATCCAGATTTCGGGCACTTAAGCGCTATTAACTTTCAGTGAGAGATTGTTGCCTAAGGATGTGATTCCCAAAGGTATTTAGGCTCCTAAGTCACTGAGGTGCTTTTGAAATTTTTACCCTTCTCTCCTCAATGTGTGCAAATTATTGATCCCATCTTAAGTGAGTGAGCCTCTATCCAAACTAGGGAACAATTGCTGAGGCAACATGAGCCTGAAGAGACATAATCCAAGAAACTTCAGTTCTGCCAGCCAATTGACATGCACATTAGTGCCAATAAGGGACAAATAAGTTTTCATGGTTCACTTTTGGTGGTTATCTAGGGCAAAATTGATGAAATTGCTTTTTCTGATATGGAAAGTTCGTGCTTCATAATTGGGGGCTTAACCTTGCAGCTGACCTCATTGCAGAGATTGCCAAAGTATCTAGGCATAAAGGATGGGAGAGAAGATGGGAATAGGCCCAGAGATAGCTAATTCTGGAGGCAAACCTTCACTTCTGAAGAGAGAGCCTTTTCTTTTGTTAGTTACACTTTCTGTAGTTGAACAGACATCATCAAAATCTGCAAGAAACCCTTTGAACCCAAAATGGGGATTGTTTGTCCGCAATCTCTATTTCTGTGACCTGTCAAAGTGCTTTAGACAAAAATAGACTGTTTTCTAAAATAAACAGGGCAGATTTCACTTGATTCACAGTAAGTGTGTTGTTATTTCGCACTGTTCGTGGTCTGCCAGGCTGGGTGGGCTAATGTGAAAAATTGATATAAGTTTTGTTTTTTCTCCAGATTTGTCATCAGGTATGTTTCCTAATGGAATTCAAGTATGGAAATGAATAATGACAGTTATAAAAATCTCTTTCCATTCATATCAGGGATGTTTTGAAGGAGGCTCCTGGGAAACCTCTTGTTAAAAGTTTTCTCCAAAATGAAAGGTTTCAGAGTAGCAGCCGTGTTAGTCTGTATTCGCAAAAAGAAAAGGAGTACTTGTGGCACTTTAGAGACTAACCAAATTATTTGAGCATGAGCTTTTGTGAGCTACAGCTCGCTTCATCGGATGCATTTGATGAAGTGAGTTGTAGCTCACGAAAGCTTATGCTCAAATAAATTGGTTAGTCTCTAAGGTGCCACTAGTACTCCTTTTCTTTTTTCTCCAAAATGAAGGAGCAGGTTGAGGTGATTTCTTTGCTTTTGATGGAGTTCAACTCCTCTCTGGAGTCTGCTAAATTAAACTCAAATTTATGACATGCTAAGGAGGGAAAATTTCCCAAGAGCCTGTAAAAAGATTGACAACCCTTTCTGAAGATATTTTATACTGAAAACAAAAATGCAATTTGCTTAGACCTTTTTACATCAGAGCTTATGGCTTTTCCAAATAAGGTTTCTGTGGGATGAAGAGAGAGAAAGAGGGAGATTTCTGAAATACAGTGAAAAAGCTCATATAAAATGGAGAGATTCTATCAGAAAGATAGTCCTCACCAAACCCAGGTTATCTGAAAACCTGAAGGAGAGACACAATTATAGTGAATCAGACAAACAAAATTGTCCACTGTTCTGAACTCTTCAGCTTTTGTTATTTAACTCTTCCACTTGATCTCAGTAAATTCAGAAACATGCAAGTTGGGAAAAATAAAATAAGGAATAGGAAGTTGCTTATTTAAACACTGCTACAAAACAGTCTACATGATCAAAACCACCAGAAGGAAAAAGTAGGTTAATATACTGTAATACCTTAATTTAGTGGATATGCTCTTGTCTCCCTCTTGTGCCTGGCTCTAGCAACTATAATAGCTTATTTCAGAGTAACAGCCGTGTTAGTCTGTATTCGCAAAAAGAAAAGGAGTACTTCTGGCACCTTAGAAACTAACCAATTTATTTGAGCATAAGCTTTCGTGAGCTAAAGCTTATGCTCAAATAAATTGGTTAGTCTCTAAGGTGCCACAAGTACTCCTTTTCTATAATAGCTTAGTGCTTACAGCTAAAGGAATTTTCCTTTATTTCAGATGATGAAAGGTTGGGACTTGTGTGCTGAAGTTCTCAGGTTAAATCCCCACTGATGACCTTGGGGCCTATATGTAGAAGGCCACTATATGTTACAGTATCATCATAAAGACAATTAAAGATTACAGGTCAGGATAGCAGCTGGTGTATGTTGGCTGAATGATGCCAGTTTCCACCAAGTGATGATCTAGTCCTATACGTTTGATCTCTAGTTGGTGTAATCAACTACTGACGGTAAAACGCTTAAAAGAAGCATTCCTATTTTGTGAACTCATTGACATGAAAGGTGAATGTCCTGGAGCTGTAGGCCATTGTGTCTATTTTAACATTTAAGTCCATTTAACTCAAAGTTTTGTGTGTAAATTCTTTGTATTTTTCAAACATTTTTTAACATGTAAAAGGCACTCAAGGTAAATTACTAGGGGATAAGAGAAGTAAGTGAGGGAGGGGGCCTTTCATTAGATTAGAAAGGGGGTTAAAATAGAATCTGCTTGAAATATTTTTGCTGCTTTTCCTTTCAATTTCACTTCATTTTCACTCTGACAGTATCAGTGGCTCCCTCAGATGGCAATTCAAGCCACTCCTAGTTCCTAATTGCAGACGCTGATAAAGATTGAGGCTGTGAATTTCAAAAAATAAAACTATTTTTTTCCCAATAACATTTAGAAACAGCCCATGGACCGGACTGTTCCCCCAAATCCACAGAGGGAGGTGCACATGGATCATCCCCATTCTGCATGGGAAAAAGACTTACCCGACATTGCACCATGATCCCTGCAGATGCCCCTCTGCTCAGCCTCTATGCCGATGGAGGGGGTGAAGACTGGGTTGGCCAAGGAAAGAGTGGTCATGACTGGAACAGGAATTGGGAGAAATGCACAATGTCCTACTTCCAGTCCTACACGGTTTAGTCAGAAGATAATACAGCTTGCCCTCAATTGGGATCCCAGAGGCAGCTGCAGTCTGGAGAGTCCTTGAGCCATGCTGCCAGGAGCTGAGGAGCACCAATCTAGAATCTCTGGGATTCTGCCAGGTTTGGAGACCAGCCCAGTGGCCTTTTCCACAGGGAGAGGCAAACCTTGCCCCTTTTGGGGACAATAAGGTGGGATCTCAGTGAGGAGACCCATGTGTAGATTTCCTCCTCCAGAACATTTTCTCAAGAGAGGGATGATCTGGACCTTTGTTACGAAAAGTTAATATTCAGAGTCATTGTAACCACATTCTACTTGGACTCAAAAGTGTAGGAGAAAATAGCTCAGGTATCCTCCAGGAATTTGTGCCCCCTGTTCTTTTGTTAGAAAGATCCAGTGAAAGCTTCATGCTATTAAAAAGAATCATGCCAAATGGAATAGCAGAAGGTGCATAAAAGCTCTGGACAGGAGGCAGAATTAATGGTGCAAAACTCATTTCTCAATTCTCATCACTCAAGACTGTCACAAAGGTGAACGTGCTTTGGAAGGGGGCAATGAAAGAGTGGTGGTTCCTTTATCAGAGCTGAAAACATGAGAGAAATTGCCACAGGAAAACAATATTAATAGTAGGTTTCAGAGTAGCAGCCATGTTAGTCTGTATTCGCAAAAAGAAAAGCAGTACTTGTGGCACCTTAGAGACTAACAAATTTATTGGAGCATAAGCTTTCATGAGCTACAGCTCACTTCATCGGATGCATTCAGTGGAAAATACAGTGGAGAGATTTATATACACAGAGAACATGAAACAATGGATGTTATCATACACACTGTAAGGAGAGTGATCACTTAAGATGAGCTAATACCAGCAGGAGGGCCGGGGCGGGGGGCAGAAAACCTTTTGTAGTGATAATCAAGGTGGGCCATTTCCAGCAGTTGACAAGAACGTCTGAGGAACAGTGCGGGGGAGGGATGGGAAATAAACATGGGGAAATAGTTTTACTTTGTGTAATGACCCATCCACTCCCAGTCTCTATTCAAGCCTAAGTTAATTGTACCCAGTTTGCAAATTAATTCCAATTCAGCAGTCTCTCGTTGGAGTCTGTTTTTGAAGTCTTTTTGTTGTAATATTGCGACTTTTAGGTCTGTAATCCAGTGACCAGAGAGATTGAAGTGTTTTCTGACTGGTTTTTGAATGTTATAATTCTTGACATCTGATTTGTGTCCATTTATTCTTTTACGTAGAGACTGTCCAGTTTGACCAATGTACATGGCAGAGGGGCATTGCTGGCACATGATGGCATATATCACATTGGTAGATGTACAGGTGAACGAGCCTCTGATAGTGTGGCTGATGTGATTAGGACCTGTGATGGGGTCCCCTGAATAGATATGTGGACACAGTTGGCAACGGGCTTTGTTGCAAGGATAGGTTCCTGGGTTAGTGGTTCTATTGTGTGGTATGTGGTTGCTGGTGAGTATTTGCTTCAGGTTGGGGGGCTGTCTGCCTTAATTGAAGGGACTTTTGGAGTGGCAGAGAGCGATGTTGGAGAGAATAAATAAAGATGAGATTGGCTAAACTGACCTCCACCTCTCTGGAATCTGACAATTAGTTTTACTATCCAGGCAGCTGCATCAGTGGCAGTGATACATAATTAACCCTGGTATAGCCCTGTCCTTCCAAAACACTAATATACAAGATGAATTAAATCTTTAGGCAAATTAAATGCCATGGACTGAGTACAGAAAAAAACATACAGATGCCCTTCAGAATAAATAAAATAGAGGCAAGAGAAGCTAAGTACTGTCTTATATGTATATAGTGCTGTTCATCTATAGGGATACCAAAGCTCTTAACAGACAGCCTATGGTCCCAAGCCTCTTTTGGAAACAACGCGAAAGCTCCTTTTGATTTCAGTGGACAATGGATCATGCTCAGCATACAAAACCAGGAACCCCTTCAGCAATGAAATGTAGCTACTTCTGGAATGGAGGGTAGCAGCTAGTTAGACAATCAGGGCAGAGGTGTGCTAAATAATAGTGGAGGAGGGGATTTTTTAACTAAGGACACCAGAGCAAACTTTAGCAAAGTCAAGCACTGTGATGTTTTTTTGTCTGTGAAAAGCAGACAGAACTTTAATTTTGACCAAACGATCCTACCCAGCTCTCAAAGGAGATCAGATTTTTTGTCCCAGAAAAACAAAGAGTTGAGTCAACATTACGGAGAGTTATATCTATGGATCCAGTGAACCTAGCCAATACAAACCTGAAACTTAGGCCACCACGCCATCCCCTGTGATATACATGAAACATGGCTTGACCCACATTTCAGAGGAAAAGGTTGAACCAGACAGAACAGATTTCTAAATGATTTCTAAATGAGGAGGGAAATATTTTCATTATTTTTATTTATTAAATTCTGGTACTTATGAAGTACATCTGTGTTTCCCCAAATATGGGTTGCCACCTCCTGGAGGAGCATGAAGGAAGCCAACATAGGGGCATTTAGAAAATCTGGATGAGCACAAGTCCATGGGGCCAGATGTGCTGCGTCCGAGGGTGCTAAAGGAGTTGGTGGATGTGATTGCAGAGCCATTAGCCATTATCTTTGAAAACTCATGGCAATTGGGGGTGGGGGAGCAAACCCAGATGACTGGAAAAAGGCTAATGTAGTGTCCATCTTTAAAAAAGGAAAGAAGGAGGATCCGGCGAACTACAGACATTTGATGAGGTAGATGAGGCTTTCTTCCGGCAGCTCACGGAAGCTACTAGATCGCATGCCCTGATTCTCATGGGTGACTTTAATTTTCCTGATATCTGCTGGGAAAGCAATACTGCGGTGCATAGACAATCCAGGAAGTTTTTGGAAAGCGTAGGGGACAATTTCCTGGTGCAAGTGCTAGAGGAGCCAACTAGGGGGGGCGCTTTTCTTGACCTGCTGCTCACAAACCGGGTAGAATTAGTGGGGGAAGCAAAAGTGGATGGGAATCTGGGAGGCAGTGACCATGAGTTGGTTGAGTTCAGGATCCTGACGCAGGGAAGAAAGGTAAGCAGCAGGATACGGACCCTGGACTTCAGGAAAGCAGACTTCGACTCCCTCAGGGAACGGATGGCCAGGATCCCCTGGGGGACTAACATGAAGGGGAAAGGAGTCCAGGAGAGCTGGCTGTATTTCAAGGAATCCCTGTTGAGGTTACAGGGACAAACCATCCCAATGAGTCGAAAGAATAGTAAATATGGCAGGCGACCAGCTTGGCTTAACGGTGAAATCCTAGCGGATCTTAAACATAAAAAAGAAGCTTACAAGAAGTGGAAGGTTGGACATATGACCAGGGAAAAGTATAAAAATATTGCTCGGGCATGTAGGAATGAAATCAGGAGGGCCAAATCGCACCTGGAGCTGCAGCTAGCGAGAGATGTCAAGAGTAACAAGAAGGGTTTCTTCAGGTATGTTGGCAACAAGAAGAAAGCCAAGGAAAGTGTGGGCCCCTTACTGAACGAGGGAGGCAACCTAGTGACAGAGGATGTGGAAAAAGCTAATGTACTCAATGCTTTTTTTGCCTCTGTTTTCACTAACAAGGTCAGCTCCCAGACTGCTACGCTGGGCATCACAAAATGGGGAAGAGATGGCCAGCCCTCTGTGGAGATAGAGGTGGTTAGGGACTATTTAGAAAAGCTGGACGTGCACAAGTCCATGGGGCCGGACGAGTTGCATCCGAGAGTGCTGAAGGAATTGGCGGCTGTGATTGCAGAGCCATTGGCCATTATCTTTGAAAACTCGTGGCGAACTGGGGAAGTCCCGGATGACTGGAAAAAGGCTAATGTAGTGCCAATCTTTAAAAAAGGGAAGAAGGAGGATCCTGGGAACTACAGGCCAGTCAGCCTCACCTCAGTCCCTGGAAAAATCATGGAGCAGGTCCTCAAGGAATCAATCTTGAAGTACTTGCATGAGAGGATAGTGATCAGGAACAGCCAGCATGGATTCACCAAGGGAAGGTCATGCCTGACTAATCTAATCGCCTTTTATCATGAGATTACTGGTTCTGTGGATGAAGGGAAAGCAGTGGATGTATTGTTTCTTGACTTTAGAAAGCTTTTGACACGGTCTCCCACAGTATTCTTGTCAGCAAGTTAAGGAAGTATGGACTGGATGAATGCACTATAGGGTGGGTAGAAAGCTGGCTAGATTGTCGGGCTCAACGGGTAGTGATCAATGGCTCCATGTCTAGTTGGCAGCCGGTGTCAAGTGGAGTGCCCCAGGGGTCGGTCCTGGGGCCGGTTTTGTTCAATATCTTCATAAATGATCTGGAGGATGGTGTGGATTGCACTCTCAGCAAATTTGCAGACGATACTAAACTGGGAGGAGTGGTAGATACGCTGGAGGGGAGGGATAGGATACAGAAGGACCTAGACAAATTGGAGGATTGGGCCAAAAGAAATCTGATGAGGTTCAATAAGGATAAGTGCAGGGTCCTGCACTTAGGACGGAAGAATCCAATGCACCGCTACAGACTAGGGACCGAATGGCTAGGCAGCAGTTCTGCGGAAAAGGACCTAGGGGTGACAGTGGACGAGAAGCTGGATATGAGTCAGCAGTGTGCCCTTGTTGCCAAGAAGGCCAATGGCATTTTGGGATGTATAAGTAGGGGCATAGCGAGCAGATTGAGGGACGTGATCGTCCCCCTCTATTCGACATTGGTGAGGCCTCATCTGGAGTACTGTGTCCAGTTTTGGGCCCCACACTACAAGAAGGAGGTGGATAAATTGGAGAGAGTCCAGCGAAGGGCAACAAAAATGATTAGGGGTCTAGAACACATGACTTATGAGGAGAGGCTGAGGGAGCTGGGATTGTTTAGCCTGCAGAAGAGAAGAATGAGGGGGGATTTGATAGCTGCTTTCAACTACCTGAAAGGGGGTTCCAAAGAGGATGGCTCTAGACTGTTCTCAATGGTAGCAGATGACAGAATGAGGAGTAATGGCCTCAAGTTGCAGTGGGGGAGGTTTAGATTGGATATTAGGAAAAACTTTTTCACTAAGAGGGTGGTGAAACACTGGAATGCGTTGCCTAGGGAGGTGGTGGAATCTCCTTCCTTGGAAGTTTTTAAGGTCAGGCTTGACAAAGCCCTGGCTGGGATGATTTAACTGGGAATTGGTCCTGCTTCGAGCAGGGGGTTGGACTAGATGACCTTCAGGGGTCCCTTCCAACCCTGATATTCTATGATACAGGCCAGTCAGCCTTACCTTAGTCCCTAGAAAAATCATGGAGCCGGTCCTCAAGGAATCAATTCTGAAGCACTTAGAGGAGAGGAAAGTGATCAGGAACAGTCAGCATGGATTCACCAAGGGCAAGTCATGCCTGACTAATCTAATTGCCTTCTATGACGAGATAACTGGCTCTGTGGATGAGGGGAAAGCAGTGGATGTGTTATTCCTTGACTTTAGCAAAGCTTTTGACACTGTCTCCCACAGTATTCTTGCCAGCAAGTTAAAGAAGTATGGGCTGGATGAATGGACTATAAGGTGGATAGAAAGCTAGCTAGATTGTCGGGCTCAATGGGTAGTGATCAAAGGCTCCATGTCTAGTTGGCAGCTGGTATCAAGCGGAGTGCCCAAAGGGTCGGTCCTGGGGCCGGTTCTGTTCAATATCTTCATTAATGATTAGGAGGATGAGGTGGATTGCACCCTCAGCAAGTTTGAAGATGACACTAAACTGGGACAAATGGTAGATACGCTGGAGGGTAGTGATAGGATACAGAAGGACCTAGACAAATTAGAGGATTGGGCCAAAAGAAATCTGATGAGGTTCAACAAAGACAAGTGCAGAGTCCTGCACTTAGGACGGAAGAATCCTACAGACTAGCGACCGAATGGCTCGGCAGCAGTTCTGCAGAAAAGGACCTAGGGGTTACAGTGGACGAGAAGCTGGATATGAGACAACAGTTTGCCCTTGTTGCCAAGAAGGCCAATGGCATTTTGGGATGTATAAGTAGGGGCATAGCGAGCAGATCGAGGGACGTGATCATCCCCCTCTATTCGACATTGGTGAGGCCTCATCTGGAGTACTATGTCCAGTTTTGGGCCCCACACTACAAGAAGGATGTGGAAAAATTGGAAAGCGTGCAGCAGAGGGCAACAAAAATGATTAGGGGACTGGAACACAAGACTTATGAGGAGAGGCTGAGGGAACTGGGATTGTTTAGTCTGCAGAAGAGAAGAATGAGGGGGGATTTGATAGCTGCTTTCAACTACCTGAAAGTGGGTTCCAAAGAGGATGGATCTAGACGGTTCTCAGTGGTAGCAGATGACAGAACAAGGAATAATGGTCTCAAGTTGCAGTGGGGGAGGTTTAGGTTGGATATTAGGAAAAACTTTTCCACTGGGAGGGTGGTGAAGCACTGAAATGGGTTACCTAGAGAGGAGGTGGAATCTCCTTCCTTAGAGGTTTTTAAGGTCAGGCTTGACAAAGCCCTGGCTGGGATGATTTAGTTGGGGATGGTCCTGCTTTGAGCAGGGGGTTGGACTAGATGACCTTCTGAGGTCCCTTCAAACCCTGATATTCTATGATTCTATGGAATGGACAGATGTATATAGTCAAGTGTGAGGTTTTTGTTTTTTAAGTAAACCTCTAAGCTATTATAGTTGCAAATAAAACCCATCAAAACTGCAGCTGGCATGGAGATGGCTGCCTGAGTTAGCAGAGAGCCTGAAATAACAGCTGTATGGTACGAACTGCCATCAGTGTTAACTCAGATGCCAGTGATGGCTCTTTAACTGTCAGCATCCATATTGTTAAATATTTCACTGCTCATCTAAGCAAGTAAGAAAAAAAAATAGATTATGAAGATCATTATCAAGGCTTCCTGGTTTGGGGAAGCAGGAAATGTATCCATTGAAATGGGTAGCACTTTAACAACACAAGGCAAGGCTGTAGGGGATTCCAAATTGGTTTCACTTTCCTGAAGAAGGAGGCTTATATTTCAGAAGTCTGGGAAACACAGAAGTACATACTGGTTGGACTGGGCAAAAATTAAGGCAATTAAACAGAGAGGTCCTGAGTCTGCATTCAGATCCATGGGGTGCATTCTTGTGCCAGCAATGAGCCTTTCTGATGTTAATTGGAACTGCTCACACAGATCTGATTGCAGGATTGGGTCCAAGACTCTCTCTCTCTAAAAACTTAAGAACTTTTTTTTTTCTTAAAACTCTTTTCTTTCCTTCCCTAGGGAATGCTATTACAAAGAGCCATTCATTTCAACATTCTAAAAGGATGTGACTGCATTGCACTGAAACAAATACAGTAACTAGTGAAATAGAACCCTGGCATATACACACAACTCTCACTTACAAAGTGAGGTGACGTTGATACAGTATAATCGCTCAACAGAAGAGATCATTTAGAGAAGCAGATGTCTCATCTAATGATCCAGATATTGAGAAAGAGGGATCAGCTACTGAATCAGATACATCATTTACTAACCAAGAGATGTCACCTGTTGACGCTGACACATAATTTCTTGAGACAGATATATTATTAAATCAGGCACATCACTTACTGAGTCAACAGTTATAAACTATTATCTACTGAGTCCAATATAATACCTGTTCAAAAGATGCATCATGCATCAGCTGCTACCTACTAACTAAATGTGTCACCTGCTAAAACATTCAGTGTACAATCAGGGGGTCCATGAGTGAAATGCCAGACCTTGAAGTAGAGAGAGGGTATGTTGTTTAAGAATGAACATACTGGATGGAACATGAAACCATGAAATTGACATATACTTGTCACCTCCTTCTCAAGTGTCTAACTGGCGTCCAGTCTCCTTCCCTATCACATTCAGATTCCTCCCCTTCAAAGCCCTGCATGGTTCCATCCTAGCCTACATCTCATCTCTAACATTTTCCAGCTCCCTTGCTCAAGCCCTGACATACTTCAGCTCCCTCTGATACTCCCTTTGTCTCCTACTCCCACAAATGATTCCAGGCCTTTTACACCATGTAGAAAAGGTCGAAGAAGCGTAAAGAGGCTCTAAAAACCCTATACACTGCCCAGGGACTGTCTCTGTACAGGAACTGAGGCAGACAGCCATACAGCTCCTCCAAGCTAGGAGTGGGAAGGGTGAATCTGCAGCATGCAGCACTGCAGTGAGTGATTCTGGCAGCCAAAAGAGCAGCCCAGGGAAATTGTTGTAATGTAGACAGGCCCCCAGGGATATCTAAATTATGCTAGGGGTCACAGAGCACACCAAGATAAGCCACCACCAGAGCCTATCACTCTGCCTAGACTATGAGGGCCATGCTGCACTTTTAGTCAGTCCAGAGGAGCCTCTCGCCTCATGTGCTAAATGCCTGATTTTGCTTGCTGTCAGTAAAATCTATTGCACAACTCCCATTCACTTCAAGGAGTGTCCTGCTTCCTGAACATTCACATGCCTTGACAAGTGAAGGAAATTGCTTACTTTTCATACCAATCATGTGAAACCCAAGAGCTTCAGAACCCTTCTCTTTTGTTTCCCTACAGGATCCCAAAGTTTCACATTGAAAGGGCTCCAGAGTGCTTCTAGAGACCCTGCTTTCTTTTAAAGTGGCAACTGCTAAGTCACTTTCTCAGAAAACCTTATCTGATATCTGGGTCTTATGGTAATTAGAGCTTGCTGAATACTTTAGATTAGATAAAAAGAACCGGAGTACTTGCGGCACCTTAGAGACTAACAAATTTATTAGAGCATAAACTTTCATGGGCTACAGCCCTCTTCATCAGATGCATAGAATGGAACATATAGTAAGAAGATATATATATATATATATATATACGTACAGAGAAGGTGAAAGTTGCCATACAAACTGTAAGAGACTAATTAATTAAGATGAGCTATTATCAGCAGGAGAAAAACACTTTTGAAGTGATAGGTTTCAGAGTAACAGCCGTGTTAGTCTGTATTCGCAAAAAGAAAAGGAGTACTTGTGGCACCTTAGAGACTAACCAATTTATTTGAGCATAAGCTTTCGTGAGCTACAGCTCACTTCATCAGATGCATACTGTGGAAAGTACAGAAGATCTTTTTATACACACAAACCATGAAAAAATGGGTGTTTACCACTACAAAAGGTTAGCACAAATCCAGGTTTTCTCCCCACCCAAACCCACTCTCCTGTTGGTAATAGCTTATCTAAAGTGATCACTCTCCTTACAATGTGTATGATAATCAAGATGGGCCATCTCCAGCAGTGGGGGTGGGGGGGGGGGAAGAAACCTGGATTTGTGCTGGAAATGGCCCAACTTGATTATCATACACATTGTAAGGAGAGTGATCACTTTAGATAAACTATTACCAGCAGGAGAGTGGGGTGGGGGGAGAGAAAACCTTTTGTAGTGGTAAACACCCATTTTTTCATGGTTTGTGTGTATAAAAAGATCTTCTGTACTTTCCACAGTATGCATCCGATGAAGTGAGCTGTAGCTCACGAAAGCTTATGCTCAAATAAATTGGTTAGTCTCTAAGGTGCCACAAGTACTCCTTTTCTTTTTGTAGTGATAATCAGGATGCCCCATTTAGACAGTTGACAAGAAGGTGTGAGGATACTTAACATGGGGAAATAGATTCAAGATTCAAGACGTGGGGGGAAGGATAGCTCAGTGGTTTGAGCATTAGCCTGCTAAACCCAGGGTTGTGAGTTCAATCCTTGAGGGGGCCATTTGGGACCTGGGGCAAAAATTGGGGATTGGTCCTGCTTTGAGCAGGGGGTTGGACTAGATCACCTCCTGAGGTCCCTTCCAATCCTGATATTCTATGATTCTATGTGTAATGATCCAGCCACTCCCAGTCTCTATTCAAACCCAAGCTAATGGTATCTAATTTGCATATTAATTCAAGCTCAGCAGTTTCTTGTTGGAGTCTGTTTTTGAAGCTTTTCTGTTGCAAAATTGCCACCCTTAAGTCTTTTACTGAGTGGCCAGAGAGGTTGAAGTGTTCTCCTACTGGTTTTTGACTGTTATGATTACTAATCAACAGGGATGTTCTAAGAGTAAGGTAGCCTCTTGTAAATTCTAATCAGCGTGACCCAGGCTAACATAGTTCTTTTTATTTAAATACTTTCAGTTCAAAGCCGAAGCCCTGAAATAAGATTAGGAGTGGGTGGCACAGAAACGGCTTTTGTCAGTTTATGTTACAGATAAATAGACCTGGGCACAAAATCACATCTGTTGAAGCTGGTGTAAAGAGCTGCCCAAAGGAAGCCATTTGCAATACCCGTGGTAACAAGTTGTATTGGTCCTACAAAACCGAAGAGCTACGCTGTACATTCCTGAGCACCATCTATGGCACTTCATCTGTTAGCTCTTTATATATCTACAGCAGTCTTATAACATCGCTCTTCCCATACTGGAAATTGAGTGATTTCAATGAACCATACAGTCTTTGAAACGACTAGGCAGCTTTACAGCTCTTCCACTTTGTGTGGTTTTATCAAGAGTTTCTTCCTTCTCTTGCCATTTACCACCAGGAGGAGATCTCTTTGCCACTACATTTTCTGGCATCGCCTTTGCCAATTCCCAAGATGTGAAATGAGTTTGGATCTGGGCCTGCTTCAAAAAAAACTATGCAGATGAGATCTAACTCTGTAATAGACCAAGTAAAACCTGGGATCTGGCCAACTTCGTGGAAGTACAGAAGCTGCATAGATGCAGGCTTTATGGTTTGGGCCTCTCTCTAGAAATAAGCACAAATATTAATAAGGAGCTCTACTACCCAAAGGGTTCCAACACCTAACAGTCTAGCTGTGCAGTTGGTCCAGGTGCACAACTCTCATTGGCTTCAGTGGGAATTTTATATGTAGGGCAGCTGCAGGGTCAGACTCTAAAGAAGGTTTCAGAGTAACAGCCTCGCGCTATATTGATGACATCTTCATCATCTGGACCCATGGAAAAGAAGCCCTTGAGGAATTCCACCATGATTTCAACAATTTCCATCCCACCACCAACCTCAGCCTGGTCCAGTCCACACAAGAGATCCACTTCCTGGACACTACAGTGCTAATAAACAATGGTCACATAAACAACACCCTATACCGGAAACCTACTGACCCTATTCCTACCTACATGCCTCCAGCTTTCACCCTGACCACACCACACGATCCATCGTCTACAGCCAAGCTCTGCGATACAACCGCATTTGCTCTAACCCCTCAGACAGAGACAAACACCTACAAGATCTCTGTCAAGCTTTCTTACAACTACAATACCCACCTGCAGAAGTAAAGAAACAGATTGATAGAGCCAGAAGAGTTCCCAGAAGTCACCTACTACAGGACAGGCCTAACAAAGAAAATAACAGAACGCCACTAGCCGTCACCTTCAGCCCCCAACTAAAACCCCTCCAACGCATTATTAAGGATCTACAACCTATCCTAAAGGGTGACCCAACACTCTCACAAATCTTGGGAGACAGGCCAGTCCTTGCCTACAGACAGCCCCGCAACCTGAAGCAAATACTCACCAACAACCACATATCACACAACAGAACCACTAACCCAGGAACTTATCCTTGCAACAAAGCCCGTTGCCAATTGTGCCCACATATCTATTCAGGGGACACCATCACAGGGCCTAATAACATCAGCCACACTATCAGAGGCTCGTTCACCTGCACATCCACCAATGTGATATATGCCATCATGTGCCAGCAATGCCCCTCTGCCATGTACATTGGTCAAACTGGACAGTCTCTACGTAAAAGAATAAATGGACACAAATCAGATGTCAAGAATTATAACATTCATAAACCAGTCGGAGAACACTTCAATCTCTCTGGTCACGCAATCACAGACATGAAGGTCGCTATCTTAAAACAAAAAAACTTCAAATCCAGACTTCAGCGAGAAACTGCTGAATTGGAATTCATTTGCAAATTGGATACTATTAATTTAGGCTTAAATAGAGACTGGGAGTGGCTAAGTCATTATGCAAGGTAGCCTATTTCCTCTTGTTTTTTCCTACCCCCCCCCCCCAGATGTTCTGGTTTAACTTGGATTTAAACTTGGAGAGTGGTCAGTTTGGATGAGCTATTACCAGCAGGAGAGTGAGTTTGTGTGTGTATGGGGGTGGGTTTTTGGAGGGGGGTGAGGGAGTGAGAGAACCTGGATTTGTGCAGGAAATGGCCCAACTTGATTATCATGCACATTGTGTAAAGAGTTGTCACTTTGGATGGGCTATCACCAGCAGGAGAGTGAATTTGTGTGGGGGGGTGGAGGGTGAGAAAACCTGGATTTGTGCTGGAAATGGCCCAACTTGATGATCACTTTAGATAAGCTATTACCAGCAGGACAGTGGGGGTGGGAGGAGGTATTGTTTCATATTCTTTGTGTATATATAAAGTCTGCTGCAGTTTCCACGGTATGCATCCGATGAAGTGAGCTGTAGCTCACGAAAGCTCATGCTCAAATAAATTGGTTAGTCTCTAAGGTGCCACAAGTACTCCTTTTCTTTCTACTCTAAAGAAGGGGACCCCTGAAGTCCAGAATTTTGTTAATCAATACACATTGGGCCCGATAGAAGGGCAAAGTGTCATAATTATGTAACCTTTCTGCCCGTCAGAGTTGGGAGCAACAAGGGCCGGGTTCAATATCTAGGGGATTCATTCCAATAACACAATGCAAACCGGCTCGAGCCCCCACCCAGTGACCTGGGACAAATATATACCACCCCCGCTGGGCGCCTCCCAGAGGCAATACTTCCCCTCTCGCAAGCACATAGTCTGAGTGTAGCAAAAAGCCTTTTAATAACAGAGAGAAACAATGTGGCATTATGTTGGGGAAACACCACCAACAGGATTCATAACACAAGCCATGAGCAAAAAAACCCACCCCAAGCAAATTGGGGCATGCCCTTTTCCTTTGGTTCTTGAGTCCAGCAACCCCAAATCACCCAAAGTCCCAAAAGTCCAATGACCCAAAAGTCTCTGTCCCTGGTCAGGGCAGCCCCAGAGTTCGAAAGTTTATCTGCAGAGCTTTACCTCCCAACCTGGGTGGAGATGGCGGGGGGGAGGTGAGAGGTAAGGGGCACCTTACATGATCTGAAGCTGACCGCCCCACAGCTCCATAGGCTTTCGCTCCACTCTGCCAGCCACCCCACGAACTGCTTTGCTCGGCTCCGCTCCGTGGCCCACAAGCAGCTCCTGCCGTCCCACAAACTACTCCATCAGCCAGTCCACGAACTGCTCCGTGTCCCACAAGCAGCTCCCGCCATCCTATGAACTGCTCCACCAGCCTGTCTACAAGGCACTCCAGCCATCCCACAAACTGCTCCACAATATACCTTCAGGCTCCCCCACTACTTAACACAATGCTCAGTGATTTCAACTCTTAGTCAGTTCAGCTCTTCGGTGAATTCAGCTTGTAGTAGGGGAGCCTCAGTGCTGGTGCACCATTAACCCAAAGTGAGCTCAGCAGCCTGTAACTAGACTCCTAACGGAATCAAAATTAGCTCTGATATTCCACAGTGGACAGAGGAGGAAGTGCAATTAGCATGTAAGGCCCTCACTCAGGGGCCCATACCACCAAGTATTAATACTTGTCCCCAGCCTCTCTCCATTCACAGAGTTTTGGAACCCATGACCCTTGCCTAGCGAGTGCTACTTCGTTGATGGTGAGTCCCTCCATCATAACAAAAGGCCAAGTACAGTTCCAAGCACAGTTCCCATAATCAGGGTAATAACAATTTATTCTTCCTGCCCCAATAACAGAGACACTGGGGATCTCACAGCAGCCAAAGTGACTATTTGGGCAGCTATGGCCTCAATCTAGGCGGGGTGGGTGTGCCTATGCAAATGAGATCGGCCCCTGAAGTTCTTTTCCTCAACTTGCCACATCTCACCACCAGATGTCAGGGTGGAGCTCATCCTGACACTGCTTACAATTATTTCATGTCCTGGCTTTTAAACATTTAATCCCCAACTATAAAATTGCAGTATATTTTGTTCTGTAGGAGGAGGAGAAATACATCACTTGTTGTTGGTCTGTTAGATGGTGTCACGGTAACCACTCTTGGCCAGGTACTTTGGTGGATGACTGCGATTGCATGGGGGCAAGATGGCTTTGAACCATTTGTATGTCGCCTCTTCCTGATCCTGGGGACCAAGGGGCTCTGCAGCATAATTTAGTGCAGTTTCAGGGCTGCTCTAATATATGCCTGGCTGCCCACAGTATCACAGGGCCACCCCAGCAGCTGGAGATTGCTGGGGCATAGGAACAACAAAAAAATCTTTTGGGAACACTCAAGAGTGGTGGATCCACCAAGCTAAAGGCTTCCTTGCGCTGCAGGATAGGCACAAAACAGCTAGAGAGCAAGGCCAAGAATCTGCCCCTGTGTCTCCTTAATCAAATGAAATACTTGCACGTTATGTCTAATTTAATCTAGACAGTGCAAAAGACCCCTCCAGAGATGTTATCCAGAGCTGAAGAGCTGAATAACCATAGAAAAGCTAACAGTGCACTGTCTGTGCAACTTATTTAATGAGAGCCCCACAGAGCCCTTCTTTGTGGTGTATTGAAAACTCAGTTATAATTGTGATCTATCACTTTAAATTCTCAGGGGTCTTCCTGGTTCTGCTTGCAGCAGATGGCTCTGTAGGGAAGCATGTAATCAGAGTCAGTCTGTGCCAGCAAGCTTTGAGTAAGGGGGATGAATTGTACATCGCTGCCTTTGGGAGCAGCCTGTTTTGTCTCTCTCTATTTCGGGTCCTTGTGTGCCAAGGTTCTGAAGTCTAAGAAATAAAGTAGTGTTACATTGCAACCTTCGAGCAAGAGCATTTTAGGTTTTTATCCAACTTCTCTGTGTGTATGCTGTGAAACCTAACACTCTCTCAACCTTTCATTTTTCATCTATCAGCCAGGGCCCCCCTTTCTCTGGCCAGCAATTTTACAAATGAATCAAAATGGCATGAAGAGTGTGTCCATCTGGCCTCAGAAATCCACTTTACTGGGCAACAGTATATGAGCGCTAGAGAGGTTAAGGAAGAGAATACCAGATTAATGACTTTTCTCACCGTACTTTGGATCAGAACAGAGGCAGGGTAAAAGATAGTTTGATTTTTACTTTATAGTATCACTAGAATTTAATCCCAACTTTATCTGTCTTTCCAGTTATAGTGCTTTGATGTTCTAACATAATGACTATAAGTGGCTAATGCAAGGTACTGATCAAATATACTACAGGGCTGGGTGGCTCCTGTGTACAGAACACTTGTACTGAGTCAAAGAAACTTATTAGGAACAATGACCTGATTTGTACCCGCTCGACAGCCTTCTCCTTACAAAACCACAAGGGCGGAAATATCATGCAAAAAAAGCGACTTGCTTCACCAAGAGAGAGGAACCTACATAGATGGGCTGTCCAAGAGCTTGTTAAATGTACAAATTCTTTGATGCAGGGACAGAGATGGATTAAGGAAGGGTCCTTGGGCTCTGGAGTCCACAGTGAGAGGGGACTTGAATACAGCACATGAACAAGCAGTGATACAGAACAGCTGATTGCTACTGGCGGCCTTTTTCTGGCCTGGCTCATCTACAGTCCTGACCCTTTACATTTCCTCCTGTCCTGCAAGAATGAAGTATCTTTTTTATTTTTACAGGAACCCAGTGGTATTCAGTGGAATTCACCTAATGGACAAGAAATCCCCTGATGTCTTTTAAAGGGCCAGGACTGGACAGGAAGAGCAATGATTTGGGAGTGGGTCATTAACAGGAGTCTATTAGGATGAAGAAGAAAATTATGTCAAGGGAGCATTTGAGCACCAAACTTAATATGTCACTAATCTCAGCCGCGGCAATATTCGCTCCCTCTCTCAACTACATTTATTAAAGTAAAACAAGTTGCCCTTGCCAATGACCATGTTATACACACACTGGTAACATTTTACACAACATTATTCACTTTGGCACAGGCCCCCCAAAATCATGAGATTGGCTTAAAAGCATCAGATTTAAAAAATAATAAATTTGGGGTTCTTTTAATTTGCCTTCTGGTGTTGAGTCTTCATGTTTCATGTTTTCAAGCTTTTCTTCACAACCATGATGGAAAAAAAATTAAAAACAAAAACTAAAACTGTACAATGAGTCTCACATAATCACATGCCTCCAAGAGCTGAGGCTTTATCAGCAACATCAAATACTGCAAGACTCTTGATAAAACCACAATGGTTGGCAACACTGCATTTTTCCCAGAGGGAGGACTACAGAAGTTGCAGGGCAGTAGAGAATCAGGCCCTAAAGCCCAGATTATGCAAGGTATTTAGGCACGTAACTCCCATTGACTTCAATAGGAGACAGGCACCAAAATACCTTTGAGGATCCGGACCTAAGTGACTTCCTGAGTGCTCCAGAGGGACAGTCAGAATCAAAGCCAAGATTAGACCTTAAAATTATTTTATCATCTTTCTCTTTTGATTGCCAGGCACCACTGTATCAATGGTCAAAGTTCTTGGCTCCCAGATGTGTGCTCAGACTACTATCTCTCTCTCCAATAAATAATATAACAATCTACAGTGGAGATAGACCATGAACCAGGTTCTCTATTGGTTACACCAGTTTTAGTTGAGTATAACTCCACTGAGTTTAAAGGAGTGACAGCTGCATAAACTTTAGTAAAAATAAGGAGGAGTCCTTATGGCACCTTAGAGACTAACACATTTATTTGGGCATAAGCTTTCATGGGCTAGAACCCACTTCATCAGATGCATGGAGTGGCACCCTTGGTCAAATTCACCCTGCCGCCAGAGGGGTCATCCCATTGTAACAGATGGGCTAAATACGGCCATCATCTCAGCATGTATTTTGAAAAGACCAATACTCAGAAAATCATTGCATTGTTACTATTAGCAATGATCAATTTAATTATTATTAATAATAAAGCTGCACTTAAGGGTAAAAAAAAAAATCTTAAAATAATGTGACTCTCACGTTGCCCGGTTACTGATTAGCTACTCACGTACCAATGTCCCAAACAGTTATTTCCCTTTCAAAATAAACAAACCTGCAAGCTTGGGAAATAAAGAATTGCAGCAAGTGCAGGTCCCCTCCTGCCTGTGATTGGATCGAGCTGGCAGTGAGATCACGGGGGAGGGCTGGTTTGCGACAGCGCCGGGAAGGATATTAACCAGTGAAGGGCAGGGTTGGGGGTGCTTGTATCTGCTGTAGCTTCCCTGGGGTACACTACGGGGGTAAGTAGCACCAATGGAATCTTAGCAACGCCAACGTTCTGTTTCCGAACGTTAGCTATTGTGGCGTCTTGGACATATGTTCCCCAGAGGGGGGTCAGCCCTGTGTGTAGAAGGGGGTGGGCTCCACGCTTGGGATATGTACGGGGGTTCGCTGTCGGGGCAGGAGGAGGAGAGGAGGGTCTGGTATTTCAGTTTCTGTGATCGGGGTTGCTTTGTTTTTGGTCTTCAGCGTTTGTGTGTTTTCCCTTAAGAGGCGAATCAATCTTTCAAGGGATGGATGAATGGGGTGGGGAAAGGGGTTGGTGCCTGGCTCTTTTCCCTCCCCTTTTGCTCAGGCCGCTGCAGATCTGCGGGAAAAGAAGGGTTATTCTTGGGGGAGCTAGTGTCTGACTATAGACTAGAGGAAGCAAGTGGGGCATGAATCAAAGTTTTTTGCGTGCTGTGGCGGCCTGATTTAAAATGGAAGGGGAACAGAAATCGTGGATCAACCACTTAATTTCCTCTTATTATAAAATTCTGTTGGATTTTTTTTATATAATCACTCCCCCCTCTCCCCCCAGCAAACAAGTTCTAGCAGAGGGGAAGAAAAGCATTATTTTCTGTTGTAACCTTTGGCATATACTCGGCACCCCCTTCTCTGATAAATACCCTGCACCTAGTCTAATCTGATTGCTTGGTTGAGCACCAGAAGCGAATCCGGTGGGAGGGGAAAGAAGCTGGAGCAAGATTTCCTTTCCCACAAGACTCACCGCTCTGCCAACCCCCAGCTCGTGAGCCTTGAACTTGGAGCCATGATGGTGGGGTAGGGGCAGCAGTTGCAGAAAGGCAGCTTTGTTTAATTGATCTCCAAAAGAATGGAGCTTTTGTTGGGGGTGGGGGAGAAAAGGACTCCTGGCATGGTCTCCCTATTAACAGCCTTGATTAGTTCCATTAGGGGAACTACATGATAATAAATCAACCAGGCTGCCCTAGGTCCAATATTTCTCGTTTGTGTTTGTCTCTGGCAGGCAGCAGCTTCTGATCATGAAGAAGAAAGCGAAGGCTTGGAGGGGAGGCTTGGATCCTTGGCTCTGAGCCATGTGTTGTATGTAGCACCCAAAGCCAGGAGAGATGTATTTTCCATAAATAACTCTTGCTCACACATACTGTGCCATGGGCTTAAGGCCTCTTGAGACGGGGGTGGTTTTGTTTTGAGATAATCTCTCTCTCTGTGAGTGACACAACCAATTTTGGGGAGGAAATGGAAGACTATACAACTAGAACCTATGGCACGGGTGGACTGGACAACAGACCTCTCTTTGGAGAAACTTCAGCAAGGGTAAGACCTGATTCTGCTTTGGAGAGATCTCTCTGCTGCCCCCTTTCCCGTCCAAGAGCTGGCTAATGAAGGGCTCCTTTCTGAAGCAGAGGTAGAACTACTCAGAGTTTGTTGGAAAGCAGTATTTGGCATTTTCATGTGCAATAAGTAGCTTACTCAATCTCTTGGTAGTCACTAATTGCACCCCCCCACCCCCTTTTTTTAAATAAAAGTTGAACTTGCTAGAGAAAGAAGTATTTCCACACCCATAGGGGCACTTCACAGATGTACTAGGGCCTCTGGAAAGCAAGCGGCTGAATAGAGATTTTGTTGTTTGATCTAAAGGCACAGAGCCACTGGGATTATTTGCAGAATTTGAAGGGTTCTTCAGAGCCTTTGTAGGGTCCCATGTCAGCAGTTGCGATAGGGTGCCTTGCAGAGGGTCATCTTGAAAATGAATGCTGTGATTGTGCAGTGGTGGTGTTGTGTAATGTGGCTGTGACTTGCTCAATTGCAAAGGTGACCAGATAGCAAGGGTGAAAAATCATGACCCTGGTTTTTTGTTTGTTTGTTTGTTTTGCGGGGGGAGGATATAGTTGGGTAAATAGGACAAAGCTCCTAATATCAGGACGTCTGGTAACCCTACCAACTGCATATGTCTAGCACATGGTGTTAGTTGCTCAGTGTTGTGGGATCTTCTAATAATGGGGTCTTTGTGCTATGGCAACTCGGCAAAATACTTTGCCATGGCAAATTTACTTTAGAATTCTCTGGTTTAGTGGGATTATTTCAAAGCGTTGGGGGAATGGGGGGAAATTTGTCCCCTGACTCTTTTTCTTGTCCTGCCTTTTTTTTGAGATAACTATGAATTTGTGAATTGTGGTCTGAGCAGCCGACTGGAACAGAGCAGCATTAATTCTTGAGCAAATCACTCAACCTCCCTGCCTCAGTTTCATCACCTGTGAAATGGTGACGATACCTACTTGATAGAGCTTTGGTGAGGATTAATTGGAGAATGTCAAATGTTTTGAACGTGACCCCTGGGGGGTGCTAGGTGGCAGGAACAACTTCTTGTAACGCTATTTATATTGCTAGTAACTAAGCCCCAGATCAGCAAAGATACTTAGGAGCCTAAATCCCAGTTTTGGTTCCCCTGTAATCCATAAAACTCCCTGAACCCTGTAGGTGGCTAAATTTAGTGCCGAAGTTTTCAGGGTAAAAGTTTCCTCTGTGCCTAAGTTTTTGCTTCTGAGCTTACACGCTGCTGCCTCACTCTTGGTGTCCAGAGCTGCAGAGTGATTCATGCACTGGGGGAAGATAAGTGTTTAGACACCTAAATTGCTTGCCAGGTCCAATCTGGTTGATGGCTGCCTACAGGATTGGGTCCCCTTCAATAGGTGGGGCGCCCATTTCATAACTTCTAGCCCAGTGAGTAGAGCATTAACCTGGGTCTCCCACATCCCAGGTGTAATTTTCCCCCTCTACTGGAAGCGGGGAAATCACAGCTCAAATCCTCTGAGGACAGTTCTCTGGGCTATTCTGATATGGGGCTCCCTCAGTCCCTCCTGTTGAAGTTGTTCCACTCTGGATTAAAAAATGAAACTAAAGGGAGTAGGGGGACTGGATGCCAGGTCTCCCTCTGCCTGGTGGGTGTACTAACCACTGGACTACAGAGTCATTCTCTCTCTGGCCCAGTGACTGTTCCACTGGGGATAAATACTTACCCAGTCATAGGGCCACAGAGAGAGCATGAGAATGACTCTATTGTACAGTGACTTTGGCCGAATACCTAGTCTTTCATGGTTTATCCTCGTAGCTTAAGTGGTAGGGCCTGGCCTTCTGGAGCAGGAGGATCTGAGTTCGATCCCTGTTGCTGCCACGAAGTTCTGAGTGGGCATGGCATGCAGCTGAGAGACAGCTGAGAACTCCTAGATAGCTGTGAATTTATTCAAAATTATACACAGCTCCTGACTTTGTGAGAGCACTGGAAAAACAACCCTTTGGGCTCTTGAACTTAGCACCAGAAAGAGCGTTAGTTGTGTTCTGCCTTCTCCACTGCCTGGAGAAACCAAAAGTGCCAGTCAAGCTAACTTCAGAGGTGCCCAAAATGTAAGGGGTAAATATGCAGTGAATATCTAAGAGGAGATATCTGTCCCTTTCAGCTCTGTTTTTCCTCATCTAGGAGGGTAATAGACAATGAAAGGGTTTTTATTACAATTTGCTGTTTAACAGCTCCCCGGCTTTGGCCGTGATCCTGCAGGCCACGGCAATGAACCCTGGTGCGGAGCCCTATTGAGAAGCTCAACATGGGCACAGGGCTCTGCTCACGTTTTGTTTTGTTTTTGTTTTTTTTAAACTCTTCACACCACATTAACGTCCTATCCCGTGCTTTAAGTGTGTGTGAGAATATACCACCGAAACTCCTTTTTTTATTAGCACTGAAGTCCATCATTTACCCTTAGGATGGATATAATATGGACAGCAAACAGGGTAAAATTCCACTATGACTCAAATCTGATCTGAGGGGACCACGTCTAGACTTGAATACCTCTGGGCACTGGCTCTGCCTTACGCTTTACATGACGCTAAGATTATAAGGAAACTACAGAGACACAGTTGTATTCCAAATAACTGTGTTTACTAACTGTACCCAAATTTACAAACCTAGCTACCTTTCGTACACTGCTGCTTTATGAAGTGTTCTGGTCGCTTCTGCAGGAGAAACCTGGGAGGCCCACTAGTGGGCTTCCAAACTACTGACCGGGATACTTCTCAATTCCTGTACAATTACTCCTCACTTCACATTGTAGTTATGTTCCTGAAAAATGCTACTTTAAGTGTAACGATGTTAAGCGAATCCAATGTCCCCATAAGAATTAATGTAAATTGCGGGGGAATGTAAATTTTTTTCCCCAGACGAAAGACCTATATACACACACATACACAGTATAAGTTTTAAACAAACAATTTAATACTGTACACAGCAATGATGATGTGAAGCTGGGTTGAGGTGGTGAAGTCAGAGGGTGGGATATTTCCCAGGGGATGCCTTACTGCTAAATGAACTAGCACTCGTCTGAGCCCTCAAGCGTTAACCCGTTGTTGTTAATGTAGCCTCACGCTCTGCAAGGCAGCACGAATGGAAGGAGGGGAGACAGCATGGCAGAGAGAGACAGAGACACACACTCTGTGTATGCCTGCGAGTGAGAGAGAGAGATGCACATTGCCCCTTTAAGTACTCTGACCCCACTCGAAGCACATTGCCTTTTTAAGTAGATCAGCAAGTGGAGACAGCAGCTGCTATCGGGAAGCTCCCTCCGTCCAGAGCCCTGTGGTGTCATCCCACCCTGCTCTGTGGACATAAGGTACAGGAGCTGGGGGAGGGGGACATTCTGATATTAGGACCCCCCCACCTCCACACAGCAAACAGGAGGCTCCCAGGAGTGGCTCCAAAGCAGAGGGCATGAGCAGCACATGGCAATGGGGGGAGGGACAGCTGAACTGCTAGCAATGGATAGCCTGCTGGGTGGCTGTCGCACAGGGAACTTAGGGGAGCTGTTGGGGGGGCTGCTGGCCCCCCCTGGTTTCAAGCCCCCCCCCAGCTAGCTGCAACGGGCTGCTGTTCCTGCAAGCAGTGGACAAAGCAGGCGGCTGCCAAACGTTATGAGGGAGCATGGCGCAACTTTAAATGAGCACGTTCCCTAATTGATCAGCAACGAAACGACGTTAACCCGGACGACTTTAAGTGAGGAGTTCCTGTACACTGCAGCCTCTCTCAAGTCTGACAGCGACATGGGTGATGTGCTGTGAAATTAATAAAATGGATACACTTTCACCAGGAGCTGCTGAGGGGCCACCAAGCAGACATCAGGTAGACCGGGCCTAGCTACCGCTCTATTTGCCATATATCAATTAGGGTTCTGCTCTTCTTCCACTTCCCATTCCCTCGCTTTCCAGCCCCACCAGTTGTCTTGTGATGGGTTGTGTGATAACTGTGGGATCTGCCTACATGATCCCTGCACTGCTGGTACCAAAGTCCTTATTAAAATGCTGTGGGATCCCCAAGGCATGACAGGTGTCTCTTTAAAACCTTGATATTTGCTGGAACAGAGTTTGGTAGGACTTGGCCATTGTACAGGACAAAATGGCTAAACTTGAATTATGGCACCATAACTTCAGACTTCTTAATTGAAAGTACAGCATCTGGTACTCTTGGGTGAAAGCCTGTAGTTAGCAGCCTTTTCTTTAGTTGGCGGAGAATGCCAAAACCATGACCCTTTCCAATCCCGCCCCTTCTGGCATGGATTCATCCTGACCTGGATTTCTGGATCTCTCCTGCTCTGATTTATTTTGCTCCTCTGGCACAGAATCATCGGAAGATTGTGCAGAGCTGAAATGCGCCATATAAATAAAAAGAAAATAAAGAAAGAAGAAGTGGGACCACTAAGTATGGGGTGGAGATTAAAGATAATTTGGTATAGCCCAACACCTAAACAAATGCTCTGCCTCAATTTTTCATAAGGTTAATGAAGAATTTAGGGGTAGTGGCAGGATGACTAACGGGAATGAGGATATGGAAGTAGAAATTACCGTATCTGAGATGGAAGTCAAACTCAAACAGCTTAATGGGACTAAATCGGAGGGCCCAGATAATCTTCATTCAAGAATATTGAAACTGGCACATGTAATTGCAAGCCCAATAGCAAGGATTTTTAATGAATCTGTAAACTTGAGGGTTGTACCCTATGACTGGAGAATTGCTAATACAGTTCCTATTTTGAAGAAAGGAGGGGAAAGCGATTGGGGAAACTACAGGCCTGTAAATTTGGCCTCAAGTGTGTGCAAGGCCTTGGAACAAATTTTGAAAGAGAAAGTAGTTAAGGACATAGAGGTGAACAGTATTTGGAATAAAATGCAACATGGTTTTACAAAAGGTAGATTGTGCCAGACCAACCTGATCTCTTCCTTTGAGAAGGTAACTAATATTTTTAGACCAAGGAAATGCAGTAGATTTAATCTACCCGGAGTTCAGTAAGGCATTTGAGACAGTTCCACATGGGAAATTATTAGTTAAATTGGAGAAGATGGGGATTAATATGAGAATTGAAAGATGGATAAGGAACTGCTTGGAGGGGAGTGAACTGTCAGGCCGGAGGGAGGTTACTAGTGGAATTCCTCAGGGATGATTTTGGGACCAATCTTATTCAACATTTTGTGTTGTCAAAAAAAAAAAAAAAAAAGTTAAAGTGTGTGAATAAAATTTATGGCTGACACAATGTTGGGAGGTATTGCCAATACCGTTCCTGAACTGGGGATTTAGACCTTGAAATGGAATTGGTTAATCAGCTAGATTTAGTTGTTAAACCGGCCACAAGCTAGAGAACTGTTCCCGGCAGACTGTTTGTTGCTTTGTTGCTGCTTTAACTTTCAGTCTGACTTCACGTTTACTGTAGTTACTGATGTGGGATTGGAGTCTTTGATCAGCTGTCTCATGGGTGCCTGTGCTTGATGGATTACACACGCACGAAAATGTCCTGCAATTTCATCATTTTAGGATTGAATAGAATGTGATACACAAACAGAAGGAAAAGCTTTGTCTAACTCCCTGGCTGTAGGCAGAATGGGCAAGTTTTTTTTTTTATTATTATTTTTATTTTCAAAAGCAGCTGCTAATTTTGGGTGCCTAACCTGAGATCTTTTAAAGGGGCCTGACTTTAAGAAAATGGTGAGTACGATGAGGCCCCATAAAGCCTCCAGTTAGGTACCCAAAATTACTAGCTGCTGTTGAAAAATCTTGGCCAATGACCATTCTTTCAGCCCAGCCCATGTGAAAGGACCATGACGTGATTTTGCATTTTAATATTGTGGTGTATTTAAAATGGTGTTAAAATTGTCATTGTCACTTTATATTTCAGGGGTTTTTTTTCCTGATCCTGCTTGCACTCTGCATGGAAGCATGGGATCTCTGAATCTAGTGGCAGTTAGTTGTGCAGACAGTCTAGAGCAGAGGGCGTCAACCTTCAGCATGGGGCCCATCAGGGTAATCCGCTGGCAGGCCGCGAGACATTTTGTTTACATTGACTGTCGGCAGGCATGGCCCCGCCTGGCAGCTCCCAGTGGCTCTGGTTCGCTGTTCCATACCAATGGGAGCTGCAGGAAGTCGCAGGTCGCTGTCGGATTACCCTGGTGGACCGCGTGCCGAAGGTTGATGCCCCCAGCCTAGAGCAGTGGTTCTCAACCGATTTATCATTGTGGGCTGCAGGTTGAGAACCACAGCGCGTCCGCCCCTCTCATAGTCCCATATGCCCAGTGCCCCTCACCCAGAGACCCCTCCAGAGAGTGGGGCCATGAGTGGAGACCTGGGTGCAGGGCTTGGCAGCCGGACATCGCCGCATGGGGCTGGCAGCTGGGACCCGGACCCCCAGCGGCGAACCAGGAACGGAGTGCTTGGCACAGGGCTAGGAGCGGAGCCCCACCTGAACCCTGGAGGTGCTTCAGCATCCCAGCAAACCCCCTAGTTCCCAGAGCCTCCCCCCCGACCCGACAAACCTGGCCAGAGATCCACTTTCCCACATCCCTGCCCCCCTGTGGCACTCGCCCAGCCCCCTGCTAGCAGGAACGCTCCAGCAGGCGGACAGACCCTGTCTCCCCCTGAGCCACCCCCTCCCCCTTCCAGATCAGAGCAGCAAATTTTGTATTTTTTTTTTTAAGCACACAGCTGAGCTGCAGCTGTGTGCTAATTGGGCCGCGGGTTGAGAACTGCTGGCCTAGAGGCAGGTTGAGTTGTGCCTTTCTATTTTAGTGAGCAGCCTGCTTTCTCTCTGTTCTCTCATTCGAAATCCTAAGGAATACAGCAGGGTTGCATTGCAACTTTTCTGCAAGAGTGTTAGAGAGAAACAAGCTTCTTGAGTGTATACCGTGAACATGACACATGGGTTCTGTTTTCTTTTTTTAAAGCTTCATAGCAGTTTGCACTGTGTGAATCTGAGATGCCTGACCTTGTTGTTTTACTGCTGTTGTGAGAGGCTTTCCCTCTTCATGCTTTAAAGAGTATCTTCAATGTGGCTCAAAAGCAGAGACATGAAATAGTTTCTGTTTTTGGCCCCCAGTGATCCCCTGGCATGCTTCTGCAAGAGTACGGTGAGGCAGGTTCAAATCTGGGGTACGCCTCTATTCTACCTATTGAAAATCTCCCTGTAGCTTCAATTGGCTAGGGTATCTTTCTACAGGTCTGTGCACTGTTGGAACAGAGCAGCTGTTTTACCTCAGAGGTGGCTGCACATTTAGCACTGAGCTCCATAGGTGTGCATAGCACTGTACATACTGAGTGAAAGACTCTCGCTGCCCTGCAGAGCTTACAGTGCGGGCAGATCTCTAAGTACTATAGGTGTGGACTATAGATGTGGACACTATGGCACAGAGGTTAAGTGACCTGCCCAGGGTCACTCTGCATGTCTGTGCTAGAGGCAGGATTAGAACCTAGATCTTCATCACCCAGTTCTGTGCGTTAACCACTAGAATACCTCCCTTCCCATTTGCAATCACAGAACTTCCCTGTGGCAACTTCAGTAACTGCTTACGTGTGGAAAGTAAAGTTCAGTGTCTCTCAATAAAGCAGCTGGAGATAAGGAGACTTGTTGTCCTATCAGCCAGCAAGCTCTCTGCTGATCAGCAAATGCCCCAAGGACCACTGCAGGCCATAGACCATGGTCTGACAACTGTTGCATTAGGTTGGGGAGTCGTAGCTAGGAGGTTGCATGCAAGTGCCAGTGGGTCACAGTCACTCTCACCTTGCTGAAGGGGAGGAATTGTTGTGTCTAGAGTGACCAGACAGCAAATGTGAAAAAATTGGGACGGGGGGGGGGGACGGGACGGGGGGGTAATAGGAGACTATATAAGAAAAAGACCCAAATATCGGGACTGCCTCTATAAAATCGGGACATCTGGTCATCCTAGTTGCGTCCCAATATGGGGAGGATAGAGGACTCCTGCACTAGACCAGTGGTTCTCAACCAGGGACGTTGGGGCCCCTGGGGGCCATGAGCAGCTTTGTGGGGGGTGGGATCAGCCAAAATATATCCGAGAACAGGGCCGGCATTAGACTCACTGGGGTCCAGGGCAGAAAGCTGAAGCCCGAGCCCCACCACGCGGGGCTGAAGCCAAAGCCCGAGCAGCTTAACTTTGCAGGGCCCCCTATGCAAGCGGATGTTCGCCAGTCATGATCGGAGCAGGAAAGCTGACACTGAAGAGATGGCAGGCATGCACATAGCGGAGGGGAGGACTGATGGCATTTTATAACGACCCTTGCACATAAGCATGGAGGCGGGGAAATGTAAAATTTAAAAAAAAAGGAAAAACCTACCAAAAAAGCCCTGTCCATACTATTTAAAGAGGGCCGTATTAGAAACTTGAGTTTTAGATTAGCCAGTTTATTTAAAAAAAAAAAAATCTAAACTTGACAATGTCCCTATTAAAGCAGCAAAGAGTCCTGTGGCGCCTTATAGAGTAACAGATGTATTGGAGCATGAGCTTTCGTGGGTGAATACCCACTTCGTCGGATGCATGCACCCGTGTATGTATTCACCCACGAAGGCTCATGCTCCAGTACGTCTGTTAGTCAATAAGGTGCCACAGGACTCTTTGCCGCTTTTACAGATCCAGACTAACACGGTTACCCCTCTGAAGCTTAATGTCCCTATTAAAGCATTTCTGAGTTCAGCTGGATGGAAGGGGCAAGATTTGAGTCCTTATTTCCAGGAAAAGACACTACTGACATGTATCCTAACATGTCCCCCCACCTCCGCTTTGTGTCCTTTGATTTTTTGCCAAGTCATTCTGTCGGAACTTGCTTTTTAACGAATCTAGGTTTGAGAAAAGTTCAAACCTTGGTATGAAATGCTGCTGCTTTACTATAGAATAGCAACTGAATGCGTCTTACCTGGTTTAACATAAATTGGCACTGGTCTAATGGGCTTCAAAAGTCCACTTGCCAGGTCTAGAGGAGGTAGGGGTGTGTGTGTGTGTGTGTGTCCTCTAAACCATCAATTGCTGCAGGATTTGAGTCAATTTATAAACCAAAAACCCATCCCAATGTGACTGGAGTGTAAAGTAATGCAGGATTGCCTGGGTGGCTGCAGACTGCTCCATTCTCATTGCTTCTGTTCCTGGCTTTGCACAGCAGTAGCAGAATGAAACTAACAAGATTGGTCAGTTTCACACTGCTGTTCCCTTGTCTGTGGGCAACAGTGATCCATGCTGGAGGAAGGGAGGGGAGATGACAGAAAGCTCCTTCTCCCTTTCCGCAGCTAGGAGGAGAGGGAGCTTGACACTTCAGACCTCTGCTTGCCAAAGGCCTACATGAAAGTTAGTTCCATCTAGTGCGAATCCCAGAGCTCTGATCTTTGGGACAGCCAGGCTAATGTGCCTAGCTGTGGGTGACAGTGGAGCTAGCCTTCTCCCTGGGGCACTGCCTCTGGACCTCCCAAGTGAGTGATGCTTGACTTTCATATCAGTCTCTGGTGAGCAGGTAGATGCCTGCCAATTTTTTGAAGTCTTGATCTCTCTTGTGCACTATTCAACATGAAAGTTAAAGTTCTGCCTGCTATCGTAAGAGGGAGGTTGCAGTGGTCTAGGGTTTCCATTTTCATCTAGGTTCAAATTCAGCTATGGTCCCTGAAAAAAAGATCTCACAAAACTCAGTGATTGGGCAACAAAATGGCAAATGAAATTTAATGTGGATAAATGTAAAGTAATGCACATTGGAAAAAATAACCCCAGCTATACATACAATATGATGGGGGCTAATTTAGCTACAATAATCAGGAGAAAGATGTTGGAGTCATCGTGGATAGTTCTCTGAAGATGTCCACTCAATGTGCAGCGGCAGTCAAAAAAGCAAACAGGATGTTAGGAATAAGACGGAGAATATCTTATTGCCCTTATATAAATTCATGGTACACCCACATCTTGAATACTGCATACAGATGTGGTCCCCTCATCTCAAAAAAGATCCACTGGCATTCGAAAAGGTTCAGAAAAGGGGCAACTAAAATGATTAGGGGTTTGGAACAGGTCCCATATGAGGAGAGATTAAAGAGGCTAGGACTTTTCAGCTTGGAAAAGAGGAGACTAAAGGGGGATATGATAGAGGTCTATAAAATCATGAGTGGTGTGGAAAAAGTGAATAAGGAAAAGTTATTTACTTGTTCCCAAGAACTAGAGGCCATCAAATGAAATTAATGGGCATCAGGTTTAAAACAAATAAAAGGAAGTTCTTCTTCACTCAGCGCACAGTCAACCTGTGGAATTCCTTGCCTGAGGAGGTTGTGAAGGCTAGGACTATAACAGGGTTTAAAAGAGAACTGGATAAATTCATGGAGGTTAAGTCAATTAATGGCTATTAGCCAGGATGGGTAAGGAATGGTGTCCCTAGCCTCTGTTTGTCAGAGGGTGGAGATGGATGGCAGGAGAGAGATCACTTGATCATTACCTGTTAGGTTCACTCCCTCTGGGGCACCTGGCATTGGCCACTGTTGGCAGACAGGATACTGGGCCGGATGGACCTTTGGTCTGACCCAGTATGGCCAGTCTTATGTAAATTAAACTGAATTCTGCCTTGGATCAGAAACGCTTGTTTGTGGGAAAACTGCCATTTTTCTTGTTCTTTTCTCTAGTCCCCAACTTTCCAAAGGGTTGTCATCACTGAAACTCAAGGTGCCCTTGGCTCAGTGAATGAAGGGCATTCCCCTGCTCCCTCTTGCTCTCCACGGTGTGTTCACACATCCTGGGTTAGCACTTAAAATGTAATTCCAGGAGGCAGTGTGGCCCCATGGTTGTGACACTGGACTGGGCGTAGAGCGACCTCGGTTCTATTCCTGACTCTGCTGCTGACCTGTTGTGGTGTTGTTGGGCGAGTTGCTCTCCACCCCACCCCGCCTTTGTCTTGTCTTGTTTGTTTAGATTGTCAACTCCTTGGTGCAGGGACAGTCTCTCAATGTTTTTGTATGGCCCCAGCACAATGGGGCCCCAATTTCTTACAGGATTTGTACGTGCTGCTTTGATACAAATGACTATCCTTTCTGGGCTTTTCCTTTAGTCATAAAGGGGCACCATGAATGTGAATCTTGGAATGGCTGAAAGTACCTTCAAGTAACACAAGTTGCAGCTGCAGTTGTACATCTCTGGGAGTAGAAATGTTAACTTTCTCTCCAACCCTTCTTCCCACAACCACCCTCCTGCACAGTCTACCAGGAGCATCCTTTTCTATTTAGGCAAATGGGTCAGCTTATTTTGAAAGCTGGTTGAAATAGCTGCACCTGTCCCCTTTTGTTGATGACAAGCTCAGAATACACCATACACTCCCCTCCTTAGTGCCTCCCTCCCCTTCCCCTGCCCTCCCAATGACACGCTGGCAGAATTGAGAATAGTTTCTTGGCACAAAATTTTGTTTCTTGAAAGCCCCACAAAAATAGTGGCTTTGGCTTCTCACCTTTTACTTTTCTCTTTAAAAACCTATATTAAAAAAAATCATCACCAGGAGAAAGCAGTCATCAATTTAAAACACTGTTTTCAGTAGGCGATGAATGCTTTTTGCCTGTGCCCAGAGATGAAGAGCGTGAGTGAGATACGGGTGGGAAAGGGGGACAAAATAGCCCCATGTGCAAAGCAAGTGGCATGCTTCTGATTTAGGTCTACACAGATCCCCACTTAATACTGTGACAGGTGACAGCAGCTGTGTAGAGCTTACGCCTGCTCTGGGTCCTGACAACAGCCTGTGAAGTCAAGGTGGCCTTTTGCATCGCTTTTTGTGTTCTACAGTGTGCTTCCCTAGGAGCCGAGCGTTCCAGATACCTTCGGCTTCTGTATGGTCTGGTAGCTGTAATGGTGTAACCACAGGTCATTGCTCCGCTTTGATCTTGTATGGACATGGAATAGACATCGTTACAAAAGTGTCTGTGTGGGTGTTAATCTTTAGAATCCTGGTTCCGTTGTAAATGGTGGGGGATCTGAAAACCAGTCAGAGTGCTGGCAGAGAAGATCTGGTTGGGACGTAGTGGAAGAGCTTAGCAGCTCAGAGGGAGGTCTGGGCGCTTAATGGGAAAGTGGAGGGAGAGATGGTAAGCTTCCTCTAAAACAAGCACCCTTTTTTTAGACTGGGATTTTGTACGCAGGATCAGTGTCTGGATATATGTCATGTCAGGACAATGTAGGTACTGCTGCAAGTGGTGGCGATGAGTTTGTTAGTCTGCAGCCTGCAGCCACCAAGGCAATCCTGCATTACTTTACACTCCAGTCACATTGGAATGGGTTTTTGGTTTATAAATTGACTCAGCTTTCCCTCAGCTGGTACCAACCTAGTGCCACAAGCTGGTTCTATGCTGCTTCACACCCTGGCATTTGATATTCTGAACAGCTAGTGAGGCATGTAAACTTTTTTGGCTAAGACTTGCATGAGGTCCTGGTGACCAACTTCTACTGGATGCTTCATGGCAGTGCTGCTTTTAATTCAGAAGCGTTCATGTCAGTCTCACACACAGACTCAGCTAGACTCCCTGATACAGCGATATCAGGTCTAAGGCCGCAATACCCCCATGCCATTCTATTTTCTTTTAGTTATATTTAACTGGAGTAGGGGCTACTTTAACATCCCCTCATTCTACAGAAGAGGAGAGGGTAGAACACCACTCCATCTTTCTTTGTTTTTTGCCCAGACTGAAATGCCAAATGCACGTGGAAGCAAACAATGGGCAAGGAATCAATTAGCCAAGACCTGAAGTCAGAGGGTACGTCTACACTACGAAATTAGGTCGAATTTATAGAAGTCGTTTTTTTAGAAATCGTTTTTATATAGTCGATTGTGTGTGTCCCCACACAAAATGCTCGAAGTGCATTAACTCGGTGGAGTGCTTCCACAGTACTGAAGCTAGCATCAACTTCCGGAGTGTTGCGCTGTGGGTAGCTATCCCAGTGTTCCCGCAGTCTCTGCTGCCCATTGGAATTCTGGGTTGAGATCCCAACACCTGATGGGGCAAAAACATTGTTGCAGGTGGTTCTGGGTAGGTGTCATCAGGCCCTCCCTCCCTCTGTGAAAGCAACGGCAGACAATTGTTTCGCGCCTTTTTTCCTGAGTTACCTGTGCAGACGCCATACCACGGCAAGCATGGAGCCCGTTCAGCTCACCGTCACCATATGTCTCCTGGGTGCTAGCAGATGTGGTACTGTATTGCTACACAGCAGCAGCAACCCATTGCCTTGTGGCAGCAGATGGTGCCATAGGCCTGAAAACCATCCTCATCATGTCCGAGGTGCTTCTGGCCACCTCGGTAAGGTCGGTCAGGAGTGCCTGGGCAGATATGGGTGCAGGGACTAAATTAGGAGTGACTCGATCAGGTCATTCTCTTCAGTCTTGCAGGCAGTCCTATTGCACCATCTTCTGCTGGGCAGCCAGGAGATGTGGATGGCTTGCAGTCCTACTGCACCGTCTGCTGCCAGGCAAAGATATAAAAGATAGATGGAGTGGATCAAAACAAGAAATAGACCAGATTTGTTTTGTATTCATTTGCTTCCCTGTCCCTCCCTCCGTGAAATCAACGGCCGACAATCGTTTTGGTGAGGTCTGTCAGGGGCACCTTGAAAACTTTAATGGAGATTCAGTCTTGCCTAAAATACCAGAGGGAGGGATAGCTCAGTGGGTTGAGCATTGGCCTGCTAAACCCAGGGTTTTGAGTTCAATCCTTGAGGGGGCCATTCTGTGTGACAGTTGTTTTTGTTTCTCCTTGATGTAAAGCCCCCCCGTTTGTTGATTTTAATTCCCTGTAAGCCAACCCTGTAAGCCATATCGTCAGTCACCCCTCCCTCCGTCAGAGCAACGGCAGACAATCGTTCGATGACTTTTTTCTGTGCAGACGCCATACCACGGCAAGCATGGAGCCAGCTCAGATCACTTTGGCAATTAGGAGCACATTAAACACCACACGCATTATCCAGCAGTATATGCAGAACCAGAACCTGGAAAAGTGAATCCGGGCGAGTAGGCAATGTCAGCGCGGTGATGAGAGTGATGAGGACATGGACACAGACTTCTCTCAAAGCACGGGCCCTGGCAATGTGGGCATCATGGTGCTAATGGGGCAGGTTCATGTGGTGGAAGGCCGATCCTGGGCCTGGGAAACAAGTACAAACTGGTGGGACCGCATAGTGTTGCAGGTCTGGGACGATTCCCAGTGGCTGCAAAACTTTCACATCCGTAATGGCACTTTCACGGAACTTTGACTTGCTTTCCCCTGCTCTGAAGCACATGAATACCAAGATGAGAGCAGCCCTCACAGTTGAGAAGCGAGTGGTAATAGCCCTGTGGAAGCTTGCAACGCCAGACAGCTACCGGTCAGTCGGGAATCAATTTGGAGTGGGCAAATCTACTGTGGGGGCTGCTGTGATGCAAGTAGCCAACACAATCAAAGATCTGCTGATATCAAGGGTAGTGACCCTGGGAAATGTGCAGGTCCTAGTGGATGGCTTTGCTGCAATGGGATTCCCTAACTGTGGTGGGGCCCATAGACGGAACCCATATCCCTATCTTGGCACCGGAGCACCAAGCCGGCAAGTACATAAACCACAAGGGGTACTTCTCAATAGTGCTGCAAGCTCTGGTGGATCACAAGGGATGTTTCACCAACATCAACGTGGGATGGCCGGGAAAGGTACATGATGCTTGCATCTTCAGGAACTCTGGTCTGTTTCAAAAGCTGCAGGAAGGGACTTTATTCCCAGACCAGAAAATAACTGTTGGGGATGTTGAAATGCCTATAGTTATCCTTGGGGACCCAGCCTACCCCTTAATGCCATGGCTCATGAAGCTGTACACAGGCAGCCTGGACAGTAGTCAGGAGCTGTTCAACTACAGGCTGAGCAAGTGCAGAATGGTGGTAGAATGTGCATTTGGACGTTTAAAAGCGCGCTGGCGCAGTTTACTGACTCGGTTAGAACTTAGCAAAACCAATATTCCCATTAAGAAAAGGAGTACTTGTGGCACCTTAGAGACTAACCAATTTATTTGAGCATAAGCTTTCATGAGCTACAGCTCACTTCTTCGGATGCATACTGTAGAAAGTGTAGAAGATCTTTTTATATACACACAAAGCATGAAAAAATACCTCCTCCCACCCCACTCTCCTGCTGGTAATAGCTTATCTAAAGTGACCATTCTTCTTACAATGTGTATGATAATCAAGGTGGGCCATTTCCAGCACAAATCCAGGGTTTAACAAGAACATCTGGGGGGGGGGGGGTTAGGAAAAAACAAGGGGAAATAGGTTACCTTGCATAATGACCTAGCCACTCCCAGTCTCTATTCAAGCCTAAGTTAATTGTATCCAATTTGCAAATGAATTCCAATTCAACAGTTTCTCGCTGGAGTCTGGATTTGAAGTTTTTTTGTTGTAATATAGCAACTTTCATGTCTGTAATCGCGTGACCAGAGAGATTGAAGTGTTCTCCGACTGGTTTATGAATGTTATAATTCTTGACATCTGATTTGTGTCCATTTATTCTTTTATGTAGAGACTGTCCAGTTTGACCAATGTACATGGCAGAGGGGCATTGCTGGCACATGATGGCATATATCACATTGGTGGATGTGCAGGTGAACGAGCCTCTGAGAGTGTGGCTGATGTTATTAGGCCCTGTGATGGTGTCCCCTGAATAGATATGTGGGCACAGTTGGCAACGGGCTTTGTTGCAAGGATAGGTTCCTGGGTTAGTGGTTCTGTTGTGTGGTGTGTGGTTGCTGGTGAGTATTTGCTTCAGGTTGGGGGACTGTCTGTAGGCAAGGACTGGCCTGTCTCCCAAGATTTGTGAGAGTGTTGGGTCATCCTTCAGGATAGGTTGTAGATCCTTAATAATGCGTTGGAGGGGTTTTAGTTGGGGGCTGAAGGTGACGGCTAGTGGCGTTCTGTTATTTTCTTTGTTGGGCCTGTCCTGTAGTAGGTAACTTCTGGGAACTCTTCTGGCTCTATCAATCTGTTTCTTCACTTCCGCAGGTGGGTATTGTAGTTGTAAGAATGCTTGATAGAGATCTTGTAGGTGTTTGTCTCTGTCTGAGGGGTTAGAGCAAATGCGGTTGTATCGCAGAGCTTGGCTGTAGACGATGGATCGTGTGGTGTGGTCAGGGTGAAAGCTGGAGGCATGTAGGTAGGAATAGCGGCCAGTAGGTTTCCGGTATAGGGTGTTGTTTATGTGACCATTGTTTATTAGCACTGTAGTGTCCAGGAAGTGGATCTCTTGTGTGGACTGGACCAGGCTGAGGTTGATGGTGGGATGGAAATTGTTGAAATCATGGTGGAATTCCTCAAGGGCTTCTTTTCCATGGGTCCAGATGATGAAGATGTCATCAATATAGCGCAAGTAGAGTAGGGATGTTAGGGGACGAGAGCTGAGGAAGCGTTGTTCTAAGTCAGCCATAAAAATGTTGGCATACTGTGGGGCCATGCAGGTACCATAGCAGTGCCGCTGATCTGAAGGTATACATTGTCCCCAAATGTAAAATAGTTATCGGTAAGGACAAAGTCACAAAGTTCAGCCACCAGGTTAGCCGTGACATTATCGGGGATAGTGTTCTTGACGGCTTGTAGTCCATCTTTGTGTGAAATGTTGGTGTAGAGAGCTTCTACATCCATAGTGGCCAGGATGGTGTTATCAGGAAGATCACCAATGGATTGTAGTTTCCTCAGGAAGTCAGTGGTGTCTCGAAGGTAGCTGGGAGTGCTGGTAGCGTAGAGCCTGAGGAGGGAGTCTACGTAGCCAGACAATCCTGCTGTCAGGGTGCCAATGCCTGAGATGATGGGGCGCCCAGGATTTCCAGGTTTATGGATCTTGGGTAGTAGATAGAATATCCCAGGTCGGGGTTCCAGGGGTGTGTCTGTGCGGATTTGATCTTGTGCTTTCTCAGGGAGTTTATTGAGCAAATGCTGTAGTTTCTTTCGGTAACTCTCAGTGGGATCAGAGGGTAATGGCTTGTAGAAAGTGGTGTTGGAGAGCTGCCGAGCAGCCTCTTGTTCATATTCCGACCTATTCTTGATGACAACAGCACCTCCTTTGTCAGCCTTTTTGATTATGATGTCAGAGTTGTTTCTGAGGCTGTGGATGGCATTGTGTTCTGCACGGCTGAGGTTATGGGGCAAGTGATGCTGCTTTTCCACAATTTCAGCCCGTGCACGTCAGCGGAAGCACTCTATGTAGAAGTCCAGTCTGCTGTTTCGACCTTCAGGAGGAGTCCACCTAGAATCCTTCTTTTTGTAGTGTTGGTAGGGAGGTCTCTGTGGATTAGTATGTTGTTCAGAGGTATGTTGGTACTGCTTGCTGTACGCTCCACAATATCTGTGAGAGTAAGGGGGAAAGACATTTATGGCAGGGTGGGAGGTTGAGGCAAATTGCCTGGTTGCTGGTTACGCCAGCCAGACACCAGGGCGGTTAGAGTACAGGAGGGCGCGGTGTGCATCAGAGAAGCTTTGAAAACCAGTTTCATGACTGGCTAGGCTACGGTGTGAAAGTTCTGTTTTTGTTTCTCCTTGATGAAACCCCCCACCCCTTGGTTCACTCTATTTCCCTGTAAGCTAACCACCCTCCCCTCCTCCCTTCGATCACCGCTTGCAGAGGCAATAAAGTCATTGTTGCTTCACATTCATGCATTCTTTATTAATTCGTCACACAAACAGGGGGATAACTGCCAAGGTAGTCTGGGAAGGGTGGTGGTGGAGGGAAGGACAAGGCCACACAGCACTTTAAAACTTATTGAATGCCAGCATTCTGTTGCTTGGGCAATCCTCTGGGGTGGAGTGGCTGGGTGGCTGGAGGCCCCCCTACCACGTTCTTGGGCGTCTGGGTGAGGAGGCTATGGAACTTGGGGAGGAGGGTGGTTGGTTACATAGGGGCTGTAGCGGCGGTCTGTGTTCCAGCTGCCTTTCCTGCAGCTCAACCATACGCTGGAGCATATTAATTTGATCCTCTAGCAGCCTCAGAATTGAATCCTGCCTCCTCTCATCACGCTGCCGCCACCTTTCAGCTTCAGGCCTCTCCTCAGCCCGCCACTTACTCTCTTCAGCCCGCCACCTCCCCTCCCGATCATTTTGTGCTTTCCTGCACTCTGACATTGTCTGCCTCCCCGCATTCGTCTGTGCTCTGTCAGTGTGGGAGGACAGCATGAGCTCAGAGAACATTTCATCACGAGTGCATTTTTTTCGCCTTCTAATCTTCACTAGCCTCTGGGAAGGAGAAGATCCTGTGATCCTTGAAACACATGCAGCTGGTGGAGGAAAAAAAAAGGGACAGTGGTATTTAAAAAGGCACATTTTATAGAACGATGGGTACACTCTTTCATGGTAAACCTTGCTGTTAACATTACATATATAGCACATGTGCTTTCGTTCCAAGGTCGCATTTTACCTCCCCCCCCCCACGTGGCTAACCCCTCCCCGTGGCTAACAGCAGGGAACATTTCTGTTCAGCCACAGGCAAACAGCCCAGCAGGAACGGGCACCTCTGAATGTCCCTTAAGAAAAGCACCTTATTTCAACCAGGTGACCATGAATATCACTCTTCTGAAGAAAACACTGAGAGATAAAGAACGGATGTTCTAGCAAACATACACTGCAATGCTTTGTTCTACAATGATTCCCGAGTATGTACTACTGGCCTGGAGTGGTAAAGTGTCCTACCATGGTGGACGGAATAAGGCTGCCCTCCCCAGAAACCTTTTGCAAAGGCTTTGGGAGTACATCCAGGAGAGCAGAAAATGCCAGGGCAAATTAATGATTAAACATGCTTGCTTTTAAACCATGTATACTATCTTAAAAGGTACACTCACCAGAGGTCCCTTCTCCCCTGGCGGGTCCAGGAGGCAGCCTTGGGTGGGTTCGGAGGGTACTGCCTCCAGGTCCAGGGTGAGAAACAGTTCCTGGCTGTCGGGAAAACCGGTTTCTCTGCTTGCTTGCTGTGAGCTATCTACAACCTCATCATCATCATCATCTTCCTCGTCCCCAAAACCTGCTTCCGTATTGCCTCCATCTCCATTGAAGGAGTCAAACAACATGGCTGGGGTAGTGGTGGCTGAACCCCCTAAAATGGCATGCAGCTCATCATAGAAGCGGCATGTTTGGCGCTCTGACTCGGAGCGGCCGTTCGCCTCTCTGGTTTTCTGGTAGACTTGCCTCAGCTCCTTAAGTTTCACGTGGCACTGCTTTGGGTCGCTGTTATGGCCTCTGTCCTTCATGCCCTGGGAGATTTTGACAAATGTTTTGGCATTTCGAGAACTGGAACGGAGTTCTGATAGCACAGATTCCTCTCCCCATACAGCGATCAGATCCTGTACCTCCCGTTCAGCCCATGCTGGAGCTCTTTTGCGATTCTGGGACTCCATCATGGTCACCTCTGCTGATAAGCTCTGCACTCACCTGCAGCTTGCCATGCTGGCCAAACAGGAAATTGAAATTCAAAAGTTCGCAGGCCTTTTCCTGACTACCTGGCCAGTGCATCTGAGTTGAGAGCGCTGTCCAGAGTGGTCACAATGGAGCACTCTGGGATAGCTCCCAGAGGCCTTTACTGTCTAATTGCGTCCACATTACCCCAAATTTGACCTGGCAAGGCCGATTTCAGCTCTAATCCCCTTGTCGGGAGTGGAGTAAGGAAATCGATTTTAAGAGCTCTTTAAGTCGAAAAAAAGGGCTTCGTTGTGTGGACGGGTGCAGGGTTAAATCGATTTATTGCTGGTAAATTCGACCTCAACTCCTAATGTTGACCAGGGCAGAGTTTCAATGACCTTTCAAATGTTGCTGACAGCAGAGAAGGGAGCTGTAACCTCTTAAACTACAGGGAGCTGTCCCCCTGTGCTGCTTTGAGTTCTAGAATCAGCTGATGCAGGTCCTGGCAGATTTAAAAACAAACAAACCTCCTGTTCCTCTATGGAACTCTTTAGATTAAACATTTATCCTGTTAATGATTTGCATATTGCAGTTCTGTATGTTGTCTTCCCCCCTCCCCCCATTTTGAAGTGTTATTCTAATCTGATGTGTCTCTCATAGAATCATAGGACTGGAAGGAACCTCAACAGGACATCAAAAGTCCCCTGCACTCATGGCAGGACTAAGTATTATGTAGACCATTCCTGACAGGTGTTTTTCCAACCTGCTCTTAAAAATCTCCAATGATGGAGATTCTACAACCTCCCTAGGCAATTTATTCCAGTGCTTAGCCACCCTGACAGTTAGGACATTTTTTCCTAATGTCCATCCTATACCTCCCTTGCTGCAATTTAAGCCCATTGCTTCTTGTCCTGTCCTCAGAGTTAAGAAGAACAATTCTTCTGCCTCCTCCTTGTAACAACCTTTTATGTACTTGAAAATTGTTGCCATGTCCCCTCTGTCATCTCTTTTCCGGATTAAACAAACCCAATTTTTTCAGTCTTCCCTCATAGGTCGTGTTTTCTAGACCTTTAATAATTTTTGTTGCTCTTCTCTGGACTTTCTCCAATTTATCCACATCTTTCCTGAAATGTGGCTTGCAGAACTGGACACAATACTCCAGTTGAGGCCTAATCAGAGTGGAATAGAGTGGAAGAATTACTTCTCGTGTCTTGCTTACAACACTCCTGCTAATACATCCCAGAATGATGTTCACTTTTTTTTTTTTTTTTTTTTTTTGCAAATGTTACACTGTTGACTCATATTTAGCTTGTGGTCCACTATGACCCCCAGATCCCTTTCCGCAGCACTTCCTAGATAGTAATTTCCAATTTTGTATGTGTGCAACTGATCATTCCTTCCTAAATGGAGTACTTTTCATTTGTTCTTATTGAATTTAATCCTATTTACTTCGGACCATTTCTCCAATTTGTCCAGATCATTTTAATCCTATTCTCCAAAGCACTTGCAACCCTTCCCAGCTAGCTATCGTCCACAAACTTTATAAGAGTAGTATGTATGCTATTATCTGAATCATTTATGAAGATATTGAACAGAACCGGACCCTGAATTGATCCCTGCGGAAACCCACTCATTATGCCCTTCCAGCATGACTCATAACTACTCACTGGGAGCGGTTTTCCAACCAGTTTTGCAGCCACCTTATAGTAGCTCTATCTAGGTTGCATTTCCTTAGTTTGTTTGAGACAGTCATGGGAGACAGTATCAAAAGCTTTACTAAAGTCACGATATACCATGTCTACCACTTCCCCCCCATTCACAACGCTTGTTACGCTGTCAGAGAAAGCTATCAGGTTGGTTTGACATGATTTGTTCTTTACAAATCCATGCTGACTGTTACTTATCACTTTATTATCTTCTAGATGTTTGCAAATTGATTGCCTAATTATTTGCTCCATTATCTTTCCAGGTAGAGACGTTAAGATGACTGCTCTGTAATTCCCTGGGTTGTTCTTATTTCCCTTTCTATAGATTGGCACTATATTTGCCCTTTCCCAGTCTTCTGAAATCTCTCCTGTTTTCCATGACTTTTCAAAGATAATCCCTAATGGCTCAGATATCTCCTCAGTCAGCTCCTTGAATATTCTAGGATGCATTTCACCAGGCCCTGGTGACCTGAAGACATCTAACTTGTCTAAGTAATTTTTAACTTGTTCTTTCCCTATTTCAGCCTCTGATCCTACTTCATTTTCACTGGCATTCACTATGTTAGGCATCCAATCACCACTGATCTTCTTGGTGAAAACCGAAACAAAGAAGTCATTAAGTACCTTTGCCATTTCCACATTTTCTGTTATTGTTTCCCCCTCCCCCTCCCCCCCCCATTGAGGCCTACCCTTGTCCTTGGTTTTCCTCTTGCTTCTAATGTATTTGTAGAATGTTTTCTTGTTACCTTTTATGTCTTTAGCTAGTTTGATCTCGTTTGGTGCCTTGGCCTTTCTAATTTTGTCCCTACATACTTGTGGTGTTTGTTTATATTCATCCTTTGTAATTTGACCTAGTTGCCACTTTTTGTAGGACTCTCTTGATTTTTAGATCATTGAAGATCTCCTTGCTAAACCAGGGTGGGCTCTTGCCAGACTTCCTATCTTTCCTACGCAGTGGGGTAGTTTGCTCTTGTGCCCTTAATAATGTCTCTCTGAAAAACTGCCAACTGTCTTCAATTGTTTTTCCCTTTAGACTTGCTTCCCATAAGATCTTATCTACCAACTCCCTGAGTTTGCTAAAGTCTGCCTTCTTGAAATCCACTGTCTTTCTTTTGCTGTTCTCCCTCCTACCATTCCTTAGAACAGTGGTTCTCAAACTTTTTTTTCCGCGGACCACTTGAAAATTGCGGAGGGTCTTGGCGGACTACTTAATGATCTTTCCAAATGTTGTTTTTACTGTTAGCTAACTATAGTAAAGCGCTTTGGATAAAAGTGCTATTAACAAAAAGACTAAGTAATTAATGTTTTTTTTGTTCTACAAATAAAAGCACACAACTTCTATTTTAATATCAGTAGTCTAGTCTTACCTTTCTAATGCAATGAATGTGCCCTCTCTCCCCTGCCGCAGCAGCCCCCGAGCTGGGGCTGGGAAGGAGGGCCGTCTCTCCCCGGCAGCTGCAGCCCTGGAGCTGGGGAAAGTCACCTCCTTTCTCTGGCCGCCGCAGCCCTGCACGTACCAAATTCCCCCCACTCCCTCTTCTCACCCAACTGCCTCCTCCCACGTACCCTCTATTCCCTGCAAGGCCACCACCTCACCCTACATGTGCCTCTTCTCCAGGGCCCAGGCACCTAATTAGTGGAGCCACGCCTGTGCAGCTCCACTAATTAGATGGGTGGCCCTTCATTCTCTCCTGTGTGGCCACCCAGGCGTGCACCTTAGAGGGAACTATCCGCGGACCCCCTGAATGGAGCTTGCAGACCACTGGTGGGTCCGCGGATCACAGTTTGAGAACCTTTGCCGTAAAATCATGAACTCTACCATTTCATTATCACTTTCACCCAAGCTGCCTTCCACTTTCAAATTCTCAACCAGTTCCTCCCTATTTGTCAAAATGAAATATAGAACAGCCTCTCCCCTAGTAGCTGTCTCCACCTTCTGAAATAAAAAATTGTCTCCAATACATTCCAAGAACTTGTTGAATAATCTGTGCCCTGCTGTGTTATTTTCCCAACAGATGTCTGAGTAGTTGAAGTCCCCCATCACCACCAAGTCATGTAGGTGTCTAACTTGGGGAACAGATCTCACTTGGTTTCAAAGTACAAAGATGTTAGGTGGTCCTCCCCGAGTCCTACAAACTTGACCTAAGACCTGTCTCAATCTGGGTTCTCTCCTCCATCATTGCTAGTAATAAAGCTTCTGCAGGTTAAATGATGCGTGTGTGAGAGCCCTGTGCAATCCTGCTATTTTAGTGGGTTTATACAGGTGTGAGGGTCCGGTAACACAGGAAAGTGGTGGTTTAAAAAAAATTAAAAATCTACTGTTAAAGCACAGGAAACAGACTCCAGCTTTCTCATTCAGAATGGTGTTGGTTCTGCCAGGCTTATAGGAGTTGAAAGGAGTAGCAGCTTGCTTTTGTCATTGAGAGCAAGATTTGCTGACGTCAATACACAGTGGAATACACAATAGCCAGTGAGAGGTAGTTACATTTCAAAGTAGAACTGCATATAGATGAAGGATGGAATATAAAAACATTGGCTTGTCTTTTCTACTTAAATTGTAAGCTTCTGGGGGGCTGAGACCCTCAAACACTGTGTGTATGTACTGTGCATAGTACAACGGCACCCGGGCCTCTACATATTACTGTAATACACACATTAATCAAATGTTAGGATGATAAATCAGATAACCAAGTGTGTTACTTTCTCCTTTTCTTCCTTCTTCCAGGATAGAATCATCAACTTAGCTGTTGGTAGCTTAACATCCTTGCTGCTAATAGTAAGTATTCACCTTCCCAAACTGCATTTCTTTGCTTTCTATGCTTCAAATCCTGATTCTGTTGAAGTTTAATGGCAAAACCTCCACTGACCTGAATGGGCGCAGGTTTTAGCCCCAAGTGCTTCCATCCTTTGCACACTGGCTTGCTAGTAATTTGAGACCCTTTGCCTTTAGGGAAGGGAGAATGCCATTTTCTTTCGGCAGTTTTATTTTCTGCTGCTACTTCACAGGAACGGAGTCCTTTTTAAAACAAGTAATAGAGTTCCCCAAATCCACGGGAGAAAGGAATTCTTCAGCAGCACTCCCTAGTGCTGGGTGAAATTTTTACATGTGTTTGAGGTGCCCATTGCTGTGCTATCTCACTGTGCTTTCCTCCAGCTCTTGAAAGAACCAAACGCTTTCACAAAAATGAGGAGTCTACTCCATGATCTGTGATGGTAGCTGCTGACTCTCCTGCCTTTGAGAGCCAACATGACGGGTAGCGCCTGAATATTCAGGGAATCCAGCCTGTTATTGGAAAGTCCAGAGAAAGAGAATCCTTGAACAACCCCAGGGTAGAATGCCACGCCCGTCACAGAGAACCTCCGGCCTCACAACTCCTTGAGCTTCACCTTCGAGCAGGGATCGGCAACCTTTGGCACGCGGCCCGTCAGGGAAATCCGCTGGCGGGCCGGGACGGTTTGTTTACCTGCAGCGTCCGCAGGTTTGGCCGATCGCAGCTCCCACTGGCCGTGGTTCGCTGTTCCAGGCCAATGGAGGCTGCAATCGGCCGAACCTGCGGACGCTGCAGGTAAACAAACCATCCCGGCCCGCCAGCGATTGGCCGAACCTGCGGATGCTGTAGGTAAACAAACCGTCCCGGCCCGCCAGTGGATTTCCCTGACGGGCCACATGCCGAAGGTTGTCGATCCCTGCCTTAGAAGACATGTAGCTGAAACATCCCTTCCAAGCAATAATGCTGGGATAGAGCATAGGTGGGGAAGTTGGAAGATAGCTGGGGACCATTTACATGTTTGTAAATTATGACCAGAACCTCGGAAGTAAATTAGCTGCTGCAAAGAGTAAGACACACTGTTGCAGTACTTTTTGGTTTAGTTGGCTTGCCGTTTGGCTAGCCACATGCTATATAGCCAGTTGGAACTTTTTGACTGGCCTTCAAAATTAAACACAATTATGTAGGACTTGGTCCTTGAGGTGACAAGGTACAAGATAATTTTGCAAGACCTGCATCCATGAGGGATGGTTAGTGTCCTCTGGGAGCAGGATATCTTTCAGGACTGCCAGAAGGAGCACTATTCTGGTTATAAGGAGTTCTAGATGGCTTTTTTCTCCCTTAAGTTTCTGTGTGTGTGACCCTTGAATTTTCCACTTCCATCTGTCCTTCTACATGGACATGAGGATTGTATTGGGCCACTGGAAGGGAACTATTGTACAATTACTAAGGATTGTGCCTATGTGGTTAGAGGTACTTAATGTTTAATTTTTAAACAACTATGTCCCTAGTCCTTTCCATGCTCTCATACCCCCACCTCCCTCATGCCTCTTGCCAGTGTGGGTGGGTGAGACACACCCAAAGTGGAATCCTAAACTATTTCCTTGGTCACTTCATAACTCTGCTTCCCGAGTGGGTGTGGATGTGTGGGTTTTTTTTTTTTTTTTTTGACACTATGAAAAAATTTAATCTCTCTGTATTTCTCTGTACAGGTCACTCTGATCAGTGCTTTTATCTTTCCTCAACTACCTCCAAAACCAGTGAATATATTTTTTGCTTTCTGCATCTCCTTGTGTAGTGTTTCTGCTGGCATACTTGTAAGTATTCCTACTTTTATTGTGAAATATACACAGAATTGTATTTTATGTAATAATAGATCCTTTGTTTTCCATAATACAGTAGTGAACTAGCTACACTAACCCTCTAAGCAGGGCAGCTGTAAGATTATAGTACATGTGTGCACTTGAAATCTGGTGAGGCACTGGATATTGGTCAAAGGTAGATATCTTATGTTCAGACTTTATTCTGCTCGTGCAGAGGGATAGACTTTCTATCAAATATCTCCTGTTCTAATTTCTGTGATCCTATTGTCCACTCCTGAGCATCCAGGCCACAACATCCCAATATTTAACACATTCACAATAGGCTTGTCTATGCACCTGCTACACAGAGTGTACAGGTCACATCCTACAACAAAAGACCATGCTATGGTTAGGGATTTACTTAAATCACGGAGAAATCACACATTTTTCACAGGTTGGTCACAGTATAAGTAGATTTCATGGATGTGTTACACATCTCGAAATTTTGTTATTTATGCCATGACTTACATTAAAGAGTGTGATTTCTCCATAGCATTTGTCAAACTGGGGGCCCTGACCCAAAGGCGGTCATGGGATTGCTAGCAGCAGCTCCTGCTCTCTGCTCTGCCTTCAGAGCTGGGCAGCCAGAGATCATATTTCATGGACCATGACACTATTTTCACGTCTGTGAATTTTGTAGACCCCCTAGCTATGGTGTGTCTTCATACACAACAGGCAAGACTTAACTTCTGTACTGGTGGGAGCTGCCACAGGAAAGCGAGGCAAACAGAGTTAAAGTTGGCATCTCAAGTATCTAAAAACTTTGGCATTCATTACTGGGATTTTTCTCTTTTAAATTTGACTCTTTTAAATTTGTTTAACTGTGAATTTCCTAGCTTTCAAACAACCATTGAAATAACAACTCCACTTTAAATGTTAATGGCTTATTGACACTTCTGTATCTATGGGCTTGTCTACACTTAAAATGCTACAACTGCACTGCTGTAGTGCTTAAGTATAGACACTGCCCATGCTGACAGGAGAATCCCTTTTGTCAGCATAGGTAATTCCACCTCCTTGAGAGGCGGTGGGGTAGGTAGGCAGACAGAAGAATTCTGCTGTCAACCTATTGCTGCCTTCGCAAGGACTTCGGGCTGTTTAACTATGGTGGTTGGGGTGTGAGAAATCCACACGCCTAAGCCATGTAGTTAAACTGACCTAATTTTCTAGTGTGGACCAGGCCTTACAGTTTGCAAAGCAAGCTCACCCATCTCGTCGCTTGCATAATTAACATTTCTCAAAATTAAACTGTCTTAAGTCTATAGGAACGGTAAGTAAGCAGACTGTGATACTGGCAGGCAATACATGAGTGGTTAGTATCTCCCTGCAGTGTGCAAGTGCATTCCACAAGAATGCTGAGAGAGAAAGGTGGTTGGTTTTTCTTAGTGCTTAGTTTTCCGTGAGGTTTCCCTATATTAACTGCTCTCTCCTCCTTAGTCCGATTTAAAGGGGGTGATGTTAAATAAAACCCTAGCAGTTCTTAGTTTCACCCAGTTACTTACTGTTGCTCTGAACTATAGACGGTTTGTTTGTTTATCTTACATATAAATGCCTGACTTTATTTCTAATGCAAAATCACTCTCTCCTTTCTAGATCTACTGGTATCGACAAGGAGACTTGGAACCTAAGTTTAGGAATCTAATTTACTATATCTTATTTTCTATTGTCATGTTATGTATATGTGCCAACCTGTACTTCCATGAAGTGGGTAAATGATTGCGAGACTGTTCTTAGCTCCACCCTAGAAACAAAGGGGATAATCAACTGGACAGGGATGAAGAAATGGGTTGTTCAGGGATAATCAGTACATGATTTTCATGTAAATGTATATCTAAAGTCCCTCGTGTTGGGAAGAATTATTGCCATAGGACATGACACTTTGCTTTTATTTAAGAGCTAACTTTGCACTTAATGCACATTCCAACTATACTGATGTTTCAGAAGGGCACAAGCTTTTTCATTTTGGAAAAAACGGCATTTTTTAAATTATTGTACAAATAACTGCAGCATCGCAAAGATCTGTAACAGAATAAATAAATGGCATCTTACAGTTACAGAAGACAAATACTTTATTTTTGTTTAAACTGACTATACAATTATTTCTGTTCCCTAGGCAACCTTTTGTTGAAACTACAACTTAATTTCACATTAACAAAACCACAGACTGAAAGACCAACTGATTATGAAGAGCTAATTACAGAAATAAATAAAATAATTTATAGAGTTATTTTCCCTCACACGCACACTTAGAAGGCTGCTCAGTCTGCTAGGAGCCTGAAGGGTCGAAAGAATTGCTTTCCACTGCTTTAGGGACATAGGCCCATACTATTACTGAGCTGCTTCTTCAAGACCTTGCAAAGGGTGCTACCACCTCCTTGCCATCGCCCAGATATTAATGTGCTGCATGCAACTCACCTTCAGAGAGAGGCTGGAAGTGTAATATAGCTAGGCAGTCTTTCTACCCGACTTGGAATGGCATCTGAAGGTTAGAGGCTTTTTTGTTCTCTAGGTTTTAGAGGGATGCTGGTGGACCTCCGTAGCTTTCCCTTTCTCATCAGTTTCCCTTTTATTGAACTTGCTGTAGTGATTATTTTTTTACTTTAAAAAACCCCCAAAAGTTCAAATCTTTCACTTCTGCTCTTTCTGCAACTCCATCCATTGCCAGCAATAGACTCTTCAGGAACAGCGAAAGACAACCCTGTAAGCATCTGTAACTAGGGTCCTATGTGCTGGAAATACTGGTACGTCAAATGAGATTGGGAAAACAGACCCCTTCTGCAATGCTGCTCCTGCCCTTGCCCTCACCCTCTCAAGTCACTGAGATATCCTCAGCTAAATTTCAGGAGGAAAAAGTAACAAGTCTTAACTCTGTATTTTAGAAGAGCCAGTAAGTGCAGAAATCCTCATCCACTCTCCATGAAATGTGTGCAAACTAATTCTTGTTGCTGCATTAACAAGCTAAGGGCTACAGTCCTTGGTTTCCGTCCAGTTTTCAAGGTGCATAAAGTCCAACACACGGGCAACAGCCAGGTCAAAATGATTGATGGATCCTAGCAGTGTGCAACTGAGACTCTTAATAACCCCTGGCTGAACTGGGGCTTCAGTTAGCTGCTGTACCCCTTTACAAATGAGGTACATCGTCTTATGAGCAGTAAAAGTGCACTGTAGCCATTTCAACTTGAGAATGTTTTAAACATGTGAACTGACTACTTTCTTTGGAAGGTGGTACAGGGCTGCAACTGTAATTTCATGATGCAAACAGGTTCATTTAGAAAGCAGACATGATTACTGCTTCTTAGTGACAACTCACTAAGTCTTCAACATCCTTTGAATCTTCAGAATCGGGACTGTCCAAACATGAGCCAATAATGTGTGATCCCTCTCCATGGTGTTGCAATATAGGATCTGCAATGAGCCATAACATATTAAGGACAAACTTATTGTATTGCTAAAAAAAACTTACCTCAAAAGCACATAGGTAGTACTTTGAAACAGTTTAAATAAAACTATTAAAATGTAGCTACTCTACTCTAGTTTTTCCAAAAGAATTTCCTCTAAAAAGCAGGTATACAGAATTGCACGCTGAACAAAAACCAATCTCTAACTCAAACCTCACACTGAGTGGTTTCCACAAGGGCTGGAACTGCTACCACCCATCACCATTCTTCCAGCTACAGTATAAGCAGTCTAAAACTAATTAGCTGTCATTTAACATTGGTGCAGTGGAGGAAAACTGATGAATGCATGACTTCCTTGTTTTTAAAAAAGCTTCCAACTTCTTTCATCTAAAGAGGCTTATTTCTAAAGTTTCAAACCAGCAATGATTTGGAAGGTAAGTTATATGAACATTCCATAGATAAAGGCTATAATGCACAGAATGATTAGAGGAGCTCAATTACCATATGGAACTAAAGCAGCTGTTCTCAAACAATGGCTTGGGACCCCGTTTTAATGGGGTCGCCAGGGCTGGCTTAGACTTGCTGGGGCCCAGGGCTGAAGCCCAACCTGCACCACCCCAGGGATGAAATCGAAGCCCAAGGGATTCACCCCTTGGCGGCAGGTCAAAGGCTTTGGCTTCAGCCCTGGGAGGTGAGGCTCAGGTTACAGGCCCCCTGCCTGGGGCTGAAGCCCTTGGGATTCAGCCCCTCTGCCTGGAGTGGCAGGCTCAGGCTTCCGTCCCACCTCCTGGGGTCATGTAGTAATGTTTGTTGTCAGAAGGGGGTTGCGGTGCAATGATGTTTAAGAACCCCTGAACCAAAGAATCTTGTTTCAGGCCAATTGCACTAAGCAACTGTCTCATATTACCTGTTAATGTTGTCAGAGGTAAGACTGATTCATTGTCTATATCATCCGATGTCTGGATAAAACCATGGGGTGAAGGAACAATAAGGACAGTTTCATCGTCTATTGCAGTCTGATCAACTTGTTCTTCTATGGCTGGAGAACCTAGGTCCTGCATGATGAGAGATTGAAGGATAAGATCCGAGAGGTTTATCCATAATGGGATACAGAAACATTTGCTTCTAGAAACTGGGTTATGTGCTGGCTGTGGCTGAGATCTTTTTCACAGCGAGCAGTAGTTAGAAGGAGCGGAAAATGACAGACATATTCAAAAGTACTGTTTTAAGTGAACCACAATGGCTATAAACTGAATTTCTCACTATGTTGGCTACTCTTCTCTAGATGTGCTAAGACATACGTTATATATTTACAATACTTATCAAGTTTTGGTCCCCATGTAGATAAGAGGGCTCTTCAATGTAACAGTTATAACACAATCCAATGGCTGGAACTTGAAGCTAGACAAATTCATACTAGAAATCAAGTGCAAACTTAACAGCGAGGGTAACTTAACCATTGAAAAAAAACTTACCAAGGGTTGGGATGGATCCCTGGAAACTTTTAAATCAAGACTTTTTTGGGGTAAATGATTCTCTAGTTCAACTTTATTTAAGCAAGTCTTATGGCCTGTGTTTACACAAGAGGTCAGACTAAATCACAATTGTCCTTTCTGGCCTTGTAATCACGAATTATTTATGCAACTATAATTGCTTTCTGTGAATTTAATAAGGAAGTTAGAAAAAAAATTAACACCTTACCAACACTTCTCCTTGAGTCATAACTACAACTGCTGCTTTCACTGTCAAGTTTTAACTACTCTAAGCACAGCTAAGTAAGAGTGATCTTGACTGCTGTCAGCTAAAGGCTGATTGCAGAACAGCAGGGGTGACTGGAATTGGCAGAATGAAAATAGCCGGATTGTTCAGATTCACAGCTGCTGTGGAGACTGCTGGGGCTGGCTAGAGGCCCTTGTTTAGAGGGATAGCTAGGATGGTCCAGCCAGTTTTACTAAAACCTGTTCCTCTCGGCAGTTTTGTTAGTACCACCTTTGTGGCTGGCCACCCAGCTGGTTACCCCTTATCAACTGCTGTCAAGCAGTGTATGAAGGAACGCATGTATGTGATGCATGTATCATAACTGGGTCCTCCCTCACTAAATTAGACCAGATCCTAGCTTGCACTACTTAGTGCGAAGTATGATGTCCCTAATTCAGTGAGGAAGCAGCCTGCAGAAAGCACAGCATAGCATACCTTCCAACATTGAGGAGTGGATTTCTAGGCCCACACTGAAAAGCTGGCCCTCAAGGTACAGGGGATAGAGGGAAAGGAAACTGGGCACTTTTCCAGCTATAATTATCAAACCCCTGCAATGTGAGTCCATACCTCCCATGCACTGACACAACTGTAATGGCAGCAGGCGGGGAGAAATGTCTTATTCAGAAAGTGAAGTTTACACAGGCCTTTTTAGAGTCACTCCTACTCCTGAGTACTCCTCTTAGCTAAAATATTCCCCTCTATCTCCACTAGTGAAACTGCACAGACCCCAAACTTCCATTTAGCTAGGAGGATAAACAAATGAGAATTACCAAGTCGATTTGCTTTTTCTTCCTAGAATAATTAAACAATCTAACATCTTTTCATACCTTTACCCATAACTAATGTCTTGAAAGTTTAGATTTTGAATTGCTAGCATTTTTGTCTTTATAGGCTGAACATGGTAACTTAACTTATTTTGATTTGTGTGTGACAAATCCAAGGATTCAACTGCTGAAATAGAGCTCTCAACCTGCCTAAAATGTAGAGCTTATTATTGCATCCATTTCAGCTAACGGGAAAAAAAAAAGAATGCAAATTGATGAAAGTCTGTAGCCTTGGACTGTGTGCAGGATGTACTGATCCTGCTCCTCAGAACAGCAGAGAGAAGGTTCAATGTACATATCTGTTCACCGTTGCAGAAACAAAACCTAAGAGTCTGAATTATAGTGGGATTCCTGGCTGAGTGAGAAAAAAAAATTGTAGCATCTGTTATATTAGCCCTTTTGGAGAATAGTTTGTTGAAGGGGAAGTGCAACTTAACCTAACAAACTCTAACAAGCCCAATAAAATGCAAGTTGATCTTATTTCTTGTTACTTAATCCCTATCAATTGTTCCAATTCAAGAACATGCAAGATGTATGGGCTTGGTATAAAAGATAGTATCTAGCCCAGAGGTGGGCAAACTTTTTGGCCTGAGGACCACATCTGGGTATGGAAATTGTATGGTGGGCCATGAATGCTCAAAAAATTGGGGTTGGAGTGCAGGAGGGGATGAGGACTCTGGCTGGGAGTGTGGGCTCTGGGGTGGGGCCAGAAATGAGGAGTTTTGGGGGGGGGGGGACTCTGGCTGGAGGTGCGGGCTCTGGGGATGAGGGATTTGGGGTGTAGGAGGGTGCTCCAGGCTGGGACCAAGGGTTCGGAGGGGGATCAGGGTTGGGGCAGATTGTTGGGGCAAAGGGGGGGAGAGGGCTCTGGCTCAGAGTGCGGGCTCTGGGTTGGGGCCAGAAATGAGGAATTCAGCGTGTGGGAGGGGGCTCCGGGCTGGGGAAGGGAATTGGGGGCATGAGAGGGTGTCAGGGGTGCAGGCTCTGGGCAGCACTTACGTCAAGCAGCTCCTGGAAGCAGCGGCATGTCCCCTCTCAGGCTCCTATGCGGAGGTGCGGCCAGGCAGCTCGGTGCGCTGCCCCATCCACAAATGCTGCCCCTGCAGTTCCCATTAGCTGCAGTTTCCAGCCAATGGGAGCTGCGGGGGTGGCGCACAGAGCCCCCTGGCTGCCCCTAAACGCAGGAGCCGGAGCGGGGACATGCTACTGCTTCCAGGAGCCTCGGCAGACACACGCAGAGCAGCCTCCGAACCCACTCCCTGGCTGGAGCATGGGAGCAGGGCAAGCCCCAGATCCAGATCCCGCTCCCCAGCGGGAGCTCAAGGGCCGAATTAAACCAGCTGGACAGCCGGATGTGGCCTGCGGGCTGTAGTTTGCCCACCCCTGATCAAGCCTATACAATGGCTCCAGTGTTATACTTATTTAGATAAACACGTGGCTGCATCTGAGATGTTGAGCTGTGTGAGATTGTAATTTGTTTCACAACTGAATCTTTACTGAAGTGTTTGAGCATTTAATAATCGGACTATTCCGCTTAACCAATCAAATCCTGCAAAAAAGTCATGAAAGGTCTGCTGCAGCTAAGGGGACACTAGCGAGATTAGTAGAGTAAAAAGTTGACTGTGAGAAATACTGTACTTCACCTCTCCCTTGCTCACACAATATATTTGTAAAGAAAAGACAGTGACTTGGTAGACAAATAGCTGGCTTGTTTATCGCCTAAAACCATAAACCATCAGTTCACTGCTTTGATCCATACTAGCTGGGTCACACTATGTTATGTTACCTACCTGCATTAAAGCAAAATCCTCAAGATGAGGACTTGGGGAGTCCAGATTCCTAGCCCACTTGTGAGTTTTCTGTGCCACTGAATCTGAACCCAAACCCTAGCCTTGATCTAACTACCACCACTTCCCAACATGTAAGGGTTTACGAAGTTCTGAGACAGAAAAAGCCTCTTCACAAAATGCTCATGGAGCTAAAACACTAGAAGACTGAATTAAAAAGCAGCACTATTGACACACTCATAAGGACACCTTAATTTTCTCATCAGGCCTTTATCTTGAACCTTCACTTTCTCTCTCCCTGAAGGCTTGTTTTCACTACTAGGGAGATCCACGCTGCTGCAATCGATGCAGCAAGTGTCGATTTAGCAGGTCTGGTGAAGACCCGCTAAATCGGCGGCAGAGCATTCTCTGGTCGACTTTGGTACTCTAGCTCTCCAAGAAGAGTACGGTAAGTCGACCAGAGAGCATCTCCCGTTGATGCAGCGCAGTGAAGACACGGGGTAAGTCGACCTAAGGTATGTCAAGTCCAGTTAAGTTATTCACATAGCTGGAGTAGTCTAACTTAGGTCAACTTACCTGGGTAGTGTAGACAAGGCCTTAGAGGCAGTAGTTTCACATATTCTGATAGTTTCCATCATACACTTCCTTACCTCAGTGACATAAGTGTCAGTTAAATTGGAGTGGGAATCCTCTTCACGTTTGAGGTCTGTATCTGAAATTTCCTCTTCAGTTCTTACCATCACCCCATCTATCAGTTCGGTGCTATTTCTGCCACTGAATTTGGAGGAGTCATCGTCAATATAGGCAGACTGCTCTTCATTGCTCAGCTTGGACTGATGGATGTCATGTGGAAAAGTATCTGTTTCCAAGGTACTTGGAGGATCTGACAGGTCAGCTGACTGAATGTGTGAATCGACAGTAAGTTCTGCCTGGGTTACAGAGGAGATGTCTTCAGTAGCAACAGTGCGAATTATGACACTCGGTGTGTGGCACTGCACTGTGACATTATCACTTGCATTCAGCAAATGTTCTGGCTGTAAGAAGTATTAACAAAGGATACAAAATAAACAGTATTTAGCACTTTGTGGGTTTTTCACCTATCTTTAGTCCAACACAAGTTATTGCGGTCAATACATGGGTAACTGGGTGAAATTTAATGGTCTGTGACATATAGGAGATAAGACTAGATGCTCTGATGGTCCCTTCTGGCCTTCAACTCTATGAATCTGCAACCTGATTAAAACTGTTATATCTAGTTTATGGAGGAGTAAAGAAAGAGGGGCATAGCAAGGTAAAGTGAATCAATGGCAGAATTGCAGCTAGAACCCAGGGGAGTTCTGAATCTCCATCCTGTGATCTCACTATTAGACAACATTTCTTCCTTGCTGTTTGTAACAAAGAAGGAGTACCCCATCTGGATTATTGTGTCCCGTTTTGGGCCCCACAGTACAAGAAGGATGTGGAAAAATTGGAAGGAGTCCAGCGGAGGGCAACAAAAATTATTAGGGGGCTGGAGCACATGACTTATGAGGAGAGGCTGAGGGAACTGGGATTATTTAGTCTGCAGAAGGGAAGAATTAGGTGGGGATTTGATAGATGCTCTCAACTACCTGAAAGGGGGTTCCAAAGAGGCTGGATCTAGACTGTTCTCAGATGTATGAAGCAGATGACAGAACAAGGAGTGATGGTCTCAAGTTGCAGTGGGGGCGGTCTAGGTTGGATATTAGGAAAAACTTTTTCACTAGGAGAGTGGTGATGCACTGGAATGGGTTACCTAGGGAGGTGGGGGAATCTCCTTCCTTTGTGGTTTTTAAGGTCAGGCTTGACAAAGCCCTGGCTGGGATGATTTAGTTGGGGACTGGTCCTGCTTTGAGAGGGGGTTGGACTAGATGACCTCCTGAGGTCCCTTCCAACCGCGATATTCTATAATTCTATAATTCTGAGGATAGTGATAAGCTTAAGTATTATTTAACTCGAGACAGAAAAGTCATCAGCGGTGATCAAACCGGATACCTTCAGTTCCAAAAGCACAAGCTCATACTCCTTGAGCTAAGTGGTTACAGTTAAAATAATAGTCCTAGATTCAGGAGATCAGAGTTCTATTTCTATAACTGCAACAAATTTCCTATGTGACTTCCAATATCTGTCAGCTGTCACCCTCTGCTAACCAGTCACAATACTTCCCTACCTTACAAAGGTTGTGGGAGGACAAATTAATTCATAGATGTGAAGATTTCAGTGATAAGATCTTAGAAAATCCTATAAATAAAAAGTTGTAGGTAACAGATTTAAATTTTGTTGAGGTCAACCACTAGAGGGAGACATCACGTTCAAACCAGTTTAATCTTCAACCAAACAACTAATCTCCAATAAGGACTATGCCCATGCCAAATTTTAAACTTCAGCAAGTTTTCTGCAGCCTGTGGTTTGAAGAGTTGGGTTTTTTTAAAATGGGAAATTCTCACTCTTCAATAATTTTAAAATGGCCAAAAGAATTTTACTCTACCTGTGACTAGACAGAGAGTGAGCATGGAAAATTTCAGCTCCAAAGGGAATATTATGGAAAGTTATAAGCATGTCAGAAAGGTGTATGCACTGGGAACTATTTTGTAACCTTAGCATACGGAGGTAACTAGGGGCCTGCTGTAACCACAGCAGCTGATAGGCAATAATTATTAGCCCACCCTTTTCCCAAGATGTTTCGGCATTCTAACTCTTCAAGATACATACTGATAAGGCATGGACTATGATCTGCTCTGGGGAGGCAGGAGCGGCAGCAGCTGTCAGGGTCACTGTCGGACTGGTAGTCAGTGTTAAAGGAAGACCTTGGTTTGAGCTTGTCTGTAATAAGTAAGTGCCCGGAGTTCCAGTAGGCTGGAGATGGAAGGACTAAGAAAGGGAAAAAACAGTCAATACAAAAATTCCCCACTTCCTGAACCATGTTTAAAGCTCTTAGCGCACTCACTTATAGGGAGTTTAGCTAGCTAGAAACAGTACTGAAATAACTCCTTCCCTGTGTTACTTACCACAATTTAATTGGAGTAACTGTAAAAACCTCATTTTTCTTCAATAAACTAAATTAGTGAAGAACTAATTATCTGAGGTCCTCGCAACTGTCTCTCTGCCCTAAGGACTTTCTCCTACAGGGTAGTGCAGGGTTCTGTTTAGTCCCTTCTCCTGTTCAGCTATGGATAGAAAAGTTAACAAGGGGACATGGTTAAACTGGAGTGAAAATCCTGAACCGCGTTGGTGCAGAATCTTTTCACACATCTTATAGTGAAATTTCACTCTGGTAAAAGCAAGTTCTGCTATCCTAAATCCACTTGGAATGCAGCAATTTCCACCCACTGATAGGTTAATTCTTGTCTGCCCCTCTGCTGGGACATGATCCAACTCCCATTGAAGTCAATGGAAAGACCCAATGTGAGCTGGATTGGGCCCTGGCTGACCAGATGAAAACGGCGGGGGGGAGGAGGGGGAAGAAGGGAGATAAAAGATGCCAGTATCCCATGAGGGGAAAGATAAGGAGAGATTCTTGACTTCCTGGTCTTGCTCCCAGAGAGGAGTGACAAGGAGACAGGCCACTCTTGCTACAGCTGTTCAGTGAGGATATGGCCTCCCAGAGCTCCCATTTGCCACAGCCAGGACTAATAGTAGAGAGAGACCGTGCCCTACCAATAATGGGATGAATGGTACAGGCATAGGGGGATCTTTTGCCAGCAAGGGTCTCTCGTGTTATAAACTCCACTTATAAGAAAGATTTTTATTAAAATAAAAATATTAAACATACACTGCTATAAGATGTGGCACCTTAGAGACTAACAAATTTGTTTGGGCCTAAGCTTTCATGGGCTAGAACCCACTTCATCGGATGTATGAAGTAAAAGATACAGGAGCAGGTACAAATACATGAAAGGATGTGGGTTGCTTTACCAAGTGTTAGGTCAGTCTAACGAGATACATCAATTAACAGCAGAATACCAAGGGAGGAGAAATAACTTCTGAAGTGGTAAGAGAGTGGCCCATTACAGACAGCTGACAAGAAGGTGTGAATAACAGTAGGGAGAAATTAGTATTGGGGAAATTAAGTTTTTGTAATGACCCACCATTCCCAGTCTTTATTCAGGCCTAATCTGATGGTGTCTAGTTTGAAAATTAATTCCAGTTCCGCAGCTTCACGTTGGAGTCTGTTTTTGAAGTTTTTTTGTTGAAGAATTGCCACTTTGAGGTCTGTTATTGAGTGACCAGAGAGATTGAAGTGTTCTCCTGCTGGTTTTTGAATGTTATGATTCCTGATGTCAGATTTGGTCCATTTATTCTTATGCGTAGACACTGTCCGGTTTGGCCAATGTACATGGCAGAGGGGCATTGCTGGCACATATCACATTGGTAGATGTACAGGTGAACGAGCCTCTGATAGTGTGGCTGATGTGATTAGGCCCTATAATGGCATATATAGCAATATATATATATAGCATATGTATATCATAGCCAGTCCTCGCTTACATACAGCCCCCCAACCTAAAGAAAATACTCACCAGCAACTACACACCACACAACAAAAACACCAACCCCAGGACCAAACCCTGCTGCAAACCCCGGTGCCAACTCTGTCCACATATCTATTCAAGGGACACCATCATAGGGCCCAGCCACACCATCCGGGGCTTGTTCACCTACACATCTACCAATGTGATATATGCCATCATGTGCCAGCAATGCCCCTCTGCCATGCATCCTATGAAGTGGGCTGTAGCCCACGAAAGCTTATGCTCAAATAAATTTGTTAGTCTCTAAGGTGCCACAAGTACTCCTGTTCTTTTTGCGGGTACAGACTAACACTGCTGCTACTCTGAAACCTACAAAAACTTAATTTCCCCAATACTAATTTCTCCCTACTGTTATTCACACCTTCTTGTCAACTGTCTGTAATAGGCCACTCTCTTACCACTTCAAAAGTTTTTTCTCCTGCCTTGATATCCTGCTGTTAATTGATTTATCACATTAGACTGACGTAACACTTGGTAAAGCAACCCACATCCCTTCATGTATTTATATATGCTCCTGTATCTTTTACTTCATACATCCGATGAAGTGGGTTCTAGCCCACGAAAGCTTAGGCCCAAATAAATTTGTTGTCTCTAAGGTGCCACAAGTCCTCCTTTACTTTTTGCTGATACAGACTAACATGGCTGTCACTGAAACCTGCTATAAGATGGTTTCACAAGAGTTAATATTTCATACTGAACCTTCACAGCTCTAACTAATTACAACTAGGTACACATTTTGCTCTGGATTTTGTAACAGAAGTTTACTTTAGAATCACCATTAAATTCTCCCTTCTCCCTTCCCCATTTTGGAAATCAACTACAAAAATGTAACAATTTAACCGTATTTAATGAATAAGTGTGATATTGCAAGGCAAGTTCTGTGTTACTTACTGGGAGAATCTCAAAGGTCTGTAGTGTTCCACTATTTAGTGTTATTGTCTCAGAGTCGACAGCAGCAGCAGGAGAATCAGTTGAGGCTATGGGAGTAGGAAAAAAATCAAAAAGCCACATGTAAACCAAAATGTGTCAGCACAGAAGGGTGTCAAGCAGGGTATTGCTACTCCCAGTGCTGAGAGAAAGAAAACTGACTGTAGTACTAATGGCAAGGTTCTCTAGTTTGTATCTAGAATACAATACTCTTTAAAGAAACCATCTTACATGAGATGGAAATAGAGGGAAGAAAGTATGATTAACTGCATACGGATCAAAAAACAAAATGACGTTAAAGGGATCTCATGATTTATGTTTGTAATGACATTTTAAAAGAAATAATATTCTGGAATAAGTATCCATAAGACCACTCTATAGGTCAGATCCTCAGCTGGTGTAAATCAGTGACAAGTCAATACAGTTATGTTCTGTGTTGATCCACACCAGCTGAAAACTGGCCCTATATTTGCATTCCTCTCTGTCCTCCTATAATGTGTATGTGCACCAATGGATGAAGGGCAAGATGCACTCAAGTATATTTAATCACATTGTATGTAATGGCTGCAACCTACTGAAGGTACAAATGCTAATACCATAGGAGCTTGACTGTTTCACTGGGTTACTGCAAGCAGTTTGAACAGGAAGGAGGCTATTAAATAGCAGCTACTAAAGTTAGACATTATAAAATCAGCAGGTCCAGATAATTTGCTTCCCACAAGTTTTAAAAGAGCTGGCTGAGGAGCACTCTAGACTGTTAATTTTGATTTTCCATATATTGTGGAAAACTGGGGAAGTTTCTGAGGGCTAGATAAAAGCTAATATCATGCCAACATTTAAAAAGGGTAATCAGGATGATTCAAGTAATTATAGGTAGGGCTCCGTGTCTGTCTCAGAAGTCACGGATTCTGTGACTTTCCGTGACCTCCGTGACTTCTGTGGAGGCCAGTGTGGCTGACCCCAAGGCAACCCAAGCAGCTGGCTCTGACGCCAACTGCCCAGGTAGCCCCGGGGACAGCCACACTGTCTGCTCCTGGAGAGGCTTTGCAGTCAACCACTTGGGCAGCCCTGCAGAGAGCCACACCGATGGCCCCAGGGACCGCCTGAGCAGTGGCCGGTGTGGCTGGCCCCCAGCAACTGACCCCAGGTGGCTGGAGCAGCCACTGTTGGCAGCCCCCATAGCGGTCCCTGGGCAGCTGGAGCAGCTGCTGCTCGGCAGCAACTGGTGCCACTGGCCCCACACCAGCAGTGGCTACCTCCCCAGCAGTGGCTCCCTGGGGCACCCCTCACAGCAGTGTCCCCCCCCAGATTTTCTCAGGGGTATTTATAGTATAAGTAATGGACAGGTCATGGGCAGTGAATTTTTGTTTATTGCCCTTGACGTGTCCATGACCTTTACTAAAAATACCTGTGACTAAATGGTAGCCTTAATTATAGGCCTGTTAGCCTGGCACTGGGCAGAATGATGGATTTCCTGGTAAAACACTCGATTAATAAAGAATGAACACAGAATCATATAGTTAATGCCAAGCAACACTGGTTTATGGAAAATAGATCTTGTCACAAACTTCAGATTTTTAATGAGATCACAAGTTTGGTTGATAAAGATGAATAGTGTTGATGTAATACACTTAGGCCGTGTCCACAATGCTGCTGGGAGTGAGCCAGGCCCAAATAGACAGACTTGTGTTGGTGAGGCTCGAACCAGGGTGCTAAAAATAAGTGTGGAGACTGGGGCATTGGCGGAGGCACAGACTAGCGACTTGAATTCAGACCCAGTGGGACAGGTGGGTCTGAGCTCAGATGGCTAGCCTGAGCCTCTGCCAGTGCCCCTACATCCACACTGCTATTTTTAGTGCACTAACGCTAACCCATGAGCCCAAGTCTGTCTACCTAAACGGAGAGCCTCATTCCCAGCTGCAGTGTAAGTGTACCTTAGACTTCTGTACGGCATGCAATTGGTACCGCGTGACACTTTGAACTGATAGGTCTTCAAATGTAATTGTAAATGGAATCATCACTGAATAGGCGTGTTTCTAGTGGGATCCTGCAGGGATCAGTTTTTGTCTCCACTCTAACACTTTTATCAGTGACCTGGAAGAAAACATAAAATCGTTACTGATAAAGTGTGTAGGCGACACAAGGATTGGAGAAGTGGTAAATAATGCAGAGGGCAAGTCACTGACACAGAGTGATCTGGATTGCTTGGTAAGCTGGGGAACAAGGAAACAATGTGTGTTTCAGTTTGGCCAAATGTAAGGTCAAACATCTAGGAATAAAAAATATAGGCCATACTTACAGGATGGGACACTCTACCCCACAATGAATCTGACAAAGACTTAGGGGTTCATGATGACCACGAGCTCCCATTGTGATGCTGTGGCCAAAAGGGCTAATGGAGTTTATGTTATCTCCGCATTTGGCACTCGTGCAAACATTACTCGAATATTGTGTCCAGTTCTAATTTCCACACTTCAAGAAAGGTGTTGAAAAATTGTAGAGGGTTCAGAGGACAGCTTTGAGATGATTAAAAGGTTTGGAAACCATGCCTAGCAGCAGGAGGCTCACGGAGCTCAATCTACGTAGCTTAAAGTGAAATTTAAGGGGTGATTTGATCACAGTCTAGAAGTACCTCTATGGGCAACAGAAATTTGTTAAGTTGTTTTCAATCTAGCAGAAAAAGGTATAACAAGATCCAAAGGCTGGAAGTTGAAACTGGACAAAAATTTGCCTTATTTCTAATCTGTATTTAACAGGGAGGATAATTAAGCAATGGAAAGATTTACCAAGGGTTATGGTAGATTCTCCGTCACCGGAAATTTTAAAATCAAGATTGGACATTTTTCTAAACTATATTTTGTAGTTTAACCACAGCTATTGGACTTGAAGCAGTAATTAATTCAGGGAATCGCTATGGCCTTAAAATCTATGAATGTCTGATCTGGGGAGAGAGAGAAGCAAGAGTCATGGTTTATGCCAAGTTGTGTTTCCAGAATTATGGACACTTTCTGCTGTCCAGTGGTTTGGGATTAGTATTCCCCCGAGTATTAGTGCACAGAATCTGAACTCATGCCTGCACTCTCTGGAGCAGGTAAATAAAAGTGACATTTTAAACCTTCCGTTTCGAGGCACTGTATCAGCAGGGAAGCACAGCAGCACACATTTTTCAGCATTTTTGTTTGAATTGTGTGACAGTTCTGCCAAAAGAAATATGCTCACTTTAAAGGAGACCTGCAAAAAGAAACAAAGGGGTGTGCGCTCTTCTTCTGGCTTCTTTATGATGCACAAACAACGCCCCTGCACCTTGCCAGTGTTTGTTTTTTATACTGGAAATGCAGGTCTTATCTGCTTTGGAAAACTCTGACTGGAGAACTGGTGGGAAAAACATTAGAAGTACCCAGGAAGTAAATGTGATTCTACTTGTATAGCTTATTTATTCCCCTTCCTGTATGGGAATAAGCTATGCTGTATACACACTTTTGTACCAGTATCACTGTATTCATACAGGGAGCTTGTGCCACTTTAACGAAGTAGAGTTAAAGCAATATAACCTGTATGTGTAGACAAGCCCTGAGTGAACGTCTGAGAGAAGGGAATCTTAAACCTTCTCATCAACACCTCCCCTGCAATTAATGTCTTGGCTCCAAATCCACCTCTGTGAGACCTGCAGCAAGTCCTCCTCCAGAACCAGGAAAACCAGACTTGACATTCCTGCTATTTCCAGATAGAATTTTTTTTTTTTTCAAGTGAGGTACACAGTTTTTTTAATACAACAAAAGCAGCAAAGGAGGACACAACTCCTTTTTGGTTTTTCATTTGTAGGTCATCCTTAAATTGTTTCTATTGCTGCCTGGTTTCTCTAGCTGAAAGCTCGCAGCCTTGTTGTCCCTTAGGATATGTTTCCATCTAACTTTTATGAATGTGATTCTTTCCCCCTTTTCTTTGTCTTATGCTGTTTCATCTGCTGCAGATGGAACTACTAAGAACTCTTAGCCCTGGTCTACACTTGGGGGGGAGTTGATGTAAGGTACGCAACTTCAGCTACAAGAATAGCATAGCTGAAGTCAACGTACCTAGACTGACTTACCATGGTGTCTTCACACCGGTGAGTCGACTGCCACCGCTCCCCCATCGACTCTGCTTGCGCCTCTCGCGGTGCTGGAGTTCCGGAGTCGACGGGAGAGCGCTCAGGAATCGATTTATCGCGTCTAGACTAGACACGATAAATTGACCCCCGATATATCAATTGCCACCCGCTGATTCGGCGGGTAGTGTAGACCTACCCTTAGCTGCCTCTGAAAAGGACATTCAAAACACTAAAATGCCCAGTAATTCTTTTGAATGATCTTCCCAATGAACAGCTAATGTAAAGAATAAGGAAAAAAGGGCACAGTAAACAATATTTAACTCTTTGCCCCAGTGGTGGCAAAGTGAAACAAGAGGTAGAAAATATTAATTTACAGTTTATGAGTTTAAGTGAAAACAAAAGATAGTAAATTTCCAGAAATTCGAAAGAATGATTAAAAACTTACATTGCAGTAGAGCCCAGAAGCTGCAAACCCTATGTGCTAGGTACCATACAAACACATATGAAGTAGGGATGAAGTAGTGTTTAATAAAAGTAACTGTTTAAACTATTAAAATTGTATCAGTTAAACATTTAACTGTTAACGAGTTCAAAACATAGGCATGGGAAATAGGAGTGTGGGGGGTGCTATAGCACCCCCATATTTTACATGGGGCTCTGGCTGCCGCCCTGCACCAAGGGCTCCACTGCCAGCCCCATGTCCCGGGGGCCCCAGCTGCTGACCCCGAGCCCAGCCCCCTTACACCGTCCAGGTCCCCTGCTCCCGGAGACATGGCTTTGCTCCTGGCCCCAGCTTTTTGGGGGGGTGGGGTGGACAGGGGTAAGGGGACTGGCTTTCAGCACCCCCACTATTAAAAATGTTCCAGCACCACTGGTTCACAATGAATCTACCACACATATATATGATCTTTGTCAAGTGCCTTTAGTAACAACATAAACAGCCAATCTTGTGTGTAAAACCCACTTTTTTGTTTAACTTTTTACATAATATCCCTAGCGTCCAAACCCACAAAAACTCTGATTAGAATTTCACCTCTACTACTGATTTTTGTTAAGAAAAATTAACATGTTCATATACTCTGGTGTCAGTCTTGTGTGCAGCCGATTAACAGCAAGGCCAGCGTTGGAAAACACATGTTCTGCAGGCACAGACATTCCTGGAATGCACAGGTAATTTTCTGCCAGTTTTCCAAGCCTTGGAAAATGCTGTGCATTGACTTTCCACCCCTCCAGTGGACTGCATTCCAATGAAGGACAAAGTTCCCTGAATTAATTTTACAGTTCATTTTCTACTGCATTCTCCTCATTCTCCTTTTTGGTATAATCACCACCTAAAAGCATCACTATAGCACTCTTCTGAGTTTCACGCATTTTTTATGGCACTGGCTCACCCGGTTCAGCACTTCTTGGTTCAGCCCTAGCACTCAGAGGTTCTTCTATTTCTAACATCGATGCAAGTTGCAGAAGCTTTGCTTTTTGGACAACAGGCGAAAGAAACCGCATGTGTTTATGATGTAGCTCTAACAAGGAGGCAATAAGTGGAGGTTTGGCAGGATTGGTAGGTTTCATGTGATGCTCCAGAGAACAATGAACAGCCGCCTTGAAATCAGCGACTTTTCCCTTTTGGACAGCAGCTTCGCTCCTGAGGTGAGTTTGGAGAAGATTGTTGCAAATTGAATAAATATTTGAAATTGACACTGACTGTTCAGCAGACATGGCAGTTGTAGCGCATTTTAAAGCCGAAAGTACTGGTAAAATATTCTCTATTAATTGCCAGTGCTCATCTTGTAGCTGAAGCATTTGGGCATTAGATTGTTTTGTTACAGAGCTATCTGAAAGCGCAGCTGTTATTAGCCCACCTTTGCTCACCGAGTCTTTCTAACATGTCATCTACTGAATTCCAGCAAGTTTTACATGACTGGATCAGATGGTGTCGCTTACCCTGAAGCTGTGTTTGTTTTCTTTCAAGTGCTTTTGCAGCCACAGTGCTGTGGTGGAAGTGTGCAACTAGTCTACTTGCAGCTGCAACAGCATGATCCACACTACTTGAAGAAAACCCATCATTTATGGCTAGTTGCAAAGTATGGGCAAAACAATTGACAGATTCCCATGTAACATACCTTGGTGTGCAAGCACAATGTTGCTTGCATTATTGGATGATTTAGTTGGGGATTGCTCCTGCTTTGAGCAGGGGGTTGGACTAGATGACCTGCTGAGGTCCCTTCCAACCCTGATATTCTAAGATTCTATGATTGTGTACGCACACCAAGACACGGCATGCCAGACCCCATCTTTCCACTGTAGTGTTTAATTTTTCAGCAAGGTTTTCCGCTATGTGTCGTTCTGCTATACTTTCGGTTTGTAGAAGGTGGATCGAAGCTCCCAATTTTCAATATAATGGCAAGTGACAGTCATATAGCTTTCTGTAGTTAATGCTGTCCGGCAGTCAATGGTGAAAGCTACTTTACTGGCATTTTCCAATTTTTCCCCAGACAGACTTCACACAGTCTTCATAGCACTTCTCTAGTTGCAAGGTTACAGTCTGTCTCACAGGCACATGGTATTCAGGTTCTACAAAACTCATCAATGCACGAAAACCTGTACCCTCAATGACACTTACAGGCAGCATATCTGTAGTGATCATGGTGCACAAAAACTCCGTTATTTTTCATCATGTTGTGTGTTGCATTTTCTTGAACTATCAGAAACAAACGCTGTCAGCGTTGCTTGATTTTTGTCTTCTTTTTCACATGAAACAGAGGGATGTTTCAGCTTCATATGGTTCAGCATTGCTTTGGTGCTGTTTACACACCTCAGCTCTAGATTACACAGCTTACATTTAGTGGTGTCTTCGGTTGTTTTTGTGAAATGATTCCAGGCATTACTCCTTTTCGATTGCTCCATCTTCACTATGGAACCACAGTTACCAAAAATCACTATAACCTACATGATGTTGTTTGAAGGTTTAATGCTATCAAAGTGTGATGTCGGTCATGGCACTGGAACATTTTTAATAGAAGGGGTGCTGAAAGCTAACCCCCTTACCCCTGTCCAACCCTTCCACCCCCGCAAGCTGGGGCCAGGAGCGCGGCCGTGTCTCCAGGAGAGGGGGACTTGGACGGGGGTAAAGGGGCTGAGGCTGGGTGCAGGGCCAGCAGCCTGGACCCTGGGCCAGCAGCGGAGCCCCATGTAAAACGTAGGGGAGCTGCAGCACCTCTGCACTCCTAGTTCCTGTGCCTATGAAGTCAGTTTCATAGCAATGGTCCCGACTCCTAACAATGCAGAACCTAGTTCCACATATACTATGAAATGGTACTGCTGCGGCGTTTTCAATGTGTACATTAGGCATTTAAATGTTAACTGAATACATTACTGTTAAGACTGATGCTTATTGGTTAACATTGTACATCCCTAATATGAAGACAGTCCCTACTCTGAATTATTTACAATCTCAGAATCTAAGTGGTATTTCAGTGATGGAGGGGCAAAGGAATACAAGCACATTCATACAAGTTGTATATATATTTTCATTTTAAAAAATTATAGATGCAATATTGACTATCCTCATTTGTCCTTCAAATTGGTATTGAATCTGCACTGTAGTAACCATTTGGCTCTGCTGCATACCATGGCACAGTTGTCATACTAGTGCAAATCCAAAATGCAGATGTACACAACGTGGGTCTTACTCCTGCAGTCAGTGTAACCCTGCTTTGTGTTAGCCTGGCACATCCACAGTAAGAGTAAACATATTGAAGTATGTTAATTTCCTTAATACAGACAGGGTCAGAGTCTTTCATTACCCTATGGTGAATGCGACTGAAAACTGAAGCAAAATCCTGTACTATCTGTGTGTGCAATGTACAGACTCCTCCTCTCTGAACTGGTTGCGCATATCCTTTGACATATCCAGTGCTGGTTGTTTTCTAGCATTTCAGACACCGTCTCAGATGTGTGCGAGGGAGGTCATGTACAGTAACATTAAACTCACTGATTTCTGAACAAGAGTAGAAGGGGCTAAGGGCATGATAATTATTGTGTATTGTTGTCATAATAAACAACACACATAGTATTTTCCATCATAGGAACCTGTATAGACCCTGTGAGAAAGGTATTATTAGATTGTAAGCTTGGATGTGTGTGCGTGTACAGCATGTAACACAATGGGGCCCTGACTGGGACCTCTGGGTGCTACTGCAATACAGATACACACAATAATAATCATCATCTACAAATGATCTGTGCAGGGTCACATATCAAAATTGAGGTACAGCTGGAAATGGAACACAGGTTTCCCAACTCTCAGTCCTGTCCTATAACCACAAGATCCGAGTGGCACTCAGACCTAAATGCTGTAAGATACTTGCATTTCTTCATCATCTTTAGCGCCCTACTAAATTTATGGTCCATTTTGGTCAATTTCATGGTCATAGGATTTTAAAAATAGTAAATTTCATGATTTCAGCTATTTAAATCTGAAGTTTCACGGTGTCGTAACTGTGGGGATCCTGACCCAAAAAGTTGTGAAGGGATCCCAAAGTTACTGTGGGGGGGTTGCAGTACTGCTACCCGGACTTCTGCACAGCTGCTGGCAGTGGTGCTGCCTTCAGAGCTGGGCAGCTGGAGGGCAGTGGCTGCTGGCCAGGAGCCCAGTTCTGAAGGCAGAGCCACCACCAGAAGCAGCGCAGAAGTAAGGATGGCAGGGTGTGGTATTGCCACTCTTACTTCTGTGCTGCTTCCTGCAGAGCTGGGCCCTCAGTCAGCAGCCGCCACTCTGTGGCCACCCAGCTCTGAAGGCAGCAGCGCAGAAGTAAGGGTGGCAGGGTACGGTATTACCACCGTTACTTCTGTGCTGCTGCTGGCGGGGCGCTGCCTTCAGAACTGGGTGCTCTGAAGGCAGCGCAGAAGTAAGGGTGGCAATACTGCAACCCCCCTAAAATAACCTTGTGACCCCCCCCCCCCCGCAACTCCCTTTTGGGTCAGGACCCCCAATTTGAGAAACGCTGGTCTCCCCCGTGAAGTCTGCATAATATAGGGTAAAAGCACACAAAAGACCAGATTTCACAGTCTGTGATGTGTTTTTCATGGCCATGAATTTGGTAGGACCCTAATCATCTTAAAACAAGAAACCTTTAGGTTTTATTGTAGGACATAACAAGTATGAGTTTCAACTACTTACAGACATGAGTAATCTGGACTGGAATCTGCAAAGCTGCCATAGGACTCGGAGAGTTGCCTGCATTCTCCTCCAAGTGAGCCACTCGAATCTGTACATGCTGAACCCCTGAATTGGAATGAGTGTTTGATAACCCACTTCCAGATTTGTTTTCCGAAAGCTGGTGCCCTGGGTTGTTTTTTTGGTTCTCATGCAGCTGTTTAAGACCTTTTATTAGCACTAAGGGAGAAAAAGAACATTCATTCTCAGACATGCTGAAGAGGGGCATTTGGAATCAACACTGTGCATCAGATTTCTGAGAAAGATCTAAACTGAGGGTCTCACCCGTTGGACTCTTCGTAACTTCAAGAGCCCCTGAGGTTTGAGAGAGCATGTGCTGCTGGTGGGGAAAGTAATCAAAGCCATCCAAGTAGAGCATCACTGATTTTCCGCCCCAAAGGGAGCACTCTCTGGAATACGGAAAAGAGTAAGTGCTCCCCTGTTGAGGTATACGTTAAGCGTCCAGAGCACAGAACAGGACCACAAACTCTTAACCAGATGGCTTCTCTTACTGCTGCCTTTGAAAACTAGTTACTAGCCCCATCCCATGATGTTTTCAGTGGCTGTGGGTGAGGCATGTGTCCATACGAAATAGGGATCTTCCTGAGCACTTACAGAATAAACATATTTCAAGAACAGTTCAGGCTCATGCTTCTTTGATCTGCCTAGCTAAAGCCAGAGCTACTGTTCACTGACTTGCAACAAAGACCATGTGGCAATTCTCTCAAATGATTTAAGGCTAGAGAGGAACTGGGAGGGAGACACTAAGCAGGGAGTTCCAGCATATAATAAAGGCTGGAAATGCTGCAAGGCCAGGACACCATGAATCTTGTGAGAGACTATGCAGCCTTCCATATGAAGCCCAGCTTTGCTTTTTTCAGTTGAGTCCCGGGAAAGATGATGCTTTTTCAAGGAGACATCACAGCCAGCATGGACCCTGGAAGAATGCGATGTATATCTGCTTTGCAGACTTGTCATCTGAAGATGAGAACCTTATCAGAACTGTTTGCACAAACAATTTGAGTGCAATTGCTGGTACTTCTTATGGGAGAAAGAATCCAAAGGATAGACAGAGGCCAGCATCAGACAGATCAATCAGCAGAACAGACAAGAAAGTGGTCTAGATTAACCATGAGTTTGTTAGTGTCTGGTAATTCCTATCTGTCTGTGTTCTCCACGTTTTGTTCTCCTTGTGTCTCATTCATCTCTTTAAGAAAAGGAGTACTAGTGGCACCTTAGAGACTAACCAATTTATTTGAGCGTAAGCTTTCGTGAGCTACAGCTCACTTCATCGGATGCAACCGATGAAGTGAGCTGTAGCTCATGAAAGCTTATGCCCAAATAAATTGGTTAGTCTCTAAGGTGCCACTAGTACTCCTTTTCTTTTTGCGAATACAGACTAACACGGCTGCTACTCTGAAACCATTCATCTCTTTCTTTGCCTTTTGCTTTCCTTTCCATCTGACTTTCTCCCTGTTCTTCTTTCACTCTCTCTCTGTTTCTCTGTCTGTTCCTCTCTATCTAAGTATTTGTTTAAATCCAAACTCCAATCTAAATTCTCTCTCTCTTTGCTCTCTTTCTATCCTTCTAACAACAATCCTTCTGAACTAGAGGGTGTTTTATGCTGGCATGCGTTAAAAGACCAGCCTCCATTCCAGCTCTGCCTTGGGAAGTGGGCTACTGTGACAAAGAGGCCCATTGGTGATTCACTACTCTGTGTCAGCAACTCCTATCAGGCCCAACAAACTTGCTTCCTCTAACGCTGCTGTCATAGAATTTATCTATAAAAATGTTGTCAGAGGTATCAAATGAAAGCTGGTGACACACTGGTCATTATTATCATTGTGAAATGTATGTGTTCAAACTATAGAGGAATTAGGGGTAGTTACTGATATTATGCTTTAACCAAACAAAGGGAGAATCTGGTTTCTTCCAGACTGGAAGGAAGGTAGCTAACTTCCTGTCTCTAACGTAAATTAAGTATTGTGGAACCAACACAAAAGAAGCTCCATTTGCTATTAAGACAACAGGAAAAAGAGGTGGGGGGGATGTAAATTCAACATGACAGCACACAGGAGAACAAGCAACAGGGAGTACGCTTCAAAAGGACACACTTCAAAGGTTTACTGGCTTATACAAGGAAAGAAAAAGCACCCCTTTATCATCTATTTACTGAGGAAACCCCTTTGATGGTGTAGGGGTATTCTTGAAAATCTGGATCCTGGTTATGACAGAAAATCAGCAAGTGCTTCAGAAAAGCTCAAGTGACAGACTGTTTTAGACAAGGACTGTAGCCTAAATTTTAGTCTCCAGAAAGTGTGTTTTACTTTTGTTTTATTTGTAACCATTTTTGCTTCCATTATTCTTCCTCAGTACTCACTTGAATCTGTGAATCTGTATTCTTTGTTAATAAACTTATATTTGTTTTCACCACAAACAGGTTACAGTGCTGTGTTGTTATAAAGGACGAAAATATAAAATATTTGTATGCTAAAATTTGTGTATTAAAATTTTAAAAATATAATTAGGAAGGTAAAAAAAAAGAAATTGAAGAACAGCTAGCCAAAGACTCAAAAAGTAATAGCAAATTTTTTGTTTAAGTACATCAGAAGCAAGAAGCCTGCTAAACAACCAGTGGGGCCACTGGACGATCAAGATGATAAAGGAGCACTCAAAGACGATAAGGCCATTGCGGAGAAACTAAATGAATTCTTTGCATGGGTCTTCATGGTTGAGGATGTGAGATTCCCAAATTTGCGCCATTCTTTTTAGGTGACAAATCTGAGGAACTATCCCAGATTGAGGTTTCATTAGAGGTGGTTTTGGAACAAATTGACTAACTAAACAGTAATAAGTCACCAGGATCAGATGGTATTCACCCATCTCATTTTCTAAAGTACATCCAGATCTAAGCATGGATCTGAGTCCAGGAGAGTGAGTCAATACCCCATTGAAGTGGTTGGGATGAGGAAGGCTCAGTGTTCTCACCGCTTTTGTTAAGCAGAACATTAGTGCAGATACAGAGCTGAGCCTAACACAGGCATTGGAGTGGTCCCAGGATCAGGCAGAGTTTACCTTTTAAAGTACAAAGTCCGGTACTCATGTTTTCCTCTACCTCTTTCATTCTCTCCTTTCTGTTTTCCTGTCCCCCCACAAAAGCTGTTTTCTTTAGCATGATGGGGAGGGTGTATTTTTGGATGAACATAATTGTTTATGAACAATTGAACATAATTGTTTAAATGCAGAAATAATTTTGAACTTAAGGGTGTTGGCACATGCTAGAGGGTAGCAAGAAATAGGCAACATGGATTTGTCAAGAAAAAGATCATGCCAAACCAACCTAATTTCCTTCTTTGGCAGGGTTACTGGTCTAGTGCATAGGGGAGAAGCTGTGGACATGATCCATCTTGATTTTGACATAGTCCCACATGACATTCTCATAAGCAAACTAAGGAAATGTGCTCTAGATGAAATTACTGTAAGGTGGATGCACAATTGGTTGACAGACCATACTCAAAGAGTAGTTAGCAATGGTTTGCTATCAGACTTGGAGGGTGTATCTAGTGGAGTTGTGCAGGGGTCAGTCCTGGGTCCAGTACTATTCAATATCTTCATTAATGACTTGGATAACAGAGCAGAGAGTATGCTTATAGAATTTGTGGATACCACCAAGCTGGGAGGGGTTGTAAGCGCCTTGGAGGACAGAAATAGAATTCAATCTAATTCAATTCATCTGGAGAACTGGTCTGAAATCAACAAGATGAAATTCAGTAAAGACAAGAGCAAAGTACTACACTTAGGAAGAAAAATAAATCAAACACACAACTACAAAATGGGGAATGACTAGGTGGTAGTACTGCTGAAAAGGATCTGGGGGTTATAATGGATTTCATATTGAATATGAGTCAACGATATGATGCAATTACCAAAAAGGCTACTGTGGGGTTTATAAACAGGAATGTCATATATAAGATATGGGAGGTAACTGTCCCACTCAACTCAGCACGGCTAAGGCCTCAGCTGGAGTACTGTTTGCATTTCTGAGTGCCACACTTTAAGAAAAGACATGGACAAACTGGAGTCCAGAAGAAAGCATCAAAAATGATAAAAGGTTTAGAAAACCTGACCTATGAAGAAAGGTTAAAAAAAGCTGTGTATGTTTAGTCTTAAAAAAAAAAATGATGAAGGGGGACCTGATAATCTTCAAATATGTTAAGGGCTGTTATACAGAGATCTGTGATCAATTGTTCTCCACGTCCACTAAAGGTAGGATAAGAAGTAATCAGCTTAATCTACAGCAAGAGAGATTTAGGTTAGGTATTAGGGAAAAATTTCTAACTATAAGGACAGTTAAGCCCTGGAACAGGCTTCCAAAGGAGGTTGTGGAATCCCCGTCATTGGAGATTTTTAAGAACAGGTTGGACAAACACCTGTCAGGGATGATCTAGGTCTAGAAATACTTGGTCCTGCCTAGGAGTTGAAGGCTGGACTAGATGACTTTGAGGTCCCTCCCAACCCTACATTTCTATGATTCTATGAATTTGTGAAGCAACAATATGTATCTCTATTTAGAGAGAGGTCAACACATTAGTCAGCTTTTAGTTTATATCCAGAAAAAAACTGATAAATACTAAACTCTCTGTGCAAACTCAATTTCTCAGGAATCTATCACATTTTAGCATGTTTGAAAAATAAGTACATAATAAACAAGCTACAGAAACCCCAAATTTGGAGTATTTGTTTAAAAAAATATTGCATTTTTCAAAGTTCAGTCAAACAATTCCTAGTGTCAATTTGCATATAACATTGCAAAGAGAAATAAAACGTTCTCCCACCCTTGCAAAAGATGGGAGCAGACTAGTTCAAGAGGTTGCAGGACAGAAAGGATCAGTGCAATTGGTGAAAGCTCCAAGACACCAGATTCACTCTCCAATCCCCCACTGTAAACTTTCTACTGCATCTACAGGTAAAGTGGCACATGGCTCCTAGAAAGCCACCCATCTTCCCTTCTTGTTCCAGCTGTGATCCCTAGTGTAGCTAGCTGTGGGAGCAGCTCACATGTACAGGGTTGCAGACCCAGGCCTTTGCTTTTCTGACACTCAATTCAGTCTTCAGTGATACCAGTGGATATTCCCCACCCTGGAGAGCAAATAGCCTTCTGTCTGGTGAGTGGGGAACGGGAAGGGGGACTGCAGTCTGTTGATTCATTTTGTCTATTTAGATTGTAAACTGTCTAAGGCAGGGACGGTCTCTTACTATATGTTTGTACAGCACCAAGCACAGTGGGGCCCCACTCTTGGTTGTGGCCTCTAAGCATTCCTGTAATACAAATAATAAATACTAATAATTGTCATAGGCAGGTGTCCATTTACCAACACAACTCCTTCCACAACTGGCATCCTGCTGGAAGATTTTACAGGGACAGCAAGGACTGAACAAATGAGCATGGAGACTAAACTAGCCTCTCACTCACTCAATCGCCCCTCCCGACCAGCACAAGGATAAAGGACATTAGCAGACAGACAGCGGTGGGGAAGCTTACACTGTCATTCTCTGTCCCTGCTCCGTTGACAACCAGGAGTCAAGCCCAGGGCTGTCAGTATGGCATCTTTCATAATTACTAAGTTCACAATATTTTAAGGTCATAACTCCATTTAGGTTTAACAATACCTATTCCTAAGGAACCTGTGAAGCAGACTTTCTGAAGTCTTTAAAGAAGAGAACAAAATGTTTAACTAATACATTACCAGGGAATGAAACATCTTTGTGGTTTGCAATCTGTCTTTTAATTGTCCACCATTTACTCCGAAGCCACTGTGGTGAGCGGACACTGCTCCATCCTTCAGCCAGTAGATCCCAATTGATTTCATTTTCATCGGACACCTCAAGCTCTGCTATCCTGGCAGGGTTATAGAAAACAGGAATCTGTCAGAAGCTGCCATCAGGCCTTTAAGGGATGTTAGACATCTTTGCTCAAGAACGGATTTAGGCTTCCAAGGCTCCATGCTGCCAGATGTCAAGCGAATCACAGATGTCAGAGATGGATTAGACCTATTAGGTCATCCAGTCCATCTCCCTGCCAATGCAAGGTTGTTCTTCCTTCTATACCTATTGTAGTGCTCTGTCCAGACTAATTTTAAACCTCCCAAGCAATGATGCTTGCAACGCTTCCCTTGGGAAACTATTCCCCTAATACATCTCATTGGCAGGAAATACTTCCTGATATTCAGCCTAAGCTTTCACTCTCTTAATTTCACCCCATCACTCCTAGTTACACTCTTCTTTTACCCTAAATAACATCCATGTCTCCTTAGTATGGACTTATGTCTCCTCTTAGATTTCTCTTAGGTAAGCTATACATAGTTAACTATTTAAATCTTTCCTCAAAATCAACCCCTCCAGGTTCTTCAGATGAGCGATTGTCTTCATATATGTAAGCAAATATCTAGCACACTGGGCTCTACTACAATCTGTAGGAATAATCATCTCTGAATTCTCTTCAATTTGTACAGTATGCTGTGGAAGGGCTTTTGACTGTAGGCTGCACAAGCCCTCTTCATAGACCAAGTAGTTGTACTGACTACACTTGCTAGATAAAGGAACAATCCTAAAGGGATGAATTATGAATGACTGGACAGACTGTGAGAGACTAAATGCATCAATACTATTTGCACACCAATATTAAGAAACATAACCAGGATGTATTGTAATTTACAGTCAGTCAGGTAAATCATTCTGAATGTATGTCATAAAGCAGTGACTAGTGCTCTGTAAATCATGCTTGGATTCCCTGCCTGTCTCCCCCTTTTATTGCCACCCAAGAAAATGATCAAATCATAACGAAAAATTGACTGGCTGAAAAATCTGAGTTAAAAGTATTCAAAACAGAAGAGGAACTGAATGGCTCAGAAGGTGTCTACGGGACTATTGAGCCCTTCACCACTTGGTTATCAGTTCAACTCTAACTCAGATAGGGACCAAAGGTGGTGCCATCTGGTGCCTACATGAAATGAAATTGTGGTCTCAGTTTATTTCCTTGTGGACATGTGTCCACATCACAGAAACCACCACCACACTTGACCCTCGTTGGCAACCTCAGCAGAGAGGCCAAGGACTGAATGGGCAAGGAGACTGAACTCCCCTCCAGTTCAGAGCTGAAGCGCATTGGTGGGGCAGCGTGTGGGAAGCTTGCACGGTCGCTGCCTGTGCTGTACCTGTTCTGTGGAATAATAGAAGACTTCAGTCTCCAGGGCTTTCAATCTGACACCTTTCACGAGCACTAAAATTCACTAAAAAAACAAAAACAAAAATAATGTTCAATATGAAATCTCTGGGAAGTGTGAACACAGCAGCCATTTTTGGCGTGTTCTTGAGATCTCTTAGTGCCTGGGAAATCAGCAAAAGGGACCCCAATGGAATTCTACTAGTGTCACTTTTTTACTATGAAACTTTTTAAACTGAGAACACAAACCTCAAGATTAGATTTATTTCATCCTCCTTAGTCCATTCAGTTCCACCACTCTGTTTCCAGTTCAGATAGTTAAGCCATTTGGAGCGGCATTGCTTTTCAGAGCGTGTTCCGACCCGTTCTGCCACAGCAGCCCACGATACCCCTTGTGTGACAATGTCACCTGGCTCCGTGCTGGTTAGCTCATGTACCACTTCTGCTAGCCTCTTTTCTTCTTCTTCTGTCCATTTTCCTAACAAAATAAAGGACAAAAACATGCAAGTTAACTAACAATACAAGCCATCTTAATCTGCACAGCAGATATGGAACCATACGGCATTTTGTGATTGGAAGCGGCACTTCACAGTTTTCTGGAGTTTAAGCACTTGCATAACTGTAACGCACTGTACCTCAGGGGAACACCCAGCACCCCCATGTTCATCCTTGTAAAATGACTGTGTGGTATTCAATGCAAAGTTTGTCATGTTGGGTGTCTTCGGAAGGCTCATGATCCACTGAGCACTGCTGTTACCGTAATGTTATAGGTTATATAATTTCATGTATATAGTTATGAGGCTGCAAATGTATCCTCATGGCTTAAAGCAAGCCCAGGCAAAAACTCTCCAAGAACAGAAAGGCAGTTCACACCTCATCAGGGCCTCACATGAACATAGGACGCTGGCCTAGGTAACAACAAAAGGATCTGTTAGACTCTTGAGTGAGTCAGCCCCCTTCTTTTGGTCAGTTTGGGACTGCAGTGAGGTAATACTCACCTGATTCTGAAGGGGGTGGGGCAAAGCCAATAGGGAAGAAAAGACATGAGAAAAGGTAGAGACATTTGCCATGCTCTTCTTCTCTCTTCCACCTACATCTACAGACACCACACCAAGCGACTGAAGGGCTGATCAAAGGGCAGAGCCTGGCTAAAGAGCGAGCAACCAGCCAGCCTGTGGTGGGGATAGCTCACTGGTTTGAGCATTGGCCTGCTAAACCCAGGGTTGTGAGTTCAATTCCTGAGGGGGCCATTCAGGGATCTGGAGCAAAAATTGGGGATTGGCTCTGCTTTGAGCAGAGGTTTGGACTAGATGATCTCCTGAGGTCCCTTCCAACCCCGATATTATATGATCTAAGTTTGTAAGGGCATTGAAAGTATTAAGATCAGCTTAGAATGTGTTTTGCTTTTATTTCATTTGACCAAATCTGACTTATAATCACTTAAAATCTATCTTTATAGTTAATAAATTTGTTTGTTTATTCTACCTGAAGCAGTGCATTTGGTTTGAAGTGTGTCAGAGGCTCCCCTTGGGATAACAAGCCTGGTACATATCAATTTCTTTGCTAAGTTGAAGAACTCATATAAGCTTGCAGCGTCCAGCGGGCATAACTGGACACTGCAAGACGGAGGTTCCTAGGGTTGTGACTGGGACTGGAGATACTGGCTAGTGTCATTCGGTTGCACAATCCAAGGAGAAGCTTACATGCCAGAGGCTGTGCGTGAACAGCTCAAGAATGGGGGTTCTCACAGCAGAGCAGGGTAAGGCTGGTTCCCAGAGTCAAGGATTGGAGTGATCTAGCAGATCACTGGTCTGGATGACACCAGAATGGAATATCACAGTAACATCAAAAAGTCCTAGTGTCCTAGACTAACATAGGAGTTGCCCCATGTACTAGATACATCGCTTTGACGGTCAGATGTTCCAACAGTACATCATTAACTCATTCAAATGCTTATTGGTCCACTGCAGCAGGGAACTGTTTAATTGTTTAAAGGCAACATCTTTGCCCCTGTCAGCAGTAAAAATGGGAATATTCAGGAGTTATACTGTGAAAACCAAGCATACTCTGTTCTAGTTATCATCCTCCACATTCAAGTTCCTCCCTCCACTACCTATTTATTTGTATGCCCATCAGCATGGTATGTTAATGCTCTCCTCAATCAAACAAGATACTGCTTCCTCAGAAATACCAGAAGGAGACACACACCATATCCCAACTAACAGACGGGAAGCCTCACCATCTCCCACTATGAATCTTTACACCATCAAGCCACTTTACCACATCAAGCCACTTCTAGCTCAATGCTAATTTTTCTGCACACACAACCTTATCTTCCAGTGCGACTGGTCTGGCCAAAGCTGTTTCTGGCCTGAAACAAGAATCAGGAATTGGCAGAGACTATGACAATAAGTCACGTCAAGAATGCGAGACTGAGCAGATAAGCAGATACCAGCAGACAGGTTAGGAGAGACTCCCTTCCAAGAGTCTTTCCCAGCCTCACGTCCTAGTGACCAAAAACCCTCTTTTGGTACATCCAGGAGCCCCACTGAGCTCCCCTCCCGCAGGGGACTTCAAACCTAGAACTTAGGTCACCAGTTAGCTATCTCAGTTAGGAGTTACACACCTGGAGATTAGCCAAGTTGTAAAGGTTTGAATTCTGATTCACAAATGTTTTTACAACTTTAATTCCACAAGTCTCTCTGGCAAAAATATAATTTCCTTGGAACAGTGACATTGGTGAAGCAAAGAAACCCAGCCATGAGATGATTATTAGGCTCTCATCTCAGTGTAGCCACTGATTCACTTTGTGATCTCAGGCAAGTCAACCTGTCTATAAAACTGAGTAAAAAACTGAGACATCACTGAAAATAAGGGGACAGATCCCTGGGGAGAAAAATCACAACACATTGAAGAGCACCTCAATCTATATTTAGGGATTGTTATGGAACAGTGTATTCAGTTCTGGGTCACTGATTCCTAACATTAAGTGGTGGTTAAGTTATCAACCTATTTTAGGGCTTTCTACAGCACACATCATGATAGCATCCAAGCATGTACATTGCAACTGCAGTAAAATATCCTTATGATTTTGAGTCAACATTATGGATTAACCTCTTGCCATCAAAATGCCTCATGGTACAAGATCATAAAATCTCACAAACTGAGCAGTCCAGCTGTCAGTGTTTGGATGCGAAACATGTAAGGAAAAGCCTCAGTGCGACAGGAAGTAATGCTGGTGATTCAGTCTGTGTGCCACATTCATTCTGGGTCAGTACTGAAACGATGCTCCAGCATGATGCAAAGTACTTCTGCTAAAAATGCTGACTTTCAGATGAGACATAAAACCACAGTTCCAGGCCCCCTGAGTGTCATTAACAATCCCATGGGAAAATTACATGGGTATTAAATCCAGAGTCCTGGCCAAATTTCAAGTGGGTAATTATATACTGGCTACCTAATTTTCCCCTTCATTTTAAATGAAGTATATTTCATTTCCTGTCCTACAATTTTGTGCAGTGTTGATATGTGCTGTTTAATAGTTTCTTCATTTTAATTCAGCAATAACTACAATTTAGCACTGAGTGAAATGACACCCATATATAGAGAGAGAAAGTTTGTAAAAATCCTATGATTAAAATGTATCAAATACTTTGTAAATTCATCTTGATGAAAAGTACCATAGGAACATCAGAGCTCAAGATTGTTATTAAAGGCCTACAAAAAAAGTTACATATACATTGTAATTTTTTTTGCCCTTTGTGACCTGAAATTAGAAATAAAAAGACTTAAAATAAAAAAGTTACCAAATTTTATGCTAAGCTTCAGCCTGAAGTGAATTTCCTAGAGCATAGGAAATCTCTAAAAACAACAGAAAGAGATAACAATGGAGAAGCTGACACAGCCTTAACTAGAATATCCTTTACTGACACCACTATACTACCATACCTGTGTGTTATAATACCATACCTGTGTTGCAGGTGTCCTTCATCAGCCTACATCGATCTTTTACAGATGAAGCACTTCTTCCCAGTGCAGCGCCTATTGTTGCCCAATCATTACCATGCTTTATTCTTAACCTAAGTGAATACAGTCTGTTAGCATTTTGTTCAAATGACTGCCACACCTATATTGTGTGGTGGGGAATAATAAATGTTATATTACTGGAGTGTGAGCACTGTCCCATAGTAGATGGGACTGGTCAGAATGGCAAAGTTTTATTCCTAATTCTTGCTGCTTATTTGTCACATTATGCTGGAAGCCATTTAGCCTGGCCATGCCTCAGTTTATCCATCTGTAAAATTTACCTGCCTCACAGGAATGTTGTGAGGCTTAACTAATTATTGTTTGAAACATGTTTTGAGATTTTCAGATGAAAGGTCTGACTCCCATTCCAAATTCTTATCTATTCCCATGGGGAGACTTTGCATTTAGTACAGAGAATATTCATGAAGCCTGGTATAATAGGTGCTGAAAAACTGGGAATTCTATAACTCACCTCCCCAGGAAGCCATTTTACACTGCATCTTGCCTCACTACTTTCCTATTTCTAAAGCTTATGCATTCCCCTTCCTTCGCCACTTCTCAGAGTGGCTTAAAATATTAACCATGGTTACTTATTCATTTCAATTTATTATGAACCCATCTGGAACTCTAGGTGCCTTACAAAACGCATAGAAACTTCAACTAGATTTATATCCAAACAAAGTAACTCCCACCTTAAATCCTCCATTCTTCCCATCAATGCAAGCTGTATTCTAATCAACCCAATCAATCCTTAAGGAAAAGCCTGGGAAAATAGATAAGCCTGAAGAATATCCTTGGTTCTGTCACACCAAGGGTGTGTATTCCAGATTCAAGGACCCTCACTGATGTCTTGGTGAAGTCTCCCAACATCTGTTTTCATAAGGGGAATCTTATGCTTGACCATTCAACCATCCTTACAGCTAACCACTGCTCAAGCTCTCTAAAGAAACAAGACCAAACTACTCTCAGTTATACTTATGACAATCTGAAGTATCACTGGTTTCAATAGAATACATCAATCTTAGTTTGGCTAAGTGCTGTATTTACATCTGTAAATACATGCTGAGTAGGAATTGGCCAGAAAGTGGCTTTCATTGCTCTTCAAACTACTCTGGTGCAATACTACTTTGTAGAGAAGAGTTATTGCAGTCAATTTACCTATGATCGCTGAACTGAAATGTTCATAGTAAAACCTTTATAAAATTCTTTTTTTAAAAACTGTTGTTATAAATAAATTAGATAAGATCTTGTGAATGCAAAACTTACTCCTTGAGCTTTTCAATTTCTTCAGGAGTATACCTGTGCAATAAATAAGAAGAACATTACTTAGAACAGAAACATTCACTTTTGTGTTGGTAGTAGTACATTGTGCATGGTTAACAAAAAGAAAATTTCTAACTGAGGGAAACAATCTGAATATTTAAACGCACATTAAAGGTAAATTATTTATCTTTGTTCATTTCTAAACACGTTTGGATCTCTTCACATTTAGTTTCACACTGGTGTAACTCCTTCAATTTCAATGGATTTACTTCTCAGGTATAAGAAATCAGAATTAGGCCCACTTATGCCTTAAAGAAGGGCTAGTTCTTCACAGCACATCTTCTACTTAATTCGGTGACTGTCATAATGATACATTTGTGGCAATAAACACCACTAACACTTAGCACTCCAATCGCACTTCTCCTCTTCAAAGACCTTTATAAACGTTAACTAAAATCCTATCCATCACCCTAGGGGGATAAGTATCTCCATTACTTTACAGTTAGGGAATCCAAGGCAGGGGGATTAAATGAATTGCCCTCTAAATCACGTCAGAGACAAGATTAGTACTCAGCAGTTCATGGTCTGGCTTTTAGTTCTGTGCCCACTTCACAATGCTCTCCACATCCTGGTAATCCTTTTATAGTGAATACGATCACAGATGCCTTAGGCTCCAATCCTACAGTAGGTTGCACCAATGCAGTCCCATGCACCGATGTGAAATTCTACTGGAGTCAATGGAACAGTGTGCTAGCATATCCTGATGCAGGATCAGTCCTTTGGAAGCTCTTATACAAAATTATGGAAAGGAAGGGACTAATAATTAAGAAGGAAAGAGAAGGTCTTATATAAATCTGAGGTGTCTGCAAAGGGCACAGAAAAGATAACTGGCCAACAAATCCCTGCCTCTAATGGGATGTTGTTTTTATCTTGAACATACATCTCCCTACAGTAGTGGACAAGCAATGGGATCACATTTCAGAGAAAGTTCTGGGAAGTCACAAAAAGGAAGGAAAAACAAGATGAGTCCCTTGTTAGCACCTAGCTAACTAATCCCACTGATTTAAACAAAGTACCAGAAAAAGAAATCTAAAAAGATTGCAAAGCTTAGGTCAAAGAGAATCATCCCATCTGATGGAAAAGGACACAAGGAAATGTATTGAACTACCGGCAGGAGACATTAGCATCCACTGCCTGGACTGACCTGCAGGATGCAGGAGAAATGGCTTTTCATCTGAATGTTTTATGTTTCTAAGTTTTCACCACTGTGAAAGTTCTTCAATAACTTAAATGGTTAATGCGAAAAAGCATTAAAAAAATGCTATGCATTCTTTAAAAAAAAAGAAAGTTTGTAGATTGCTTCTTCTAGAGTCCACTTCTTGAGCTATACCATCAAAATTAAATCAGCCAACCATGATTTTTTTTGTTTGCTTTTAATTCCCCATCTCCCTCCCATTTAGAGAAACAGCCTTCTCTAACAGACTGAGCTCAGTCCCAGGAGCCAGGAACTACTGATTTCTAAAGCTGACTCAACATTCACTTGTGTGACATCTTGGGGAAGTCATCTACACTTTCTGTTTATCTACTTGTTAAAATGCAGGAGTGTTTAGAGAATAGTTAACCTTTGTTAAAGCAATGTTTAGAAAAGTAAAATAGTATTTGCTAACAAATGTGCTATCAGTGTTATCAAATACAACAAGCATGCTTGCTTGTGTGTTCAATACACAATAAATTAATTCCATAAATTCACAAAAATAGCTGAAGCAATAACATGGAGCAACAGCAATGGGCTGCATGGCCAGTAATTCATCTCTGTGCATGTACAAAGGCTACACTAGAGATCAATGGAAGCTCTTATACAAGTTCTGACAAGACTTTATATCAACAGAACCAAAAAGGGAGGGAGCTTGACTTTTTTTCCCCCTAGGCCTAATAAATCTCATGGCTACAGCCTCTAGTCTTGCTTCTCAACTACCTCTCAGTTGAAAGGAATTTACCTTTTTCCCCCCCAAAATGTCATTTTCATTACTTGAAGTGCATGTAAAATAAAAAACAAAAACCCAAAACAAAACACATGACCCTAATGATACCAATCAAGCCATGCATCATTATAGGTTTTCATACTTTCCAACATGGTTTCTGTCATCATACATGCGAAGAACTCTTCTGTAAACTGCAAAGAGAGGCCGGTTCAGACCCCATGCTATGGTCCTGTAGAAATCTTTTCGTTCATCTTTTGACATCTCAAAGATAATTTCAGTGGCATCTTTTATTCCACGGGCCTATATAGATCACATTTTAAAAAGAGATTTTAGACAAAACTGTGTATCATTGACAAACAGAACTTTTAAAAATGAGAAGGTTGGTACATTATTCTGAAATTCATGGGAGATATTTCATAAAACTATAGGTCAAAATTGTAAACTTAGATTCCTAAATTAGACAACTGAATCTATATTTGCCCAAATAAGTGCAGAACATCACTGAAAAACAGACCATTTATTCAGAGGCCCAAACATGCATTTAAGTGCCTAATTTCCATACAAGTTTGAAAATTCTAGTAAATGTATATTTTGTGGTAAAAAAAAAAAATCAATGTCAAATCTGAGAATATCACACAAAATAAATCTAAACTGACACTGTTTAGTTCATGCACTGGGGTTTTTGTAAGGAGAAAGAAGTTTCACAAACAATCTGAAGAAATGCTTTCATAAAAAAAAAATCAATCAATGTAAAGCTAATTTTAAGGCAGTGGTGCCCAACCTTATTACACAGGAGGGCCACATAAATCTAAGCACAACCTTGTGTACAGATTCTACATATTTTAATTAGATTTAAAGTCACCTGTATTGATTTATATTTTAAGTTCAGCTTGTTTAGTATGTATTTAGATAGGTTGTTTCTATATACAGTATTGTCTATTTACACACTGTATAAACTAAAATGATGTAAACATGATGACAAAATGCTGATCAATCATTATTCTGTTGAAGCAGGCCGCCTGAAACTCTCTGGTGAGCCATGTACGGCCCATGGGCCATATTTGGGCACCCCTATTTTAAGGTAAGATATTTCTTTACATTGATGGAAACCCAAACAAAGCTTAATTGTGATAGCAAATGAGAACTAGAAAGTGAACTTGATTATAAAAGAAAAACAAAACTGACCAATTTAGTTTAAGTGAAGTAAAAAAGACAAGCAAACATCAGAAATGGGGATAAGGTACGGTAAATTATATTTCACAAACCATTTCAGTGCTAATCCAGAGGGTTATTATTAACCCAAGAAAGAATTGAGACTTTAATTTGACCAAGCTAAATAAAAAAGGCATGTACATGTGCACAATTTTGTGATTATAAATTCTAATACCTGTGCAGGTAGGTGTTAGTACTGGAAAAGGTACACAGAGGTGTTTGCACATGCCCTAGTGAAGACTGGATCTAGCCCCTTCTGTAGGTGTAGATTCTTCTCTTGATGTGGCCATGATTTCCATGGGAGTTACACATGTTCAAGGGAAGATCACACCACTCGAGCACACTGATGTAAAATTTTACAATGAATTATTCTGAGCATGCAAACTGGAAGTGTTGTGAGACGATCTGGCAGAGCCTTAAACCCTAAGTATGATTACAATAAAAATTATATTTACTGATTTAATGCATAAGAAACATTTTTGTGTATTTCAGACAGGCAATAATCAGTTCTACTACAAAATGATCAAAATAAGCCCATCTGCATGCTCTTTGGAAGTTCTACAGAAAGTTAGTTTCAAATAGGATATAGTAGAAACAGCATAACCAGCTAAACTAGCAGACTAATGTACTGTAATTCCTACCTTTAAATAACGTTCAATGTTACTCATCAAAATGTCGATTTCTTCCTTCGACCACATTCCCTGCTTCCATTTATGGCCTTAAAATGGACAAGACAAACTAATCACAATGCTGGAGGCCAGCAAGGTGGGGGAAATCAGAATACATTATTTCCTTACTGAAGTAATTAACAAAGAAAAACATGTAGTAGTTACAAACTAATTAGAACCATTATGTAGCAGAAATTACTCTATTTGCTAAGCAACTAGTTTTCATGTTTGATGGCTTTGATGCACACAAAGCCCAAGAGTTCAAAAAAAAAAAAAAAGGATCACAAGATTCTGATGATTTTAAGCCACCTAAAAATAAAATTGGGGTTGTTTCTATTTGGTGTCTGGTTTTTTAATCTTTAGAGTGCATTCAAGTCACATGTTTAGGCTTTTCTCTGCAACCATGAGGACTGGAAGCTTTTTTTTTTTTTTTTTTTTAATAAGAATGAAAGCTGAGATTCTCATGTATTTACATGACTAAATGAGCCAGGGCCTAAAGAAAAACAAATATCACGAGACTCACAATAAAATTGTGACACTTGGCAACACTGCAGCCTTATGTTATGGACCTTATCACTTCCAACCATGCCTGTGTAGTGCTAACTGCTGTTGGTGCTCCCCATGCAGTCAATGGTAATAAGCTCTATGCCTAATTAGAGTTTGCAGAATTGGGCCCAGTGTCATTATTATCTGTATTGGGACTAGTACCTAGTAGTCACAATCAGAACTGAGGCCTCGTTGCATGTGTTGTATTTCCTGAATAAAAATGCAAATCAATACAAACAAACATTAAGCAGTAATTTCAATACCATCTAAGCTTTTGGCTTTTTTTAAAAAGCAAAACCAATTCAATTTTATTCAGAGATAAGAATGCAAACCTTAAATACCATGATATAATAGCCAAGTGGCATTAAAAATAACTGCCCCTTTACTCTTGCCTACAGATATTTTCTCTCTTTTGTGCTCACAACATCTTTACTAGTGACAGATCACACGTAATTAAGGATATGCTCCTGACCCACTTCAGGTACTGAATGCTAGCTACATGCCCATCTCTGCTCAGAATAACCAAGTGTTTCCTTCTCAGCCTGATAATTACCAGCAAAACAATTTGGAGAAAATTGACAGAGCTTTTGCTTACTGAAATCTAATTATAAATCAAAAGTATCGTCATTATAGCTAATTCTGTTCCTGCAGGGTAGGAAAATGTTCTTACAACATGTCCCCAATCTTTCTCTTCCTCCCAAGCTACGTACAGAGACCTAGATGAGGTTCCAGAGGTAAATTACATCTATAGTTTATAGTTACAATTCTTTGTCATTTACATGATCATCTGAGCATATAAATCATCATGAAGAGGAGACAGGGCTGCACTTTACATGGAATATCATCTAAATTGAGGAAAGGAAACCTTGTATTATACCTTTGCTATGCTTGCCTACTTCTAGCCAACTTAAGCCAAGTTTAATATAATTTGACACAGGACTTCAAAAACCTATTTAGACACCTGTTAGCCGGGGGCATAAAAGTTGGTGGTACACACTGCCCAGGTGAGAAGCTCAGGTTCCACCTCCAAACTGCCGTGATGGGGGAATTCCTGGGATTCCTATAAGCATATTTTCTCTGAGAAAGGTGGCACCTGCCAGCAGGTTTCTGCCACTATCTCAGGGGTTCCCAAACTTTTTCATAATATGGGCTATAATTTAATGGAAAGATTGTTCCAGCATCACTTCTGCCATTCACAATCACACAGACAATCCTCCACTCCATTGACAATTGCACAGGCCACCTGCAATTCATGACCATATAGCATGCCTGTGGGAACCATGACAATTACTTACAGGGGAAAGGAACATGAGGAAAATGTTTAGTGTTTTCACTCTGAACAGCTGGAAATGAGAAGACCCAGCAGCATGTGACCAGTCAGCTCTTCACCAAATCATCAGCAAGAACTCCTTTGGCCACAGTTTGGAGAACACTGCTCTAGGCTAGTTGACTTTGATAAATGTGAAGTCCATATTCCTCCCCACTGGTGCTGGAAAGGAGGTGCATATTCTCTCTGCTTCCTCACCCTAGAGTCTACCAGCTACTGTCATGGGGTGTCTCAACTACTTTACCCCCAGCCTCCAGAAATGGAAAGCAGTCTCTTTGCTACTCTGCCCCTGCCCACTTCAGTTCTTGAATTGAGCACCGTGGAGATTAGAAACTAGTGGCTCTTAAAAGCAACCATGCATACAATCAGGACAGTGAATGAAAGTGATAGACAGGAACAGATAATATGATGGGTGCTTCTTCCTTCTCCCAGCTCTGAGGTTCCCATTCCCAATGCTTCCCAGTCATTGCTCCCTCCCTACAAGCCGCCATCCTCTCTCTGCAGTAAACTTCAGACCTATGGAGTTTCTGTGAAAAATTAAAAGGAAACAATACAATATTTATTTTGTTCAAAATTTTTCCACAAAAGTTTGTTTCAATTTTATTTGGAAAAAAAAAAGAAACTAATTTTCATTCACCCCTTTCCTCCCCACTGAAAGAAGGAGGGAAAAAATTGTGGGGGGGGGGGGAGGAGGGAATAAAAAAAGCTAACAAAAAATTGTTTCAAAATGCATCACAAACATATTCATATTTCTTAAAAGGCCAAATTTTGTTGAAAAAAACACTGATGAAAAATTTTAACCAGCTCTAATGTGGAACAACTAAGTTCTGAAGCACTCTGCAGCACTAAGTTTAAATCATGTGAAGCTTTTAAAGGACTTGAGACACTACCAAGCCCCTAAGCAGGATCTCCTTAAATAATTACTACTGCTACTAAAACATTGCCACTCGTGAGAGCATTATAGCACCCGTTCCCTCCCTTATTATAGCTACATCGGGGTGGGGCACCACTCTATCCCTCTATATCAAGATGGGAACAAGAGGAGTAGAAACTGATCACATGTTTTTGTTGTACATCAACATCAAGTGCAGGATTAATTTAGCATTGTGTTTCAAGTAACATTCTGGAAAATTAACGGAGGGTGAGAATAAGGAGGCCACATACACAAGCTCCAGTAGATTCTATAGGGCATTATTTTTCATTTTGTTAAATAAATAGCCTCCTTATTTTTACTCTCCTTTGTAACTTAATTTGAAATTACTGGTAACATACAGTGAAACACTTTTACTCCTAGTCGTCATTCTCTCTATCCCTCTGGATCCCCTTTCACTTTTTATCTTGTCTTTTGTGTAGGACAAAGGAAGACTTACTATTGCCCAGTAAGGAAAGCGTCTGTATTTCTAGCTTTAGACTTCACCCCGCTAACAAGAATGCAGGCATCTTGCGCCAAAATACAGGGTATTTTATGCAGCCTAAAAAGTACCCTCACACACATATCATACAGATCAGCTCACCTTTTTGCAACCAATGGGAGAATTTGGGTCTAAATATCCTACCTTTGTTTGTTAGAGAATCCTTATCCTCTTTGGTTGTAAACCAGGCTTGACTAACAGCTGACACTTCTTCACTGCCTAGAGGAGAGTTTTCATCCAGTTGTTCATTCTGAAGAATCTTGAAAAGAAGAATTGAAGAGTACCTTGTTAACCGATTTAACATTCATTCCCCGACCTTGAATTTAATATGCAATACCTGGCAAGTATAAGTGGAAAAAAAGATGGCTATGTCATACTAGTTCACTTTGCTGGCTGCTAAGAAAGTATATTTGTTTTAGGCGGGGCACTACCAGGATATTTTCCCTTTTTAAACAACACTTTTACCCACCATACTCATGGCCAGCTTAAACTACTATCTCTTCCCCATCATTCTTTACAAAATGCACACCAATTTTCTCCCAGTAATGGCACTGATATAAACTCTATTTTTTGTTAATTGTAGGATATATCGAATCATTTGCTTATCTACTGTAATCTACACTCCTCCACCGCTACTCTATATTCTGCATAATATGAAGGTTTACAAACTAAGATCTGTGTTTTCCCTTGTCTTTCTCTCCTTGCAGTGGGCCTACTTTACACACCATCATCAGAAATGACTAATATTTACAAGAAGCTTCACAAATGAACAGAATACATACAATCTCTAACAACACAGCTTTTGTGCCCTGTAAAGAAAATATTTTCTTTTAAAAAGTTTATTCTTTATTCAGATATTGGCTTAAATCAGTCGCTATTTGTGTCCAGCTGATGTATTAATTTTATGACAATTACATTTGTCATTTAGCATTGCATTATTACTTTTTAGTATATTTTATTATTCAATTTGTTAAATATTTGTAAAAAAAACCTAGTTAACACAACTTAAAGTATCCAATTAAAACTGGACACTCAAATAGTTTAGAACCCAACTGTAATCTCCACCTTAAAATTGTAATTTGTTAGGACATGCATGGGGTATAAACAGTGCAGACTTAAGAGGTGGAAAGTACTAGCAAGGACCAGAAGATTGAAGACAGGTGAGATGGTGTGGTGGAAAATATAACTGGTAGTTTTGAAGACACTGGATATGGCAGAACTGTATTTGTAGTGAGTGGAGGCAGGTGATATGCAACTTAAATAGAGGCTACAACAGCAGGAAGAGAAAAGTAAAGAAAAACATTCAGAGATTTAGGGTATGTACACATTACAGCAGCTACAGAAGCACAGCTACTGCCCTGCAACTGTGTAACTGTAGCGTAGAAGGTGTTTTTCTGTCAATGCAGGTATGTCACCTCTCTGAGAGGCAATAGCTAGGTAAATGGAATAATCTTCTGTCAGCCTAGCTGCATCTACAGTGAGGCTTCAGTCAACCTAACTACATCACAAAATACATGAAATTTTTCACAGCCCTGAGCAATGTAGCTAGGTTGACCAAAATTTTAGGTACAGACCAGGCCTCAGAAAGCATTGCTGTAGCCTCCAGGAAAGCTAGGAATTTTAAAATTCTGCCCCCAAAGGGCTGGCAGTGGCCAGATGAGAGCAGAGTGATCGCAAATAGGTCCATTTGGCCCTAACTATCCTTGCTGGAACTTCTCTGGAGAGATGGGAGCTGTAAACTCCACACCCAATAGGGGTAAGAATACTTACTATCCTAACTCTCAAAGGTGTTGTGAGGATTAATTAGATAATGGGCTCAGTCCTACTCCATCTGAAGTTAAAACTCTGACTTCAGTGGAAAAAGGATTGGGCCCAACATCTAAAATGCTTTTTAATGTGAAGTGCACTGTATGAGAGCTGAGTATTTTTAGGCTTAAACATTTCTTTCTCTTGACAATGGTACTACCTGAAAGGTTTTACCATAAGGATTGTAAAACTTATTTTCCCCTGAACACCACACCTGCAGTAGTGGTAAATTTAAAATCCCAGCCATCTTATCTTTCTATATGGCTCTCTCTAAAACAAACCAAAGCATGTGTGCTACACCTATCATAACTTACTGCACCAATCAGTGTACAGAAAATTTCACCAAATCATGTTTTCCTTTGAAAAATTAAAATGTATTTTTATTGGACAGAATCTTCTAAACAAGACCAGTGTCACTGTAGGTCAGTTTCACAAACACAACACACAGTGACTATTTAATCAAAACTTTTTGCTTCTTAATATGAATATGCAGAGGCAAGTTAATTAAAAGCCCTTGGACCAAGCCTGAAGCTTTATCATACCTGGATCTGAGTAACAGTTCCTTCATTAATCTCATCATCGGCTACCTCAGTGGTAGCAGTCATGGTCACCTCAAAGCTCTGATCATTTTCTGAAACTTCAAAAAATGTAAATTAGTAGCGTAGTTTATTTCTGGAATATTTGGTATGTAGAGTACAGGATTTACACAAACACAGTACCTGGTCTGCAAATCTGAATAAAGCTGTGCTCTGACACTGATTTTTTGGTCTAGTAAAAACACGAAGATGCTTGCTAATACTTCGCTTTATGAAGTTCAAATAAGGATTTTAAAACTAGGATATGTACAACTAGGACATCTACCACCTTTTGGTAGATTCATGTTGTAAAACAAAAAATATAATTAGTTTTAAATAACTGGGTGCAAACAGCACAATGCGAAGGTTTCTTTTCCTGTTCTATATTTTGTTTTCATTACTCCCCAATGACTATTAGTGTATAACTTTCAAACTAGTTGGCAGCAACTTTTAAAGCTTATTTTTCCTGTAGCTCCAACCTTACAGTGTTTGCATTTGTAAAAATAACAATTAATAAAGTCCTAACAAAGTTCTAGATACTATACTTCATATAAATAGGACAGAAAGTAGAGCCAAAGAGTAGAGAGTTTAGTGTTTTGGAATACTCAGACTCACTAGAACCACAGGTTCAAACCCTGACAAGCTTGATTCAATTCTCTATCATACTGTGGTAAATAACTCAAGCACCACACAGTTCTCTACATATGTGTGGATCTTTCAGATATGGCCTCAAACATGGAAAGCTCAACTGTTCTGTTTGGACATAAAGATCCTGTATTCTTTTAGTAAGAACAGAGTGTTTGCGTTGGTGTCCTCCCAACTCTGCCTCCCCGAGTCGTACAGTATGCTAGTTGGTTGCTGCTCTCTATCCAACAGCTGGGTTTACTTCATTGATACTGTATGTATACAGCTTGTTGTAAAGTGTTCTATGACTTATGGGGATTAAAGTGTAAAATATTGATAGAAACACTGACAAAATAAAGTGTTCTAAAATATTCCTAATTTTTTTTTTTTGCTCCAAGGCTCATCATCATGTTCCTATTATGCCTCTGGCGTTTAGGGCAGTGACGAAGCTCCTCCACTCCTGTCTGTTTCTGGCAAGTCTTTCAATGCTTCAAGAGTGCCAGAACATAAATATAACGTGCACTTTGATTAGTGTTCAGTGACTTACTTGGAACTGCAACAACAGAAATGCATGGAGTAGAATCATCAATACTCTGATCATCCTCTGATGATAAGCAAAGTCTCTTGTGTGGAGGTTCAGTGCTGTCTTCTGAGTCTACTTCATCAGCTTCTAGTAACAAAAACACATCCAGAGCCCTTTCTATTAACATAATGAACCTTGTGTTGACCAAACATTGCTGAAGCCAAAAACAAACATGTGAAAGCTTGCTCAGTGCTCTCATTCAAGTGTTTTCTTTCTTATTTAAACTGAACCTCACTCTTGCTAAACCATGTTAATAGTGTGGCTGGTTAACCATTGGAACAGCTTACCAGAGGATTCTTTGTCACTGGAAATTTTAAAATCAAGATTGGATGTTTTTTTAAAAGATATACTCTGGTTCAAACAGCAATTAATCCAGGGAGGTCCTAAAGCCTGTGTGGTTCAGGAGGCCAGATTAGAAGATCACAATGGTCCCTTCTGGTCTCAACATTTGAATCGCTCTCAGAAGCAAAGCAAGCCCCTGAGCCTGCGAATATCCATGCTGGTGCTCAACTCCAAGAATGTGAGTAGCCCACTGAAGTCAATCAGATATTCATGTGCTTAAAGTTAAGCAAGTTTGTAAATTCTCCGTAGGATTAAAGTGTATACTGGTAGATTTGTAAAATTATAAAATAAAGGGCGTTAATAATCCAGTGTGACCAAAAGAAGTCAAGATCTGTATTTTTAAAATGTTGCTTTTATAGTGCACCAGTTAAAGTATAGTGCACCAGTTAAAGGTGTAAGAGATGCTGTACTAGTTTCAGGAAATAACTAAAAACAGAGTCCATAGCCCAGAAACCAGCCACTTAAAAAAAATCAAGTCAGCTAAAAGGAAAACTTGGCAACAAGCAGGACAACATATCCAAGAAAAATGTTATCTGAAAGGAAAGGTCTTACACAGAGCTTTAAAGAGAGCTAAAGGGAAATCCTGAGAAAGGGAGGCCCTAGAACACAAAATATCCTGCCCTAGCCCAAAGCAGACAGAACCTCAGCATGGACAGCAAAGACAATCCAACTGATAACATCTCACTTGGAGGGACACAGGTGGAGAGGGAGGTTGAAAAGGGTTTCAAAATAAATAGAACCAATAAAACAGAGAGAATACAAACACTGGTATAATTCTCTATACCATTCTGAGGGCAATGAAGTATAAGGTTCCCTTCGGTGTCCTGGGTCAAAGTCACAGAGTTCACGGTTTCTACTGTCACTGTGTCAGACTCTTCTTCAACTGTGCTCATACTCAAACCTGAACAGAAGAAAAAAAATTAAAGTCTTCTTTGAGCAGGCTCTACTTTCAATATACGACATATTCTTTCTCTTGCATTTAATGAGTAGTGCAAAACTCCTCTAGAGACCTGGGAGTCAGGAGACCTGGGTTCTATCCTTGCTCTGACACTGACTCATTGTATGGCTTCAGTAAGTTGAGGCTTGAAAAGTATACCTGACTTGACTTTTCATCCATGCTTAAACACTATTCCACAACAGAACTGCTTTCCTGTACCTTTGTCATATACAGTTCTATAAATTATAAGAACATTTCAAAGCTATCTAGGTGCCTAAAATATGCACACAGAAGCCCAACTTCACAATTTAGGTGCGTTTGCCATTTTCAGAAGGGAAGTCAGGTTCTGCATAAGCTCCCTAAGTGACTTTTTTATTAATTTAAATAGAAAGTATTTCATTTGAAACTTCAGAAGAATCATAAGTATTAGAAATAAAAGGACCTAACAGATCATTTAGTCCATCTTCCTGCCAGTGCATGACTGTTCCCTACAGTGCATTTGCTACTGCTTCATCCCCTTGAATTTAAGAAGTCTCAACTAACGGGGCTTCCGGGGGGAGAGGGATAGCTCAGTGGTTTGAGCACTGGCCTGCTAAACCCAGGGTTGTGAGCTCAATCCTTGAGGGGGCCATTTAGGGATCTGGGGCAAAAATTGGGGACTGGTCCTGTTTTGAGCAGGAGGTTGGACTAGATGATCTCCTGAGATCCCTTCCAACCCTGATATTCTATGACTCTATGATACTTCCTTTATGGGACTATTCCACAATACATCTCACTGTCAGCAAGTATAGATTTTCACTTTCCTAATTTCATCCCATTACTCTTATCCATATCCCAAACTGCCATATAATAATAATTCCTCTTCTTCCTTAATGTTTATACCCTTCAATCATGCATAGACTATCACATTATCCTCCTTAGCCACTGCTTAGCCAAGCTATATGCAATTGGCTTTTTTCAAGGCCTCAGTACTACAAAGATGTATTCACATGCTTAAAGTTAGTTGTGTGTGCAAATCTTTGAAGGATTGGACCCTTAATCTTTCCTCATAAGCAAACTCCTTTAGGCCTCTGATCATTTCTTTCTGTTGCTCTTCTCGGAACTCCTTCCAGTTTGTCCATATCTTTCTGGTAACAGGGTGCCCAAAAATGAATGCAGTATTTCAGCTGTGGTCATACCAGACCAGTACTAGGAAGGACAATTACCTCTCTTATCTACAATATAGATCTGCATATGCAGCCAAAGATGCACTGGCCTCTTTGGTTACTATAGAATACTGAAGTATGAATTTGCTGTCCATTAACAGCTCCTGGTCTCTTGCAGGTGCTTCTCAGGTTTCTCTATCCCACTGAATACCAATGTTTTGGATTCTTCTTTCCTAGATGTATTACCTTTCATTTTTTTCAAATCTCATGTACTCTCTGTGCCCATGTTTCTAAGGTCTTCAAGTCTTCTTTATATTATTTCTTTGCCCTCTCTACTACTTGTGAAATTTTTCATTTGAGAACTTTATTAATGGGTTGTTTACTTTAGCTTCCCGACCTCTAGTTAGGATGTTAAATAAGACCACACCTGTCACTGGAAGGAGGATGCCACTGCTTCCCATCCAGCCCCCACCTTTCTTTTTTGTGAGTGGCTCTTCCACACAGCAACAGTAGACAGAAAAATACTTTTTTAAAACCTAGAAAAATGTTATTCTAAAACCAAAACACTGAAAAAGGGTCAGAGGGGTGGTATAGTACCGGCAACAATTTTTAACTCATGTTTTATAAGTGGTTATTATTGACAGTAACTCCTACAGATGATCCCAACTAGACCAGGGTCCCACTGTGCTAGGGTTTATACAGACAGCCCCTACCATAAGGCATTTACAATCTACATTTTAAATTGATAGAGTTGCTTGAGTGGTATTGCTTTGGCAAGAAACTAATTAAACAAAGTGATTCTATCTAAAATAATAGTAGTTACTGAAGACTGTCAGCAACTGCTGTAATTACTAGAGAGGATAAGACCATTGTTGGCATTTAGAATGAACATCATCTTAGAAAGCGTCACAAATCATGTAAGTCCATTCTGGTGCTTGTTGGAAGGATTCCACTTTAAAACAACCAGCCATTTAAAATATGGGTAATAATGGTTGCTTCCTAGGATGAAATTGTATTAGCTCTTCATTATGGTGAGAATTCTGAAGGCTGTTGATAACCTAGAGCAAACTAAACTGCAAGCACTATTTGTTGAAAAAGTTATGTTGTTGATTTTAAGGGACTGGAACATGCATCCTTAGCCCACATGGAGACTGAGAAATATTCAACATGTTTTACTAATGGGTGGACTATACCGTCTTTAGACTTGAACCTTGATTCTTTAGTTTAATGTTTGAGAGGTTGGCAAACAGGAAAATTCCTCACTTGTTCTTTTGATGGAAGAATAGAACGCTTTATTGCCACAACACATTTGTACTTTCTAGACAGTTTTCAACAGGAATGGGATCACATGGGAGTGTTGTAGTTACAATCCTCACGGCAAAGTTTCTCAAAATGAAGCATCCTTATTTAGCAGCCATTAGTGTATGATTATTTCCACCCCATCACGTGCACGCGCACACACACACACTCTCTCTCTCTCTCTCTGAAGTCAGCTGTTTTTCCTTCCAGGACTTCAATGGATCCCACTACAGTGTGGAAGACAGACAAGACCAACTTGTTTATAAAAGCAAATTTCAACCACGTGTTTCACTAAAGGCTCATTTTTATTGATCTTGGAGGGGGAGGAAGTTCTAGCACTATAAATGCTGGGAAATATAGAACAGGGTTTTTATTGTAGGCATCCACAATGAAAACCAAATAAAGAGATCTGACAGCTGAGCTTTCCTCCGTCCTGCCACCCTTCCTTTCCCACGGGCATTTAGGACTGGTTGGAAAGCAGTGGAAAGATCTCTCTGAGACATTTTGGCATGGGGGTAGGCTCTTAAATTGGCAATATAACTTTGAGAGTAATTGTTGAGAATGCAGAGCAGTTAGCATTATTGTCCCTGTAAAGCTGCTGAAAAATTGTAGAGAAGGTGTCTGAGAATCCAGCAAACTGAAGGTCTGGAAGGTGGGGGAGGAGAAAGAAATATCTTGGGAGTGGGGTACAGCCTTCCAATGCAACAGTCCTCAAGAAATGGAGGTTCCCCAAGGTAAGCAGAGACAGGAGACAGCAACTCTCTCTCCACTGTTGCTTTATCTTTCATGGCCATGCAGCAGCAACCATAAGAGAAGTTAATGACGCCTGGGGCAGCACCTCCTCCCACTGAAATATCTGCATGGGTACCTTCAGAGTCAGCTAAAGATGATGCTACAGTAACCATCAGAGTTCCCAGCTACTCCCTGTCTACCACAAAACCCCCAAGGAGTCCAATCCCCATGGAGTCACCTGACAAGATGGGATTATGCAATGAAGGTAGCACTCCCCAACATAAACCCAAGATCCAGCAGAATACCATGCTTGTTGCCAAACGTCTTACGCCTGAGAATGATGTATGCCAAAGTCAAGGTTAAAGAGAAGAGATGGGGACATACTGACTTGAGGCACAGATCTTCTAGAGTAAATTATGCTAGTGTTTTGGTTTTTTACTTTCACTTTCATACCTATTTGAGGTTTAGCACATATGAAATCTTAATTTCTGATTTTAGGTAACCATGATTTATAACCAAACCATGCTAAACGAGGGCCTGATTTAAAGAGCACTGAAGTCAATGGAAAGACTCCCATTGACTTCAATAGGGTTTGGATGAGGGCCCAATAATAGTTTTGCTGTTGTGAAGCAACTTGAAAAGGAAAATCAAATCTGAATATCATGAAACACTTCCAATTAGTGCACTCTTTTAGATTGTAGATTAAAAGGTGAAGGGAAAGTAAGGGAAACTCTTTCGAGATATGTAAATTTAGACAGACAATATAGTGCAAGTGTGTACATACCACAGGTATGGGATAGCTAATCTAACAGAAATTCAAGATTAAACAATTCTGAAAAAGTGTTTATTAAATAAACAGCTTTCAGAACTTTAATGGTTACTTTTTTAACCCTAGGCTAAGTTCTTCTGTTTGATATTCTCAGATACTATAGGAATGGGTACACTATAATTGAATACTGACCCCGACAGACAATTCACTGATAGACTACCATTCTTATACAGAACACAGCAGAGTGCAGAGTGATGCTGCAGGAGACAATGCATTCTAATGAAGCTTCCTTGATACTGACTGCAGGGAAAACATTCTTCCTGGAGGTCTTCAATTTATCACGATGACTGCTGAATCTTACCATTGGCACTACATCACGGTTAAGGTTCCTTCAGCGCAGGCACAACATAAATCTCTTCCAACACAAAAACTACTTCCATCCACAATCCATTTACTCAAAAAAGTCAAACGCACAAACAGTCATGGCCCTATAATTATTTCTGATAATCTACAATTTTGACATTACCAACATACAATTTCTCCATCTCCAAAACATCATCTTTTTTAGTCTCTCATACAGTTTGCTACCCTGCTCATCCTTTTATGCATCTTCCATAAACAAACTTAAGAAATGTGAGTACATACTGTGTTTGATTTTGTGTGCTATGTGGAAGGGTGTAGGTTTGTACTAGAAGATAATATAATGTTGGGTGGATAAAGGGGAATAGTACGAATATTTATTATGAGTGGTTGTGACGATAGATAGCATGTGAATGGTTTGGATCCTAATTTTACCTAAATAAGTGATTTCCTAGATTTTACGGATTGCTTTGTTAAGAAGTGCACCTGAACAATCTTAGCTGCAAATTAAAAATTATATGGGATTTAAACAGTTCTCTATGAAACCGAACATATTGTGTGGGTTAAACAATGCTTATGGGCAGACTGTTTTAATATTTTTTTTCTTAATATGGATAGTAAAGATTCAGGCATTATTGTTCATAGCAGCTAGTCCACTGAAACTACATAGTGCAGTAATGTAAACCTGTTTCAGAAAATTACGGGGTGTACAGTAGGTTCACCTAATCTCTGACAAAGCTGATTTTACATTAAGTCATCAGAATTGAGAATTGTGATTTTCAGTAACAAAAGTTCTATAGTGCTGTCAGTCATGAGATTTCACCACGTAACTGTACTGGGGACAACAGCAAGTTCCGCGGAAACTGTTTTTATACACTCATTATTGGATCTAATGCTTACTCTGAACTAAATTTAAGAAATATGACCTTTTAATCATCAGGAAATGAACAAAGCAGTGGCAATAGCCCTCTACCTACTAACTTGATTTCAGATCTAGTCCTCCCGTCAAGTGCCACAAATGGGTCCTTTTTCAATGGATCCACACTGCTAATTTCACTGGGTAAAAATGTATTTCTTTTTAAAGTTTGATTTTTTGCTACAAGATGCTATTAGATACAGTAAAATTAAACTGGAGCAACTACATTCGAATCGATAGGACATCAGTGTAGTTATTCAAGGCTATCACCATTGTAACCGACATTTAACTAGGGCTGTCAAGAGATTAAAAAAAATTAATCATGCGATTAATCACATTGTTAAACAATAATATAATACCATTTATTTAAATATTTTTGGATGTTCTGTACATTTTCAAATATATTGATTTCAATTACAATACAGAATACTAAGTGTGCAGTGCCCACTGTAGAGAAATAGTAGAGAAATGGTATTTTTCAATTCACCTAATACAAGTACTGTAGTACAATCTCTTTCATTAAAGTTGAACTTACAAATGTTGAATCATGTAAAAAAAAAACTGCATTAATGTAAAAGTTTATAGCCTACAAGTCCACTTAGTCCTACTTCTTGTTCAGCTAATAGCTCAGACAAACAAGTTTGTTTACATTTGCAGGAGATAATGCTGTGTGCTTCTTGTTTACAAGGTCACAAGCATTCCCATGGTGTTGTTGTAGCCGGTATCGCAAGATATTTTTCGTGTCAGAAGTGCTAAAGATTCAGATGTCCCCTCATGCTTCAACCACCATTACAGAGGACACGCGTCCATGCTGATGATGAGTTCTGCTTGATAATGATCCAGAGCAGACAGATGCATGTTCATTTTCATCATCTGAGGGAGACGCCACAAGCAGAAGGTTGATATTCTTTAGTGGTGATTTGGGTTCTGTGGTTTCCACATCAAAGGGTTGCTCTTTTAAAACTTTTGAAAGCATGCTCCACACCTTATCCCTCTCAGATTTTGGAAGCCACTTCAGCTTCTTAAACCTTAGGTTGAATGCTGTAGCTATCTTTAGAAATCTCACATTGGTTCCTTCTTTGTGTTTTGTCAAATCTGCAGTGAAAGTGTTCCTAAACAAAGATGTGCTGGGTTGTCATCTGAGACTGCTTTAACATGAAATATATGGCAGAATGGGGGTAAACCAGACTAGGAGACATACAATTCTCCACAAATTTAATTAATGCATTATTTTTTTAACGCGCATCATCAGTATGGAAGCACGTCCTCTGGAACGGTAGCCAAAGCATGAAGAGGCATACGAATGTTTAGCATATCTGGCACATAAATACCTTGCAATGCCAGCTACAACAGTGCCATGTGAACACCTGTTCTCACTTTCAGGTGATATTGTAAATAAGAAGCAGGCAGCATTATTTTCTGTAAACATAAACAAACTTGTTTCTCTTAGTGATTCGCTAAATAAGAAGTATGACTGAGTGGACTTATAGGCTCTAAAGTTTTACATTGTTTTGTTTTTGAGTGGAGTTATGTAACAAAATAAATTTACATTTATAAGTTGCACTTTCACGCTAGAGAGCGCATTACAGTACTTGTCTGAGGTGAACTGAAAAATACTATTTCTTTTATCATTTTAACAGTGCAAATATTTGTAATAAAAATAGAAAGTGAGCATCATACACTTTGCATTCTGTGTTGTAATTGAAATAGATATATTTGAACATGTAGAAAAACATCCAAAACTATTTAAACACATTTCAATTGGTATTTTATTGTTTAGCATTTCAATTAAAACTGCGATTAATCATGATTATTTTTTTTAATTGCATGGGTTAACTGCGATTAATCGACAGCCCTAATTATAACACAACCTACAATATCTTGTACTTTAAAGCTATATCAACTCTTTTGATGTGTTCTGAATGTGTTCTCATTAAAAAGTCAATAAGTTAATAAATACATATGCAATCATAATCAGCAGTTTTCACTGGTCACCTGGCACACATTTATAAAAACTACTACATAAACAAGATGACTTCTTGCTCACAATGGCCGCTTCTGGTTGTCCAAATAGCATATGGTGCAGTAACAGCAAAATTAGACCCAGCAGTTAAGTATTTCAGATTCAAAAAAATCTGTCACAAAGAAATCTTCTTAAATAGCTGCAAAAGTGGGGGGAATGTTGGGGGGGGGGGTGTCAGCCCAAACACAGAGATTCCATGTAAGAGGTTTTCTATGGAAATTCACTCTATATGTCATGATTTATTTTAAATGATTTGAAATGAAATCGACCGAGTTCAAAAGCAGCATTTATAACAAACATTTATACAGATGGGTTATCACAGAGATAGAAGGTATAGTAGACACATCTTGAGACAAACTGTTCTCATTTACACCAGCATAAAATTGACAACTTCATGAAGTCAAAGGAGGAACAAGGAGAGATTAATTATCAATATGAGGAGAGATTAACAAGACTGGGACTTTTCAGCTTGGAAAAGAGACAACTAAGGGGGGATATAGTACAGGTCTGCACAATCATGACTGGTGTGGAGAAAGTAAATAAGAAAGTGTTATTTACTCCTTTTCCTAACACAAAAACTAGGGGTCACCAAATGAAATTAATAGGCAGCAGGTTTCAAACAAACAAAAGGAAATATTTCTTCAGACACACAGTCAACCTGTGGATCTCTTTGCCTGAGGATGTTGTGAAGGCCAAGACTATAATAGGGTTCAAAAAAGTTCCATTAATGGCTATTACCCAGGATGGCAGGGATGGTGCCAAAAGCTGGGAAATGGGTGACAGGGAACATATCACTTGATGATTACCTGTTCCGTTCATTCCCTCTAAAGCACCTGGTATTCACAGAATCATAGAATATCAGGTTTGGAAGGGACCTCAGGAGGTCATCTAGTCCAAACCCCTGCTCAAAGCAGGACCAATCCCCAACAAAATCATTGGCCGCTGTCGAAAGACAGGATACTGGGCTAGATAAGAGTGACCATATTGGGTCAGACCAATAGTTTATGAGGTATTCCAGATGTACTGGTGTGCCAGTACACAGTTTTAGCCAACCATTGCAATATGAAGCAGAGAGCATGCCTTCATCCATCCTATAGAACAATGGAAAATTGGACCACTGGCCATTTCTGAGGCTCTCAAATACTACCGGGATAGGTGTGAAGAAAAGCTTGATAGATTGGTATACACTAACAAACACTAAAGAAAAAGTATTTCAATTACAACTCTTTATTAATGTTCAAAATTGTCTCTTCACCTTTAGATACATTAACATTTCATAATACACTAGCAAATATGAAAAGTTGTTCAGTATTATACCTACTGTAATTATGATAATGGAAAGCCACAGCTCTGATGCTTTGAGAGGCATAGCTGAACATACAAATTAACTTCTATAAAGAAGAGTGCTGTGACCTATGTTGAAGTATTGACACAAATGGTTAATATTTCAGCCCCGATCCTACAACTGTCTCTGCAAGGAGCCAGTTTCAGGTTTCAGCCCTGATAACTGCTGCAAGATCCACACCTCTGTGGGATATTACTGATTCAGCTGATACTCCTATTATTTACAGTACCAACTCTAAAGAATTTGATTTTGACTACACAAATGTTTAAATATAAAAACCCTTTCTTCTTTGTATAAAAAGAACAGAGTACTTGTGGCACCTTAGAGACTAACAAATTTGTTAGTCTCTAAGGTGCCACAAGTACTCTGTTCATTTTGCAAATACAGACTAACACGGTGCTACTCTGAAACCTATATTTATAAAGTTCAGTCAATGTTCAGATGGCATATACCAGGGGTAGGCAACCTACGGCACGTGTGCCGAAGGTGGCATGCGAGCTGATTTTCAGTGGCACTCATGCTGCCCGATCCGGGGGGCTCTGCATTTTAATTTAATTTTAAATGAAGTTTCTTAAACATTTTAAAAACCTTATTTACTTGACATACAAAAATAGTTTAGTTATATATTATGGACTTATAGAAAGAGACCTTCTAAAAACACTGAAATGCATTACTGGCACGTGAAACCTTAAATAAGAGTGAATAAATGAAGACTTGGCACACCAATTCTGAAAGGTTTCTGAGTAACAGCCGTGTTAGTCTGTATTCGCAAAAAGAAAAGGAGTACTAGTGGGACCTTAGAGACTAACCAATTTATTTGAGCATAAGCTTTCGTGAGCTACAGCTCACTTCATTGGATGCATTCAGTTCTGAAAGGCTGCGGACCCCTAACACATACAAACTCCAGTGTTTTGTTTTCCTTACAGTTGTCTTCATCTACATGGCGAAGTCATTGTCAAACTGTATCTTTTAACTTCATTATGAAGGCACTTCACTACATCTTTCATGTTTGTAAGATGCTTATTACCTGAAATATTGTCAATGTATCAAACTACACATTACACTGTCTGTAAGTTTGTCAACAAATAACCTTTGTCAGGTTATGTCAATGCTCTATTTCTACTTCTAACTGGGAACTAAAATTTCAGTAACTCTCTCAGTCAGTGTACACATATACTTTGCTGTACTTTCTCTGAATTGCTTAATGAGACATGGTGTGAGGGATATATTTGCATTTACCATAAGCATATTGATTATGCATCATCATAGCCAGAACTCATTACACAACTAGAACAAAGCACAATCATTTACATAAAACAGGGATACATGTGTTCTCCTAACAGGATGCATTCGGTTGTATGGCTAAAGCATAATTATCAAGTTAGTTGAAAAAATAAGTTCTGGCAATTTTCCATATTTAAGTGAAAATCCTCACTCTTTGTAGATTTCCTCTTTCAGAAACCTACTGTAACACCTACTGCCAGAATAACCCCCAATCATATCACCTATCAGAATAAAACACCAGACCCAGGAAAGAAGAAATGTTACTCATGCTTTGCAGCCGGGCTTTTAACATTTAAAGACACGAGTTTAAAAATCTGGGAAAAAAGCAAAAAAAAAAATAATTTTTTTTTCCGAAAGCGCAAACAATAATCCGTAAGCGCCTTCTCCCCCGCACCACGAGTCTCCTCTGGGGCGCTTTCAGTACCATACGTTTTAAAAAACCACTTCGCATTTTTCATTTTATATTTCACCTGCTTTGCCATTTTCACTGTTTTGTTGCAATAATAACGCCCCCACGCCCGGTGACAATCACGCCCACACGTGCACCAGCTCCGCCCTCCTGGCGAGGAGTTACAGCCCCGGGGGGGGGCTGCTCCCCCACACCCCTTGGTTCAGGGGGGGCGCTGTGGGGGAAGAAGCCGCCTCTGCCCCCCGGCCAGGCTCCCGCTGCTCCCCGCCCGGCAGCGCCGCCATTTGGTCCCATTCGAGCTCCGACGCCATTTTCCTGTCTCCGCGGCTTCTTCTCGCCCGGCGGCGGCGGCGGCGGCGGCGGCAGCAGCTGAGGCCGCTGCGAGCCCCGCTCCCTATCCCCGCCAGCCGTCGGTGAGAGGAAGGGGCTGCGCCGCCCCCCGCTGCCGCCCCGCCACCGGGCTCTCCCGCCGCGCCCTGCGGCCGGCTGCTCCCGGCCCCGGCAGCCCGCGGGTCCCCTCGCACTTACTTCCTGTTTTGGGTCCGGGCACTTGAGAAACCAGGATGGAGACTCTGAAGTACCAGGATGGAGGCGCCGAGAGCGGCAGCGAGTGGGGGAGGCAGCAGCGGGGCCGGGGCGCAGGCAGCCAGCGAGCCGCCGGAAGAGCCGCCGCCGCCCCGCCCACCGGCTTCCGCCGCGGCGCGGCGCCACAAAGCTCACGGAGCTGGGCGGGCTGGGGGAGAGCGCGAGAAAGGTCACACCATCCCCATCTGTGTGCCCTGCTGAGGGGAGATTCTATCTCATCCCACTCCTCTGTGTGTGCCCTGCTGAGAGGAGAAACATCCCCACTCCCAACCGCCTGCTAAAGGGAGACTCTATTCCACTCCTCTGTGGGCTCTGCTGAGAGGAGATACCTCCCCATCCCACCCCTGGGTGCATAGGTGCTGGAACTAGGGGTGCTGCTGTGGTTTCCATCATATACAGATTTCAGAGTAGCAGCCGTGTTAGTCTGTATTCACAAAAAGAAAAGGAGTACTTGTGGCACCTTAGAGACTAACAAATTTTTTTGAGCATAAGCTTTCGTGAGCTACAGCTCACTTCAAGCTCACGAAAGCTTATGCTCAAATAAATTTGTTAGTCTCTAAGGTGCCACAAGTACTCCTTTCCTTTTTATCATATACAGAGTTTACAGTTTGGTTCAATAGCTCTCGGCACCCCCACTGTACAAATTGTTCCCTCAGCACTTCCTATGCGCAGAGGTGCTGGAGCAGTTTTTCTAGTGGGGGTGCCGAGAGCCATTGAACCAAACTGTGAACCCTGTATATAATGGAAACGACTTCAAGCCTGGGGGTGCTGCATCTCTAGTTCCAGCACTTATGAAGTTGCCTGTTGGCAAGATGGTGCTTTTAAGTGCCTTGATTCTTGGCAAAAGTCACTGCATTTCTCCTTGTTTAACTGAGCTCAGAATATGGCCCTTAAAATTTGCCCTTGATCAATAAGGGAAGGGGAACATTTCAGATAAATTCTCATCTCTTTCCAGAGGAACCTTTTTTTCCTGATGCTGTGTAAACCAGAATAATGGAAATTCAGCTCTCCAGAAAGTCGTCGTAGAGCCTGATTCTCCCCTCACATGGACTTGCATAATCTCAGGACTAACTCCATTGAAATTCATGGGAATATGCTAGTGAAAAAAGTGATGTATATCCATTTTCTGTCAATGCCTTCCCATTTCATAGACTCATGCATTTCCCTCTTCACACTTACACTGTGCTGGTGCATGGGGTTACTTATCTAATACAGTGGAACCTCGCTATTTGGCTTTAATGACTGGAGGACTTATCATGAATGAGTGAATTTTGCAAATTAGTAATGAAACAGACACAACACAAAACAGGCCAAGGGACTGGATCACAAAAAGTGTTTTGTTCATTTATTTTTTATCTATGTGGCTTAATTATTTAGGAGAATACTGTATAGTACTTCATAATGGGCTCATTCCTGCAACTCTTACTTACTGTGTAGTTCCTTTGAGGACTACTTGTATGAATAAGGACTATTTGCACCCATGAAAATGGGCTGCAGGATCTGCCACATTGTACTAAGTATCCTGTAATATATTCAGTAAAAGGGAAATGAGACTTCACTATGGTGCTATTAAATCTTTGCAGAGAACGGGGGAGAGATCACATTTGTTTTGTGTGAATTATAAAATGTGCAAACTAGCTAGATTCTGCTCTTCTCACTGTGTCTCAGAGGGGCTTTAAAACTAAGCATTTTTACTTGTCAAAGAGAATTCTCTTTGTCTCCATTTAGTGAATTGTAAGATGGAGATAATATCACACCATGTCTTGTAAGGGTGTTACAAAGCTTCATTAATGTTTGTTAAGCGTCACATAGCTTGGCAAGAAGAGGCTCAGGGGAAGGGCTATGCACTGGATATATTGTTGTCTGGATCCAGCAGTCAAGAACTAGAGGTGTCTGCTAATTCAGAAGGGAAGATCTAGTTCATAATTGTTAGGCTTACCAAATTTCCTCAGTCATTCTCTGCTTCAGTAAATTTTTTTCTCTGTAAATATTTTGTGGTTATGGTAGCAGAGGTAGCAACAGGTACAGTTTAAGGGTGCCTGATCTGTCCCATTATAAGAACCTGTTGGCGGCTCCTTATAACTTTGCCAGATTTAGCTGTTCAGGCTGAAGTTTTCCTTGCCTGGTGTCTGCCTCAGGCTGAATACTTCGGGGAAATTTCAGCAAAAGTGATTCAGCTGTTTCTCAGAATGAGGTTGGGGGAAACACGTTGTTTCACGCATGTTAAAAAGTTCTTATGACAGTTTTATTGAGAAGCTTTAGTGCCTCCATCATTTGGAGTAGGGACTTGAAATTTCCCAAGTGACAGGGATGTCCTTTTGCCATTCCCGTGAACACATGCCCAAAGTTAGCCAAGTTATGAGCCCCTGAAACATCTCAGCTTGCACATTTTCAGTAGATACTTTTTAGCGTTCAGCAGCTAAATTCTCCAAAGATTCCACCTACATCGAACATGCTCCAGCCCAGGTTGCAGGGGCTCAGCTGGAGTTTTCCTGCTTTGTTCCTCCCAAGAGTCAGGAGCTGGTGTGGCACCATGAACAGGAACTCAGAACAGGGAGGCTGTATAAGAATGCATGAGCATAAAGACAACAATTCAGGTTGTATAGACATGTTAATTCTGGCATTTCCTCATTTTTCAGTGCTATACTTTGCAATCTTAATATTTTCTTTATATAGTTTTTTGGAAGTAATATTATGAAGAGCCTGTACGTGCAGTCCTATAGACTCATAACTTCCAAGGAAGTCAGTGGGAGTTTTGAGTGCACAATAAACACAGATTCAAGCCCCAGGTACAGAAAGCAAAACTTCTCCTCTCTGTACATGTCATGTTCTCCATACTCTGTCAGCGCAAGATCCACTCATAGAGGAAGAGCAGAATATCAAAGTAGAGTGGATCTGAGAAGTGAATTTTACCCTTAGAGCCCAATCCTGCAGAAACTTATGTGCTTAACTTCAAGCATGTGAGTAATGCCATTGTCTTCAGTAGGATTGATCTTGGATCTTAATTTTAAAAATTTCCCAGTATACAGAACAGATATAGAAGAGGATTTCCATGATAATATAACATAATAATATTTCAAATAAATTAAGCAGTAATATTTGTAGGGAATGAGAAAAAAGCGAAATTTACCATGGAATCACAAGTTAGTACTCTGCTCTTCATTGTGTCAAAATTTATCTGGGTGAGAAAGCTGCTGTGTGGGAAGTGACAACAATCTAGCACAAAGAGCAGGACTAATTGAATAGCATACATATCTTTCCTACATTTTAACTCCTGCTTTGTGAGCGTTTTAAAATTGTGGTTTTACTCCAGTGTTTCCCCCTTTTTTGGCCGTTATCACCCCATGTTCATGTATCTGTATTTACTCTGTGAGAAACAACTGCATTGCAACATGTGCACCTGCTGGTAATGCTGGCATACCAGTGCATGACAGTGCCACAATGCCAGTATTATGTGGCGGCATTTTCTGATGTGTAGTATCGGGAACTGAGTGTCAAGACTCTTGGGTCTTATTCCTAGCTCTGCAAAAGACTTTCTGCATAACCTTGGGTGAGCCACTTCGCTGTTCTGTGTCTCAGTCTCCAGGTCTAAAATAGGGATGATACCACCTACCTCACAGGAGTGTTGCAAGACCTAATTCATTAATGCTTTTAAAATGCTATTACAGCATCAAGGTACGCGTGGAAAAAGTGATGATTATGAAGGTGAGTTTTGCAACATGATGAAGCCCAAAATTAATTTTGAACTGTCTAAGGGACCTGATCTTGAGAATAGCCTAGACCCTAGGCCAGAAGAGCTCATTATTGATCCAAATTGTCCTGTGAATATTTGGATAGCAGGTAATCCTGACCTAAAAGCAGGACCTGTTAGTATCAGTATTAGAGACAGGACCTTTTCAGTTGAGAGTATCAGTACAGGAGAGAAGCACTGGAGTCAAGGATGGACTTTAAGTATATATGTGTTTATTTATTTTGCTGAGGCTTCTAGAGCAATGGTTCTCAAACTAGGGGTGCCGCTCGATCGGGGAAAGCCCCTGGCGGGCCAGGCTGGTTTGTTTACCTGCCGCGTCCACAGGTTTGGCCGATCGCAGCTCCCAAGGGCTGCGGTTCGCCGCTCCAAACCAATGGGGGCTGCGGGAAGGGCGGCCAGCACATCCTCAGCCCGCGCTGCTTCCCACAGCCCCCATTGGCCTGGAGCGGCGAACCGCAGCCAGTGGGAGCCACGATCGGCCAAACCTGTGGAAGCGGCAGGTAAACAAACCAGCCTGGCCCACGAGGGGCTTTTTCCGAACAAGCGGCGCCCCTAGTTTGAGAACCACTGCTCTAGAGTACAGCTGAATCTTGGGAAAACAATAGATTTAGCTTTGTAACAATCAATGACTTTTTTATGGGTACCATCAATATCAGATGCTTATCATCACTGAGGCTGTGTCTACACTGAAGCTTCTGTGAAAATCTCCCACCAACGCTGTAACGCTAGGGCTTGCAACTGGCGAGCGTTCGTGTGTACCCATGAACAGCATTTTAACCACCATGCCGTCGAACTCTCTTCAGAGAGGGTGTAGGTGACTCAGTAATTGGCTGCTGATCTACTCTAGCTCTCCTGCTGCGGAACTGCACTGACACTGCAGCAACAATGGGAGATTTTCACCAAAACTCCACTGTAGATGAAGCTCAGGTTAACAGATCCGTATATTTCCGGAGGTTAGGGTTAGGGTAACACAGCATGTGTTATACAGCATGTTTCGTCAGTAGATCTCAAAGCTCCTTACAAAGGAGATCAGCATATTATTCCCATTTCATAAATGGGGAAATTGAGGCACAGAGTGGTGACATGACTTTCTCAAGATTACTCAGCAGGCCAGTGGCCAAGCAAGAAATACAACCCAGGTTTCCTGAGTCCCAGTCCACCACTAGGGCTGCCATGGTGTTTTAATACTTTGCTGTTCTTTGACCAGAAATGTCTTGGGTTATGTTGCTGTTATTTTGTGTTGATTCATTTTTAAATACTGAGATTTGGGGCCAAATATTCCCTTTTGCTTCTGGATGGGCCAGAGGCCCTTGTCTATTCCCCAGGGGTGTCCCTCATGGCCTGACAGAAGGATCAGGTGGAAATTCTATGAGTGGGCTTTCTTGTTCCTTATGTGAGAATAATCCACATAAGGGATGGTTTGGCCCTTGTGTAATGAACTGGACTGTCTTTGTGCGTGCCTCTCTCTCTGTGATCAGGTCACTCTGTAGTGGTTGATCCAACAGAAAGAATAAGTAAAGAAATCCCCATGTGGGTGATGCCAATTGGTCACCAGTTCATTGATATGAAAAATTGCAAAATCCAGATTGATTCAAAGAAAGAAAGATTTCCAATAAAAAAGTTGGCTAATAAGGTTTGGATTATAAGGGGAATCTTTAGGTCCACTAGGGCTCAGTGAGAGTGATGGAACCTTATAGTCTTATATTTCTTTCTTGGTTCAATGGATTTATATTCAATTCTGAGAGCCTGATTCTCTTCTAACGCTGAATAAACAGAGTTACATCAGTATAAAGCTACCATAGGTGTTGGGAGAACCAGGCTCCCAATATTACCTTTGCAGGGTTGTTTTTTGTTGGTTTGTTTGTTTTTCCCTTAAGTACACAGTAATTTTTCTTCTGATGGCTTTTCTATAACAGCCATCAGATGTCCCTTTTATAAAAGGTCATATCCTTCACCCACTGGTTGCAGCCCATCACTTGTGTTTGTCTCCTTTCACCTAGGTCAGTGGTTCTCAAACTAGGGGTGCCGCTTGTTTGGGGAAAGCCCCTGGCTGGCTGGTTTGTTTACCTGCCGCGTCCGCAGGTTCAGCAGATCACAGCTCCCAGTGGCCGCGGTTCACTGCTCCAGGCCAATGCCAGCGCGGGCCGAGGGATGTGCTGGCCGCCCTTCCGGCAGCCCCCATTGGTCTGGAGCGGCGAACCGCAACCAGTGGGAGCTGTGATTGACCGAACCTGCGGACGCAGCAGGTAAACAAACCAGCCCGCCAGGGGCTTTCCCTGAACAAGTGGCGCCCCTAATTTAAGAACCACTGGTCTAGGGGCTTTCAGGTTTTGCATGATAAAAACTTGTTTTCATGTCAGTGATAACAATTTGCTCCAGGCAAAATGCAAGTTACTATACAAGGCACAGATTGTGCCCTGTGGATTCGCACCTACGAGTGATCTTTTGTGTGGGGTCCTACCCATTTTCTTGAGTGGGAGCTATGGATTAGCTGTCTCTGAGGAACTGTGCCGCCCTTCCCCATACCTGTGGAGGGCATCCCATACGGCTGGGGATCCATGAGTGGGGAACTGGGATGGAGCAAGCAGGTGGCAGGAGATGGAAGGCAAAGGGCAGGACTGGGAGGAAAACACATCCTCCCTTGCACCCAGTCCTGTAGAGAATCTGCTCAGTATTAGGGTATTATTATTATTATCTATTTGCAACAGCGCTCATTGGTGGTAGGTGCTGTGCAAACACTTTAAGGATAGTTCATGCTCTGAGGAGCTCATGGTCTAAAGGGGAAGGGCAGTAGTGGATAGTGAAGTTGTATGACCTCTCCTCTGCAGAATGGAACCTCTCTTTAAGGGGGGTTCTAGGAACTGTGACTGGCAAATAGAGCCCATTTAACTTGGCTGCATGGGAGCCAGGCAGAGAAGGAGCCTGGAGAAAGTTGTGGGTCATTTTCAATCCCATTAGGAGATGGTCTCACAGACTTTGCCCCCAACCATGGACAGTCAGTTTCACACATGTTCCCTCAACTGCCTCTCAGTGCTACCCTAAAAGGATTGATGTGGTCAGCAATGCCTTCTGCACTGCCCTTCTAATGCTCCTTGTTGTAATTTATACCATGGAGCAAACTGGTTTTCCTTCCAGTCTGGAAGGCCAGTTCTCTGGGAAAACATTTCCATATTTCAGCACGCTTAGGAACTCTCCCACTGTAGTCTGTGGAGCTGGGGGAAAGGTAATTTTTTGCTGAAAGTCTAATTGAGCACAGCTGTATATAGATAGCGGAAGCTGCTTCTAGTTTTACCCTCAAGTTTAACAGTGCTTTGAAATGATTGTTAAGGGCACCTAGATCCTTGGGGTGCCTGCATAGAGGCTGTCTGTATTCATACATCTAAATAAGGAGTAGGAGGAGAGAAAACAGGGGCTGCCCATAAGGACTGCAGCTGCCAAGCACCAGTCAGAGCCATCAACAAGAGGGCATCAGAGGTGCTGCCAGTTGGACAGAATCTGCCAGTGGGAGAAGAACGTCCAGGGGAGACAGCAAGAAGGGAACCAGGCTGCTGGGTAGTACATCCAAAGTAGCAAATGGAAAGGATGCCTGGATAGAACGTCCAGGTGAGCAGGAGGAGACAACCAAGTTGCAGAACAGCATGAGCAGAGGGAAAAGAGGGATCAGTGAACACGCGCAGTGGGAGAGACGGAGGAGGGACCAGACGGCAGAGAAACGTATAGAGAGGAGAAAGGAGAGAAAGGAACAGAACAGATGGGAGCGGCAGATGGAATAAAGAGCAAAAGGCAGCCAGCGTGATCAATATTTTTCAAAAAAAGAGACTCTGCCACCCTTAATCATGTTGGGAAGTAATTTACCATTGACACTGAAAGCAAAGGGAGTAATTGCAGAGTAAAGGAGTGCTCAGTGTGAATAAAGGGTGGCAAAATCTGGCTCTTATTGCAATAAAGACAGAAAAATACATCAGTACTTTCCCCTGTAATCGTCACTGGGATATTGCGTAATTGTGAATGGAAGGGGAAGCTGTATGTGCAGCTGTGTGTGGGAGGGGAGTTAGACCATGGGAATGGGGCTGGATCCTCAGCTGGTGTAATTCAGCATAGTTCCAATGGAACAACAGTGATTTACACCAACTGAGGAGCTGGCCTTGTATCTATAATAAGATGTGCTCCACATTGTGAAAAAACTTTGATAACACCTGCTTTAGAGCTACACACTGACAACTGTTAAAGATTCGCTCAGCCTAAGTGTAGGCTTGGCCCTTTGTCCTTCAGTGACAAATATTGCATCCAGTGAAATCAATGGCAAATCTCCCACTGATTTTAAAGGGACCAGGATTTATCCTTTAGTTTCAAAAAGAAAAGGAGTACTTGTGGCACCTTAGAGACTAACCAATTTATTTGAGCATGAGCTTTCGTGAGCTACAGCTCACTTCATCGGATGCATACCATGGAAACTGCAGCAGACTTTATATATACACAGAGAATATGAAACAATACCTCCTCCCACCCCACTGTCCTGCTGATAATAGCGTATCTAAAGTGATCATCAGGTTGGGCCATTTCCAGCACAAATCCAGGTTTTCTGGATTTGTGCTGGAAATGGCCCAACCTGATGATCACTTTAGATAAGCTATTACCAGCAGGACAGTGGGGTGGGAGGAGGTATTGTTTCATACTCTCTGTGTATATATAAAGTCTGCTGCAGTTTCCACGGTATGCATCCGATGAAGTGAGCTGTAGATCACGAAAGCTCATGCTCAAATAAATTGGTTAGTCTCTAAGGTGCCACAAGTACTCCTTTTCTTTTTGCGAATACAGACTAACACGGCTGTTACTCTGAAACCTTTAGTTTCATTTATCGCGGAATTGTTGTCCTCTGTCAGCAGGTGGCGCTGCTATGCGTTCAGGATTTACAATCAAGCATTCAGAAGAAATAAAGGGACGTTGGCAGGATTAAAATAATACATTAAAAATCTTATTAATAAAATCTTCGGTTTTTGTTTGTTTTTTTAAATCATTTTTAATAATCTAATTTGACCTAGGGAGGTGGTGGAATCTCCTTCCTTAGATGTTTTTAAGGTCAGGCTTGACAAAGCCCTGGCTGGGATGATTTAGTTGGGGACTGGTCCTGCTCTGAGCAGGGGACTGGACTAGATGACCTCCTGAGGTCCCTTCCAACCCTGATATTCTATGATTCTATTGTCAGCATTAATATTCCTGGCTTGTTTTTTGTTCTGCTTTCAGCTTTTACAATTAAAATAGAGAGGTCAGTTTTATTTCTGGCTCTGATGCATTAGCACAATGCTGCAGTGTTGGAGTTGCAGTCATTGCCAGAGAATGTTTAAATCTAAACCCACATTTTTAATTGGAAGGAAACATATTCATGGCATTATTTCTACTGATCCTAGATTTCCCTTTGTTTTCACAAAACCAGTACTTTGGGCCTAAGCTGACCTGAGAATGTTCCTTTAGTAACTGTTTGGAATTGTTTTCAGTGTGTATAACAGTATTTATCTTACTTGTTGTGATACTGTGGATTTGCTACTTCTCATTTGTTTTTGCCACAAGACATGGTGGGGTAAGAGAGACATCTTGATGGATTTTTTTCCTGGGGAGAAAGTTATTGAAAATAATTAAAGTAAATCTTGGAGAAAACTCAATCTGAATGCCTGAATAAAATTAACCAGACACTTGGGACCCAGTTCTGCAAAGTTCTGAGCACCTCTTCCATTGATTCCAACCCCTATTAACACAATGGGAGTTGAGGGTACTTAACACAAGATTGTGCCCAGTGCCAATTTTCTAACCTGGTTGCTAAATTCGAGTGCTCCAATCCCCTGTTTTGGGTGCTCTGATGGATTCATGTACTTCACTTTAGGCTCTTATTCTTCAATGAGCTCTATGAGGATAGACCCCTGTGCCCACAAGGTGCTCCATTCACTTCAGTGGGGCTTTGTGCAGGTGCAGGGGTCTGCCCAAATGGAAAATTCAAGCACCCAGAGTTTGAAAACTGAGCTTCCAATCTATTGTGCTCAGATGGAGGTATGGCAAAGTTGGAGAGAAAGAGCTTCAGAACTAAGCAAATAAGAAAAAGCAAATAAAACACTATCTAGTGCAGCCAGTATAACATCTGTCTGCATAAGTGACACATTTATACTTTATGCAGGTCTGTATTTCCATGAGGTTTAACAGAAAATATTTTATACTTCAGTTTTAGTCCTAGACCAAGGAAAAAGTGGTTAACTGAATCAATAATGCTACATGACAGCTATCAAATTAGTAACTATTTGCTGCCGAGAGATAAGATTGGCTGAAGAACATGTTATGTATAAGGCCCCACCAAATTCATGGCCTTCAAAAACATGTCATAGACAGTGAAATCTGATCTCCCCCTTGAAATCTGGTGCCCAGCCGGGGGCTTCTACTCTGCACAGCGCTCCAGCTGCTAGTCCTGGCTGGGGTTGGGGAGAGACGGGACTTTCTCTTCTCCTGCAGGAACCACTCCCAGGGCAGGTCAGACCCACCTCTGGGAACCTCTCCTGGCTGCAGGAAGCTCTGTGGCTCCAGCTGTCAGTCCCCTGACCAGGGTGGGAGGCTGCGGATCTGGCTGTCTCCCACCCTGTGCAGGAAGGCCGCAGCTCCAGCTGTCACCCCCCCGGCAGGGGGAGGCCATGGCTTCAGCTGTTACCCCCCACAGCATGGGGAGCTGGCAGCTCCAGCTGTCACTCCCCTGGCATGGGGAGGCCATGGCTCCAGCTGTCACCTGCCGGCGCAGTGGGGCTGTGGCTCCAGCTGTCAGGCCCCCATTTGGGCGGGACACTGCCGGGAAAACCGGACATATGGTTACCCCCCCATACTCTCCGACCCTCACTTCTGTGCTGTTGCTGGCAGGGGTGCTGGCTTTAGAGTTGGGTGTCTGACCAGCAGCCTTCATGTCTGGCTGCCCAGCTCTGAAGGCCATGCTCCTGCCAGCAGCAGGGCAGATGTAAAGGTGGCAATCCCACAAACCCCTTACAATAGCCATGGGACCCCCCCAAGACTGACCACCTTTTGGGTCGGGACCCCCACGGTTACAAAGCTGTGAAATTTCAGATGTAAACATCTGAAAACATGAAATTGATTATTTTTAAAACTCCCTGGCTGTGAGATTGACCAGAATGGACCATGAATTTGGTAGGGACCTGGTTACATATTCTGAATATGTACTGTTTAGAGGTGAACAAAATAGAAAGATTTTAAATTTATAAATGTGATCATGCATTATGCTCTTTGGACAGTTTGTAAGCTGATTAATAGCACCAGGGGCCAAAACTGAAGTGGTCATATTAATAGCTTTATTGAAATAAGCTTGTTTCCAATGAGTTAACTACATCTGACTCATTTGCAGAAGAGTTGGGATGAAATAACAGGTTAATGTAAATCTGCTTATTCGGGGTCAGCTTCTGAATTTGTTCCATAAGCAGAACTGCCATTGGCATGAATGGATTCAATCATCACAGGGAGCCCGAAGCATGGGATGAGTGTAGAACATGTCCCTGAGCACCTATCTTTCAGTAGTGCCGTGCTTGCCTCTGAGAAAGTTTTAGCATCTCTGAAATCACCCAGCTAAGTGTGTGTTCCAGCTCATTTAAAGAATTTTTCATCATGTCTATCACATCTAAATGCTTCACTAGCATTTGTAAACAGCTCTGTTGTATAGTTTGCACTCCACTTTTGCCACTGAATTAAAGGTGAAATGTAATGCTCTATAAAAGAGAAATACAGGTTACTGCTTCAGCTCGCAAACTCATCCTACCCTGGCAGGGGGATGAACTAGATGTGCTAATAATTCTTTTCTCAGATCTTAGTTCAATTATCCATGCCTAAGTTCTCTCTCTTTTTATCAAGCCCAAGAAAATGGGTTTTGCTTTGAATTTTTCTGCAGAAGTGGCATAGAGCTTGGCTGCCTTGAAGCACTCTTGTGCTGGCTGAGCCTAGCACTGCCAGCACTCCCTGCCTTAATTTCCTTCCCCCAAGGTGGATCTCATCAGCACTCCAGTCATTGGACTGGGCTGGAGATGTGGCTTAGCCATCCAGCCACATCATCACAAACAACATCCCCTTCTGGGGTATCAAAAGTCCAGCTAAAAAGTTCCAACAAACAAAAAGTTTCTTCTGCCCTTCAGGGCTTCTCTTCAGCCTGCCTGCTGGGCTCCATTCCCAGCCCCTTTCTAGCTATGGGGTAGAGTACCCAGCCTCCTACAGACCCTTGCTTCGGTCCTTCCACAGGACCCAACCCCTGTGGTTCTAGTTTCCAGAGAGAGCTCACTCAGCCCTTTTATAAGTCCCAGGCATCCATTAAGTTATCACCTGACCCTCCTTAGTCTTCCGCCCCGCCTCCCCAAGTCTGAGAAGCAGTTAATTATGGCATAGGTGGGCCTTGCCCCATCTCCTCTTAAAAGGGGCCAATCACTCTGTGACAAGGAGTTGGAAGGATGGATCCTATTTCCCGAGCTGTGGGTTAGTAACAGCTCTGCTTCATGGTTCCAATAGCCTTTACTCCTTCTGGGCCCAATCTTCAGCTGGTGTCAATCAGTTCAGCTCCATTGAAATCAGTAGAGCTATGCTGATTTACAGCAGCAAAGGACATAGCCGCATGTGTATTTGTGGTTGTGGTGAGGAAGTTGTTCTGTCTAGATAGGCTTAGAACCACTAACCACATCCCATCTCCTCGTCTGCCCCGGAACTCAGCTCTGAGCTGCATGGATTGAGTTCCACTGGCTCATGGACTGCTCTGAACTAGCTCTCTGTGATCATGTCCCATCCTCACTTTGTGGCAATTACATTACAGTGGAGCCACACAAGACCTGCTGCCTCTTGGACACTATTCGCCTGCAGAAACAGGGGCAGGAGGGACAGGATATGGGCCTAACAGAATGTGAGCTTATACTTAAAATTAATAAATAGAGACACTTCATAGAAATGAGCTGACAATCAATTCCTCATTTACCTAATTGCCAAGACTGGAGTCCAGGGTTTGGTGTGTAATTCTTTGTGCAATGATGCTACACTGAAGCATCCGTAGATGATAAATAAGTTATCAGCTATTTAAGGAGAAAAAGAGTCCTGAACTCAGCTCTTGGAAATAAAAAGCCTTTCAACTCATCAATATACTATAACTCTGATCCTTGGTTGTAGCTCAGGAGTGATCACTCAGCTCAGGAAAAAGGGCACACACGTGGCTTTAAACCACAATTGCACTCGGCTGATCCTGAGGCTGTTTTTGCAGCAGTCTGGTCCCTCAGCCTAAATTAGAGCAGTCCTTGGGCTGCTCTGATTTGTTTCAGCTGCCAATAGCTCCAAGGGGCTATTCAGCTGGGGATCACCAGGGCACAGGGACATCCCAACCGCATTCCCTAATCAAGTCCTGTACCATGTCCACAGAGATACACCACCCAAGGGTCATCCTACACATGGATTAGCTCCAAGGTTTGGCTAGGTTGGGTTTACATCTACAGTGTGGCGTAAAACTGCCTCAATGCAGAGCAAAACTGACTCTGTATTTTTTATTTTTGAATTCACACATTTATATGGGAAGGTTTTTTATTTATTTATTGTGATTGCATTTACACAAACATTCAAGTCAAGCTTGCTATTCTAAATGTCTTAACCATTCAATAGCCGAGGGGTTGGGGAGAGGGAGGGAGGAAGACATTGTGCAAGTCCATGAGGGAATCAGGCAACTTTTGCCAATGGATACCAGCCAGCAAGTATATAATTATAAGCAGTGTCAGGATGAGCTCCTGACATCTGGTGGTGAGGTGTGGCAAGTTGTGGAAAAGAACTTCAGGGGCCGATCTCATTTGCATAGGCACACCCACCCCGCCTAGAATGAGGCCATAGCTGCCCAAATGGTCACTTTGGCTGCTGTGGAATCCCCAGTGTCTCTGTTATTGGGGCAGGAAGAATAAATTGTTATTACCCTGATTATGGGAACTGTGCTTGGAACTGTACTTGGCCTTTTGTTATGATTGAGGGACTCACCATCAACGAAGTAGCACTCACTAGGCAAGGGTCATGAGTTCCAAAACTCTGTGAATGGAGAGAGGTTGGGGACAAGTATTAATACTTGGTGGTATGGGCCCCTGGATGAGGGTTTTACATGCTACTTGCACTTCCTCCTCTCTCCACTGTGGAATATCAGAGCTAATTTTGATTCCATTAGGAGTCTAGTTACAGGCTGCTGAGCTCATTTTGGGCTAATGGTGCACCAGCACTGAGGCTCTTCTAGTATGAGCTGAACTGACTAAGAGCTGAAATCACTGAGTGTTGTGTTAAGTAGTGGGGGAGCCTGAAGATATATTGTGGAGACGTTTGCGGGGTGGTTGGAGTGCCTTGGGGACAGGCTGGTGGAGCAGTTCATGGGATGGCGGGAGCTGCTTGTGGGACGCGGAGCGAAGCAGTTCGTGGGGTGGCTGGTGGAGCAGAGCAGAGCGAAGTCCTACGGAGCTGTGGGGCGGTCAGCTTCAGATCATGTAAGGTGCCTTTTACCCCTGCCCCCATCTCCACCCAGGTTGGGAGGTAAAGCTCTGCAGATAAACTTTTGAACTCTGGGGCTGCCCTGACCAGGGACAGAGACTTTTGGGTCATTGGACTTTTGGGACTTTGGGTGATTTGGGGTTGCTGGACTCAAGAACCAAAGGGAAAGGACACGCCCCAATTTGGTTGGGGTGGGTTTTTTGCTCATGGGTTGTGTTATGAATCCTGTTGGTGGTGTTTCCCCAACATAATGCCACATTGTTTCTCTCTGTTATTAAAAGGCTTTTTGCTACACTCAGACTAGGTGCTTGCCAGAGGGGAAGTATTGCCTCTGGGAGGCACCCAGTGGGGGTGGTAAATATTTGTCCCAGGTCACTGGATGGGGGCTCAGCCAGTTTGCATTGTGTTATTGGAATGGATCCCCTAGATATTGAACCCGGCCCTTGTTGCTGCCAACTCTGACGGGCAGAAGGGTTACATAATCTACATCAGCGGTTCTCAAACTTTTGTACTGGTCACCCCTGTCACACAGCAAGCCTCTGTGTGCAACCCCCCTTATAAATTAAAAACACTTTTTTTTACATTTAACACTATTATAAATGCTGGAGGCAAATCAGGATTTGGGGGTGGATGCTGACAGCTTGCGACCCCCCATGTAATAACCTCGCGATGCCTTGAGGGGTCCTGACCCCCCAGTTTGAGAACCCGACCTACATCTTCTAACTGGTCACAGTGGGAAAAGGGAGAGTCATGAAGGTCCCACTTATAGCCATTTTGCTGCACATCTGATCACACTGCATCTGAAAAGGAGTACTTGTGGCACCTTAGAGACTAACCAATTTATTTGAGTATGAGCTTTCGTGAGTGAGCTGTAGCTCACTCACTATGAGCTATTACCAGCAGGAGAGTGAGTCTGTGGGTGTATGGGGGTGGGTTTTTGGAGGGGGGTGAGGGAGTGAGAGAACCTGGATTTGTGCAGGAAATGGCCTAACTTCATTATCATGCACATTGTGTAAAGAGTTGTCACTTTGGATGGGCTATCACCAGCAGGAGAGTGAATTTGTGTGGGGGGGTGGAGGGTGAGAAAACCTGGATTTGTGCTGGAAATGGCCTAACCTGATGCTCACTTTAGATAAGCTATTACCAGCAGGACAGTGGGGTGGGAGGAGGTATTGTTTCATATTCTCTGTGTATATATAAAGTCTGCTGCAGTTTCCACGGTATGCATCTGATGAAGTGAGCTGTAGCTCACGAAAGCTCATGCTCAAATAAATTGGTTAGTCTCTAAGGTGCCACAAGGACTCCTTTTCTTTTTGAGATTCTTTAAAGGAATTGTCCAGACAATTTGTCTTGAACTAAAACAGTAGATTGGTGGATTAGACACATCTTTAAACAGGGGTAAATATTGCACTTCTTGAACCTTAAGGAGCAGCGTCTGCAAGGTGACTTGTCAGTGTTGGACAGGACCTGCAACCAGGTTATGATGTAGTAGATATAGATCTTAAAAAAGCATTTCAGTTCACCTTAGGACTAGATTCTGCTGCAGATTTTGTACACAGAACATTTATTTCAATGTATTATGTGTGCACGGGGACTACACGATAGTACTTTTGCGGTACATTAAAGAATGATATCTAAGGCCCTATTTGAATTGCGGGATGATTGTCAATTGTGGCTAAGTTGCGAACAAGACATGGAAAATTGTGGAAAACTAATAATGGACCTTTATTAATTGTGCTAATTTGAAAAGGCCAGGGAAGACCTATTTGTTTAAGAAAAATTTGCTGGAACAATATAAACACTCAAGCATTAAGTTTTGCTTGCTAATTTTTTTGATAACCAGATATTTTGCTGCAACTATTTTACAGTCATTAAAGCACGGGGCTGACAGCGAGTGCATTGCAGTGTGCGGGGCTGACAGCCTGAGCCCCAGCCGCTATCAGCTCAGATAAATGGGGTTCTACTGTACTAATGGGGAAAAAGTGTGTGTTGCAAACCTCAAAATGTATGCAAAATTGTGGACTGTGCAAAGTACGCTAATTAAAATCAAAATGGCAGTGGAAGCCTAATATTGCAGGATCTGCAATTTCCACAATATCGCAAATTAAGTAGGGCCTTAATTATATCCTAATTCACTGAGGACCATTAAATATCCACACTGCCTGTAAGGTAAATCAGATCATATCCCAGCAGAAAACTTTGCTTTAAATTTGCAAATTATTCACTATATTATGATTTTCTCTATTAATATTATTATAATAATCAAGTTTTTTATCAGTCTATATGACTGAAATATGAGATCACATTTCCTGTATTGTAGCAGTCAGCAGCAGACAGCTACAGTCATCTGTGAGTTCCAGCTCCCATTCTAATTGCTTTTTTCAGCTGCTCACAAGTTTCTGAAACAAATTAATTTTTGAATGAAATTTCCCACAGTCTCAGCCCAAACATAAATCATTTATTTTATTGCATTTTAATTTTTTTGAAAGCATTAGCCATTTGTAGTTATTCTATTAAAAAACAGCTGTTTTTAGGCCTGGATCCAACTCCCATTGACTTCAGTGGGTTTTGGATCAGGCCCTAAGAATATTTTGGTGACAGCCAGACACATTAAGGCCCTGATTCGGCAGTTAAGCATGTACTTAACTATGCACATGAATAGTCCCATTGCCTTTAATGAGGTCAATGGAACGACTTACATATGTAAAGTTAAGTACATGCTTAAGTGTTTGCAATATCAGGGCCTAACACTGCTTTGGCTGCCTATATGTTTGCCCATAACAGGGAGGAATGGAGTCTTTCATGTAGATCTAGAATTTCCCCCGATAGTTGTAACTTCTCTTCTTATTAAATCCAAAATGTACCGGAAATCTAAAAACCGCTGATTTATCAAACATTGATGATAAAAAGGAAAAGGAACCAGCAGAAAATGAAGTCATTAAATCCTGAAAAAAACAGTATTACCCATCAAGCTGATGCACAGTGAAAGCATATCTAGCTTACCTTTAACAGGTGATTTTGAGCTATCTGTTCAGGAAATTCTTTTTCATCCCCATAGATGATGAGGAATGTCACCAAGGATCAGAAAATCTGTATTCAAGGCAAAAAGGCATCTCTGGTTACAGTTACAGGACTTGGTGACAAGAAGAAAAGAAAAGAAATGAAATAGGTTTTTTAAATGAAAAGTAATCCAATGAAAATGTTCATCTGATTTGGAAATGAAGTGGAATTTATTCCATGTTTTAAGGCCCCAATCCAGCCAAGATTTATGCACTTGCTTAATTTTGCCCATGTTAAGCCTCAGGTGAGCAAAATTAAGCACGTGTGTAAATCTCTGCGGGAGCGGGGGCAAACTGATCAAAATAATCTCCGGTAAGAGGTTAAAAATAAGCATATTTAGGGTCCCCTATTTGCAAACACTTAAGCACATGTTTAACTTTAAACATTAGTCCCATGAGTTCAGTGGAGCTACTCGTGTGCTTATAGTGAAGCACATGTATGTTTGCAGAATCAGGGCCTAAATACACTCTCTGTTTTAACTGACATTTGGATATTTAGGACCTGATCCTAAACCCACTAACGTCAGTATCGCCACTGATTTTAATGGGTGTTGTATTGAGTTCTTGGGCTGGGATTATTAAAGAATTCTAAGGGATTTAGGTACACAGTTCCCTTCAGGTTCCTTTGAAACCTGCAGCCTTACAGTCCTGTCCACGGTGTATCAAACAGCAGGGAGCGCTCAACAGTCTCTTTAGCCATGGGATTAGAATGGCTGGTAAATTCTTGTTCTTTTTTAAAGAAATCTGAATGTTTGTTATACTTTAAAAATACACAGAAAAACCCCACCTCAGGAAAAGGAGTCTAGTTTTTAATAGAAGCCATTGCATGTATCATGCAGTTCCCCAATGCTTTTATTTTTTGCCAAGATGGGTTTTAAAAATTAAATTTGCCACATTCACTTGTAGCATAAACTAGAAATAACAGAAACAAGGGAGAAATAAACTGAAATGTATGGAAACAAAGTGAAAACAAACAGGATTTGTGTAAAAATAAATCACGATTGAAGTTGTATAATCAATACAGATAATAATAAATATCACTGAAGTGTACATAGCCATGTGACTAAAACTAAGAAGCTTTTATGATTTTTTTTGTGTACTGCACCTTTAAATGTAGAGTTGTTTTGTTGCTTGCTGCAGGAGCAGTTATGAGTCAATGGCCATGTAATATTTCAGGTCTGATGCAAAATGTTACACTGGGAATCTCTCTCTCTCTCTCTCTCATAGAGACTTTGAAGTAAAAAATTATGCAATTTACATCAATATCTGAGGATCTAGCCCTTTTATGTTCTGGTCTTTATGTTGATGGAACTACCTTTGGGGTAAGATGTTGATAATCTGGAGTAAGGGTATTGGAATCTGACCCTTAGAGATAGGTTTAGGGTACAGAGTTCAAATCCAGATCCAATCTGGGATCCATCCCAAAGCTGGAGGATATTCATATCTGAGGTTTTGGTTCAGCCATAGTAAGGACCAGGTGTGAAGTTCACACTGAAATCCAAACTTCCCTCAAATGTGGCAGTGTCCAGATCAGGACATTTAGTTTGGGCCAATCTCTAAGATCAGTCTGTTAAATATTTACATGAACCGCTGTGTGAGACTGTGAAAGGAAGTAACTGGTTCCACCACCGGCATGGATTTTTTTGAATGCAGCTGCATTCTTTCCAGACAGCAATTGTTTAACCTGACAGTATGCAGTATACAGTAGTGGCATTACGCATTCATGAATAGCTGAGATAGATATGTGAATAAAGGGATTATTATATTCCACAACATGAATAAAAAAATCACAGCCCTGAAAAAGTGACAAAGGCACTACATGTCCTTTCATATTAGTTCTTTCCTTGCCACTTGATTCTTCACCAGCACTAGAAAGATGGTTGAAGAGAGAATTGCTGTTCTTTGTGGATTTTAAAAAACAGCTTAAAGATAGTTGATAATGAGAAGATCTTGCAAAACACAGAGAGATTGATGTGCGGCTGCTAGAACAGTGAGGACGGTAATGTTTGTTGTTGGGAAATCAAGATATTCAAGTGGGACAGAGCATTTGGGACCCTTGGGAAAGGAGAATGATGCAAGATAATGTGCCAGCAAGTATCTAAAAGAACAGCAAAGGAACTTGTGACTTGTTAACACTTAAGAGTATAATCTTGAAACCCCAGACATCAAACTTTGTTATAAGAATGAAGTGTGTAAGTGTGTTTTAGCTAGAGTCCAACTGATTCCCCGCAGAACAATGCACTTTGTCAACAAACATTCTATACCTCTAGAAAACCCAAAAGTTAAGCCTAGAAATCAGCATATCAGGGAACTATCTACATTTCTACTGCTATAATCCACTCTCATTCACTATTACCCCACCAGACTTATACTAACCACCCAACCTATTGGTGGAAGACTGTATCTTTGAGTGGTGTAACAGCAAAGTGTATGAATTTGAACTTGTCAATGGAATATCAAAACCGTTAACTAGGAGCAGTGTGAGAACCTAAATTGGAACATAAGAGCATAGGAATTTTCAGGATAGGAAAATAGAAGCCATCCATTCAATCCAATTGCAACTGTCTGTTTTTCTGACTGATCTTAAATCCACTTTTTATTTTATTGCTATGTCTCTCAATCCCCTTTTTTGCAACTTCATTTATGTTCTTTGCTTCAGTTACCTTCCCAGGTAGTTTATTCCATATGCTTAGTACACTTTGAGTGAAATAGTTCTGCCTGAATTCATTACTTATTCCTAATATTTAGTAGAACCCCCTCACCAATATGAACAGTTTACATCTTAGGAGGAAGCATAGTCTAGTGGAGTGAGCATGAAGGAGGAATCAAGATCTTCCAAGTATTAATTCTTGCTCTGCCACTGAGATACTGAATCACCCTTGGAAAGTTATTTAGGCCCCATCTTTACTCAAAATTAGAGCTGGTTGAAATTTTTTCAATTAAAAGTTTTTAATAAAAAATGAAGTTTAACAGAAAACAAGACATTTTGTGGAAAAATAATTTTGGATGAAAATATTCAAGCTTTCATTGCAAAAGCTAAAAACTATTTTTTTTTAGTTTAAAACCAAAAATTTTTCAGTTGCCAAAAACACAGAATCCCACTGGTACCAGCTGGCAAAGGCTTTACTGTTCCAAAACAGTAACTCCTAAGAGTCCTGACAAACTCACTACACCTAGCACACAGCTTTCATAGTAGAATGCAATGTAAGGTCCCTAATAAAAGCTTATGTCAGAGTGATCCTCATAATCATTGCACAATATATGTTGGGATGATATTTAAGGGGCTGTGTATATGCACTGAAAATATGCTTTAAAGTCTGTTGCCGACTGAAGAGAAATACACATTTCTTCCAGAAAGGAGTTGGGACGTATATTCACTTGTCTATCTCAGTTTACAATTAAGTTAAGCATTGTAAGCCAACACAATGGGAGCCCAATTTACATATGAAGTCAAAGGGGGATGGGAAGGCACCAGAGACTAAACCACAGAGGGTTGTCCTGTCTTTGGGGACAAAAAATGAACTTTGAAGACCATAGGAACTGCCATACGTGGTCAGACCAATGGTCCATCTACCCAGTATTCTATCTCCGACAGTGGCTGGTACCAGAACTTCAGGTGGAGTGTACAGAACAGGGCAGTTGGAGTGATCCATCACTGTCTTCCCCTCTTGGCTTCTGGCAGCCAGAGGTTAAGCTTTGCCCTATGACCATCTCAGCTAATAGCCATTGTTGGACCTACCCTTCATGAATTTATCTAGCTCTTTTTTGAACCCAGTTGCATTTCAGCCATCACAATATCCCATGGTAATGAGTTCTACAGATTAGTTATATGAAAAAATACTTCCTCTTGTTGTATTAAATCTTCTGCCTTTTTATGGCATTGGGTGACCCTTGATTTTTGTATTGTGGGAATTAGTAAATAATACTTCTTTATTCACTTTTTCTACACCATTCATGAATTTATAGACCTCTGTCATATCCCCCCTTCATTGTCTCTTTTCTAAGCTCAACAGCCCTAATCTTTTCATTCTCTCCTCCTGTGGAAGGCATTCCATAGAATCATAGAATCATAGAATATCAGGGTTGGAAGGGACCACAGGAGGTCATCTAGTCCAACCCCCTGCTCAAAGCAGGACCAATCCCCAATTAAATCATCCCAGCCAGGGCTTTGTCAAGCCTGACCTTAAAAACTTCTAAGGAAGGAGATTCTACCACCTCCCTAGGTAATGCATTCCAGTGTTTCACCACCCTCCTAGTGAAAAAGTTTTTCCTAATATCCAACCTAAACCTCCCCCACTGCAACTTGAGACCATTACTCCTTGTCCTGTCCTCTTCTACCACTGAGAATAGTCTAGAACCATCCTCTCTGGAACCACCTCTCAGGTAGTTGAAAGCAGCTATCAAATCCCCCCTCATTCTTCTCTTCTGCAGGCTAAACAATCCCAGTTCCCTCAGCCTCTCCTCATAAGTCATGTGTTCCAGACCCCTAATCATTTTTGTTGCCCTTCGCTGGACTCTCTCCAATTTATCCACATCCTTCTTGTAGTGTGGGGCCCAAAACTGGACACAGTACTCCAGATGAGGCCTCACCAATGTCGAATAGAGGGGAATGATCACGTCCCTTGATCTGCTCGCTATGCCCCTACTTATACATCCCAAAATGCCATTGGCCTTCTTGGCAACAAAGGCACACTGCTGACTCATATCCAGCTTCTCGTCCACTGTCACCCCCAGGTCCCTTTCCGCAGAACTGCTGCCTAGCCATTCGGTCCCTAGTCTGTAGCTGTGCATTGGGTTCTTCCGTCCTAAGTGCAGGACCCTGCACTTATCCTTATTGAACCTCATCAGATTTCTTTTGGCCCAATCCTCCAATTTGTCTAGGTCCCTCTGTATCCTATCCCTGCCCTCCAGCGTATCTACCACTCCTCCCAGTTTAGTATCATCCGCAAATTTGCTGAGAGTGCAATCCACACCATCCTCCAGATCATTTATGAAGATATTGAACAAAGCCGGCCCCAGGACTGACCCCTGGGGCACTCCACTTGACACCGGCTGCCAACTAGACATGGAGCCATTGATCACTACCCGTTGAGCGCGACAATCTAGCCAACTTTCTACCCACCTTATAGTGCATTCATCCAGCCCATACTTCTTTAATTTGCTGACAAGAATACTGTGGGACACCGTGTCAAAAGCTCTGCTAAAGTCAAGAAACAATACATCCACTGCTTTCCCTTCACCCACAGAACCAGTAATCTCATCATAGAAGGCGATTAGATTAGTCAGGCATGACCTTCCCTTGGTGAATCCATGCTGACTGTTCCTGATCACTTTCCTCTCATGTAAGTGCTTCAGGATTGATTCTTTGAGGACCTTCTCCATGATTTTTCCAGGGACTGAAGTGAGGCTCACTGGCCTGTAGTTCCCAGGATCCTCCTTCTTCCCTTTTTTAAAGATTGGCACTACATTAGCCTTTTTCCAGTCATCTGGGACTTCCCCCGTTCGCCACGAGTTTTCAAAGATAATGGCCAATGGCTCTGCAATCACAGCCGCCAATTCCTTTAGCACTCTTGGATGCAACTCGTCCGGCCCCATGGACTTGTGCACGTCCAGCTTTTCTAAATAGTCCCTAACCACCTCTATCTCCACAGAGGGCTGGCCATCTATGCCCCATGTTGTGATGCCCAGTGCAGCAGTCTGGGAGCTGACCTTGTTCGTGAAGACAGAGGCAAAAAAAGCATTGAGTACATTAGCTTTTTCCACATCCTCTGTCACTAGATTGCCTCCCTCATTCATTAAGGGGCCCACACTTTCCTTGGCTTTCTTCTTGTTGCCAACATACCTGAAGAAACCCTTCTTGTTACTCTTGACATCTCTTGCTAGCTGCAGCTCCAGGTGCGATTTGGCCCTCCTGATTTCATTCCTACATGCCCGAGCAATATTTTTATACTCTTCCCTGGTCATATGTCCAACCTTCCACTTCTTGTAAGCTTCTTTTTTATGTTTAAGATCTGCTAGGATTTCACCGTTAAGCCAAGCTGGTCGCCTGCCATATTTACTATTCTTTCGACTCATCGGGATGGTTTGTCCCTGTAACCTCAACAGGGATTCCTTGAAATACAGCCAGCTCTCCTGGACTCCTTTCCCCTTCATGTTAGTCCCCCAGGGGATCCTACCCATCCGTTCCCTGAGGGAGTCGAAGTCTGCTTTCCTGAAGTCCAGGGTCTGTATCCTGCTGCTTACCTTTCTTCCCTGTGTCAGGATCCTGAACTCAACCAACTCATGGTCACTGCCTCCCAGATTCCCATCCACTTTTGCTTCCCCCACTAATTCTTCCCGGTTTGTGAGCAGCAGGTCAAGAAAAGCTCCCCCCCAGTTGGCTCCTCTAGCACTTGCACCAGGAAATTGTCCCCTATGCTTTCCAAAAACTTCCTGGATTGTCTATGCACCGCTGTATTGCTCTCCCAGCAGATATCAGGAAAATTAAAGTCACCCATGAGAACCAGGGCGTGTGATCTAGTAGCTTCTGCGAGTTGCCAGAAGAAAGCCTCATCCACCTCATCCCCCTGGTCCAGTGGTCTAGAGCAGACTCCCACCACTACATCACTCTTGTTGCTCACACTTCTAAACTTAATCCAGAGACACTCAGGTTTTTCTGCAGTATCGTACCGGAGCTCTGAGCAGTCATACTGCTCCCTTACATACAGTGCTACTCCCCCACCTTTTCTGCCCTGCTTGTCCTTCCTGAACAGTTTATAACCATCCATGACAGTACTCCAGTCATGTGAGTTATCCCACCAAGTCTCTGTTATTCCAATCATGTCATAATTCCTTGACATCACCAGGACCACCAGTTCTCCCTGTTTGTTTCCAAGGCTTTGTGCATTCGTATATAAGCACTTGAGATAACCTGCTGATCACCCCTCATTCTCAGTATGAGGCAGGAGCCCTCCCCTCACAGACGTTCCTGCCTGTGCTTCCTCCTGGTATCCCGCTTTCCCACTTACCTCAGGGCTTTGGTCTCCTTCCCTCGGTGAACCTAGTTTAAAGCCCTCCTCACTAGGTTAGCCATATTCTTCATCATCTTTGTTGCCCTTCTCTGAACTCTTTTTTCAGTTACACTATATCCTTTTTTGAGATGGGGTGTCCAGAACTGGACACAGTATGCAAAGTGTGGGTGCACTGTGGATTTATATAGTGGCATTATGATATTTTCTGTCTTATTTTTGATCTTTTTCCAAATAGTTCCTAACATTCTGTTAGCCTTTTTGATCGCTGCTGCGCATTGACTTGAAGTTTCCAGAGAACCGTCCAAGGTGACTCCAAGATCTCTTTCTTGAGTGGTTATATATAATGATGGGTTCTAAATTAGGTATGTGTAGTTGGTATTACTTTGCAATTATAATGTTGAATTTCATCTGCCAGTTTGTGGCCCAGTCACCCAGTATTGTGAGATCCTTCAGAGTCAATTTTAAACTTAATTATCTTGAATAATTTTGCATCATCTGCAAATTTTGCCATTTCACTGTTCATTCCCTTTTCCAGATCATTAAGTAATATGTTGAACAGCACAGGTCCCAGTATAGAACCTTGGGAGACTCCACTGTTTATCTCTTTCCTTTCTGAAAACTGACCATTTATTCCTACCCTTTGTTTCCTATCTTTTAACCAGTTATTGATCCATGAGAGGAACTTCCCTTTTATCCCATGTCCTTACTTTGCTGAAGTAAGCGACCTTGTCAAAGGCTTTTTGAAAATCCAAATACACTATATTCACTGGATCATCCTTATCCACATGCTTCTTGACACCCACAAAGAATTCTAATAGATTGGTGAGGCATAACTTCCCTTTACAAAAGTTGTAATGACTTTTCCCCAACAAATCGTGTTTATCTGTGTTTAATCATTCTGTTTACTATAGTTTTGACCAATTTTCATGGTATTCCGTGAAGTTAGTTTCACTGGCCTATGATTGCCAGGATCTCCTCTGAAGCCTTTTTAAAAATCAGTGTTACATTAGCTAGCCTCCAGTCGTCTGATACAGAGGTTTGTTTCAGAGTTATGGTTATATACTCCAGTTAGTAGTTCTTCAATTTCATATCTGAGTTTCTTCAGAATTCTTGGGTGAATTCCATCTGGTCCTGGTAACTTATTACTGTTTAATTGATCATTTGTTCCAAAACCTCTTCTACTGACATTTCAGCGTGGGACAGTAGTTCAGATTTATCACCCAAAAGGTTAGCTCTTATGTGGGGATCTCCCCACATTCTCTGCAGTGAAGACCAATGCAAAGAATTAATTTACCTTCTCTGCAATGGTCTTGTCTTCGTTGAGTGGTCCTTTAATACCACGGTCATTTAATGGCTCCATTGCTGGTTTGGCAGATGTCCTGCTTCTGATGTTCTTAAAAAATAATCTTCTTGTTTGTTTTTGCATCCTTAGCAAATTTTTTCTTGGCCTGTCTTATTACACTTAACTGCCAGAGTTTGTGCACCTTCCTATTAGCCTCATTAAGATTTGACTTTAAATTTTAAAGGATGCCTTTTTGCCTCTACCGGCCTCCCTGACTCTACTATTTAGCCAAGGTGGCATTCTTCTCTGATTTGGCATACACCTTTTGTGTGAGCCTCTATTATGGTGTTTTTAGATAGTCCTCATGCTGCTTGCAGGCATTTAACTCTTGCGACAGGTCCTTTTAATTTCCATCTAACAAGCATCCTCATTTTTGTGTAGTTCTCCTTTTTAAAGTTAAATGTTACTGTGATGGCTTTTTTATATTCCTCCCCCTTCAAGGATGTTTAATTTAATTACATTATGGTCACTATTACTGAATGGTTCAGCTATAATCATCTCTTGCACCAGATCCTGTGCTCCACTTAGGACTAAATCAGGAATTGTCTCTACTCTTGTGCGTTCCATAAAAAGCAGTCATTTGTGGTGTCTAGAAATTTTATCTCTGCATCCCTTCCTGAGGTGACATGTACCCAGTCAATATGGGGATAGTTGAAATCCCCCATTATTACTGAGGGTTTTTTGTAGCCTCTCTAATCTCCCTGAGCATTTCACAATCTCCATCACCATTCTCGTCAGGTGGTCAATAGTATATACCTACTACTATACTCTTATTATTCAAGCATGGAATTTCTGTCCATAGCGATTCCATGGTACAGTTTGTTTCATGTAAGATTTTTACCTTATTTGAGTCTATGCTTTTTTCACATATAATGCCACTCCCACACCAGGGCAAACTGCTCTGTCATTTCTATATATTTTGTACCCTTGTGTTACTCTGTCCCATTGATTATCCTCTTTCCACCAAGCTTCCATGTTGCCTATTATATCAATACCCTCATTTAATACCGGGCGCTCTAGTTCACCCATCTTTGTATTTAGACTTCCAGCATTTGTATATAAGCACTGGTACATTTTGTCAGTATTCAGTTGCTTGCCTCCATGTATTGTATTTAAATGGGACTCACTCTATGTCACTTAACCGTTCTTCGCTAGCTTCTACTTTACCAACTTCTTTCCTATCCTTCATACTAGGATATAGAGATCCCCCTTTACTAATTCATCCCTTAGGGATGTCTCAGCCCAAACCATGTGGTTCTCCACACCTGTCAGCTTCCCCCTAGTCCTTAGTTTAAAAAAACCCTCTACAGTCTTTTTAATTTTATATGCCAGCAATCGGGTTCCATTTTGGTTTAGATGGAGCCTATCCCTTCTGTATAGGGCACTTCTTCCCCAAAAGGTTCCCCAGTTTCTAATAAACTTAAATCCCTGGTCTCTACAGCATCATCTCATCCACGCATTGAGACCTTGCAGTTCTGCCTGTCTTACTGGCCCTGCACATGGTACTAGAACCATTTCAGAGAATGCTATCAAGGAAGTTCTAGACTTTAATCTCTTACTTAGCAGCCTAAATGTGGTCTCCAGGACCTCTTTCCTACTTTTCTTTGTGTCACTGGTGCTTACTTGTACCGTGATCAATGCTCCTCCCCAGCACTACCTATAGGGCTATCTAGACGTCTTGTGAGAGCTGCCTCGTCGCACCCAGCAGGCAATTCATCGTATGGTTCTCTAGATCATAACAAACCAACTATCTATATTTCTAATAATTGAATCCCTCAGCTACTATTGCCTGTCTCTTCCTAATAACTGGTCTCCCTGTTCCAGGAGGGATATCCTCAATGCAAGAGATCATGACATCATCTGGAAGGTTGGTCCCAACTGTGGGATCGTTTCCCTCCGCTCCAGCTCGATACTCTCCTGCCCCGAGACTTTCATCCTCCTTAACAGAACAGGGAATATAAAGACATTTTGTTATCCATTTACTGAGAAAAATCCATGGTGGAAGGGCGTGCTTCATGAAGGCTTGGATCCTGTTTTGTCTGAAACTAGCTAGCTCTGCAAAAGACTGAAAAACCTACTTTATTATAAAGGAAAGGTAACCATTGATAAGCATAGACCCAGGTTTGCATTTTATGATTTTGTTTTATACATAACCATTTTGTTTCTAATTATCCTTACTCACTATCTCTTGAATCTTAATCTTTGATAATAAACTTATGATTGTTTTCTCTGACAATATATCTTAGTGCTGTGATGTTATAGAGGAGTTGATCTTTGTTGACTTAAACAAGTTAGCGTATACACTGTCCCCTTGGGGATAGCAAACAAGGTAAGATCTGTGAGTGTCCAGATGTTAAGGGCTGGGCACTGCAGGGAGCACTCCAAGGACTCGGAGCCAAGGGGTGGTGTGTTGGTATATGCCTATCACTAGCCTGTGCAGAGAGAGGCCTGGAAGGCAGTGCTTGTGTGGCCAGAGGCTGTTGATTTCAGGGAGCTGAGCTACAGCAGGCAAAGACAAGTCCGCTTCATGGTAAGGGTGCCTTGGGTACCTCTGGGGAGCAACATGGTGACATAATCTCAATAGGGTCTCCTGCAGGTCTTTAGTATGTTTTTATAACATGATTATTATAATGGCCCTGTGTGAAGAGACAAGACTAAATTGTGCCGTAAGATGGTCCAGCCACAAACATGTTACAACACAGTGCTCCAACAATCTATAGTGGTGTAGCCTCTCTGTGCCTCAGTTTCTCCCTCTTTGAGATGAGGATACTAATACTCTTCACTCTACCCCAGTGACTGGAGCACATGCTCCTGCTCCTCCCCCGTGCTGGGAGTCTCTTCTGGGACCTGAGGTGACTGGAAGGTGGAGAAAAGAGAACTGTTCCTATCTACTCCCCAGCAGTTGGCCTGATCTCATGGGCCGTGGTGGCCACTCCAGCCTCTCCTTTGGGTCCCGCTCTTGCCTCCACCCTCTCGTGCTCATATGCAGGGATGGAAACATAGCCGGGTTCCTCCCTCGCCTCCGTGAGATATTGAAGGGGTGAAAAACATTGAGGGCAGCAACATACATCAGCCCTTCCAGTATCTCCATTGTGGGGGTGTCTGCTGCCCCAGCTGCACGAGTTGCTTCAGAGGAAGGGATAAGAGCCACACAGTAGGCAGGTGTGGAGTAAATTGCCCCCACCACTAGGCCTCATCCTCATTGAGGTTGACCTAAGCTCTCGAGCATGTGGTTTAACATCCCTTCAACAACATTTGAGTTATTATGGTAAATTCTTGATATCCATATAAATGTGCAGTCCCCTTTTTGTTAACACTTCCAACAGCAAGGGCCTGGTTCAACTTAAGTCAATGGGAGTCTTTCTGTTTTCTTTAATGGACATTGGTAGCGAACAACTACCTTATTATTATTGGTATGCGGTAGCACCCAGAGCCCCAGACCTGGACCTGGACCCTGTTGTGGTAGGTGCTGTACAAACACAGAACAAAAAGACTGTCCCTGCTCCAAATTTACAATCTAAGGATAAGAAAAGACAGTAAGTGGATACAGACAGACAGGGGAACACAAGGAAACAGCAAGGCAATATTGGTCAGCAGGCGAGGCTGTGGTCTCAGCAAACCAGCAGCTTAACCATTGTCAATTCTTTTGTGAGCTTCTGCACTCCGCATGTTTCAAGCTGTCTGTATTACTTATGAAATTAAACATTTTTAGATTTTTCAGCCCTTTGGACCAAATTGCCTTATTTACACGAATAATGCCACTGAAGGCAATGGGAATACTCACATGAGTTAGGACAGCAGGATTGGACTCCTGATCTTGATTTTTTCCCTTATCTTCTAGGTCCTACAGCTTATGAATATTAATTAAAATTTGTATTTGTTGAGTGAACTCTTCATTGACTTTCTAGCTGCTGTTTACTTTGCCTTTTGTTTGTCTTTTGGATTTGCACACTGGCAGTAGGAGTTTTATTGGCTTCCTCTTCCTGAGGCAGTCGGGGGAGGAGGGGGAAGACATACTGTACACATGTAGAGTGGGTGGAGGCAGACATTCACCGTAGTGCACAATTTCCAGTTTTCTGGGGGAGCACTACTTGTAGTCATGTCTGGCAGGTTTCGTGTCTTCCCTATCAGGTCTTTTGCTAACACATCACTAGATCTCCTAGGGTCAGGGTTAGGGTTAGGGTTAGATCTCCTAAAAGCACACCTGTTATGTGAGTGATCAGATTGCATGTAATTACATATGTAGTGTGAGAGATTATGGGCTAGATTTTCAGACCATGGCCTCCAATTTCTATTGGTGTCATTTTGCACCTTCTGTTTGTTATCTACAGTTTAATAGATTTTAAGGTCAGAGGGGACCATTCTGATTATCTAGATTTCCTGTATAACACAGACCAAAGAACCTGACAGTAATTTCAGCAACAAGCCAGAACTTCTGTTTGAGATATAGCATAGCTTTTAGAAATATATTTTGTCCTGATATAAAGATTTCAAGTAATGGAGAATCCATCATGTCCCTAGGTAAATGGTTCCAATAGTTAATTACCCTCACTGTTAAAAATCTGTGCCTTATTTCTAGTCTGCATTTATCTAGCTTCATCTTCCAACTGCTGGATAGCATGCTTTTTCCTGCTAGATTAAAGACCTGTCTATTATCAGAAATCTCTTCCCCATGTAGGTGCTTGGAGATCCCCCCCTTAACCTTCTGTTGGAAAAACTGAATGATTGAACTTCTTAAATCTCTCACTATATGTCACGTTTTCCAGACCAGTTTAGGTAATTTAGATGTTTAGTTTCCTGATTTACAGGCATAATCAGGGACTTAGATGTCTATATGCAGGCTCAAATTGCATATTTACAGCCTCCTAAAAAGAGGCCTGGTTAAGGCTGGGCTGGAAATTTGTCCCTATGACTATCCCATGGAAAGGGTGGAAATGTACAAACCGTGTATAGACACTCATGGTGGCTGTGTATAATCTGATTCATTGAAGACATCCAGCAATGCTGCTGCTGTGGTTTGAATTAGATGATTTTCATATTGATTAAAAAAGGCCTAAAATAGGAATTAATTGAATGAGCTGAGATTCCAGGAGCTTATGGAAAGTCATCCCCCTTACTACAATTATGTTGATGTGATATAGTGATGTAACCCTCACTTGGCGTTTGTCAGCTTCTGGAACTCTAGTCTGAGCCTCCTACCCTATGGACTACAATAATGGCTACCCAGAGCCCTCTGACACCATTTCCCAGCATGCTTGGAATCAGAAGTTGGGGCAGAATGGAGCAGACTTCTGCATTGGGTGATAGGGACAAGAGATTTGCTCGGTTAATGATGTGCCAGGCAAGGAATTTGGGAAGACTGTTGTGAGAGAAGCCTCCACCTGGCTGGCCATCACTGGAGTTCCCAGCTGTGCAAAGAGGTGCAGTGGGGAAACTATACCTCTAGTTCATTGAGAGGAGACACAGCAAGATCCTGGGCTCCAGGTAGCAGTGACTGGAGTCTGGGAAGAGGAAGCAACAGTCTGGGTGGACTCTGATGCTTTTTGTCTAGGAGAGAAAATGGCTCCATCCTCCTGGTAAATCTCTAGCTCAGTGCTCATTTGTATCTTAGTTACTTATATTGTGTTTATGATACGAGTCATTAGGAAGAAGTAAAGGGTAGGAGAACTGGGAGAGGAGAAATCAGAGAGTGTGCGGAGGCAGCTTGAGCAGGAACCATTTGGGTTCTCCTAATAAAGGCCCTAAAAGAAGTACTGGGTAAACCAGAATAAAACTTAGTTTCTTGGTATTTGTGTTTAAGTTTTCTGGACACTTTAATGCCATAGGGAACCATCATGGAGCCAAAATAATAATAAAATCTGGTTTTCTTGTGTTCAGAACATGAACTAATCATCAAGAAGCTGAAATGCCATGAAAAGGACAGCTTTTATGTTATTTCAGCGCCATAAATGGCTGCCTGAGGTTTAAAAGTAGCCCATGAAAAATGTAAACATAATGAATTCAAATGGCTTGACTGACAACTGAATTACTCCAGTTTTACACCAGTGAGATCAGTTCAGCTCTCCTGGTAAATCTCCAGCTCAGAGCTCATTTGTGGTCTGAGATCAATGTAGGTGCAGTGGCATGAGACTGGAAGACCACATCTATGAATCAGGCCCAAATGCTAGCTAGCCCCTAGTGCAGATGAGATTCTTTGTGATTGTGGACCTACAGGGCTACAGTCTTCCATGGCATAACACATGATTCACTCCATCGGGCTTTCTCCCAGTTATGAATTTGGTCCAAGGACTCTTTAGAATCTCACAGGATCTGCACTGCTTGCACTCCACGAGGGACCAGATTTCCAGAGCCTGAATGCACAACTCACATTAGAAATGGTGTAATGAGCAGAGATGGGGCAGAATATATTTTGAACAGATGCTTCCACTACAGGAATGAACTTTTATATCAAAGATGAATTTCATACTCAGTGTTCAGTTCTGTGCTTTATTCCCATACAATAAAATTGCTTTGAAATGATTTTGCCGAATGATGGAAATGTTTTTTACATTTGGTAGGGCCAGAGTGGCATGGGAGGGCCAAAGACTACAACATAATGCTGCCTGCTTTCCAAGTTTCATTTGATTCAAGTTTTATAGGTGGCCAAAAAGCAAAAAACACAAAAAAACAGAAAAAGTTGGAGACATGGTTCCATCTGTCCTCTGCTCTCTCTTCCTAGCTTTGTACCAGTGCATTTGTTTATTATAGATTCTCTCCAGCTACATTTTTGGATGCTTTAACTATTTAAAGCAGCTCTGATGGATACTATAAGTGATTTCAGCATACACAGGCTCTCAAGTGCATCATATAATTTGAATGGTTGGTATAAAGGACCTGCCTTTTTCAATGCAAAACTTTTCCTGAAATCTGGCGGTGTAGATATTCTGCTTACAAACTGTCCTCATGAATATCCATCTGTAAAAAGAATTGGTCCAATGACATCACTAGAGCTATGCTGATCTACTCAACATGAGGATCTGAGCCCTGTTTTTTTAATTTATTCTTTAAGACCTTTATAAGCAGATGTCTTCAATTTGTTGACTTAGAAAACTCAGGAGGACGTTTCACAGACACTAAAAATGATGTTCTTAAAAATCTCAGCATGATTAGATAGGAAACAATTTATCTGTTTTTAAAGGTGTGTGAAGCAATCAGGGAGCAAAGAGAAAGCATGTGATATTTGAGAAGTGTTAAGTATAAAAAGTAATCAGGGCAGAACTGTTGGTTTGGAAACATACATTTAAGCTGGTCTACCCTACAAAATGTTACTGTGTCTGACAGGTTTGTCAGCAGTCATGTTAGCTGGAATGATGCCAAACATGGGTTGTCCTGGCCTACATTGACTGCTAAACAACGGTCAGCATCATGTTAACTATCACAACTATAAAGAACTGTCTTCAGGCATAGTGGAGAGACAAGGTGGGTGAGACAGTATCTTTTATGGACCAACTTCTGTAGGTGAGAGAGAGAAGCTTTTGAGCTTACGGAAAGCTTTTCTTCAGTGTAAGCTTGAAAGCTTGTCTCTCTTCAACAGAAGTTGGCCCAATACAAGATGTTACCTCCTCCACCTTGTCTCTCTAATATCCTGGGACCAACATGGCTACAACAACACCCCATTCAGGCACAGTGAAATTTTGTAGTGTAACCCAGATCTATGAGTGTATGTCTCCACTGCACCGTTAACCTGGGCGATTGGCACCCGGGTCTAAGCAACCACACTGCAAAGCTACACCTGAGTGACTGTGTCCTCACTGGTGCTGCATTCACCTGTGTGTATTGCTAGGACTTTGAGGGTCATAGTTCATGGTTCTTTGTGCTGCAATATGCTGAGCTGCTCCATAATTCTTTCCCAATGAATTGTGGGAAGGCATTGGAGGACTATCAGCACTCAAGTGACTTAGCCTGCGTGCTCACTGCAAAGGGAGTGGATTACCAATCTTAGTAAAAGCAGCACCCAGGTTGTAACTGATACCCCGTGCCAGGCCAGTTGGCCAGGGCTTAAAGCACCATCAAACTCAGATGAGAGGGTTTAGTGTGAGGATGGGAGTGGGGCTAGGGCAACACCCAAGTAAGAGCCTGATTTAACTTTGCAGTGAAAATACATCCTGAGAGGCATAGATATTTTATTTCCATCCTGGGCTATGTCACAGGGTGGCTGACCCTTTAAAGGGAGGTGGGTCCTGTGACACTCTGTATCTCAGAGTAGCACCTCGAAACCCCTACATTCACCAATGTCATATAATTATGACATGTTTTGTACAAAGTATGTCTTGTGAGGTGTCATTTTAAAAGTCTTGATTTGTTGAACATTAATATCCTTCTGGATTATATGTGCTACCATTATATGTGAAGTTATGAAGTGCTGCTGTATGTGTCACTGAAATGTGGTGTGAGGTTGGGAACACCCACAACTAGGGTTTCAGGTACAAAATGGATTAGCCAGACAGTGTGATGGCCCATTAAAGGGAATCCACTCTCCCAAGGGCCATCCCAGAGACTTCTCAGAGGAAGCCCATATACAATGGAGACTGCTTGACTAATGAGGACTGCCTGATCCCCACTCCACAACAAAAGATTTTTCCGGAAAGCTGGAAGAACATATAAAAGAGGGGAAGTGACATCATCATTTGGCCTCACTCTCCACACATCTCCAACTCCTGGAAGAAGGTCTGGCAGAAAAAGACTTTGAACTGAGGGAGTTTGGTCCTAGACTGGAAAAAGGGTCCCATCTGTGTACTGAGGAACAGAAACCTGCTTGTACCATTTGTCAGGGTGAGACACTGCTTGATTCAAATCCTGCTTAGTTTGTAGAAGTTAGTCTGCAGATTTATTTTTATTTCTTAAGTACCCAGCTTTGATCTCTACGCTTGCTACTTTTTATAATAATAGAATATCTATCTTTCTCTAGTTAATAAACCTGTTTTATATTTTACCAAAAACAGTGTGTTTTGGTTGAAGTGCTTGGGAAATCTCAGCTCAGTTTACAAAGGCGAGTGTGTATCTACTCCACACTAAGGGAGTGGCAAACTTAATGAACTTACACTGGTCAGGCTTCTGGCCAGTGCAAGACTGTACTGTTCTGGGTTGCAAGAATGGAGAGCTGGGGGGAATTGGCTGGAGCCTCCCTGTTGATGGTTCACAAGTGGTTGGGAGATCATTCATGTAGCTCAGCTGGGTGTGCCCCTGCCTGTGGATGTTTGTGTAAGTGCAGTGCCTATCAGGTTTGTAGCTTGACACCAGTATCACAGCATCAGAGGGAGCCCAGGTTGGTGGGTTTGGGGGCTCAGCAGTCCAACAGTCCAAGTTGCACTCCGGGGACCCCGTCACAGGTCCCAGTCCTCCACTGACAAGCTTAACTTGCCCCTCCAGCTGGGAAAATGATTTGTCATGTGGCAGGAAAATCATGTGACTAGCTCAGGCCAATACCTCCCTCCCCCAATATCCTCTTCTTGCAGCAGTGCCCTCTGTTTGGTAACTTGAAATATGGCAACCCTATAGGGGCAAGGCAAAAAAATGAGAATCAACTAAAAGACGGGAGGGGCAAAGTTTTCCCACAAAATGTGTCCAGCTGGCATGTGTGACACACCCAGATTGAGGCTCCCGACAAAAGCATAACAGAGAAACAGGAACTAGGTTGTAACATAGGCACCAACTCCATGGGTGCTCCGGGGCTGGAGCATCCATGGAAAAAAATGGTGGGTGCTGAGCACCCACCGGCAGCCCCCTTACCAGAAGCTCCACTTCCTCCCAGTGCCTCCTGCCCACCGGTGGGCCCCAATGATCAGTGCCTCCTCCTCCCTCCCAGCGCCTACCGCCTGTCGTGGATCAGCTGTTTTGCGGTGTCAGGAGGCGCTGAGGGGATGGGGGAGGAGCGAGGGTGCAGTGTGCTTGGGGGAGGCTGCAGAACTGGGTGGGGCGGGGGTGAGGCAGGGACAGGAAGAGGCGGGGAAGGGGCAGGGCAGAAAGAGGTGGGGCAAGGTGGAGCAGAGGTGGGAAGAAGCAGGGCGGAGTGGGGCCCTGGGGGAAGAGGAGGAGTGGGGGTAGGGCCTGGGCAGAGCCGGGGGGAGCATCCCCTGCAGATTAGATATGGAAGATAGGGGTTTCTTTAACTCTCTATTCCTGGGGAAACTTTTTTGTTGTTTGTATTGTTACAGGCCTACTTGCTGACTGGTAAAATAAATTACCAAAATAATTGAAATTGGCGTGATTATACTGTGTTATTTTGAAAAATAAAATATGCAGAATTTTAAAATATTTTGCACAGAATTTTTAATTTTTTGGTGCAGAATTTTCCCAAGAGTACCTAATACAGGTTAAATATGCCTTGCATGGGAAGTGGAGACTAGAAAAAAGCATGTTAAACCTGATTCCTGCCCCTACCTTGTCTAGAAAATAGATTTAACATGGTGAAACCTGGTTTTCAATAGGAGAGAGCAGTCAAGCCCATTGTTCTTCCATAAAGGAGAGGGGATGTTTTCAGCTTGTTTTTGATTTACAGTAAAAGATCTCATATATTTTGTTGCAGTTACAGTGCTGAACTTCTGATTTTGTTTTGTAACTGTAGTTGAATGCAGGGAAATGTGAATGTGATTGAGGCACTGTGGATTTGGTGTGCATTTGTAGAATCTTTTTTAACAGAAAATTGAATTCCAGATAAACAGGATTATAAAAGCCAGATTCTGATCTCAGTGACAGTGGACTCAGTTTTGACTGAGTGTAGTGGTGTTACTCCAGATTCACATAGGTGTCTGCAAGCAGAATTGGGTTCTTTCTTGTGAAATATATGAATCTGCAGCTGAAGTTTCTAAAAATTCCAACATATTCACCCCTCCCCCCATTTTATCTTTTCTACTCAGCTCTTACCTTGAAGCCCTATGGCTTCTTTGTGTGGCTGTACCATACTCCCCCATATGTACGCAGAGTAATTCTTTTTTTGTCCTGGCAGAAGTAAAATATCCCTTTTTTCATTCTCAATCAATTTTCCAGGGTAAGGGATAATGAGCAGTGATGGTTTTGCAAAGTTGGTCTGGTAGTACAGATGGATACTAATTTAAAACTTTTCAAGTCACATTAAACAGCTGATCAAAGTGTTTTGGGTTCTGTCAAGGTTCCTTCCCCACTCTGAACTCTAGGGTACAGATGTGGGGACCCGCATGAAAGACCCCCTAAGCTTACTTTTACCAGCTTAGGTTAAAACTTCCCCAAGGTACAAACTATTTTACCCTTTGCTCTTGGACTTCCACTGACACCACCAAACATTTATCTGGGTTTATTTATTAGGAAAGCATTGTTTGGAAATGTCTTTCCCCCCAAAATCCTCCCAACTCTTGCACCCCACTTCCTGGGGAAGGTTTGGTAAAAATCCTCACTAATTTGCATAGGTGACCACAGACCCAAGCCCTTGGATCTTAAGAACAATGAAAAAGCATTCAGTTTCTGAAAAGAAGGATTTTAATAGAAGTAAAAAGTAAAAAAGAATCACCTCTGTAGAAACAGGATGGTAAATACCTTACAGGGTAATTAAATTCAAAACATAGAGAATCCCTCTAGGCAAAACCTTAAGTTACAAAAAGACACACAGACAGGAATATCCATTCTATTCAGCACAGCTTAATTTCTCAGCCATTTAAAGAAATCATAATCTAACGCATATCTAGCTAGATTACTTACTAAGTTCTAAGACTCCATTCCTGTTCTGTCCCCGGCAAAAGCATCACACAGATAGACACAGACCCTTTGTTTTTCTCCCTCCTCCCAGCTTTTGAAAGTATCTTGACTCCTCACTGGTCATTTTGGTCAGGTGCCAGCGAGGTTATCCTAGCTTCTTAACCCTTTACAGGTGAAAGGATTTTTCCTCTGGCCAGGAGGGATTTTAAAGGTGTTTACCCTTCCCTTTATATTTATGACAGGTTCAGTTATCATCTTTTTTTTTTAAATAGAAACAGCTGATTTCTATTTAAAACAGTTTTATTAGGCACGGGCCATCAAGACTTCTTTCCCTCACTTTTTAACCAAGGGGGATTCCGTTTCTATGAATTCTTCTGCAACACTGAAAAAAGATGTTAAGCCCTCCCCCCATCTTGATGCACTGAACTCTTGTGTGATAAGACAGCTAATCCATCGATGCATCATTGTAATGTACAGTACAAAAATGGTGACTTGGAACTCCCTATATACTGATTAAAATACTGGCATGAATGAACCACCTTTTGGTTCAGCAAGATGTGCTTCTTACAAATATAATACAATTAGAGCAGAAAACTGACTATCCTTAAGCATTCTGTGAGACATAAAGCAAATCTTAGTCAGAATGCACTACCGGATCCCCTGTCTCACAATTTTAATAATGCAGCAGGACCCTTATGCCTGAGCTGAACTCCATGTAAGTCAGCACGGTTCTGCCCATGTAAATCAGCCTGCAAGCCTGGGGTCTAAATTTGATGAGATGTGTATATATTATAGGTATTTTTCATAAACTCTCTCTAATCAGAAAAGAGACAGAGGACTCCTTTAGGACCACTGTTCTTTCTGCTCTATTGTATTTGTTCATTTGCTTGCTCAGTTACTTGAGTTGTGTGCCTGTGCAGTAACTGTCTATGTAAATTGGGTGTGCATCTAACTCAGTTGAAAACAATGTGTCATAATTATGCTCCAGTGTTAACACCGATACTAAATAGGGCAGTTAACTTAAATAGAAAATAAAGTAGAGCCTGATATGCAAAAGGAGAGAAAGATATCCAAACCATGGATCATCCAGTGAATCGCTGCCTTCTAAGAACTTTCTCTGGAGGAACAGCCTTGATTCATCCCACATTACCATAGAATGGATGACAGACGTAGACGGCAACCTTTAGTGCTGCTTTTCGAGTTTGCCACATGGAAGAAAAAGAACAGGAACAAAACATACCTTTCTCTCTCCTCGTATGACTTCTTGAGGCTATCTAAAATGTTCCTACATAGTATCTGATCTGAAAGGGGATTCTGGCAAACCATAATGACTGGAAACTCAATGTTTTGAAAATAAATATGAACTTGCATCACAGTGAGCCTGACTCACATCTGGGCCAGTGATATGAATTAAGCATTGTGCACCTCGCTCATGGGCCAGGAGTTGGACAGCAAGATGAAAAGGAAAACTTTTCTTGCAGCACTGAATGCTAACGCCTGCAGGACCTGCTAGGCTGTTACCATGACTGATGCAAAATGACCCTTGAGTCTATACACTCTTCTTTCCTATACATTTTTCATGGAGGTTGAGAAAGATAATGAGCTTAGTAAAAGCAGCATCTAAAATCTCTGCACAAAGCTGAGTTTCAATGCTTAGACCGTAGAGGAGGTAGGTATCCACTGCTCAAGAGATTGTTTCCATTCCTGCATTTCTGAGATTAACAAGGGTTCTGCTTTAGTTTTCCTTGCATATGATTGTACAGCAACCTATCACTGTGCCATGACAGTTCGGTACATTTTTACATGATCCCTTTGAATTACTATTCAATAAATGCTACACTCCCTGACAAACACAAAACTCCATTTTAAAGTCAATTTTGTGCAGGTGAAAGCTGCTGGAATAACAGTCCTAGAGAATGAACAACTCTATCCACAGGTTAGGCAATGGCACTTCACGCTTCCTCGATGCTACCAGTCATGATTTTTCAGCTGTCGCTTCTAGGGAGAAGCTCGATGAGTCTTCATGTTCTTAACCCCTCCTGGTAAGTCTGATGGGCAAGGTACTACGAAATGCTAATTGTGGGGCTGATTTTCATGTAGAAACCTGTCCAGCAGGAACTTAAATGAGGGCCTGGTCCAAAGTCCATTGAATTCAAAGACTTCTATTGGATTCAACGGGCTTTAGACTGTGCCCTGAAACCCTCAACTCATTTCACACTTACCACTATCAACCTGGAGTAATTTAGAACCTAGATGTGAAACGCTGCATACCCAATTGGCATTTACCGCCCAGCTGATATTTATGGGGTTGAAGATGTTAGCGCTGAGTATGGATTTGGCATGTGTACAGTCTTGTAATAAGAACCCTGAGTGGTTTCAACTCCAGGCTCTGCTCCCAAGCTTGCATTGTGCCAATACACTTGCACTGTGCATTCCAGTACTGTGCAGTTCAATCTTCTTGATCTCTGAAAGATTAAAAAAGTTTTTAATGCTGTAAATGGCTTTGTATTATCTCCTTTTGCTGCTCCTTCTTAAATAATATATGAAGCTCTAGCTTGGCTTTCTTTGTCTTCTAGAAAATCAGTGCAACTGGTGACAGATCCCCGGGGTACAACCTGGAACTGGGGTACTACTGTGCCCCCTTAACTCTCCAGCCTGCGCTGTCTGTCACAACGCTTTGCTAGTGACAAGCAGCAAGCCCCTCCAGGCACTGTTATCACTCAGCACAACAGCATGTGGAGCCCCACACCCAGCAAGATTGCATGAATACTTCCAGAGCTCATAAATCACATAGAGAAAGGCATCAGCCAAATCCCCCAGCTCCCAGCACTGTACCTCAGGAATATACCCTCTCGCACTGCTTAAAATGAGCAGTGCAAATTTATTAGTTGGTTCACCACTTCATCAGTGGAAAGTGGATATACACCAGCCTTTGTGAAACCTAAGCTGATTTACCACACACTTCAAGCAAACTCATTGGTAAAGATAAACAGTAAAACAAATTTATTGACTACAAAAGATAGATTTTAAGTGATTATAAGTGATAGGCAAAAAGGCAGAGTGGTTACCAAAATAAAATAAAATATAAGCATGGAGTCTAAACTCTCAATCCTATTAGACCAGGCAATATCTAGATTAAGTAGTTTTTCTCACCCCACTGGATATTGCACTCCTTAATATACAGGTTTGTCCCTTAAACCTAGGCCAGTCTCCTCTGTTGGAGTCTTCAGTCTTCTGAGTGTCTTTGTTGCTTGCAGCATGGTTGGGGGAAGGAGAAAGGCCAAGCCTGGGGCCCCTGTGTTCTGTTTTATACTCTCAGTCCCATGTGCTTGGAGAACACAAATCCAGGCATGTCTGGTGGGCATTGCTGAGTCCCTAGGCAAGGCTGAGCAATTCTCCTGGTGTGGCCTTTATGCAGGTGAGTCATCGAATTGTAGTTCCCTTGCTGGACAATGGCTGTTAATGGTTCTTTGACACTCACCCCGGTGCTGGTTACTTTCCTTGGCATTGTCTCTGGGGAGCTAGTATCTAGGCGCTTCCCAAAGCAAGAGCATATTTTAGTGAAAACCATACAAAACAATTCTCATAAATTCATATGCATTAATGATATACATATTTTGATAGAACAGTCACTTTCAGCAGATCATAACCTTTTCCCTAATACCTCACAGAGACTGCTTTATATGCAATATCACAATTATATATATAAATGAGGAATATGGGGGTTACAGGACGCTCTATGTGACTATAGAGTGTCACAATCTGTTTCAATCAAGAGCTGCAGCTGGTAGAATATACTCAGTTGCTATGTGATTGATCTAAGAATGTTATAAGATTCCTAATCTAAGCTCAGGTTCTGTGTTGTCAGTTATCAAACAATGAGCCAGATCCTCATTGGGCAGAGCTCCACTAAAGTCAACAGAATTACATCCTCTTATGATCTTGCCTTATTTATTTTTATGATATTCTTATCTGTTTGCCAAAAAGACCATTCAGTGTAGGAGAGTGTAATTATGCTATTGAAACATTGCCTTGGACCTTAGAATGGAAAGCAAAATTTGATGTCAACTCTTCCCTTAAGACAAGCATTTGAAGAGGCATAAGGGATCAGTATGACAAATTGCAGCAGCATGGGACAGGGAACCGTATGAGAATCAAGAACCCTGATCACAGGCCTATTTTATGGACTTAGGCTCTTTTCCTGGGGTGCAAGAACATTCAAATACTAGGGTGATGAGTGCGCTATAGATAGCAAGGCTAGTGAACAATTACAGCTTCAAGAATTGTTCTTTTGTGGCAAGTTTTCCTTAGCTCGTCAAGTTTGAAGTGGCCACATTACTTACAAGTAATGAAGCTGGGATGTGGATTGCGGTCAACAACTCCATTAGCACAATGGACCTGTCACCAGCAAGAGTAAAACCTACTTTGTGCAGTATAAGGAATAGAATAGAATGCAGTCCTCAGATCATCTTAAATAACTGCCAATAAAACCTTTCTACCTTGCCCCACTAGCCTGCTTTCTGAGTATGTGGAATAGGAGATGTTTTCCTTTTTTATTGAATTTTCTTCCAGATTGAGGCTGAATATTTTCCATTGGGGCCTGGCATAGGTGGAAGGAGAGCATTTGGGATGATTCATGGTAGTATGGGTTAGCTAGAGAAGTTGGAGAGAGGGGGTGTGGCTTGTGGAGAGAAACTATGGCTTACTAGATCTGTACTTCTGACACATTACTTGTGTTGATTGGGTGCTATTGGACTATAAATAGGAGGCTACAGGATTTGGTGTTTCATATTGGAAAGTGACAGAGTTGCCCAGCTACTGCAGAAAGATCTGGTTATTACTGTCCTGTTCACAAAGGCCTCTCATCAGTTTTTGAATATACCGGTAGCTGTAGTGTTTTCATTGCCTTGATAAATATCAAAGGTCACTTTGGTTTCCAAAGCAGAGATTGCTCAGATGAGGCTGTTAACTGCAGGCTGACATTATTCCTACCTTACCGTCACGACAAAGTATTTTTAGAGATTGATTCATACATACTGTTTACTTTGCAAGGTTCATTTTATATGCTGCACAACAGCCTAGGCCCCTGTAGGTCTGTTGGATTTTAATGACACTAGAATTGGCATTCATAAAGTCTAGGGTACAAGAATAATTATTCTCAATCTTTCCCAGCTCCTTAGACTTGTTGAAGAGCAGTCACCTCTGGGAAATTGTTGGTTAGTTTGTTATCCTGACACGATCACTTCTATTCACTTACTAGCATGCAACTAAACTATGAAGGAATATATTGCTTCCCCGGTGTTCAAACTTGAAAGGTTTCCAAGACTAATTTCTACAGGATAGCAATAATACTTCGCATTTACAAAGCACTATGAGCAGGTTGTACTTTTGTTCTACTCCAGAACAATCTAGATGCTGGGTTAATGTGCACCTGCCACATTGAGTCAGTAGGGATCCAATAGCATCCACCTGCAGTATTTATCTTAGTTATTTATATGCCCCATTGTCATAGTATCTGAGCACCTCCCAATCTTTAATGTAGTCATCCACCTAACATTCCTGGGACTTAGGACAGTGCTATTATCCCCATTTTATAGATGGGAAACTGAGGTACAGAGAAACTCAGTGACTTGTCCAAGGTCATGCATGAAGTCTGTGGCAGAGCAGAATTAGCTAGTCCCAGGCTAGCTTTTATAATCACTGCACCATTCCTCTTCTCCTCCTCACTATATGTCTACTGCCTGCTAATGGAGCAGGTCAACAGACAAACCCAGCTGTTCTGTTAGAAACGCCTTTCATCCACGGATCTGAAAACGCCCGAGAGAAGTGGGTAAATATTCCCAGTTTACAGAGAGAAACTGAAGCACAGAAATGTGAAGCAATTTGCCTGATGTTACAAAAGATGATTCACTCCTGTAAAACAGGTCAGAAAAGGACAATGCATTAAGTCCCATTTAAGCCCCATTTTAAGACCGTTAAGTGGCAGGTAAGTTTTGTGCTGACACTCTGCAGAAGAGAGAATTTCACCCACACTGAGTCGGTGGCAGAGCCTGGGGAATAGAAAATATCTAGTAGGTAGACTAGAGATCTCTCAAGAGACATCACGGTCTCTCAGTAGGCTCATTCTATTCTGAAGTGCTAAAGTTTGGTCACAACCAGTGAAACTTAAGCATGCAACTGGTTCATTATCCTTATTATTTAGGATATTTCAGAAACTTTTTACAGCAAGAGACAGATCCATAATATTTTGGTCAACATTTTTGACAGGAAAGAAGGTTATTAGGGAAATGCTTTTGGGGAAGGGGTTGCTGCCTCTTTAGACAAAGTAATAAATAAAGCAATAGTTTAAGTGGTCAGGGTGACTCCAATATTAAGAAAATAACATAGGAAAGACACAAGCAAAATAATGAGAAATGATTAATGACACTTTAAAGTTAACTTCAGAACTATCCTATTTTGCTCAGTCCTACTTTAGCACACTGTGTGTTAATGTGGCAGAATATTTATATTGTGATAAACTCTCTGTACTCCTTAAACTGCAAATTTGCATGCGTGTGTTCTGAATATTATGGGGTATTACAGGAGTTTAATAAAGGGCTCCTGAAGCCAACAGAATAATAGAATAATCTGTATCTCCTCTATCAAATCACCTTAACGTATTGAGATTCTATGTCAAAATAATATCATCCCGAGGGATTTGGTACAGTAAACAATCACAGCCAAAGGAGAAGTCCATGTTATAATATTGTTAGTTTCTCTGTTCATGTAATGGTTTTATACTCCTAAAAGCAGATATTGTATCATTCTTTTCAATCTATGGAAGACAGAACAGCTGTTTAAGAGATAATTAGTTGAGAAACCCATATGTGAAGCAACAAAGACTGATTGAGTCATCTCCTGAATGTTTAGGTGATTGATTAAAAGGAAAGGAAATACAAGGCGGGGGAGATATCTTTTATTGGTGCAACTTCTGTTGGTGAGAAAGACTCTCCTTCAGGAAAGGAAAGGAGGGTGTTAGAGATAAGCTTTCATATCTGACCCACACTGCCTTGCTTTAGAAGATAAAGGCAGCTTGGAAGCAGTACAGCTGAGCTGCCCTCAGAATGTACATGGCTCTCCTTTCAGGTACTGTGGGCAGGACTGACCAATATAAAGGTTAGAATGCACCTTTACATTTAGCCCTGTGTATAGAGTGGCATGTATCTGTGCCACCCCAGAAGCAGTCAATTGCTCTGGGGGAAAGTAACCTGCGACTACCCCTGACCAGGCATAGATTACATCATCCCACCTTGCAATGGCTGTGCACTGTAAAGGGGCTCTGACCATTCCCCACTCCTCTCCAATGTGTATAGATGTTGAAGTTCTGGGCATGGAGCCCCTGCTTTCTCCCTAATGTCTATAGCAGAGATATGGGGAAGTTGTGTGTTTGTGTAGGGTCGTAGTACTCCTTACTCCCCCGACCAAGCATATAAGGGCTAGTCACACTCTATCTGTAACTGAACCCCACTTCTCTCCCCCAGATGAGCTTTCCTTCCTTTCTTTCTTGAAATAGGCCCAAGCCATACAGCTTAGATCTGGAGCTCAACTTTCCCAGATTGTGGGGTTTGCTCATATCAAGGGGTTTGCCTCAGGCCCATCTCTTTTCTTGGAAGGTCAGTTTCAATAAGGGTACAGAGAATCAAGTTCAATTCATTTAAAATGTGCTGGAGTTTTAGAAGAGCAGTGTTGGCATATTGGCCTATAGCAAGGCAGGTGAACAGTTTGTGTTCTTTATTGCTGAAGGTATAAGGCATCCAGAATCTGGTCTGCTGTAAAAAATGTAATACAGAAATTAAACAAAAACTGGGCCCAATGGTCCAAAGTAACCAGCCAATCCCTCAAATACAGCTAGGCAACAGAGAAACAGGAAATCTTAACAGTGACCATAGCCATGTTAGGCAGAATAACTTCCCAAATGCATGGAGTGTGTGAACAGTCAGATCTGCTCATCAGTTCCTACAGCTGATATGAGATCACGGTTAAGTTTTTGCATTACAGTGCAAGTTTGATGAAGCTTGTGTATGTATCATTTTGGAGCATCTGTTGGTGATGGAAGTAAGCCTTATCGACATTCAGAGTGCATTATCAACAGCATTATAAATTCAAAGCTTCCTTTGGTGGTATCTGCAGTTCATAATTAAACTAATGACTATGTAAATTATAATTGATTTTGTTCTCTACCAGTATATCTGTAAAGCTGGGGGGGCATAACTCTTTATCATTAAGATCCTGATGCTGCAATCTGATCTGCATTATCATACCTCTGCCATTGATTTGATTGGAACTACACGTGGACTTATGGACCTACTTGTGTGCATCAGATGACATGAATTTGATATCCTTTAATACTGATCTCACTTACCCTGGTGTAACTACATTGAATTCAAATACTCTTGAGTCACACCAGGGTAAGTACAGTCAAAATGTTGGTATCCCCATGAAAAATGGCATCTTTGCCTTTTTCTAAAACTTTTTCTAAAACTTTGCTATAATCTCTCAGGTTTACTTCAATTTTTTTACCATGACAAATTTTTTTGCTGAAATGACATGGAGCATCCCTTAGCAGAAATCAATGCTGATGTTAACACTTCATTAGTCATTTTCTACTGTTATGTGCATCAGTGCAGTACAACTAATTTTACTGTCATCCATGTCAAGGTTCCTTCCCCACTCTGAACTCGAGGGTACAGATGTGGGGACCTGCATGAAAGACCCCCTAATCTTATTCTTACCAGCTTAGGTTAAAAACTTCCCCAAGGTACAAACTTTGCCTTGTCCTTGAACCGTATGCTGCCACCACCAAGCATTTTAAACAAAGAACAGGGAAAGAGCCCATTTGGAGACGTCTTCACCGCAAATATCCCCCCAAGCCCTACACCCCCTTTCCTGGGGAAGGCTTGATAAGAATCCTCACCAATTTGTACAGGTGAACACAGACCCAAACCCTTGGATCTTAAGAACAATGAAAAATCAATCAGGTTCTTAAAAGAAGAATTTTAATGAAAGAAAAGGTAAAAGAATCACCTCTGTAAAATCAGGATGGTAAATACCTTACAGGGTAATCAGATTGAAAACATAGAGAATCCCTCTAGGCAAAACCTTAAGTTACAAAAGACACAAAAACAGGAATATACATTCCATCCAGCACAGCTTATTTTACAAGCCAATAAACAAAAGAAAATCTAACGCATTTTCTAGCTAGATTACTTACAGATTACTTACTAACTTTACAGGAGTTGTAAGGCTGCATTCCTGATCTGTTCCCGGCAAAAGCATCACACAGACAGACCAAACCCTTTGTTCCCCCCCTCCAGATTTGAAAGAATCTTGTCCTCTCATTGGCCATTTTGGGTGAGGTGCCAGCGGGGTTACCTTAGCTTCTTAACCCTTTACAGGTGAAAGGGTTTTGCCTCTAGCCAGGAGGGATTTTATAGCACTATATACAGAAAGGTGGTTACCCTTCCCTTTATATTTATTACACATCCCCCAAATCACAGATAGGGTGAAACACTAGCTGTGATTTCTTTCTGGAGCTCTAGGATAAAACAGAGTTAATAAGACACATGCATCTCTAAATATACTACTAACTGGATAAAGACTAACCATATTTTCCACAAGGACAATTTTAACCACTTGATTCTGGGAAACTTTCACTGGAAAGTGCATCAGCCACTTTGTTAGAAGCTCCTGAAATGTGTTGTATGTTGAAATAAAAATCCTGGAGAGCTAAACTCCACTGAATAAGTTTTTTGTTATTTCCCGTGGTGGTATGAAGCCACTGTAGCGCAGCATGGTTGGTTTGCAGGTGGAAACGCCATCCCCAAACATATGGGAGTAGCTTTTCCAGAGCGTAGACAATGGCATAACATTCCTTTTCACGGATTGACCAGTGGCTTTGCCTCTCAGACAGCTTCTTGCTGAGAAACACGACAGGATGGAATTCTTTATTCCGTCCTTCCTGCATTAAGACTGCTCCCACACCATGCTCGGACGCATCTGTGGTTACTAGGAATGGTTTGTCAAAGTCTGGGGCCCTTAGCACAGGGTCAGACATGAGTGTCGCTTTAAGCTGGTTAAAGGCCTTCTGACACTCTTCAGTCCACTGAACTGCATTTGGCTGTTTCTTTTTGGTTAGGTCTGTCAGTGGGGCGGCAATTTGGCTGTATTGCGGTACAAATCGCCTGTAATGTCCAGCCACGCCTAAGAAGGATTGGACCTATTTCTTTGATTTTGTGACAGGCCACTTTTGGATAGCATCCACTTTGACCTCTAGGGGGTTGATAATTCCTTGACCCACCTGGTGTCCAAGGTAAGTCACTCGGTTTAGGCCTATTTGAAACTTCTTAGCCTTAACAGTTAGTCCTGCCTCCCTTATGCACTCAAAGACTTTTTGTAGATGTTCCAGGTGGTCTACCCAGGAATCCGAGAATATGGCCACATTGTCAAGGTAGGCGACTGCATATTCTCCCAATCTTGCTAGGAGACCATCTACAAGTTTTTGGAAGGTGGCGGGTGTATTTCGCAGCCCAAAAGGGAGCACATTAAATTCATACAGCCCGAGAGGTGTGATGAAGGCTGACCTTTCCTTGGCAGATTCATCTAGTGTTACCTGACAGTACCCCTTGGTTAAGTCCAAGGTAGAGATGAACTGGGCCCGTCCCAGTTTCTCTAATAGTTCATCTGTGCGTGGCCTTGGATAGTTGTCTGGGCGAGTTACAGCATTTAGCCTACGGTAGTCCATGCAAAAACGTATCTCCCCATTTGGTTTGGGAACTAGAACCACTGGAGATGCCCATGCATGGCCAGGGGGTGGATTACACCCATCTGTAGCATATCCTGGATCTCCCGTTCTATAGCAGTTTTAGCTTGAGGAGACACCCGGTAAGGTTGGACCCTAATTGGGTGAGCATTACCTGTGTCAATGGAGTGGTATGCCCGTTCAGTCAGTCCTGGGGTGGCTGAGAACGTTGGTGCGTAGCTAGTGCACAGCTCCTTGATCTGCTGTCGCTGCATACGCCCAAGGGTCATGGAGAGGTTCACCTCTTCCACGCCACCAGCACTTTTCCCTTCATAGTAGACACCTTCAGGCCACTCAGCATCATCTCCTCCCTGGGCTGTAAACTGACAAACCTTTAATTCTCTGGAATAAAAGGGCTTTAGAGAATTAATATGGTATACCTTAGGCTTTCAGTTTGAGGTGGGGAATGCTATGACATAATTAACAGCTCCCAGGCGCTCTTGGACCATGAATGGCCCTTCCCATGACACTTCCATTTTGTGGGCCTGGAGCGCCTTTAAGACCATGATCTGGTCCCCTACTTTGAAGGAAAGCTCTCTGGCATGTTTACCATACCAGGATTTTTGCTCTTTTTGAGCATCCTTTAGGTTTTCTTTAGCAAGGGCTAAAGAGGTTCGGAGGGTGTTTTGTAGGTTGGTTACAAAGTCCAGAATGTTAGTTCCTGGAGAAGGTGTAAACCCCTCCCATTGCTTCTTCACCAACTGTAATGGCCCCTTAACCTTGCGGCCATATACAAGTTGTTAACTGTTATCATCTAAACAGAAGTTGGCGTCTATTTATTTTTACCCTTCTGCTGGTGTGATTTAATATTAAAGACATGACTGCCTTTTTTGCCCTGGTTCTGCTGAATATATGGAGAATCTGCATACACTTACTTATGTGCTTAACTTTAATGTGTGAGTAGATCCATTGACTTCATTTTGACTACTCCTGTATTTTAAGGTATGCACGTTGGGCATTTTCAGAATTGGGCCCTAACTCTTTAAAAGCTGACAAGTTTTAGGCATAGATTTGACTAATGTAGCAACAAAAATACAAAGACAAACTTTTAAGAGCTTCTTTGTCTTATAATCACATTAATGGATAGATATTTGAAAGCAATTCCAGGACAGTTGTTTGTAATATTTCTCCAAGTTGCTCCAGTATAAACTATTAATTAAAACCTGGCATTTGTTTGTTTTTTTGCTTTAAAATGGAATAACAGGGCAATTATTTTAACCCAAATTGCATGATTCTTCTCAGCTACTTCCTTATCCTCTTATTTGAATCAAGCTATTAGTCAACTGAAAGATTTCAGCTATGTCTTAATTTATCTAGTATCTATTTATATTGGCCTTTTATTATATTAAATGCAACCCCCGTGCACTAACGCATTGTTAAGGTTGCACAGCGTAGCAGTCAAAAGTCAGGAAATGTGAAAGTGAAAGACCCTGCTAGGGTCTAAATGAGCTCTCCCATGACAGCTAGCTGGGGAGTGGAACAACTTCAGGACCAGACTGTATTTATGTGAACACACCCACTCTGCCTAGGTATGCAGCAGACAGAGCTGTGTTGCCAAAATGGTCATCTTTGGCTGGTGTTGGGATACAAATCGGAAAGTAACTGAAATTCTTCTCTGATGGATTATATTTACTAAGGGACAACCTATCCTAAATGCTCAATTACTGAGGGATAATCCACACTCATTCCTATATTTGCTTTCTACAACCAACTCTCTCTATAATATTTCATGAGTGATGTACCCGAGTATTCGGCTTCTAATATCTAAACTGTATGTTAAATTTATTCACCTAAATTTGGGTTATTGCAGATTCTGTACTATAAGTATTTTATGATTTTTAAACCAGTTTTTGTACTTTGGGATAATCTAAGCTCCACACCCAGATGTACAGCCACTCTTTCCTTAATCTGTGTATTATATAATTTTAACATTAGCTTTAATAAAAAATTTTAAACTTGAATGCAAGGTTAATGAAAGGTTATCCTTATTGTGAGTAAAAGGCAGCAGAACGTACTTAGCCTGTCCTGATTGAGGGAGGCATCCTCAGTTGGACTGAACTTGTTAAACAGGGGGCTCGGGGCTTGTTAAACAGAGGCCAGCCCTCTGAGAAAGAGAGAGGGGGTGGGGACAGATGTTCCTGCTGGGAGGTGTGGGCTCTACCTAAGAGTTTAACCTACCCCTCCCTACTGTTCAAAGATAGAGCTAATTAAGGCTTTATTAGGAGTCTTTTGTTTTGTTAAGTGATCACTAGAGCTGAAATCACTTGTCGTGGGACGGTGTTTCTGCCCAGCCTGCTTCAGCAATGAAGTTCCCCCATTAAGAACTGAAAACCACTAAGAGCTGGGTGGAACCTCAAGAGACTGACCTGCAGAGGTCACAGTAGAGAAGCAGGTGGCAGTAGAAGGTGACAGTGTGCATCGGTGACAGCAGCACAGACAGTGGGGTGGCCAGTGGCTCGCAGTGGAGCAAGCAAGGTGCCTTCTTCCCTCCCTCACCCAGAATGGAAGGTGAAATCACACAGATGGGCCTCTAAACTCTGGGTCTTCACTGACCAAGGACAACCACTGTGAGAAAAGAGTTAAAGGAAATTTTGGTTGTAGAACTCAAGAACCTGAGGCAAACGACACTGCCCAAGGTACTCTGGGGTGGATGTTTTGCTCACAGTTTTATGTTTATGAATCCGGCTTGCAGCGTTTTCCACAGTTAATGCCAGGTTTCTTCCCTCCTTTCATTAAAAGTTTCTTTTCTACACTCAGACTCTGTGCTTGCGAGAGGGGAAGTGTTGCCTCTTAGGGGCACCCAGGGGGTGGTGTGTAATTTTTCCAGGTTACTGGGTGGGGGCTTGTGGTACTCTGTACCTCAAAGTAGCACCCTGGAATCCCCATATTCATCCCTATTATATGATTATGATATATTTCATACGAAGCATGCCATGTAAGATATTATATGAAAAGTCATGATCTGCTGAAACCTATTGTTCTGACAAAATATGTATATCAATAGTGTGTATGAAGTTATGGGATTTTGCTGTATAGTTGTTACTGAAATATGTGGTAAGTTTGCTAGTGACAACAAAGGAGGTGATCTGCATCCAGGAAGGTGTTAAACAACCATTAATCAGCAGTGGAATTGTAAATAAGGGATTTACAATATTGTAAGAGGGCTGCCCAAGCATCACACAAGGGGGGATTGCTCAACTCTGTGACTCAGCAAAGCCCAACAGGGCATGTCTGGGCTAGTGTTTTCCAGGCACATGGACTGAGGGTATAACATAAGGGACAGTGGCATCATGCCTTGGTCTTTCTTCTCCCCCACCTACACTAGAAGAAACAAGAACAGTGGAAAGACAAAGACTTCAGCTGAGGAGAATAGTCCCAGGCTCAAAAGGGGAAGCCTGTGTATTAAGAACTGTAACATTCAGTGTGGTGAGAAAACTGCTTGATCCAAATACTGCTGAGTGTAATAAGGTTTAAGATTTTAGACTGTGCACTTACCTTTTATATTCTTTGGTAGCCATCCCTGACCTTTTTATGCCTACCACTTATAATAATTTAAAATCTATCTTTCTATAAAAAGAAAAGGAGTACTTGTGGCACCTTAGAGACTAACCAATTTATTTGAGCATGAGCTTTCGTGAGCTACAGCTCACTTCATCAGATACGAAAGCTCATGCTCAAATAAATTGGTTAGTCTCTAAGGTGCCACAAGTACTCCTTTTCTTTTTGCGAATACAGACTAACACGGCTGTTACTCTGAAACCTATCTTTCTATAGTTAATAAATCTGTTTTATATTTTACCTAAAACAGTGTTTTCGTTGAAGTGCTTGGGAAATCTCAGCTCAGTTTACAAAGGCTTTTGTGTGTCCTCTCCACATCAAGGGAGGGGCGGACTGGGTAATAAACTTACATTGGTCAGGCTTTGGACCAGGGCAAGATGGTACAGTTCTGGGGTGCAAGGCTGGGGCTTGGGAGATTTGCTGGTGCCTTTCTCTGTGTGAATCACGAGTGGCCCTGGGAGCATTCATACAATCTAGCTGGGTGTGGGGCTCCATATGTTGTTGTGCTGAGTGATAACAGCACCTGGAGGGGGTTGCTACTTGCCACTAGCAAAGCATTGTGAGAGACAGTCCAGGCTGGAGAGTTAAGAAGGCACAGCGGTACCCCAGTTCCCGGTTGTACCCTGGGGATCCTGTCACAGGGTTTGAGCCGGTTCTGTGTTTTATTGTTGAAAAGGAACCCCTAGATATTGAACCTGGCCCTGGTTGCTGCTGATTCCTGGCAGAGGGTTACAAAAGTTCATGTTGAACCAACAACCTTAACTCTGCTTTCTTGTGTGTATACATTAGATACATTCTTTGTGATCACTTACTAATTCTCAAAGGCAACAATGCTTTCTACAACCTCAGATATATACATGTATCTACGTTAAGTTGATTACTTTTACAAACACTGCAGACAAATTATCTTCAAACATCATTCTTCCAAATAAAGTACAGAATTCCTGCCCTTATACCTGTAGGTAAGATTTGAAGGATTTATTGCCTGGGTTATTTCAGCTGATATTCAAATGAAACAGGAAACACTATGTCAGCCTCAGTTTTAAAGCAACATTTCTTTTCATGTTTGAAATCTAGAATGGCAAAAAACCTAATTCATATGTTTTTTTTCTTGCTAAGAAATTAGCAACTACCATAGGGGATATTTGAGATTTTTTGGCTACATATACTAGGCACTCGAGATTAGCATCTAGTCTTTTGTTTGTAAAATGAGTTTTCCCTATTCTCTCGAAATTAAAAAATTAAATAATTCAATGAACAATACTAAAGGAAAAGGCACCAGCTGTTACTGCTGCACAGCGCCTTCAATTTCCAAGAGTTATCACCAGTACTAGAGGGGAGGGCTGCTTGCTAAAATGGCACTCCTGCTGTTGCTATATCTAGTGACGTTCAGTTGGGCCCCCTCAAGCGTTCCTGTGAAGGAGTAATCTGTTAGTGGAAGTGAGCCTCAATTTGTGGAGAGCAACCCTGCAAACAAAAAGCTCAAGAAACTTCTGTCCACTATGTAGCCCATATCAAGACCAAGAGATAGAGAAAGATGTGCAGTACTTGAGTGTTAATCTTCTTTGCATTAGTATTTGGCTTTCCTGATACGGGGGAGATGTTGAATCCAACAATAGTTGTAATCTATACATTTTCTTTTTTAGAGAATGCCCTATAGCATCCCTTAGTGCCTGGTGTTTCTCAAACTTTAAGAAATTAGGCCTGATTCACGTCAATGGGAATTTTGCCATTATTTAGGACCAAGATTTCACCCTAGGACTTATCTAATACACACTGAAGCAATAGGACTCTTTGGGCCCTCAGGGACGAGACTATAACCTTACAATCTGATCTGGCAGGAGCATGAATTATGAGTCAGCATCACAATTGCTTTCTTGTTCCCCACTTGCTTTGGGGAGTAATAAGATACTTCACCTTTTATGGGGAGTAGTTCTGTCCCTTGTACAACTTGCTAGCTCCTATAGCTGGAAAGTGTGTGTGTGTGCAGTCAGGGCACCACTCATTCCCCTTCCCTGCCCACTTACTGATTCACAGACACCCGCACACATACAGAGCCTATTGTAGCAGGAAGCAGGAGACACAGCGTCCTGTCCTCCTTTCCACAGGTGAGTAAGGGCTGGGACAACGTCACCCTTAATGAGCAGAGGTGCCGTAACAATAGTTGACCGAAAACAAATTCATTCAGCAAAATGGAGGGATAAAAAAAGAGAAGGAAAAGGAAATAGACGGGGACAGACATGGTGAGACCGTTGTGTGGAGTGCAGTTGTAGCGGTGTCAGTCCCAGGGTATTAGGGAGACAAGGTGCGTGAGGTCATACCTTTTATTGGCCCGACTTCTGTTGGTGAGAGACAAGCTTTACGCTACACACAGAGCACTTCTTCAGGTGAGGCTGTATCACACCTGCCTCCCTTCACTGTCCTGGGGGGTGGGTACCTGAAGTGTATTGCACTAGTGTATTAAGTGGGTACCTGAAGCATAAATAAGAGCACTAGACAGGTAGGAGTAGACAAAGAAGCAGCACTTAGGTCGACGACAATGACAGGCAAGAAATGAAGTACTGGCATACACTTGATGAGTCATTAAAACCAGGTCCTCAGCAAACACCAGTTTGACCTTTCTGGCAAGGGGAGGCAAACACCTTTTTCACTAAATGGAAACAGAACCGCAGTCAGCTTAGAGCATATTTCCCGGGGGAGCATCTCAGCCTCCAGCCCTGACAGTGTGTGTGAAATAAACTCTGGGTCTCTTCCCAGTTCCTAGCTGAGAAAAATCCATGTCGCCTGAACCTCCGCCACCGCAGCCGAGAGGCCCAGGATCTAGCTGGACAGTGCCCAGCACCACAGGGCCCTGGCCTCTAGGGGCTCCCCCAGTGCAGCTACCGGGGGGCACGTGAGCGCTCAGCCTCACCGGCGGGCCCTGCCCAGGAGACTGGGTGCACCGTGGGGAGGCAGCTGGTGGCTCCAGGGCGGCCAGGCCAGTGGAACCGCAGCTCCCTGGAGGCCGGGCACAGTCCTGCGCTGGCCGTGGAAGGAGCTCGCCGCCCGCTGCCCCGGCTGGGCTGCGGATGAGAGCGGGTGGCCAGGCGCCCTTTTCCCCCGCTGCAGCGCGTCGCTCCCAGCCCGCCCCGGAGCGGAGCCATTGCAGCGGGCGAGCGCAGGCTGCGCCCAGGGCCGCTGCAGGCGCGGAACCTCCGCGCTCCCCCCGGGGCTGGAGAGCCTTCCCCGGGCACGCGCCTGCGCTGCCTCCGCCCCCTCCTCCGGGCCCCTCCTCTCTCCGCGCGGTGGCGCTCACCGGCTTTGTCAGCCCTGCCCTGGCTGGCCTGGGAGGCGGCAGCTGGGGCGCAGGCTGGGTGGGAGCCGCTGCCGTCCGCGCATACTTCCCGGCGAGCCGGCTGCAAGCCAGGGCGCTACCGCCGGCGAGCGGTGGGGGGTAGCCAGGCAGGCACGCGGCGAGCCCGAGCTCGGACAGTCTCCTGCCCTGGGTGTCGGGAGCCCGGCAGCTTCCAGCCCTTGCCGTGCGGAGAGCGAGACGCCTGCTGCGCCCGGCAAGCCAAGAGCCGGTCGGTCCCCGAGCCGCTGCCATCAGCCGGCAGAGGGGCTGGAAAGCCGCTGCCGTCAGCAGGCAGCAAGGACGGGGAACCCACGGCGAGCAAGTTGGGGTGCAGAGGAGGAGGGGAGCCCGGCCCTCTCCCGGGAAGAGTCCGGCATGCAGAAGATGCCGTGCATGGTAGCGAAGAAGAGGAGGTTTTGTGGTCCCGGCTGCTTGGTGTTTCCCTGGCGCTCTTGCTTCCCCGCTTGGATTTGCTGCTGGGCTCTAATCTGCTGTCAAGCGGCGCGGACTGGGGATGCTGTTGAGACTTCCTCCCGCGTGCAGCTGCCTCAGTGTCAGGAGGTGAGATTTCCTTACCCGCCCTGTCTGGCTCAGCAGCCTCCAGCAGGAGTTAGACCTACGGCTTTCCTTGCAAAGCAACCACGTTACACTCTTGCTGCAATACGGGGCATGATACTTGCAGAGCAGTGAGTGGTGTTGGTTCCTCCACACGCTGGTAACGATGCCTCTTTAATGTTGTGGAAGAGGGGGAGAAAGAGGCGCAATGTGCTGGCTGCGTTTTAATGCTTTTAAACAAGGGAGCCTTTTGATAATGCAGTTACAAAGCCTTCTAAACCGTTCTCTGTGCTCTCTCATCAGTAGTTATAAATGCTGTGGCCTTAACATGATTGTTTTCATTCTGGATCAAGGTTTTGAGGTCTGGCTGCCTTGCCTGCTTAATTTAGCATCGTTATAAAACAAAATGCTTTGCTGAATGCTGAGCTCTTTCTTTTTTATTTAATGTCTATGTTAGGCTCTCAAGGACTTTCTGTTCTCCCCTGGCGTGTAGCAGTGTTTCACGGGACATCAATCTGCAATAATGGGATGGCAGCGGAAACATGAGCGAGCTCTTGAAATGTTTTGGTTGAAACATTTGTAACCAAACCCAAGAGTGAGATGCTTGCTTAAAAAAAGCCTCAGAATGAATCCAAAACCAGAGAGGCTTCCTCTAAACGAGTGAGTTTTGACAGGTCTCTGACTATTTATTGTCACTGTGTCCAATACTTGGGGCAAATCAGCAGAAAGGTACAAATTATGAAGAGAAAAGAGATCAATGTCTTTAGCTGATGCTAAATTGGCTGCCTGGAGTTGCAGGGGTAGTTGTGTTCTAGATTGAACAGTCACATAGGGGAAGATACAAATTTTGGTTAACTGATATCTTTCTCTGCTACTCAGGCAGGAGCAGAGGTGACTTTAATTTCCTCTTGAGCAGAGACTAGTGGTTTTTCTTTCTTTAAAGTATGGTAGATAATGCTACTCTTTTTAAAAGAAAAGTTGAGTCAGATTGCAAGCTCTTCGGGATAGAGACTTCCTCCCTACAGGTTTATAAGACACAATGCGCACCTGTGTGTGCGCGATGTGGTGCAAAATATAATTTTGAACACTTTTTGGGGAGTGGGAGGAAAGAGACGTTCCATTTTAGTGCAGTGAATCAGTGTGACCGATCAGCTGAGTCGCACTGTCCAAGCAGAAAAGTTGTGGTTTAGCTATAATTAGTCTAGATCTGACTGATATGCCTAAGGCTCAATCCTTCATGTTTTACCATAGCTCAGTCTAAGTATATGCACCCAGTTCTTTTCCTCTTTAAATCAATGGCACAGCTCCAACTGTGATTTACTTCAGTCACAGCATGATTAGGCACCGTATTTCTAAATCAAAAGATTGAGGCTGTCATTCGAAAGTATTATAGCTTTCTTCTTTATGCATGGCGAAATCAAAGACTTGATAGAGGCATTATCACTGGCTATCCCAAGGGCTTGAAAAGCACGTCTTAATGCACAGGCATGCAGTTCACTTTGAAATTTTTGTAGGATCTTTCCATCAGCTACAGCCACCATTTTTTTTTTATTACTCCTCTCCTACAGAAGGGGAGTAAACATTTTCCAATTTTTGGTCCCCTAAAGCTTCCAGTCCTTGGTCCCTGCAGAAATAGACCCTCGCCTATTGTTGTAGAGTATATATTACAATATTACTAATTTTTAAAATATAGATAATGGACACCCTGGGGTTTAAGGACTTAAAAAGTTATCGGTATCACTGTTTTTTTCTGGTGAGGAGTCAACTAGTTAAATGAACTGAGTTTAAGAAGAGGGCAGAAGTCAGGAAATCATCCTGCAAGCCACTAGAGCTGTGATAGATGAGGGCCAAAATTACAGCTGGTGTAAACAGAAATAACTACATGTACTAAAACATCTTTGGAATTGCTAAACTTTATAGATGGAATTTCCTAACTCAGTGGTGCAGCCAACACAGGAATTCTATATTAGCCCTTATCTTAACAGATAAAGAAGAACTGTTCACAGAACTAAAACTTAATCATAACTTAGGTGCAGGTGGTTATGATTTGGTCACATTTATAATATGCAACCAGAATAAAGTCCAGACCAGTAATATATATACTTGGTGCTTTAACAGGACTAATTTCACAAATCAGAAAACAAGTGAGCCAAATCAGCTGGGAGGAAGAATTTAATCAGAAAAATGTGATTGATAATTGGGAATCATTTAAGAACATTTTACCAGCTGCCCAAAAAGTCACAATTGAGGAAGAAGGCTGTGCTGGTTAAAAAACCAACCTGGTTTAGAGGGGAAGCAAAGGTATGTGTAAAAACAAAATCTATCTAGTCTATCCTCTCAGATGGAAGAAAGGGGAAGTTGATAGTAATGAATGTAAATCAGAAGTTAGGAATTGTAGAAAATTGATAAGGGAAGCCAAAGTACACAAGGAGACATCTGTGGCCAGCAGAGTTAAGGACAATAAGAAGGAGATTTTTAAAAATATATTAGGAACAAAAAGAATCCTAACAATGACGTTGTTCCATTACTAGATGGAAATGATAAAATTATAAATAGTAATGCAGAAAAGGCAGAAGTGTTCAATAAATATTTCTGTTCTTGTATTTGGGGGGAAAAACAGATGACATGGTCTCATGATTTGGCGATGATCACGTTTTTTCCATTCCAGTAGGATCGTTGGAGGATGTTAAACAGAAGTTACTAAAATCAGACATTTTTAAATCAGCAGGCCCAGATAACTTGCATCCAAGAGTTTTAAATCAACTGGGTGAGGAGCTCATTCGACTGTTAATGTTGATTTTTCAATAAGTCTTGGAGCACTGAGGAAGTTCCAGAAGACTGGAAGAAAGCTAATGTTGAGACAGTTTTTAAAAAGGGTAAATGGGGTGACCTGGGTAATTATAGGCCTGTCAGCCTGACATTGATCCCAGGCAAGATAATGGAGTGGCTGATACGGGACTTGATTAATGAAGAATTAAAGGAGGATAATGTAATTAATGCAAATCAGTATGGGTTTATGGAAAATAGATCCTGTCAAACTAACTTGATATCTTTTTTGATGAAGATATCATTGTTAGAAAATGTTAATTAATATTCATCCTAAATTGACCTCTTCTTAATTTCCTCTCATCTCTCCTAGTTATTGACCTTTGCACCAGCCTAAATGATTCTTTCCCTCATAGGTGTTTACATTCATTGAAAAAGGTACGGTGTGGTCCCTCCCCTCTTACTTGTCTTTTAGCCAAGCTCTAGATAGTTGCGGCCAGGTCCTGATCATCACCTACGGGGTACCACTGACCTCATCAGGAGTGAGGGGCTCAGCATCTTTGAAGATTCATTTTTTTTTTTTTTTTACTGTTCACCTTTCCTCATAAATTAATCTCTTCTGAACCTCTTAAACATTTTGTCATTCTTTTCTGAATTGCTTCCATTTTGTCTTCTGGTTAGGCAAAACCAGTAAAATAAGTGGCCCTCTAATGTGTTGTTAGCCTGAGGGTGCTCTGTAGTGTTTGCTGCTTACTGGAGAATTGTAACAGAGAGAGTATTCCATCAGATAAGTTCAGTGAGCACCAAGGAAACTTCAAAGCTTGGCACTACTGTCCTAGGGCCTGTTCTTGAAATACTCACACAGATAGTCTCATTGACATGGAAATAAGTTATAGGGCCTAATCTTGCAAATCTTACTTGCATGATCAATCCTTATGTGAATAGCTTCACTGAGAGGAAGGATGGTCCAATGGTAAGGTACTAACCTAGGACCTGGGTTTAATTCCCTGCTCTGCCACAGACATGCTGTGTGACATTGAGCTTCTTTTGAACATTCAGCTCTTAACCCCCATTTTACAGATGGGGAACTGAGGCAGAGAGGCTAATAGAACTTCCTTATCTCATGCAGTGTCATGAGGATAAATACATTAATGATTGTGAGGGATTCAAGTACTACAGTGATGGGGGGGCCATATAAGTACCTAAGATAGACTGATGTTAATGAGTTCATTCACATGAGTAGGCAATACACTTACTACTTACTCTTAAGCCCAGGAGCAGGGCCCTGGTGCTTATTGCAGAGGCAGGAATCCAGTGAAAGGCAAAATGGGTCCCCAGGACTAGAGCCAGCTGGAAACTTTCTGATGAAACTGTTATGGTGGAAAATGCCGATTTGTTGTAATGAAATGTTTAGCCAAGTCTATTACAGATTTGACAAAACGTCACTGAAACATGCAGGCTTCCATTGGAAATCTGCCTATGTTTCAGGGTCCACAGCTTTGACAGGAAGCTTTATTCAGTGAATAGCAGCCATGAAATTGACAAGAATGTCAATTTCACATTTAATTTCAGGAACACCATATTTTGGTGTTTCTGAAACAAAAATTTCAGCTGTCTTCAGTTTGCCTAGTAACTTTGGTAAATTTTTGCTTTTGTTCTGAATCAGAATGAATACAAATTCATAAATACCGAAATTCCCAAGTTTTGGCCAGCTCTACCTAGAACCGCTGACAGAGTTGCCAACTCTTGTGATTTTTATTGCAAGTCTTGCAGTATTTGGTGATTTGTTTTCCCTTAAAGCCCCAGTTGCTGGAATAAAGAGATTGCTTGAAAATCTCAGCTTTTGTTTGAAATAAAAGTAAGTTTCTCGCCCTCATAATGAAGGAAAACCTGAAGTGACTGCACCCTAAAGGCTCAGAGACCAGAAGGCAAAGGAAAAGAATCCAAAATGTATTTACCCAGGCCCTCTCTCGCATGCTCTTCAAGACAATCTCATGATTTTTTGAATGCATGAGTTTGGTAATACTGCTACTAGGGAATTAAGGAGGATAAAGACATTGCAGAAACATTAAATGACACCAGTATCAGTCTTTACATTGTGTAAAGAGTTGTCACTTTGGATGGGCTATCACCAGCAGGAGAGTGAATTTGTGTGGGGGGGTGGAGGGTGAGAAAACCTGGATTTGTGCTGGAAATGGCCTAACCTGATGATCACTTTAGATAAGCTATTACCAGCAGGACAGTGGGGTGGGAGGAGGTATTGTTTCATATTCTCTGTGTATATATAAAGTCTGCTGCAGTTTCCACGGTATGCATCCGATGAAGTGAGCTGTAGCTCACGAAAGCTCATGCTCAAATAAATTGGTTAGTCTCTAAGGTGCCACAAGTACTCCTTTTCTTTTTGCGAATACAGACTAACACGGCTGTTACTCTGAAACCAGTCTTTCCACAGAAGATGTTGGCAAGAGAGCTATCCCAGACCTGTTCTCTTCAGGGAATAAAGATGAGGCACTGTTAGACACTGAAGTATCAAAAGAGAACAAATTGTTAGTTCAGCCAAAAACAAATTACCTGAACTAGATAGTGGTGTTCATTAGGTACTTGGATGCTATAGCAATGGTGCAGCATCAGAGTCTAAATAGAACAGAAAATAGCATGAAATGTCTGAGCTGCTAACGGAAATGTGCAGTCTCATAAAAACAGCCACTATGCTGGAGGGTAGCAAAAAATGTCACACCTATATTTAAAATAGGTGCTAAGTATGATGCGGGGAATAAACCAGTTAGCTTTTCTGGAGTACCAGGTAAATTTTGTTTGGCCTTTTCACCACATCTGCACACTGAGCTGATGTTTTCCCTGGACTGTCCATAATGATGCCCCTGTCTTGAAGTTTCTCAGATGATTATCGTCACACAGATCACACCTTCCTTATAAAGTGTATTAATATTGCTACATTTTTGCAAAAAAACCTCCAACGAACAGCTTCACACATGCCGTCCCTGCAAAACAGAAACCTTTAAGTCAGAAATCCATGACCTGTACTTTTTTCTCAGGCCTTTTCACTCAGGGCTCTCTCCTGGTGGCAGGTTAACAGTGCTGATCAAATGCTACTTGTTTCTGGTGAGCTGATCTCTAGCTCTGCATTTCCTTAAAGCCAATGAGGAAATAAGAAAGTAAGATTTCCTGAGCCAGCTGTGTTCTTCTCTCCTTACTCACCATGTTCTATTCAAATCTTTAAAGTCGACAAGCCTTCCTTTAAAGAGAAAACATGGGTGCCCTATTGATAGTTCTTTTACACCAGGACGTATGATTTATATATGCAGTTTGGGCGAGGTCCAAGGCCCAGTGAAGTCAATGGAAAGACAGTGCTGCTCTGAACTCAGTTAAGTGACACCAGTTAGATGCTGGTGTAGTGGACTGATGACTCAGCTCTTAGAACTTTACTTTTCTTGACAAGCTTCCTCTCTGCAAACTATATTAGTAGATACGCACCCGGTCCTGGCACTTGCCTATTTTTAAGTACGCTGATTAGTGAGGCAATAACTACCTCCACCCAAGCTGCTCAAATAATAGTCGGAGTGTAGCTAATAATTGATAGTGAACATATTTCCTGATTCAGTGAGAATAAGACAAATAGACCAGATTCGCTGGGTCTGTCTCTTAGCACCCATATCTGGCACTGAATACAGGATTTTTAAAAAATGCATTATCCTATCCAAATATGGACTACTTTCTTTGCTCTTCTCCGGTTGGGTCGTATAGGGTTGGGGAGATATAAAGGGACTGTGTATTGAAGTCACCCAGACACTCTGAATTCTCAGTTGGCATGTTTTGTATTGGCCTCTAAAAAAGGATAGACATACACCTATTCTGATTTCATGAGGAAAGAGGTTCCGCTGCCAGTGTTCAGTTCTTCACCAAGACAATGCCTTCCCAGTTACTTTATGGGTTGGATTTCTTTTCGAGACCTGCAGACCAGCTACAGTGTGCAGCTGAATGCTTAGTCCTCTAATCCTGAAAGGTCATTCTCCAGGGTCTGATTTCCATTTACACAGCCAGAGCAGTGTAAACGGGCCTTAGTGTAAATGGGAATCAGGCCCCATATCTTTAACCTTGCGTTGTAGGTACCTAAGACAGCTAAGGTCAACCCTAGTTAAATAATACCAACTTGCAGGAAGGAATTGCTTGCTTCTTCCTTGTCTGTTGTAATATCAAAAACTGGATTGTGTCAGGAATCAGGGCCTGGTCTACAAAAGGCTGCGTGATTGACCACACCACCTGACTGGCTGCAGGGGCCAGCAGGCTGGCCATAGCTTAAGAGCATCAGCAGCTCACTGGTTCCTCCGTGCTCATGTCCACCACTCTGCTTGCTCCTGAATTACCTTGTTCCTGCTGCTTGTGCTTTGCACCTTGGCTCTGTCCTGCCCATGCCTTGACCTCTCTTTGCCTACTGCCCTGCTCACTCCAGTGCCTGCCCTCCAGTTTGACCCTTGGTTTCAACTTCGGACTACTGACTCCAGCTCTGATCCTAGTCCTTGGGTCCTGACACCTGCTCTGACGACGAGGCATGAGGCCTACCTCAGCCGCAAGGCTAGACCACCCTTGTCCCAGTTGGATGACAGATTCAGAAATCCTTAAAATTAAGGCCAGGGGTCCTCGGCGGTAGTATGGTCCCTATCAAGGCCCCAGCAGAACTGGCGGCTGCCATCCAGAACCAGCAGGTGTAAGTAACCACCCTGCTATCGCAGAATGTGGCCCTGCAAGTGCAGGTTGCTCTGCTGGCTCATCCTACTCCATCCCTCCCAGAGCCGAAGATTTCATTGCCCAATGAATTTGATAGAGATTGGGACACGTTTTGGGGGTTTCTGAACCAGTGTCAGCTCCTGTTCCTCCTACAGATCATTCCCCACAGACCAGGCCTGTGTGGGGCTCATCTTAAGTTGTTGAGAGGGGAGGCATTGACCCGAGCTTCTCTCCTCCTGGAACCGTCCAGCCCCCTCTTGCGACAATTGGAGGAGTTAATTCAAGCCAGGTCCCTCATTTTTGACAACCCCCACTGTGTGCAGACTGCTGAGACAGGCCTTACGGCAGGGAGGCCGGCCCATTGCCAAGTACACTGCTGATTTTCATCCTTTGGCTTCTCACCCCAGGTGGAATGAGGCAGCACAGTGCCACCATTTTTGCCCGGGGTTAGATGAGGATATAAAGGGTGAGCTTCTGTGGGTGAAGCCACCGTCCAGTTTGAACAATCTGACTCGTGATCAGAACTGGCGATGGCCTCATTTAAAATCTCTTTCTAGTAATGAACTTGTTTTATTTAAGCCGTGTTTAAAGTGAAGTGTCTGGGAAACTCCATTTGGGGTTTATTTCTATTAAAGAAATAATGGACTTGTATTGTCTAGGAGAGGGCTGGGCAGTACAGAACATACATTTCTGGGGGAAATCTAAGACTGGGATGTGCTGGGGTCACCATGCCGTTTAACCAAGGCAGGTGAGAGCCACAGTGTAAGTCAAGTGTGGCTGGCAGGCTGCATTACACACAAACACTCAAGGTGTGGCTTGCATGTTGGAAGGCTGTTTGTGCACGACCCAGGTGGGAGCTACTTCAGCAAAATATTATAAGGCACCCAAGGTTGCAGGGCAGGGGTGGTGCAACTACTCATTAGTCTGGATTGTGCCCGGGTTTGTCACCCTGGCCCCCTGGCTGTGGAGGAAAGCTGGAAAATGTGAACCCTAAAGGCTCAAAACCAAGGTAGTAGATAAAAGGAACCTAAACTTTTAAACATGTCTCATGATTGTGAGGTGGCCTGACTCATGATTTTGGAATGTTTGGTGTCAAATACTGAAGGTGCACTATGATAAGCAAACTTTGCTGTAATTCTGGTTTAATGTTTACATTGTGAATGGAATCCTCCAACAGCCTTTCACCGGGAAACACACACTTTTAGGAAGTAATTGCAAAACACTTGGTGAAGTCATGATCTCATTGAAATCAATGCGAGTTTTGCCATTGACTTCAACAGAGCCAGGACTTTTCCTCAAGTGTCAAATTAAAGTCAGTGGGCTCATGTCAGTGGAGTTACATTAGATATTATACTGGCTCTAAAGCTACTCTGCAAAACTTTCTAGGTGACAAGACTGAATTGTGTTCTAACAGTTTGGCAGACTACAACATTGTAACTAGGTCCTCCCATAGGGTATAATTACATTGTAGATGGGATCTAACTGTGTGCCTCTCAACTATGGAAAGGTCTGGAACCAGTAGGGTTAGCTTGATCCTGAAGTGCTAATTAATGAGTAAATAGTAAAATTGTTTTTCTTAGTGACAGCTTACTACCAAAGCCACAATATGGCACTGCAGGATCTATTCATATCTGAGAAATAATTGGCAGCTTTCCGTCACAGTAAATTTTTGCCTGTGGTGTGGACCAGACCAAAGTGGACGTGTACATTCACTTGTAAATAGTCTGATTCTAGTCTGACACATTTTTCAAATAAGCTAGACTTCTTTATGGATTTAGATTGATAACACGAAGTGGGTTTGGGCTTTTTAACCTCCTGAAATGATGCTGTTACTAATTGTCGACATTGCTAAAGCATGCCAACTGGACATTGCTGAGTTTTCTTCCATAAGGTTTTGGGCTAGACTGTTTCTCCAGGGCAAAGCCTGTAGTACAGGACAGCAGGTAGCTGTGCTGCTCCCTCACCATCTCAGGAAGGAATTGAGGCTAGAGGAGCTGTGCTCTGTTCCTTGCTCAGAGCGGTGGTGGTGTGATTTTGTTGCTGGCTTATATCAACAGCAAATATCCACCCATTCTCCATCACTCCTTATCTGACTGCTCTGGGGCGGGGGGGGAGTGGGTGCATGGAACAGCACCTGCTCATGCCTGGACCCAAGGTCTGAGTAGCATGTAGGGATGTTAGTGGGATTTCTCATTCTCCTACATAAGCCTGTAAACCAAGTCACAGTGTAGCTTGTAGTAAGCTTTGAATTTGTTACTGCCTAAAAAACTGAGCTAGTTTTATGGGTTGGATGGCAGTGCAAGAGAGAGAAAAAACTTAGGAGAGGGCTTCTCCTAAACCATCCACCCATCCTTCTTACTCCTTAAGCTACAAATTTTTCTTACCAGATAGCGTCCAATTTTGATTTGTGCTTTTGGCTGCTTAATTTCAGGTATGTGCAGTTGTTATGCACTCACACTGGACCCAATCCTGCCCTCAGATACACAGGCACAACTCCAGTTGAAGTTACTGGGCTAAATTCTGCACCTACCCATGCCTAGAGGCTTGTAGGAGAATACGAAAAGTGATTCACTAACACTGACAAATAATTCATGCCTTTGATATATGGGGGTCCTATCACACCTCGTGCACCAGTGAAAATGAAATGGTCATGAAAATGTTCACAGGTCTCTAGAAATTCCCAAGTTTAGCTTGAATGAATCATATGAAAATTTGTAGGAAGTGCATTATTTGCTATATTATCCATTATTTTCTTCTTTGAAAACATTCAGTCATCCAGTCTCGGAGCAGACAAAATCCCATGTGATGTTGGCAGCCAGTCACTCATTAAAAGTAATGAATAGCAAATATGCTAAATGAACAGTTCCCAAACAATCTATAATCTGGCACTATTCTTACATAAAATACTGGCGAATACTTATGAATAAAGCATATGTTTGCAGAAATTGGGATCTAGTCGTGGCCTTCAGTTTTGCAAAATTGGGCTTTCACAAAACCTAAAGCCAATAGAACTGTTTTTGGGCTTTTATTTAATTTCAAAATAAACAAATTAAAAAAACCCAAACAAACCGAACCATTCTCTTGATATGCTGGCACCCTAACTTTGCAGCCTTTGTGAACAGGAAGCTTGGTCTGCACACAGTTGTTGTACGGTTATAACAATTGATTAGGGGTGTGATGAGTTTTTATTAATATAATTATAGCAGTACAAACACTGTAGTGTGGATGCAGTTATACTGGTATATCTTATTCCCCTTCTCACACAGGAATAACCTATACACATATAAGCACACTTATGTCAGTATAACTGAATCCACACAAGGGGAGTTGTACTATTTTACCTATACTGGAGTAGCTAAAGCTGTACAACTCCTTTGTGTGTAGACAAGGGCTGAGAGTGAATGGAAGGAAATGTAAAACTGACTAGTCTATTTCTATTGTTTTGAGCTCTGGGACACACCAAAACTAAACAGAGCTGTGTAAATAGTGACAAAGAAATTCAGGCCAGATTCCTGAGCAGTATAAATTGGCAGTTCCATTGAAGTCAGTGAAACACCAGTTTACACCGGCTGAAGATCTGGACCCTGATCTTTAACCTGTCAGTGTTTTTCAAAGGAATAAAGGAAAGGTGAAGAAAACGTGTTTTGAAGGAAATTCTAGAAAAGAGGAGAGGGTATAAAAATAGCACGTCAGGCAGGTGACCGTCATGCAGAATTGCCCTCTGGTAACAAAGTTGTTGCTTTGAAATATTTTTCTGTCCCCTGCTTCTGTATGAGAAACCCACACAAACAATGGGAAGTTGACTAACTGATGGTACGGGTGGAACATTGAAACTGATGCTTCGCAAAGCTCCCCATCCAGCAAAGCATTGAAGTGAGCGCTTAAAGTTAAGCACGAGTAGTTCCATTGAAATCAAGGCAAAGGTGTGATATTAAGCTGATGTTTCTCTAAATATTTCAATCTTAAAACATCCTTCTCTTTTAAATTTCTTGAAAACTTTCTAGTTGGTCCTGGGTTTTTGGCAAAAGACACTTATTTGATTTTTACATGTGTGGGACCTAAAACTGACTATGTCCCTCTTAATGCTCTTTTTAATTTAATTTGTGTAGCAGATTGGACATGATGTTTCTTTGGGACTCCATTACGATAGAGGAAATGCAATGAAAAGGGCTGCATTGATTCCTCAGATGATTAAAGCTGGCAGTAGTTCAGAGTCTCGCTAGATTAAAAAGGACCACTTGTTAAATTATATTACTTTTATACTGTTCCAGATAAAATTCCTGCAAGCCTTCATCAGTGCAGAAAGAGAGATGAGGCTTACTTGGCAATATTTTGTGCATCAAATCCTTGGAGATTTATTTTCCTTCAGATACTGTAACTGTGGAAATTAAATTTTATTCAGATCATTGACTGAATCACTGTTTTAAAGAATATATGGAAAGAGATGCACATCTTGCAATATATATACACACACACACACACACACACGCAAGTCAAGAACAATGTTCATGTTGCCATAAATGGTTCATTCAAATTGTAGAATCCTCCTAAATAAGTGACATATATTTGTGTAACTTTTGCCCCAGCTATGTTGGTTTTCTCTTATAAAGGGTAATATTACTCCTATTGAAGTCATAATGCAGACAGATTTTTTTTTTTTGCATTTGCTGTCTTTTGAAAACAAATAATCCCGCCCCCCCATAATTAGGGGAGAGAGCAACAGGTTTGAAAGGAAAGTAGTGAATTAGACACAGTATATTGGTGTTCTGATTAAAATTATGATCGCATTCAATATTGCCTGGCCTTTTTGATGGTAATGATTATATAGCTGTAGCATGGGTGTGTGGCCTCCCTTGGAGATGGACAGAGAGACAGTCACGAGCGCGCCCCCCCCCCAGTGGGTAGAGGCGGGACACCCACACACACCCTGCTGGAAGCAGAAGAGTGGGACAGGAATCAGAAGTATAAAAGGCCAGCCCTCCAGCTCCGTTAAAGGGGAGCTGCTGGAGCAGAAGGATGTCTCTCACCCGCTGCTAGAGCTCAGACCTGACAGCAACCGCTGCAGCACCTGACATCTGGAGGGACTGCAAGAGCTGTCGGTTGCTGAAGACCTTGAGGAGTTTCTGGGGCTGCCGTTATCTGTTTACCCCAGGGAGACGGATGATGACCCTGGAACCCACGTACCCCTCCTTGAATGGGAGTGTAGGAAGTAGCCCAGGGGAGCTGAATATAGTAGCTGACTGACAGCTGGCCAGTGTGTTGCGGCCCAATTTCCCTCCTGACCCAGTGGCAGACCACTCTGCCACTGTTATGGCCCTGGGCTGGGATGAAGTGGAGTCAGGTGGGCCTGCGTCCCCCTACCACTGCCACTCCACCCCAACTGTTTGCTGCCCCGCCATTTGAGGGCCTGGGCGTAGAGACTCATTATTGCTCAGTCCTGAGTACAAGCCCGAGTGTCCTGACTTTGCTGCCCGCCCTGTTCGAGGGCCTGGGCTAATAGATTCCTCATTTGCTCTGTCCTGAATACCAGCCTGGGCCACCTAATTGCTTGCTGCCTCACCCTGCTGGAGGCCTGGGGCTTGTGGACACTCCTGCTCTACCCTGACTGTGGGTTAGAGCCCCCTAACTGTTTGGTGCCCTGTCCAGTTGGAGGACTGGGGCCCTTAGACTCAGTACTGGATTACCCCACTGAGTAGCAGTGAACCTGATGCTAATTCCTCTCTGAATTGTGCTCTTCCAGAAGACTTATAGTGAGCGGGCATGGCCTCCCTCCCAGACAGAGGGACAGCTGCAGCCCCTTTACAATAACTCTGAATAAAGAGCCAAATCATATTTGCAGAAGAACATGACCATTAAGCCTGTATAACAAACCAAAGTGCATTCCAGTCCTATATTGTACACTGTATTGACAGGTTGTGCGAGCTTTCATCTTGTGTGAGCTCGCACACGTTGTGAGCTGAAGATGACTTACAATATTGACTGACTGTGAATAACAGGCACAAAAATGACTGTCCTCAGTGCAAAAGTACACAGGTGATCTTGCGTAGGGAAGTTACCTTGTGATGAACAGGTCTCCTTGAGTTCTTGCAACTTCATGATTAACAACAATACTTGCAAAGTTCTGGTGTTCTTAGCTTGCTTGTAAGCCTTTCCCTAGAAGCATGCTTAATTGCTTTTCTACGTGTCCATTCATTATTACTGTTACTATTATTTGTTATTACTCATATTGTCGTAGTGCCCAGGTGCCCCAGTTGTGGACAAGGACCCCATTGTGCAATACCGACATATGAATAGGGTGATCACATAGCAAGTGCAAAAAATCAGGATGGGGGTGGGGGGTAATAGGCACCTATATGAGACAAAGCCCCAAATATCGGGACTGTCCCTTTAAAATCGGGACATCTGGTCACCCTTCATCTGAAGTGTAGAACATGTAAAGCTTGTGGGCTCCATTCTCTGTTGCCTCTCACCTCCTGTAGTCACTCACCTCCACTGCAAAGTGAGTGAAAATGCTCTGAGGTTAAAATGGTAGCATATTATACCCACTTGACAGTGGTGTACACGAGTAAGTGAGATGCGCAGCAGCAGCCCCAGTTCAGAATCCATATGGATAGGTAAGAGGGAATGAAAAGAACAGGGCAATTTATTGAGTGATCCATCCCCTATCATACAGTCCCAGCTTTTGGCAGAGGTTTAGGGGGACACACAGAATGGGGTTGCGTCTCTAGCCATCTTGGCTAATAGCCATTTATGGACGTATCCTCCATGAAGTGTGTGCATGCTCCATGAAGTGTGCCCTTGTTGCCAATGGCTAACGGCATTTTGGGCTGTATAAGTAGGGGCAATGCCAGCAGATCGAGGGACGTGATCATTCCCCTCTATTCAACGTTGGTGAGGCCTCATCTGGAGTACTGTGTCCAGTTTTGGGCCCCACACTACAAGAAGGATGTGGAAAAATTGGAAAGCGTCCAGCGGAGGGCAACAAAAATGATTAGGGGACTGGAACACAAGACTTATGAGGAGAGGCTGAGGGAACTGGGATTATTTAGTCTGTGGAAGAGAAGAATGAGGGGGGATTTGATAGCTGCTTTCAACTACCTGAAAGGGGGTTCCAAAGAGGATGGCTCTAGACTGTTCTCAGTGGTAGCAGATGACACAACAAGGAGTAATGAGCTCAAGTTGCAGTGGGGGAGGTTTATGTTGGATATTAGGAAAAGCTTTTTCACTAGGAGAGTGGTGAAGCACTGGAATGGGTTACCTAGGGAGGTGGTGGAATCTTCTTTCTTTGAGGTTTTTAAGGTCAGGCTTGACAAAGCCCTGGCTGGGATGATTTAGTTGGGGATTGGTCCTGCTTTGAGCAGGGGGCTGTACTAAATGACCTCCTGAGGTCCCCTCCAACCGTGCTATTCTATGATTCTATTTAGTTATCTAATTTTTTGTTTGAACCCAGTTATACTTGTGGCCTTCACAACATCCCCTAGCAATGAGATCCACAGGTTGACTGTGCATTGTGTGACGAAGTACTTCCTTATGTTTAAAAGCTGCTGCTACCTATTAATTTCATTGGGTGACCCCTGGTTCTTGTGTTATGTGTAGGGCCCTACCAAGTCATGGTCCCTTTTGGTCAATTTCGCAGTCATAGGATTTTAAAAATCATAAATTTCATGATTTCAGTTATTTAAATATGAAATTTCATGGTATTGTAATTGTGGGGGTCTTGACTCAAAAAGGAGTTGTGGAGGGGTCACAAGGTTACTGTGGGGGGGGTTGCGGTACTGCTACCCGGACTTCTGCACGGCTGCTGGCGGCAGCGCTGCCTTCAGAGCCGGGCAGCTGGTGAGTGGTGGCTGCTGGCCAGGGGCCCAGGTCTGAAGGTGAGCTGCCGCCAGCAGCAGCGCAGAAGTAAGGATTAGGGATGTAAAATAGTAAACGGTTAACTGGTGAGCATTAGTCTTACTGGTTAACCCGCCCTAACTGTTAACCCCAGCCCCAGCCACGCCGGCCGCCGGAGCAACCCCAGCCCCAGCAGTTAACCGGTTAAACGATATAATTTTAATCGTTTAATCGGATAACGTTTAAAAACAATATTTCCATCCCGAGTAAGGATGGCATGATATGCCTTTGCCACCCTTACTTCTGCGCTGCTGCCTGGGCCCTCAGTCAGCAGCCGCCACCCACCAGCTGCCCAGTTCTGAAAGCAGCAGTGCAGAAGTAAGGGTGGCATGGTATGGTATGGTATTACCACTCATACTTCTGAGCTGCTGCGGGCGAGGCGCTGCCTTCAGAGCTGGGTGGCCGGCCAACAGGTGCCGCTCTCCCGCCGGTCCAGCTCTGAAGGCAGCGCAGAAGTAAGGGTGACAATCCCGCGACTCCCCCTAAAACAACTTTGTGACCCGCCCTGCAGCTCTCTTTTGGGCCAGGACCCCCAATTTGAGAAAAGCCGGTCTCCCTTGTGAAATCTGTCTAGTAGAGGGTAAAAGCACACACAAGACCAGATTTCACAGTCTGTGGTGAGTTTTTCATGGCTGTGAATTTGGTTGGGCCCTAGGTATGTGAAGTGGTAAAGAACACTTCACTATTCACTGTCTCCACACTATTCATGATTTTATAGACCTCTGTCATCCCCCCACCCTTAGTCCTCTCGTTTAAGCTGAACAGGTCTAGTCTTTTTTTTGTTTTAAATCTCTCCTCCTGTGGAAGCTGTTTCATTCCCCCAATCATTTTTGTTGCCCTCCTCTGTACTCTTTTACATTCTAATATCTTTGGAGAAGGGGCAACTAGAACTGCATGGAGTATTCAAGGTGTGCGTCTACCATGGATTTATATAGTGGCATTATGATATTTTCAGTCTGATTATCTATCCCTTTCTTAATGGTTCCTAACATTCTCTAAGTTTTTTCCACTGCCGCTGCACATTGAGCAGATGTTACCACAGAACTGTCCATGGTGATGCCAAGATCTCTCTTCTGAGTGGTAACAGCTAATATAGTTGTACACATCATTTTGTTTGTGTAGTTGGGATTGTTTTGCACTGTGCATTACTTGGCATTTATCAACACTGAAATTTCATCTGCCATTTTGTTGTCCAGTCACTGAGTTTTGTGAGAACCATTTAACTCTTTGCCGTCAGCTTTGGACTTACAAAATTATGTAAGATAGTTATCATCTGTAAACTTTACCACCTCACAGTTTGCCCCTTTTTCCAGATAATTTATGAATATGTTGAACAGTACTGGTCCCAGTACAGATCCTTGGTGGGGGGGGAAGGCGGCTCTCTCCACTGTGAAAACTGACCATTTATTCCTACTCTTTGTTTCCTATCTCTTAACCAGTTACTGATTCATGAGAGGACCTTCCCTCTTAGCCCATGACTGCTTACTTTGTGTAAGAGCCTTCATGAAAGGTTTTATGAAAGTCCATGTACACTATATTGACTGGATCACCTTTGTCCACGGGCTTGTTGACACCTGCAAATAATTCTAATAGATTGGTGAGGCATGATTTCCCTTTACAAAAATTGAGTTGACTCTTCCCCAACATTTTGTGTTCATCTAAGTGTCTGATAATTCTGTTCTTAACTATAGTTTCAACCAGTTTGCCTGGTATTGAAGTTAGACTTACTGGCTTGTAATTGCCAGGATCACATCTGGAGCCTTTTTAAAAAATTTGCATTACATGAGCTAGCCTCCAGTCCTCTGGTACAGAGGCTGATTTAAGTGATCCGTTACATACCACAATTAATAGTTCTGCAATTATTTGACCTTCTTCAGAGCTCTTGGGTGAATACCATCTGGTCCTGGTGACTTAATAATGTTTAATGTATGAATTTGTTCCAAAACCTTCTCTGACATCTCAAAAAACAGCTCAGGTTTTTTCATGAAACTCACTTTTTCATTTTCAATGAGCTCTGCTTCTTGAGAAAGAAAGTTTTAGCTATGTCACTAGTGGAACCTGAACGAGGAGGTGCATTTTACAGCACTTTTGAAAGGTCATCAGGTTTGGACTCAGCCAGATTTCCAACTTTGGCCACCGTGAAGTTGCCTGTTAAGGCCATGGCCCTGTAAACACTTTTATGTCTGTGCTTAATTTTACTCCTGTGAGTAGTTCCATTGAGGAGGAGTGGTAGTAGGAAGTTCAGACGTGTATGTAAGTGTTTGCAAGATCTCGGCTTAAATAAGCACCTAATTTGCATGGGTGTTGGGCATTCAGAGCATTTTAAGTAAGAAAAATGCAGCGCTTCATGGCCTTTTGCCTGAGGTTCAATGTAATACTACCCTAATTCTCAATTACTGAGGGACAATCTCCACTCATTGATATATTTTGCTTTCCACAACCAACTTTCTGTACAACTTCTCATGAGTGATGTACCTGAATACTTAGATGCTAATATCTAAACCGGGGATTGGCAAATCCGCTGGCGGGCCGGGACAGTTTGTTAACCTGCAGCGTCTGCAGTTTCGTCCTATCGCAGCTCACCCTGGCTGTGGTTCACCGTTCCAGGCCAATGGGGGCTGCGGGAAGCAGCGGTCAGCACATCCCTCGGCCTGCACCGCTTCCCGCAGCCCCCATTGGCCTGGAACGGTGAACCATGACCATTGGGAGCTGCGATCGGCCGAACCTGCAGATGCTGTAGGTAAACAAATCGTCCCATCCTGCCAGCAGATTTTCCTGATGGGCCACGTGCCAAAAGTTGCCGATCCCTGATCTAACCTGTATTCTTAAAATTTATTCACCTAAATTTGGGTTATTTCTGATTATGTACTATACGTACCATATGACTTTAAAAAAAAAAAAAACTTGGTATTTGTGGATAATCCAAGCACTATACCCAGATGGACGGACACACTTTTCTCAACCTGTGTATTATATAATTTTAACATTAGCTTTAATAAAAATTTTTAAATCTGATTAGTATCTGACAGTTTCTCTGTCAGGGGATTAACTGAATGCGCTTTTAATGGGATGTTCCCAAGCTAAGAGGTCTCTCTTTAACTGTTATGACCCTGCTGTTAAGTCTGACATGTTTCTCTTCTAAATTTGCTGGAGTTTACTTGCCTTGTGGCAAATTCAGTCTCTCAAGAGCTTCATTTTTCACTTTTTGTTGTGGTCTGATCTCATTTCTTCTTTTGGAGTGTAAAAAGGAAGGAAAATGGCCATCTTTCTTCAATTATCTTCTCTCTGCCTTCTCTCCTCAACAGTGTAGCTAATTAGCACTGGTTAAATCTGCGATTCTAGTTCTCTATTGTTGGAGAGGAGTCCTGGCTATAAAAACAGAAGTTTCAAGATACACTGCTGTTACAAAAAAATTCCATTGATGCAGGAAGAGTGTCCTGCTACCAAATTGGAGACTTTACAAAAAGTGGGCAGTTGCTTCTCACTATATTTTGTTCTCCAGCACCTTCAGTGTGCCTTTTTGATGTGAAAGAGCACTTTAAAGAAATCCCTATAAGTCTCTATAAGCTAATTGTTTAGAGGATTTCTGGAATACAACTTCACTGCTAAACGTGAAAAGAAAAGGAGTACTTGTGGCACCTTAGAGACTAACCAATTTATTTGAGCATGAGCTTTCGTGAGCTACAGCTCACTTCATCAGATACAACTAACTGCTAAACGTGATGGCTCATAAAAGCCACTCTTCACTCTGGCACAGCATGCAAAGGAAGAAATACATTTCACTAAGTCTGAGATAAATTTTTGACCCCATATAACTAAGCTAATGGGGTCCAAAATATCTGTAGTACTGATGAACTCCATTGCCCTACTTAGACTGAATACTCTAATGTAAGGGGTTTTCGAATAACTGAGATTAATCTGTGGTGAAGTTTTAGCTATATTCTTTTGTGACTTGAAAGTTACTTAATTCTAACTTGCATCCTTAACAGATTTCCTATCTTTAAAACTAAACACAGTAGCTTTAAACAGAAAATTGCGTTGAGTTAACGCCTATTCTGAAAACAATAGTTTCTAAGTAAGGGTAATGTGTTTTAATCTTCTATTAAAAATATTTTGTATCTATCTGAGGCTTGATCAAGCACCCATTGAAGTCAATGGAAATCTTCCCATTGACTCCATGGGAACTGGATCAGACCTCTAGTGCATTCCATCTAGGATGACCAGACAGCAAGTTTGAAAAATCGGGACAGGGGATGGGGGGTAATAGGAGCCTATATAAGAAAAATACCCCAAAATCGGGACTGTCTCTATAAAATCGGGGCATCTGGTCAACCTAATTCCATCTGAGGTTCCCAAAGCAATTGTAAAACATCAGTTAAAAGCTCAGTCCTGCAAGACCTACACATGGGAAACTTCAATGGGAATTTTTCACCTACCAGGCTTGTGGGATCATGCCTTAAGCCTCGCAACATGCCGATGAAATAGGTAAATACTACTACAGCAGTATTACAAGTGGATAAACTGAAGCACAGAGAGGTTCAGTGATTCACCTGTGGTCGCACAATGAATCAGTGGTGGAAAGACAAACAGAAGCTAGAAATCCCTATTTTTAGTCCCCACTCTAAACACTAAGGGACATTCTCCCCTAATGAACTCCAAAGGACTGTCCTTAATTATGCAGCCTGCTGCCATTGGCTCCAGTGTTGTCAATGTTTTGATTTTCTCTCATGCTGATGAGAAAATCTTTAACCCCATATAACTCAAAATCAATATTGTAAACAAGTTATTTTCATGACTTTCAATCAGTATTTTAGGAGCTACAATTTATTAGAGAACCAAAGGCTTGATTCACGTTTCCATGCATCAGTGAGTAAGCACGCTGACACAATGATGTAAACGTTTTCAAGATTCGCTGTGGTAGCTTCAAAGTGAAATCAATGCATAGTTAAAGGTAACTGCCAGACATACCAATGGATCAAAAGGCTCCAGCTGTGGGAAGTGGATGTGTTTCAGCTAAATGGTTGAGGCTTAATTATTAGTAGACTTCTGTGGAAGAGAAATCAAAATATGTAACTGATTAGATGAGGTACATCTGAAGAAGTGGGGTTTTCTACCCATGAAAGCTTATGCCCAAATAAATCGGTTAGTCTTTAAGGTGCCACTGGACTCCTTGTTGTAGATGAGGTACAGTATTGTAGAATCTGAAGGCTGGTCTACCACAGAAAGTTAGAGAGACAAGGTGGGTGAGGTAATATCTTTTAATGGACCAACTTCTATTGGTGAGAGAGACAATCTTTTGGGCCACACAGAGCTCTTCTTCAGTTCTGGGAAAGGTAATCTGAGTGTTAAAGTTAAATGCAAGGTCCAATAAAAGATATTACCTCACCCACCTTGTCTCTCTAATGTCCTGGGACCAACATGGCTACAACTACACTGCATACTAACTAGAAAGTTAGGTCAGCTTAACTACATAGCTCAGGGCTGTGGAAAATATTCAAGCCCTGTGTGATGTAATTAAGCTGACCTAAGCCCCAGTATAGAGACCGCTAGACTAAAGTAAGAATTGTTCCATTGGCCTAGCTGCTGCCTCTTGGAGAGGTGGACTTACTACAGGGACAGAAGAACCCCTTCTGTTGCTGTAGTGTCTACAATGCAGCACTACAGTGTCGCAGCTGCAAGTCTGCTGCTGTAACATTTCTAGTGTAGACATACCCTGAGTAGCACTGAGTCAGTGACTTCTTCGTTATTACAGTACTGGGATGTGAATACTGTGGACAGGTCTAGTAGTTTATTTTGGCACGATAAATTCCCTTTTCCCTTCTACTATACAAAAGCGAGCATCTGCTAACTCATTCATTATTTAATCTATGAGCAATGTTTCTTTCTTAATTATAAATGTCAAGGTAAAGCTAGCTCTTCTGTTAATAGAGATTGAGATGCTTATTGTCTTTAAAGGCTAATGAGTTCTCAGTATATGATCATATATTTGAATTAGCAAAGGTCATTTCAAAGTTAGCTAGCCCTGCTGCACTAAACTCCATAGAAAGATTTTTGCATGGTGTTCTCGGAAAGGTGTGAAAAATAATTAATTCTTTTTTTAGTTGATCCAAGTCGACAATAATAGGGGATTGAAATGCATAATTTTCTTACTGCATTAAAATAATCTTCCTTTTAAAGTGATAAACACTTCTATAGCGGGTGCATCTAATGAAGATAATGATACATATTACTTCTCATTTCATGTTCTGCATGTGCCGTGTGTACAAAAAATCCTTATTTTAATTTGAACTTCAAGAGGTGATACATATGCTGTTTAGGATCAATTTGATACAGTGCCTTCCTGGCTGGCGCTCACTGGCACCCTGACAAACACTCTCAGCAGAAAGCTCAAGGAGTGAATGGATATGAAGTCTGAACAGCCCGCTCATGTTGCATAGTTGCACCTTCCTTTGGAGAAAAACATGGGAGGGGATAAAAACTCTGCTGGGCCTCCAAGTTTGCTGGGCATAATTGCCTCTGTTAGGAGGGACTTGGGTGGCCATGGAATGGGCAAGGATGAGGCTTTCCAACCACACAGATTTAGAGTAGGATACCCCCAGATCCGTGGAGGGAGGAGCTAACCTGCATGGTCAGCTGTCACCTCCACATGGCTGACCTACACCCTTCCCTGGTGGCATGGCTCCAGTAGGTTGCCATGTTGCAGTTGGCTTAGTCTCCCTTGCCTGTGCAATAGAAATGTGGAGGAGTCTGTGCAAAAAATAATGCTGCTTTAAGCATTAAAGGGTGGCTGGAGGAAATATCATCTACGCCAGGGCCTCTCCACTTAGGGGATGCTCAGGGCCACTAAGTGTGTGGGAAGCTTGCCCTGTTGCTCCCAATCTGTACCTGTTCTGTGGCTAGATAGAGGCCTTGACCCTCCAAGGCCGTCAATCCTTGACTTGTATCCTTAGCATCCCTATCCCTAAATCACTTGGTGAAAGGGAAGGGAGTGGCTAAAACAATAAGGTTATGTTTAAAAAAAAAATAATGGTAGAATAGAATCCTGTCCTGCAACATGAACTCGGATGATTCCTCCCATTAAAGTCAACGGGATGACTCGCAAGAGTCAAGGTCACTGGTTCTTAAGTCTGATTGGCTTAGTGAAAGTAGACTTGTTTTAAAAGGTTTCTGCTCCTTCAGGGCCTGATCCTAAGAGGAACAGAGTGGCCACAACTCACTGCACAGATGGGAATTGTGGGTCTTCAGCATCTCTCAGCGTCAGGCCATTGGTGGAAAATTTTAATTAACACTAAGGGACTGAGATGAAAAACTGTGTCAGGAAGAGGTTTCCATTATGGTTTTCTTTGTATTAGCACAGTGCCCAGAGAGCCTAGGCAAGGAGCACATCTATGTTTTGCTGGGTGCTGTACACATATGATCTCGGGGCCATACCCTTGGCTGGTGTAACTCAACATCGCTCCATTGAAGTCAATGTGCAGCACTGTTGATTCTGTCACAATTTCTTCAGCAGGTGCAAATGGTGCAGATGGACCTGCACACAATGGCACTGTTCTATAATTCTACACGGAGTGTCTCTAAAGTGAGCATGGGATAAAAGCCACCCAGCATATATGATTATAGTGACTTGTCCAGTTAATCTCAGAGGGTTTTAGGTGCAGCTCTCTCTCTCATGCTTCAAGTTGCAGTTTATCCCCAGAAGTGACTTGCCTGTTTGAGTAATCAGGTTGGTAAGGGACAGACTGTTCTTTGAAAAATACTTGCTTTGCATAGTCCTGTGAACCTACAGCCTTCGCAGCACTTTGATTTAATTGTTTTTCCCTTTTGAGCTTGAGTTCAGCAGACTTTTAGTATTTGTAGTGTAGTGAGCTGCAATAGGTGATTCTTAACATTCAGAAGAATATGCCTTCCGACAAGAGTTGCATATGCACTAGAATATGAAAAGCTTTGAAACACTTGAAATGTTCTGAGGGGTTAATAATGTTACAAACAGTCTTTTATTTCTGGACTGACAAGACTGGGCACTCGGACCTGATCCTATTCCATTGGTGCTGATGGAAAGGCTCCCACTGACTTCAGTGGGAGTAGGGCCATTCTTCTAGATCCGGATTCAGGAAAGCAGTTAAGCACATGCTTAGATCCATCCCTATTCACATTCATGGCTTCAGTTGGACTTAAGCACATGCTTAAATGCTTTACTGAGTCAGTGCCTTAGTGAGCAAGGTGTAATCAAAGGGATGGTTCCAAAATCCCAGTGTGGCAGAGGGACGAAGGATCTTAAACACCATATTAGTAACAAAAAATGTCCACCTGGCTTCACATAAGATCCTGGGGATAAAAATCTCTGTACTGGAAATGGAAAAGGAAAAAAGCTAGCACACAAGGATATAGAGGGTCATCCCTGGCTATTAGGGAAAAAATAATAGCACCGAAAAAGGGGAAATGGTTACATTACAAGACGTAAAACGTAATGCTGGCCAAAATGAAACAGGGAATTTGGAAAGGCTTTTACAAATGTATTGTTGTGGGGGAATACTGGTACCTCATTTGCCTTTTTCAAGTTCTCTAGATTTTTCACAACTGATTCGTTGACCAAACTCATTGAACATGTACAAGTCATACCTGCTTATTTTTATATGTTCATATCAACCTCATTTCATAAAGACTACTGACAGCCAGCAGAACATAAATGCCTTCAAGACAAAAATCCTGGCCCTATGGAAGTCGTTGGGAGTTTTGTCATTGACTTCAGTAGGACCCAGATTTCACTGAAGGTCTTCAGGTCTTGGCTGCTCATCGAAGAATTCACAACCCAAAAAGATATAAACCAAAATGCATGTCTATTCTTGAAAGACCCCTTTCAGAGAGCAAAGAGCTGATCTTCCCTGAGCAGCAGCAGCCATCCTGTTACCATAATGGCTGCCTTATATAAAGCTCAGTTGGGTGTAGCCTTCTCTTCTTGGAACATCGGGGAAGATCCCTTTGGATCCAGACATCCCCTTCCAGTTAGATGTTGCTACACTTTGCTACGGAAACTGAAGTGAGGGTCGGGGCAGTGGCATATTAGCCGACAAGGCCTAGGCCTAGGGTGGCAAATTTGCAAGGGTGGCAAATTTATAATAGCAGCCAGAAGCTGCTTCCCCCAGCACCTGTTCGCGCCCTCCGGCCCTGCCCGAACTCCACCCCTTCCCCGCCCCCTCTCTGCCCTTATTGGTCCCCTTCCCCAAATCCCCACCCCGGCCCCGCCTCCTCTCCTGAGTGCGCTGTGTTCTCCCCTCTTCCCCCCTCCTTCGCGAAGCTGTTTCACGCACAAGCACTGGCAGGGGGAGGGGAGAAGCAGGACCCGGCGGCGCGCTCAGGGGAGGAGGCGGAGGTGAGCTGGGGCGGGGGGGGGCGCTCAGGGGAGGAGGCGGAGGTGAGCTGGGGCGGGGGGGGGGGCACTTATTTCAGGGCCTAGGGGCGGCAAAATCATGAATCCACCCTGGGTGGGGGACTGAAACCACATGGGCCTCCTTTTGGGTCTCTACCACCCATAGCAGTGTGAAGAGATATTGAAATCCCTAAATAGGTATAACTTGGCAAAGCAATGACTGAGAGGGGAGCATGCTAATTTGAGGTGTATGAACACCAAGGATGGCTATTGATAATTTAGGGAAGTACAAAGGGATTCAACTAGGATTAACTGGATACAACTAAGAGAATGCAACTGTGAGAGCTATTCTGCTGCAGTGTAATCTCCCAAGAGTGGTGGTGCAAAACTAGCCTGGCTGAAATATTAAATGTGTTATCCTACCCTGGCGGGAGAAAGTTCAAGATGACCTAATAGGTCTTTTCCATCTCTAACTTGATTGATTCTAAGACTTCCTGAGACTGTGTGCGTAAATCGTAAGGAAAAGCCTGTTCAGTTTTCAGTGAGTGATCTCTGAGACATTCTTTTTTCCTTTGGGAACAAAGGCCCAACATATGCATATTTTCCTAAGAAGAATTTTTACTTTCTAATCTAATGTAAATGCTCTCAGGGAAACTGATGATGGAACTGCTCTCATTTGAATACTTTTACAAACAACACCCACTCAACATGGCCAGATATTATTGAAATGTTCTTAGCTCTGTTTCCCAGCCTCTTTCATGTTATCTCATCAGAATATTTTTATCGGCCATCACTCTTTGACTCGAAGGTCCGGTAAAGCATGCAATTGAATTATACCCTACATCTCATTGTGTCCAGTTGTCATTTCGTTATGGAAGGATGATTGTTGAAAGCGCTGCCCCTGCCTAATGTATTTATATGACCCTCATTACCATAGTATTTGAGTGCTTCACCATCTCTAGTGTATCTGTCTTCACAACACCCTGGTGAGGTAGGGAAGTGCAGTTATCCCTATTTTACAAATGGTGAATGGTGCCACAGTTCCCCAAGTGACTTGCCTGAAGAAGTCGGTGCTAGGGCAGGGAATTAACCCATGTCTTCCAAGCCCTAGCTTAGTGCCTTTTCTGCAGGACTGTCCTTTATCTTAGGCTAGATCATCGCTGACAAAAGGGTATGTTGTTACAGCAAGATAAGTAACACAAGTCAGAACCCTCACTGTAAAATCCTAGTGCACAAGAGGCTCTTCAGTTTTTACCACTTCACCCCCTTTTTGACACTGAAGCCATAGCCTCTGACCTGCCTCCATCTCTGCTCTCATTCCTTCTCTCCCGTGCTGCCTGCACTCATCTCAAGCCTCCCTCTTACCAACCCTTTTATCTCTTCCTTCCCCTCTCAGCTGTGTGCTTCACTCTATGACATTTGACACCTGGATTTGAAACCATTGGCTTTTTATAAACCAGCATTGAGTTAAGCTTTTCAGAGATAAAGGCCTGATCCTGTAAGGCCTGTGTGTGTAGATTACTTTTCAGGTTCAGGTCTGAAATGGATCTGTGGGAGAGATCTAATATTTATAAGTTTCAGGTTGCATCTGATTAGTTTTGCATCTGATTATTTCTTCCCTGCTCTTTCTCTCTTTAAAATGCATCATTGGGTCAGATTCTGCTCTTGGTTATGCTAACTCCGTTGACTACAGTGGTGCAAGTGAAATTGGACTTTTACCCTTTGAATTGTATTGACATTGGCATGGGATGTTTTCCAGGAAAATACATTTACTTGAAAAACCAGAATTTCTGGAAACGTTAAAGGAGGATGGATCACTGAGGAGGAAAGGAATCTCTTTTAATCGATAGATTAAGAAATCCTTTCCATTTAAAATTTTTTATTGCTTACTGTCTTTGGCGTAGAAGTCGAATTTTCTGAAGCCAATTTGAATTAAATGACTAGAGGGTCAGTTTATAGAACGTCTTTGAACTATCCGAATACACTTAGCTATCTGCTTAAGACAGGAAAACAGATAGCTCAGATATATTAAAAAAAGGGGAGCCAAATTTTGCTCTCAGTTACATGGGTAAATCTATGATGATTTCATTGACTTAAATTGAACCTTTTCTGGATTTATGGTGGTGTAACAGAGTTGAGTTGAATCCCTAGCATCTAAATGCACTGGTGGCCCACCATAAAAAAACAAACAAGCCCTTTGCAGTTTTTAAAATAGTAGTTGAATTTTACTTCTGGAAATAATTTCTTGCTTTAAAGAACAATTTTACCAATGTTTCAAGAGTAAAGACCTTGGAGCAGGGTCTGGGGCTTGCCCCACTCCAGCACTCCAGCTAGGGAGCAGGGTCGGGGGCTGCTCCACACGGCTCCCGGAAGCAGTGGCATGGCCCCGCTCCAGCACTGCAGCTGGAGAGCAGGGTCGTGGGCCGCTCCACGCAGCTCCCGGAAGCCACAGCATGGCCCCCATCTGGCTTCTGTGCGCTCCAATGGTCCCCTCTGGTGCTCCAGTGGGAGCTGCAGGGGCCATGCCTGTGGATGGGGCAGCGTGCAGAGCCGTCTGGCCATGCCTCTGCGTAGGAGCCGTAGAAGGGACATGCCGCTGCTTCCGGGAGCTGCTTGAGGTAAGCGCCACCCGGATCCTGCACCTCTGAGCCTCTCCCCATGCCCCAGCTGCCCAGCCCTGATCCCCTCCTTCCCTCCAAACCCCTCGATCCCAGCCCAGAGCACCCTCCTGCACCCCAAGCCCCTCATCTGCAGCCCCACACCAGAGCCTGCACCCCCAGCTAGAGCCTGCACCCCTTCCCTGCCACAGCCCTGATCCCCCCTCCTGCCCTTTGAACCCCTCAGTCCCAGCCTGGAGCACCCTCCTGCACCCCAAACTCCTCATCCCAAGTTCCACTCCAGAGCCCATACCCCCAGCTGGAGCCCGCACCCCCCACCCCCCTGCACTCCACTTCCTCTCCCCAGCCCGGAGCCCCCTCCCTCACCCTGAACTCCTCATTTCTGGTCCCATCCCAGAGCCCGCATCCCCAACCAGAGCCTTCAGTCCCTCCCGCACTCAACCCCAATTTTGTGAACGTTCATGGCCCACCATACAATTTCTATTCCCAGATGTGGCCCTCGGGCCAAAAAGTTTGCCCACCCCGATCTAGACCTTCGTTTCCAAGTATGCGTCTCTTTCCCTGTTACAATTATTTGGATAACATTCCCAGTCCTGTCACTGTTGCACTTTACAGGTGATGTGCCTGATCTCTGTATGTTCACATAACTCACACTGACATTAACAAGAATTACATGTGTACATTGAGAGACTCCTAAGAAATTATATCTTGACCATATGTGTGTGGGTGCTTTAAGTGCTTGTCACTCTTTGTTAGCCTGATTTCGTAACCTTTGTCTTCATTTCAGCATGCTGGGAAAGGGAGAGGCTGAAGTGACAGCTACGTAGGAGTACTCATTACTGATTTTCCTGTTAGCAAATTAGAGCTGCTGAATGTGACACAGTTCACTGCATCTGAGTTTGTGGCACTAATTCTATCCTGGATCCCTGAGATTTCAGCTTTGTAACTCAGTCATAAGCATCGGCTCTGAACTGAAAGCTGGAGAAAATAGTCTCCTCTGCAGTTACTCTTTTCTTAAATAAAATTTTGTGTTGCAAGCAATTAGGCCACATCATTTTTTAGATACTCCCCTCACCCCCTTTAATGTCTTCTCTGTGGTGATCATTTGAAAGTTTTTCAAACTTTTTGAGCTGACTCCCCCACTTTTTGAATTAAAATTTTTGGTTGCACCCAGACAAAAATAGACACATGCAAAAAGTATGCTTGATAGCCTGTAAGTTACAAATACACAGATACTTATCAATTAGTATGAAGGATGTGCTTGTTTCTCTGGGGAAAGTTTATCAATTTGTAGGGAGATTTGTGAAATTGACACTCTGAAGTTGTCTTGCACTTCCAGGCTCGAATGGTACTTTGTCTTTAGCACAGCCAGTGCAGAGAATCCGATCTCACACAAATAAGATGAACCAAACGGTAAAAGAGCTTTGATTGCACAGTTTTACAAAGCTGGATATTCTGAGCCAGCTTGCAACCAGAAATCCCCCCAAGACTGTTTTTTAAATTGAATGTCTAGTGTCTTATCACTCTGACCTTCAGTTAGTTTCTCCCGACTATCATTTGAGAGATGTGACAAGATCACTACCTCAGCTACAAAAGGTTGGATAATCCAGTCATTCAGGGATGCATTTCCTTCAGGAAACTTGCTTATTCTCACCCCCTCCTCCTCAACTGTTACTCACACCTTCTTGTCAACTGTTGGAAATGGGCCATCCTGATTATCACTACAAAAGGTTTTTTTCTCCTGCTGATAATAGCTCACCTTAATTGATCACTCTGGTTATAGTGTATATGGCAACACCCATTTTTTCATGTTCTGTGTGTGTGTATATATATATATATATCTTCTTGCTGTATTTTCCACTGCATGCATCTGATGAAGTGGGTTTTAGCCCACAAAAGCTTATGCTCAAATAAACTTGTTAGTCTCTAAGGTGCTACAAGTACTCCTCATTCTTTTTATTTATCCAAACTGGCTCTGAGAGAAGTCAAGTGATTCTTGATTGGCTTCATAACACTTAGAATCATAGAATATCAGGGTTGGAAGGAACCTCAGGAGGTCTTCTAGTCCAACCCCCTGCTTAAAGCAGGACCAATCCCCAATTTTTGCCCCAGATCCCTAAATGGCGCCCTCAAGGATTGAACTCTCAACCCTGGGTTTAGCAGGCCAATGCTCAAACCACCGAGCTATTCCTCCCCTCCAGTTTAGATTAGTAGTTTAGATTCCCTTTCATTGATAGCGTCAGTTAACAATGGGAATGGAATGCTTAAACCAGTTTTGATCTGTGTTTTCCAGAAATCCAGCTTTCTCTTGAATGATGACATCTTGTTGTGCAGGTCAAAAATAGTACTTTCTGCTCCTTGCAATGAGACATTTAGAGAATTCAGTTTGACAAAAATATCAGCAAGGTAAGCCAAAAGCACAAGCTAGCGGGGATCACACGGTGTTTCTGTGTTGCTGAAATTCAAATCCACTAGAAAAAACTGAACTTTGTTTCTCAGTTCATAAACGTGTTGTAGCACTTTCCCCCCGACAGCCACCTGACTTCCATGTGAAACAACAGAGTATCGTGCTTCGCTTCCATTTCTGCACAAAGCATTGCAAAGAGCCTTTGTGGGCTGTGTCTTGAGAAAGTTCATGATTTTAATAGCAGAACTCAGAACACGAGTAAGTTCCTGATCCATGTTTTGGGTTGCAAGGGCTTTGCCGTGTGTCATACAATAAGTCCATAAAATGTATGTGGAGCAATTTCAAACACTTTGGCTTTCAAGCCTGCCCGACCTCCAGACATAGAAGGGGCTCCATCCGTGCAGATTGCGACATAGGCTCCCCACTTCAACTTGTGAGAAGTTAGGAAATAATTTAAAATGGAACAGTTCAGATCCAGTTGTACACATCTTAATTGGCTTGCAGAACAAAAAATCTTCCAATATTGATGTTTTGCAATAGTACTGAACATAAGCAATTAAGTTAGCTTCTTTTGCTATATCCATTGCTTCATCCAACTGAATTGCAAATAAACTAGATTGCAATCAAGAGATCAGCTGTGCACTGATATTTTCTGACATGTCAGAGATTCGGCGGCTGACCGTGTTGACTGACAGCGGGGTCATTTTTATCTTCTCTGCTGCACTGTCACCAAGTGTCATCCTGCAAATGTCATTTGCTGCTGGGAGAATCAGTTTTTCCCCAGTTTTGTAAGGCTTTTTATTCTTGGCAATGTGGTACACAACTTGATATGATGCTTTTAAAGCACTTGCAAGAGTGGATACCATGTTTCATTGTGATTTTTCTTTGTTAATTTGTTGTAGCTTTCGTTAAAAAAAATCTCTGTTCTTTCCTACTAGATCGCCATGTTTTGTTTCTAAATGGCATCTTAATTTTGTTGGCTTCAGGCTATCATTTGCTAAAGTTACTGCACATACTACACATTGAGGCCTAATTTCTCCAGTAACTGCAATGGAAGTGAAACCAAAATCCAAATATGCTTCACATATTTAATCTTGTTTTTGCAGATTTTTTTTCCCTGTATTGACTTTAGCCGTTTCAGTGTCTGCCTTTCATTTCAGAACACTACCATCTTTTGGCAATAGGTTCAGATCCATTTTTCACCACATAATATGAAAAAATATCCAACTCACCAGCCAAATAAGCCCTGCTCAACTGCTTGTTGTAACGACAGGATGTGATATATTAAACTGGAAAGGCAGAAAAGCTAGTTGTTGCTATGGAAATGATTGTGGCTCCACCACAATTTTGTCAGCCAGGCGGCTGACAGCGGGAGCCCTGCCATGCATGGGGCTGACAGTGGGAGCCCTGGCCACTAGCCGCCTGGGGCTGATAGCAGGAGCTGGCTGGTGGCTGGGCCTCTCGCTGTCAGCCCTGGGGGACTGGTGGCTGGGGCTCCTGAATGTTCCTCCATTACTCCCCCCAGGGGGGGTGTGCCCGACAGTTTGAAAACCTCTGCTGTAAGTTATATAAGTCATAAAGCTGGGACACCTCTGTCAGATCTGTGCTGTTCGCTTTGGTTTCCTGCTTAGAACTTGCAATATACCAATGTGACAAACACAGTCATACTGTAAATTGGAAGTGAAGTGTGGATTGCTGTGTGGCAGGCAATAGTAACTTCCCAGCTACTGGAGATAGCTTCTGTGCTGTGGTCTCAAAGACGATATCATGGTGGACTTTTTCTTGCCTGTTAAAGGAGTGCTAAATCTTCACTTGGATGCTTTATTCAGGGCTTGAGCCTACATGATGCACAGCTCCTTGAGACAGTGGGAGTTGAGAGAACTCAGGACCTGATCCGGTGACCACTGAAGTCAATGGAAGGTTACCAATTGACTTCAGTAGGCTTTGAATAAGGCCCCAACGTCCTTACTCTTGCAAAATGTCTATTAAAGCCAAATGGGAGTTGTGCCAGAGTAAGAACTGAGTACGACTACATGACTGGAAGTGCTGGACAGGAAACAGCCTATATAAGAAAAAGACCCCAAAATCGGGACTGTCCCTATAAAATCGGGACATCTGGTCACCCTAGCCCTGAATCAAGATGAAAAATAAAAATCCTGAAAACTGTCATGAACCAGAAATCCAAAATGTCAGCTCGGGTCCATTGAACCATTTCATTTTACTTTCAACCACTTCTTATTTGTATTTACTCTAGTTAGTTTAAATTTCTAAACAAAAAGACATTTGCAATTTTTCATTTAAAAAAATGTCAAAATGAGATGTTTGAACAACTATTTTTTTTCAAAAATTTGAGTTGACAAATTTGGTCAAAACTTACCCTTTTCTCTGAAAAGATTTGGTTTTGACAAATTTGACATTTTTTGGTGAAAAAACATTTCCGTGAACAATTCCTGACCAGCTGTAATGATTGGGCCCTGTATACATTTATTAAACTTACGTAGCCAGCTCCTTAACTGTATCAGCGCTGTGCCCAGTGTAGCCAAGCGTGAGTGTGGGGTCATAGATGGCTTCACACCATCTTAATACTCCCTTCAAACCCAGCACAATTTGTAGCAGTCCGAGGACTACTCTAAGCTGCATCTGACTGCAAGGGCTTCCCCACGGGGTCGCACCAACAGCCGGAGATCACCAGAGTGCTGCCGGCATGCCCCCTATTTCCAGGCCATGCAACTGCCACCTATCCTGGTTTTGGCAGAAGGGTGGAATCTGGCTGTACTCCACTTAGCATTGTCAAATAGCAAGAACATTGGTGGGGTATGGGGGTGGTCTCTAAGCATTAAATTTACTAATGTGCTGAATATAATCTGTTTAACAGAATGTTCACCTGAGGCTACAGAATTCGTCCAAGTGTTGGGCCAATCTAATTCAGTAGCAATGCCTGCTGGCCTGCAGAAACCATTGTTTTCTTCTCCTTGGCATTAATCTTCAGAGAATCCTTAGTCATGTGTTAAGTCTTCTTTGGCCTGAGGAATTAATCTTTCCCAAGACTGGGCTCTCTCTTGTGTTTGGCTACAGATGAAAGCTTGCTTTAAATCCATAAAATTCAGTACTCCAGAAAGTCTCTCAGTGTTGTGCTGAGCAGACCACTTCCCCCATGCTGGAGCGCTCTGGTATTTCACCAGTGTCTTCTAATCTTCGTGACCTTTCTTTCACTTCAGTTGTTTTTCCAAAATGAGTGTAGTGCTCTTGAAATATGCTAGCTAGTCTGTTGTAGGGGAATTTAGTCCTCTTTGTAAAACAGGTACAAGCCCTGCCAGCACACACTTCCTTGCACTTCCCCAGCTCACTATGTGCCTTAACCCTGCTCTGTAGAACAGTAGAGAAATTCTTATGTCTACACAGCACAAGCTGTGGCATGGGCTCGTCTACCAAAGCTAAGTCTGCACTAGTACCATGCTGTAGGATCAGGGTGAAGAGCTGTGCTGTGTCAGAGCCAGGTGACTCAGCTGAAGTAGGGTTAATGGAACGGAGGTAGGGGGAGGAGTCAGGGGAAGAGCAGGGGACCAGGAACCAGGAGTGAGGCTAGATCTCAGGAGCAGGACTGGGGCCAAAAACAAGGAGCAAGGCAAGGTATCAGGAATACACAGAAGGGTCTATTTGCAGCATCAAGCCAGGCATATGCCTATCAACACAGACAGCCTCCAGGTGTTTCCCCTAGGTCTTAAATAGCATACATGAGCCACTCAGGGAATCTGGTAGGCTACGTCAGTCAGGACCTCTATGGGTGGCGCATCCAGTGGTGCTGGAGCCCATAGGGCTCATAGGCTAGTTTGCCAGGGTTGGCAGTGTGGTTATGGCAGAAGCCAGAAGAGCTGGGTTCTAGGCTTGTGGATCCTCATAGGCTGGCTCAACAATCAGGGGATTTAAAAATATATATATATATTTTAGATTCTTTTTGTTTCCCTTCTGGGTTTTGAGCCTTTAGCGTTCACATTTTCCATCTTTACTCAGCAGCCATGAAATATTTTTTTAAAGAGGAAATCTGAGATTCTCACATGATTTCAGGAGCTGGGGTTTTAAGAAAAACACAAAAAGTTACAAAAGTAGCTCACAAATTTTTGGGAGATGTCTTTTGCATGCCCTGATGTTCAAGAAGGTTCAGTGTTCTAATGCAACGTTTCCATTCCCCATCCCTTCTGTTGCTTTTCATGCCAGACCTGTAGGTGAGATCAGGTGGTTGGGTTCATGTTAGCTTCAATTAATTTGCTGGTTCATCAGTACTGGAAATGAGACTAGCCTGAGGTAACAGAACTCTGATCCCAGGGGGGAAACAGAAAGCTTGTTTTTATAACAGATTGTTATAATTATGCGAACTGAAATACGCAGTGAGACCATTCCTGACAATTAGGGGAACAGTCGGCAAGTTGCTGCTAGATACAGGGATAGATACTGCTCCAACACAGGGACTAGTAGAAGTTGTGTTTTAAATCTATGCAATGTATGGATCAAATAATTTCCTCTCTCTGAGGGACCCAATGAAAATGTCTTCAGCTGAGCTGGGCCTCTTGACCAGATAGGAGAATCTCAGCTAATCAGGGATGCAGGAGAAATAGTATACGCTAAAATCCCTATGTCCTGCAGACAGATGTGATTTCTAGATAAAGGTTCACAGGGTCCTAGAACTAGAATCCTGACACTGGGGTTTTAAGAACACAAGCCTCTACCATTTGACCTAAATGTGATCTACCCTAGTATGTAGTAGGCTCCTTTACCTTTGAGGTCAGCAAGTTCTCTTGTGCACTCAGTGAATATATTACTGTGTGACTTCTATCATGTGATTAACAGTATTTCAGTTTGGACCTGCAGTTGTTAAAACTCCAGAACAGGGATGTATGTTTGAAAGAAAAAAATAGTACTTCACTTTTTACTTCATTTTAGAATTCACACTAATTAAGAAACACAAAACAAAAAGCTCTTATATTGGGAGTGAGAATGCAGTGACCTTGCAAAATACTGATAAGCCATTAACTCCCACACACGCTTCAAAACACACAGATTTCTGTTGAAAGGTGTGAGAATTGCCTTTAATATTCCGTTTACATTCATCTTGCTCTACAGCTTGGCTTTTTGTGTGTGTACGCTTGGAAGTAATTACTGTAGGCCCAGTCATTCCAAGTGCTGAACCCTCAGCTCTTTGGAGCTCGTGGGAGGTGAGCCTGGCCAGGGATTTGTTTCAAGTGTCTGTTTCAAGATACTTGGGAGAATGAGATTACAATGAGAAACTGATGCTTTCTTGGTGGCAATAACGGCCCCCAACCTCCCCACCCCACATCTCCATGACAGGGCAGGTAAACTGTAGCTAAGACCATCTCCACTGAGTGACCAGGCTTTCTGGAGTCCAGTAATGTAAGAAAACGAAAGGCTTCTCACAGCTGAGATGTCTAAATTAAATTGAGCCAAGTTCTGCGCAGCCAAAGTTCAATCCCCCTTCACTGGCTTCCTGACTTGCTTCCGTGCCAAGTTAAACCGCTCACCCTTGCCTTCCAGGCTGTGCTCACCTCTGTCTGCAGTGATTCACGCTCCTCCCTGGGCCTGCTCCATGAAATAGGGATGAACAGCACCTCCGGCCCTTTGTCTCTCTGCTGAAATAATAAGGGCTTTGGGAGAGGGACTGTCTCTTATTCGTTGTGGGTACAGCACCTTGAATAATGAGCTCCTGATCTGGGTGGGGCCACTACATGTTACTGTAATACAAATAATAATTAATAAGACACTCTTAGCCCTTTGCCAGATGCTTTCCTAGAGCAATTCTCCCTTGATCTTTGTTGTCGCCCTGTTTCACTAGCAGCCCAATAGCTTGTCCCATTATCTGGCTGATGTGCTGGGGCCATATCCTCTTATTCCTTCATACACCACAATGCGCGTCAGTGGCTCCGCATGATCAGTAATACACTTGAAAGGCTCATGGTCAATATTTTTTCCCCATCTCCACAAGAAGGATGCAGCTCTTAATACAGACAGGACTAAACAGAGAATGTACCCCAAGTGCGTGCTCCTTTGATAGTTCCTTTGGGATTCTCTGCCTCCAGCTGAGCCCAGCCTCATTTCCCCAATGACTGAACTCCCTGGTAATTTCCTCACTGAGTGAACAGCTGTGTTGTGGTCTATGCTCAGGGATAGCGTGTTAACCCTTTCCCTGCTGCTCACCAACTGGGTTTGGCGCATCCCATCGCACGTTCTCTGGTTTTGTCACTACTCATACTAGTTTTATCTATAAGAGCAAACTAAATTGCTAATGCCATCTGTCTACACATGGTATTTCCAAAGCACCTGTCACTGTGGTGTGTAGTGATCCAGAGTAGCTCACTTCTTTGAAAGAAAAAAGAGGACTTGTGGCACCTTAGAGACTAACCAATTTATTTGAGCATAAGCTTTCGTGAGCTACATCCGATGAAGTGAGCTGTAGCTCACGAAAGCTTATGCTCAAATAAATTTGTTAGTCTCTAGGTGCCACAAGTCCTCCTTTTCTTTTTGTGAATACAGACTAACACAGCTCCTACTCTGAAACCTGTCACTTCTTTGAGGCTGTCTCAGTGAATCATCAGAATATATTTGTGTGGTGGAAGGAATCTGAGTACTATTGATTTTACCCTCCTGTTTTTATTTTATGCTATTTACATAATGAACAGGATCTGTTTTAGGTTGCGTATTTCAAATCTTGCTGAATTATCATTCATAAATTACAAAGTTAATTTGCATTTTGTTTTTAAACCCACGTGCTATGTTCTACGGTAATTCTCTCAGTGGCAGTGTTGTGTGGCAATGGATAGGTCACTCTTGGGTTTAATTTTGCAATCATTTGCTGCTGCATTATGCAGTAAAAGAAAAAAAAAAATCTCCAGACAGATGGTCTGTGTTCATAATCCTTCACCGTAATGGTGCCTGCTAGTGCTGATATAGTTCTGCATTGGTCAGTGTTTTCCATTTACAGACAATGGTTTTTGCAGGGTTTGGAAACTGAACGTATCATTTTTGTTTCAGATTAGAACATTTCATACAAAGGCCCAACACAATAGGAGGGAACTATTATTTTGTAAAACTAAATATAATAGTGTGTGTGGAGTTAATCCCTAAATAGTTTACCAGGAGTGGGTGCTTTGTACTCCATTATTTTTTTTAAAAATGTCCTCCCCTTTTAAAATGCAGTGTTTCAACCCTCCCATCTAGGTTGGGGCTGAAGGCCTAATATACAGCAAGCTAAGTTCAGCCCAGAGGAAGCTGGGCATAGACTTTGATAGAGACCAACTTGGGAGGCTGCAGGGGTTAGTATTGCTCAGAAAGTGGGCAGTGCTAGTTTGCAAGGGGATGTGTCCCAGTGCCTCTCCCTTCATCAGCCGCCACCATTGTGGCTCCTATGGACATAAAGCTGTTTGACACCCAAAGGAGAGCAGGTGGCATTGCCTTTCCTCAGGATGAAACCCTCATTCCTGCAGGAGGCGTCAGCTTTGTGCAAGGGGATGTCATTTTACTCCTCACTGCATTAGGTTCCATGAATCTCTGTGTATGCACGAGGGGGCATATCTATGTATATTTATTATTATCATGCTTGTGGTAAAGGGGTTATATTTCATTACCATGCCTTTCAGTGCATAGTTGTATTTTGATTTGCTGGAATGGGGACGAGTAGACTAAGTCTGACATTTTGTTGTGAACATTAAATTATGCAAAGCCCCTGGAGCCGGGATGGGCAATCGCTTTGTATTTTACAAATGAAAAAGAAGCAGAAAAGAATATCACATGTACCATCAGGTCAGATTTTCAAATAATAGATGCAATACAGAAAAGGCAGGACATTTCTGTGACGTGATTCACAGTGCCAAAGCTCTGAGTACCAGATCTGCAGCCATCTCCTGGGATGCTGCAGAAGCCCTTTCAATCTTGTTGAATGGGGTTATGCATCTAATATGTATTCAGGTGGCTAAAAGTGTATCGATTATATCTCCATCCTATATGCTAATTCTTTGGCTAGCATCCCTGTCCCTAGCATGACAATGTGGCCAGAATGACAACTTGTCCCCAGTCCTGAGTGAAAACCATCTGGACAAATTTTGAGATATAAAATAAATTTGAGGGTGGGAAGAACTTGATAATTTACAACTGTAGAGGTGGTTGAAATTTTCTGTCCAAAAAAATGTTTCCATCAGAAAATGTAATTTTGACTAAACTGATTTTTTTTCATGTGAAAACGTCAATGTTGACTATATTTTCTGATTTGGAGAAATTAAACAAAACACCATGTTTTGAATTGACTTTTTGAAATGAAACAGTGTTTTTCATTGTGAAATGAAAAATGTTGCGCCCTTCTCCTCCTCCTGCCTAGAGAACTAAATATCTTGATATTAAGTATTGTGCTAGCACAGGGAACACCAGATTGTGTCAAGCACATTGGCAATGATCTCCCCTGAACCTGGAGTGATGGGGAAGAGCTGACACCACTAAAGAAGTTATTGCCCCCATGGTCAGCTACGGTTGAATTATGCTACATCTGATTCTGATTTTCAGAGGCGATGAGCAAGCACCTTTTGAAAATGAGGCCTTTTGTGGGGACTCAAAAATGAGGTGCCCAAACTTATAAGATACTTGAAAATCTTGACCTGTTATATTGCCTAATGCTTGCCTGCCACACATGGCTGCAGTGAGGTTTGTTTTATGTTTGTAAAGTGCAGTGAGAACTTTGGCTGACAGATGCTGTAGAAGCACATGCTGGTATTATCTTATGAAATGATGAATTAACAGTATTTGGGAATCAGCTGTTTTGTATGCACACGGAGTTTCTTTGTGGTAGTGTTATTTTTTACACATCTAGACTACATTAACCTTGTGCTGGCTCCAGGATGCAGACTACTATAAGATAGATGGTGACTGTTGCTGTGAACTGGTGGCACGTGAATGTGGACCACAATACCCAGAACTCCCATTGACCTCAGTTGGAGGAATTTTGTTTGCACAACGAATGCAAGGTTAGTAGCAAGGTTTGCGTAACTGGCTAGAAAGTACATGGGCCTGCTTATATATAATGAGTCTCTCGTGGCTGGAAGTTAGATATGTGCTAACGCAAACCTTGGAAAACTAAAGAAACAGGCCCAACTGCTTCTGTGGTATAGATGTCCATATCAAACCTGTATATAATTTGTTAAGGACCAAACTGAGGTTGCTGCAGTGGGAGCTGCACTAGGAAATGGGGGATGGATGAGGTGTAGCAACAGAGACCAGTGAAGGTGTTATGGTCTAGGGATTGTGCTTGCTGATTGCCCAAGTGACACCTGTATAACAGCACTCCCAGCCACTGCAGTTCCATGGCCACTGTGACATGGACAGGTCCCTGTCTTGTTCAGACATGCCTCCTTTGGGACAATATGTATTGCCAGTAGTGTTAGCTGGCCTCCTGCCCTTAATCTCCTGGGGTGAAATTTACCACTGTTCCAAGGACTAGCATAGGCTAGGCATCACTTAAGTGCCATTTAAGTCCTATTTCGTGGGGCTTAACTGGTGCATAGGCCTTATTCTTTGCACAGGGGTGACTTTCATTCCCAGAGTGAAAGCATCTTCTCCCTTACTAGTTCACTTGTGCAGGGCCAGCTGTAACTTTGCACTAAAGACTTACTGAGGATTTAAAGAGGAAGGATAGTCCAGTAGGTAGGACGCTAGCCTTGGATTCAGGAGACTAGTGGTCAATTCCTTGCTCCACAATACACTTCCTATCTGATCTTGGGCAAGTATTTTAGTCTCTCTCTGCCTCTCTTTCCCATCTGTGAAATGGGGATAATAGTACTTTCCTGCCTCACAGAGGTATTATAAAGATAAATGCTAGGGTGGATAAAAATCAATGATTTAAAAAATAAAACAAAACAAAAAAAATGGATTTTTTAATTTAAATTGGATTTTTTTTGGTAAATTCCTATCTAAAGATAGTTTTAATTAAGATACATTATAGCTCAAAGATCTCTCATCATGGAATAGGGATTATAAATTCTAATTCTGTAGTATGAGACAATATATTCATGTAATGTTTAAGAAAAGTTTTGTAAATGAGTTCCGATAGTTCATGGATTAGGGACCCAATTTTATGGGGTTCCACAGGCTTCTATATAGATTATTTAGGTTAATCTTTCTATCTACCCAACGGGACTCAGTGCTCAGTCTAGAAGATACCATGTGTGCGCTATAGATGGCACACACATCCCAATTTTGGCCCCAGACCATCTTGTGACGGAGTACATCAACAGAAAGGGCTGCTACTTTATGGTATTGAAGGCGCTAGTGGATCCCTGGGGTCATTTCACTGTCATTAACCGGGGTGGCAGGCGGGGGGTTCAGCGAAGGTGCATGACACGTGCATCTTCAGGAATATTGGTCTGTATAGAAAGCTGAATGCAGGGACTTTCTTTCCAGACCAGAAGATTCCAATAGGGGACATGGAAATGCCCATAGTGATCTGGGTGACCCAGCTTACCCCTTACTCCCGTGACTCATGAGGCCATACACTGAAAACCTTGACAGCAGCAAGGAGCACTTCAGCAGGCGCAGAGTGACTTAAAATGTGCATATGGCACATTAAAGGGTTGCTGGTGCTACCTTTTTGGCAGGTTAGACTTCAGTGAGGAAAATATTCCCATAGTCCTAGCAGCCTGCTGTGCTCTGCATAACATTTGTGAAGCTAAGGAGGGGAGTTTCCCCAGGGGTGGAGCACTGAAGTGGATAGCCTGGTGGCTGATTTTGAGCAGCCATACACCAGGGCTATTAGAGATGTTCAGTGGGGGGCTATTCGAATCAGAGAGACTTTGAAGCAGCATTTTGACAATGAGCACCAGTAACATGTCTTTCTGTAATGAATTGAGCCAGGCATTATTTACTTGCCACCTTGAATGACCCCTGTAATGATTCCTGCCTGAGCATGAATTGTAGTCGGCAAATGTGCCGATTGCTAATGTATATGAATTTCTGTTGCAACAACCTTGTGTAGGTTGCAAAAAGCTCTATGCCACTCATCGAGGTGGTGGTTTTATTATGTCAGCAAAGCAGGAGAGTTAAATCAGTGGGAGGAGCATTGTTGTGTGTACATCTCCATGGTTTTGTTGACGAAACCTGATTTTTGTTGACAAAACTCTGTAGCGTAGACAAGGCCTAACTAAGAAAGGCAAAGACCGTATAGGAGGGGACATTACCCACAGTACCCACCGTCCCAATCCTTTCTACAGGGGGAGGTATGTGACGGGGTGTACTGGGCCCTTTGTGACCACCTGCAGGAGGCCTCACGGTCCTACCACACCCCCACCCTAGAAAAGGAGCAGTAAAGGTGGGTCCTCCTAATTTGCCTAGATTGGCTGCAGCAAAGCAGCCAATCAGCACACAGCAGGTCCAGTTAAATGGCAGTACAGGGCCTGAGCAGATCAGTTGCAGGCTGGGACCAGAGGAGCAAAGAAGGTGCTCCTTGCTGGCTGCTGGAGCTCAAGTGAGATCTTCAGCCCTGAGGGAAGGGTGAAGCAGAGGGGCTACGTGGGAAGTGGCCCAGGGAATAGCAGCAGCAGTTATTAAAGGAAGCAGCATGGGGCTGCTATTTGTAGGGTACCTGGGGTCAGGATGCAGAGTAATGGGTGAACCCAGGTCCCCCCATCAGCCACTGGCAGAGGCGCCAAAGCCCTGGAAGCAGTGAAGGAGTGACTCAGCTGGAGAGCTGGGGACATCAGCGGACCACTAAAGGACTCAGAGTCTCGGGTCAGAGGGCCCTGGGGGCACTGCTCTGTAATAGGGCAGGGACAGATTGGAAACTACCCCAGAGACAGGGCTAAAGACATTACTGAGAGCACAGCAACAGGCCCTGTTGGACCTTTTACCCCGGAAGGGAGTGGTTTGTTTGTGCATCCAGGCATATAGACTATGTGTGGCTTAGCCAGAGGGCTGAGTCCCCGAAGACCCACCTGACAAGGTTAACTGCCGATGGTGCGGGGAGGCACCGCAAGCAAAGAGGGTACAAGTCTGCACACATCTGATGGAGGTGCTGATGAGAGGTGAGTGGCCCATCACAATGAGGCCCAACAGGGTGGGCCCAGAAGAATATGAGCAAATGCTGCAATACCTAGTTTGTTGTGAAGTAGCCTCTGTGGAGTGAGTTGAAAGCAGGGAGTAGTAGCTATTTCTCTGGCTATGTGTGTAGCCTAGAAACCATCTGGATGATACAAGATGATCTGAACGTCCTTGAAAACTGGAGTAATAGCAATGGGATGAAATTTAATACTGCAGAGTGTGAGGTCATGCGCTTAGGGACTAACAACAATAATTTTGCTATAAGCTGGGGACTTATCAGTTGGAAGTGACAGAGGAGGAGAAACACGAAGATATATCAGTTGATCACAGGATGACTATGAGCCACCAATGTGATGTGACTGTGAAAAAGGCTAATGCAGTCTTAGGATGCATCAGGCAAGGTATTTCCAGTAGAGACAGGGAAATGTTAGTACCTTTATATAAGGCATTGCTGAGACCTCATGTGGAATACTGTGTGCAATTCTGGTCTCCCATGGTTAAGAAAGATGAATTAAAACTGGAACAGGTGTGGAGAAAGGCTACTAGGATGATGAGATGAATGGAAAACCTACCTTGTGAGATGAGACTCAAAGAGCTTGGCTTGTTTAGCCTAATCAAAAGAATACTGAAGAGAGTTATGATAGCTCTCTTTAAATACCTCAGAGGG